>NC_044032.1:99690791-100331126 GCF_901765095.1 Microcaecilia unicolor | reverse complement strand
TTACTATTTTTAAAAGAAAAAAAATGAAGCTTTAGAAAATTTTGTTAGAAGTAACTTGCGCTTTTTAAATTTTCCTCATGTGAATTTGGTTCTTCCAAAGAGACGGTAAAACAAAATATTAACCATATTTGGGCTTATCAAAAACTTATAAATCAACTAATTACTTCTTCACAGATAATACTAAAAATTGTTGATTTTCTTACTAAATACACTAATAATCTCTTAAACATTCAATCAAATTTAAACAAATGTATAATAATGGTGTTCAGTACATCCTCACTGGATAATGATGGTAACGGATGATGACCACTGTATCAATAGCACTAAATATAAAAGAAAAAAGATAATAGATGTACTTATTTTGAATGATGCACTGTTGGGAGGATTACATGCCAATTGAATTTCCGCAAACTGCAATATTTCAAAGTGTCCACATTCGTGATATGCAAATCCTCTGCTGAAAAGTAAATGTATCTCACCCCAGACTGTGTTGCTCAGAACGCATTCTCCAAAGTGAAATACCAAAGTTCTCCAAAAAATGTCCAAACGCCTCAAAAACTCTCAATACATAGTCATTTATATTAAAAAAAAAATGCTCCAAGAAAATGCTACTGTTCATCCACTAAAAAACAAACCTTTATTCAATATCGCCTTCCGCCTTGAAACCAACTGAGTATCCGCTGTTAAAACCATTACATTCTCAAGGCTATAGTAACATTCCTGCATGTTTTTTTCTCTCGCTGTCAACATGGGCCATGTTTCACTATTGCTTCTTCAGGAGACCAAACTGCAAAAAACAAAAAATGACAGGTAATACCGATACCAAAAATTACCAAATGTTTACTAAATATAAATTTTAGAAACATACCGACTACTCCTTCCAGCTAGAAAACAAACATCTCCTGTCATGGCACCTGCTTGCCAAAGACGCCCACATATGCGCAGTGAAGAATTCCACTGCTCTCTATGGTTTTATCAAACAAAAAACTTGATCTTACCACAACATCACCCTGTATTTGTTTACACCGGAGCCTGCAAAGGCCTCTCCGGTTCTATGTAAGCCACATTTAGCCTACAGATAGGTGGGAAAATATGGGATACAAATGTAACAAATAAATAAATAATACATTTGTCATGTTGAAAAAACAAATTACTTAGGGCCCCTTTTACTAAGCCACGTAGGTGCCCAATGCGCGCCAAATTGGAGTTACCGCTCGGTTACCGCGTGGCCCTTGTGGTAATTTCAATTTTGGCACACGTCCGCTATGCACGTCTGAAAGATATTTTTTATTTTCTGGCGCACGTAGCGGACATGCACCAAGTGGCATCTAATGCGCATAGGTCATTACCACCCAAATTCTTTGCCGCTAGGTCTATGGCTGGCGGTAAGGTCTCAGACCCAAAATGGTCGCACAGCAATTTGCTGCACGTCCATTTTCGGCAAAAATTTTTAAAAAGGCCTTTTTTTAAAGGTGCGTTGAAAATTGATTCTGCGCGCGCGCCCCAAACCCGCACCTACACTACCGCAGGCCATTTTTCAGCGCACCTTTGTAAAAGGACTCCTTAGTTAATAATACACTCTACTCCACTTCTTTGTTCAAACCTTTGGTTTTCACTGTATCCCATATTGTTTTCTAGCTGGAAGGAGCAAGAGCTGTGTCTAGGACTGATGTTATTTTTGTTTGCTTTATTGTCTACTATTAAACAAAGGCCCATTTCTGAGCGCAATGAAACGGGCGCTAGCAAGGGTTTGATGGCTGCATGGCTCATCGCGGTTTTACCTGGTTCATGGCGTGCACCGCTGCTGTTTCCGTTGTAGCTGTGTGGGGGTGGCGGTTTTCGTGCCCCGCCCTCGACGTCATCGCGTTTTGACGCGAGGGCGGAGCAGAGCTACAGTGTGGAAATCCGGAGTATGTGGCCTGAGTAGATCGTTGGAGGTGAGAATCTGCTCCGCCCTCAACGTCATAACATTTGATGCGAGGGCGGGGCCCAGAGACTGTGATTTTCGTGGCTTCAGAGCTTCGAACATACGAAACTTGGCTTCAGTGACGTCAGCAGTCAATAGAAAGTTGAGGGTGAGTTTTATATATATAGATTTGTTTTTTAATGTACATTTTTATTATGAATATTTGTATTTGTAAGCCGCCGAGAACAATTTATTAAATCATTTCTTATCACTAGCTCGCAATGGAATACTCTACCTCATTGTAAATATAACAGAAACACTCTGAGTCATCAGAAACATGCAACTCAGTCAACCCTCCTACACCCACAGCAATTAATCTATTACACTCAATGTAACTAATCTAATACAATGCAAGCCACATTGAAACAATGTGTATTGGAAAATGTGGTATATAAATGCCAAAATAAATAGAATAAAATAAATAAATTTGGATTGTGTGGGTTATAAGTATTTTTAATGTTTAAATCATCTTTATTAATAACAATATAACACAAAAACAGTTCTCCAAGAAAGAAATGAAACACATATACATGTACACTTCTGCATACAAATCTGGCTCCAGACAATTTATACTAATGAATAGCCAGGCTCTCCAGCATAGGACTGCAGAAGGTCCCGATGAGCGCCTTATTACGAGCCCCAAAATTTCATCTGTAGGGTCCACTGATAGTTTGTGAATGTAATTTGAATAACTTTATTAGCTTTTCAATCACCAGAAGACAGTATTCATCAGTCTGGTAAAACGTTGACCGTCAAATGCTTTTGTCTAGCAGTAAAGCCTTTGTAATACGTCTGACGTCAGAGACTATGGCCAGTTGACATAACTGTTATATTTTGTTTGAACATGGGTTATAGCAGTACTGGAATGAGCCAGCTATACATCTGTCCATGTAAGGAAATTTCATCCAAAGGAACTTGAGGGAATTCCAAATAGTCTGACAGATTTTTAGCAGCCTGCCAGTAAACTGTCCCCTTTGTAGCCATATAAATAAAGGATGAATGAGCACAGGCACTGCTCTTTCCAATTCAAATGGAGAGCAGCTCTGACATAATACCGAGCAGCATAAATTTAAGATAGATCCCCCTAACTACTTGCTACTATTTAGAATGCAATAGCAAGCTAAGTCCAAGGAGGGTTTAGCAACCATGGTCAGCTGGGTCCTCTGTCACATGAAATTTCAAGAACGTTTTTCAGTACTTAACAGTACCACAACTAGGCAGGTAGAAATGACATACCATGTGGGATATAGAGGTACACAAATTTTACAAAGAAGTCTACCAAGTTGTATAGGACATGCAAGCCATGTGTTATGTATGGCAACAGCTATATGTGTTAGTAGATTACTGTTGTTATATGTTGAATAAAAATGTTACTACCTCACAGTGCTGCACAAACCCTCAAAACCAACATTTTTCCCTGGATTCTATATCAAAATCCCTACAAGATTAGTTATATTAAAGATATAATAGTTAAATATGATAAATTATTTTAATGAAAATTTAAAAGCTACACCCTTAAACAATCTCTTATGGATGCCTGCTATCTGAGTAACTCCAGTAATACATATCCCATTTACACAACATTGATTTTGATACTTTAAACATGATTTATATCACTTCACTCATTATTTTTCACATATATGTAAGGTTTATTACTCGATTCAGATTGTATTTGAAGCAAATGCAACCAATAAAAAAACAGTCACTTCAAATACCAGTTCATGTTCTTTGATGTCCTTACTGTTCAAAATAGCACTATAAAATCCTCTTCAAAAATCCTTCACCAATAGTAGTCTCTGCTCATTAAAGAGCCATCCAAATACTTATTGTGTCAACATAACTCCGCTGGTAACATCTGTTGGAGCTTACAAGATCATTGTAATCAAATCCCGATATTTCCAAACAAACAGCTCCTGAATTCTATATGTGACCCAAAGTTGGGTGCAGAGCCCAAAAGTGCACATGAAATTACTAGTCAATTGGGTGCTAACAACCACTTATTGACGTTAATTTAAGTTAATTGGCACTAATTTGGATTTACGTGCTTATCTGCATATGCATTATTCTACAATGCTGTATGCCCAAAGTGCCTCATGCACAATCCAAAAGGGGGCATGGGTGGGTCAAAGGTGCTCCAAATATTTAAGCACGGTGTTATAGAATACTGAGGTTAGACACCCAACTTGTGGCCAGGGTTTACACCAAGTTTCAGCTGGCTTCAGTCCTTGTGTCCATCTTTGGGAATCCACTTTAAGCACTATCTTAAAAGGCTATTCAGCCTTTATAGATTGAAGACTGCTGCGCCAGCGGGGAAGGGACACAGCCCGGACTGGGAGAGGTGGGGCACAGCAGAGGGAAGGAGCAGGAGATGGATGGGACTGGGAGGGGTGGTGAGCAGAGGGAAGGAGCAGGAGATGGATGGGACTGGGAAGGGTGGTGAGCAAAGGGAAGGAGCAGAAGATGGATGGGACTGGGAGGAGTGAGGCACAGCAGAGGGAAGGAGCAGGAGATGGATGGGATTGGGAGAGATGGGGCACAGCAGAGGGAAGAAGCAAAAGATGGATGGGACTGGGAGAGGTGGGGCACAGCAGAGGGAAGGAGCAGGAGATGGATGGGACTGGGAGAGGTGGTGAGCAGAGGGAAGGAGCAGAAGATGGATGGGACTGGGACGGGTGGTGAGCAGAGGGAAGGAGCAGGAGATGGATGGGACTGGGAAGGGTGGTAAGCAAAGGGAAGGATCAGGAGATGGATGGGACTGAGAGAGATGGGGCACAGCAGAGGGAAGGAGCAGAAGATGGATGGGACTGGGAGAGGTGGGGCACAGCAGAGGGAAGAAGCAGGAGATGGATGGGACTGGGAGAGGTGGTGAGCAGAGGGAAGGAGCAGAAGATGGATGGGACTGGCTGGGAAGAGTGGTGAGCAGAGGGAAGGAGCAGATGATGAATGGGACTGGCTGGGAAGAGTGGTGAGCAGAGGGAAGGAGCAGAAGATGGGACTATGAGACGTGGGACACAGCAGAAGGAAGGAGCAGGAGATGGATGGGACTGGGAGGGGTGGTGAGCAGAGGGAAGGAGCAGGAGATGGATGGGACTGGGAGAGATGGGGCACAGCAGAGGGAAGGAGCAGGAGATGAATGGAACTGGGAGGGGTGGTGAGCAGAGGGAAGGAGCAGGAGATGGATAGGACTGGGAGAGGTGGTGAGCAGAGGGAAGGAGCAGAAGATGGATGGGACTGGCTGGGAAGAGTGGTGAGCAGAGGGAAGGAGCAGGAGATGGATGGGACTGGGAGGGCTGGAGAGGGAATGAGAGGGAGATGGTCAAAGCCAAAGGGTTAGAAGGTAAAGTTTGCCTTTTTGCAGATGATACTAAGATTTGTAACAGAGTGGACACCCAGAAGGGCGTGGAAAACATGAAAAAGGATCTGCAGAAGCTAGAAGAATGGTCTAAGGTTTGGCAATTAAAATTCAATGCGAAGAAATGCAAAGTGATGCACTTAGGGAGTAGAAATCCACGGGAGATGTATGTGTTAGGCGGTGAGAGTCTGATATTTACAGGCAGAAAGAGGGATCTGAAGGTGACGAAACAGTGTGACAAGGCGGTGGCTGTAGCTAGAAGGTTGCTAGGCTGTATAGAGAGAGGTGTGACCAGCAGAAGAAAGGAGGTGTTGATGCCCCTGTATAAGTCATTGGTGAGGCCCCACCTTTAGTACTGTGTTCAGTTTTGCAGGCCGTATCGTGCTAAGGATGTAAAAAGAATTGAAGTGGTGCAAAGAAAAGCTACAAAAATGGTATGGGATTTGTGTTACAAGATGTATGAGGAGAGACTTGCTGACCTGAACATGTATACCCTGGAGGAAAGGAGAAACAGGGGTGATATGATACAGACATTCAAATGTTTGAAAGGTATTAATCCGCAAACAAACCTTTTCTGTAGATGGGAAGGCGGTAGAACTAGAGGACATGAAATGAGATTGAAGGGGGGCAGACTCAAGAAAAATATAAGGAAGTATTTTTTTCACGGAGAGAGTGGTGGATACTTGGAATGCCCTCCCGTGGGAGGTGGTGGAGAGGAAAACGGTAACAGATTTCAAAAATGCGTGGGATAAACATAAAGGAAACCTGTTCGGAAGGAATGGATCCTCAGAAGCTTAGCGGAGATTGGGTGGCAGAGCCGGTGGTGGGAGGCGGGGTTAGTGCTGGGCAGACTTTTACGGTCTGTGCCCTGAAAATGGCAGATACAAATCAAGGTCAGGTATACACACAGTGCTTTTTTTGTGCCGGCACCTTTTTTGTGCGGTCCGGCTCACCTGCCTGCTCCCTTCCGTTCGTGCACACCGGCCGTGCTCCCTACGTTGAAAATATTTTGTTTACGTCACGGCGAACTGGCAGTGAAGGCAGCAGGCAGGCTCGTCTCCTCGTCGCTTCCCTTCCAGTCTCAGCGCGTCCCGCCCTCCTCTGATGTAATTTCCTTTCCACGAGGGCGTGACGCGCTGAGATTGGAAGGGAAGCGATGAGGAGGCGAGCCTGCCTGCCTGCTGCCTTCACTGCCGGTTCACCGCAACTTCGGGTAAACAAAAGATTTTCAACACGGAGCACGGCCGGATGCACGAACGGAAGGGAGCAGGCAAGTGAGGGCGGACAGGTGGGGCAGGGGTTTAAATGATCTCGGGGGTAGGTGGAGGCTGGTGTGAGTCAGTGGGCATGGAAGGGAGGGGGAGGATAGGGGGCAAAAGAGAATCGCTGGACATGGAGGGGAGGGGAGAGAGGAGAATCACTAGACATGGATGGGAGGGGAGGGCAGAGGAGAAGAGGAGACATGCTGGACAGATGGGAGGGGAAGGCAGGGAAGAGAGAATTGCTGGACATGGAGGGGAGGGTAGGGGAGAGAGGAGAATCACTGGTCATGGATGGGAGGGCAGGGGAGAGAGAGGAGAATCACTGGACATAGATGAGAGGGCAGGGGAGAGAGGAGAATCACTGGATATGGATAGTAGGGGAGGGCAGAGGAGAGAGGAGACATGCTGGACATGGATGGGAGGGGAGAGCAGGGAAGAGAGAATTGCTAGATATGGATGGGAGGGGAGGGCAGGGGAGAGAGGAGAATCACTGGACATGGATGGGAGGGCAGGGGAGAGAGGAGAATCGCTGGGTATGGATGGGAGGGCAGGGGAGAGAGGAGAATCACTGGATATGGATGGTAGGGGAGGGCAGAGGAGACATGCTGGACATGGATGGGAGGGGAGGGCAGGGGAGAGAGGAGAATCGCTGGACATGGATGAGAGGGCAGGGGAGAGAGGAGAATCGCTGGATATGGATGGGAGGGGAGGGCAGAGGAGAGAGGAGACATGCTGGACATGGATGGGAGGGGAGGGCAGGGGAAAGAGGAGAATTGCTGGACATGGATGGGAGGGGAGGAGAGAGGAGAATCGATGGACATGGATGGGAGGGGAGGGCAGGGGAGAGAGGAGAATTGCTGGACATGGATGGGAGGGCAGGGGAGAGGAGACATACTAGACACGGATGGGAGGGAAGGTCAGCGAAAAGAGATTCGCTGGACATGGATGGGAGGGGAGGGCAGGGAAGAGAGAAGAATCACTGGACATGGAGGGGAGGGCAGAGGAGAGAGGAGACATGCTGGACATGGATGGGAGGAGAGGGGAGAGAGGGGAATCACTGGACATGGATGGGAGGTGATGGCAGGGGAGAGAGGAGACATACTGGACATGGATGGGAGGGAAGGTCAGCGAAGAGAGATTCGCTGGACATAGATGGAAGGGGAGAGCAGGGGAGAGAGGAGAATTGTTGGACATGGATGAAAGGGGACGGAAAGGGAGAGAGGAGAATCGCTGGACATGGATGGAGAAAATAGGCAAAAGCTGGATCCACGTTATACCTCCTCCTGTCAGTTCCGCGGAGGAGGAACCAGCTTTAATTATGGATGTAGGACAAGAAATGAAGAAGAAAGTAAAGAAATATATGGAAAGAAAGCCCTGGAAACGGAGTTAAGAGAACAGATAGCAGCAGAATCTGCTGATTAGAAAAACAGTCACCAGACAACAAAGGTAGAAAAAAATCATTTTATTTTCATTTTACTGTTTGGAATATGTCCAATTTGAGAATTTACATCTGCTGTTTTATTTTGCACTGGGTACTGGAGCTGTAACAGTTTACAGAAATTATTTATAATTAAAAAAATCACGTTATTCTTTTCTCCTATGCTAGTATAATATTTTCAATGATGTCTGTTTATATGCGCCATGGCTGATATAAGGGGTGTGGCTAATGTGGGTGTGGCTATCATAGGGGTGGAGCCATATGTGGTGACCCCACCCATAATGAGTACCGGCAGTTTTTTTTCTACAAAAAAAGCACTGTATGCACATAAAGTAGCAGATATGAGTTTATCTTGTTGGGCAGACTGGATGGACCGTACATCATCTACTATGTTACTATCCACCTCATTTTCGAAAGAGATCCCCTGCCATCTTCCGGCACAAATCGGGAGATGGCCGGCAATCTCCTGAAACCGACCAAATCGGTATAATCAAAAGCTGATTTTGGCCGGGTTCAACTGCTTTCCGTTGTGGAGCCGGCAAAACTTCAAGGGGGCGTGTTGGTAGGGTAGTGAAGGCAGGACGGGGGCGTGCGCATGAGATGGCCGGCTTTGCCCGATAATGGGAAAAAAAAGCCAGGCTTGACGAGCATTTCGCCGGCTTTACTTGGTCCCTTTTTTTTCATGACCAAACTTCAAAAAGGAGCCCCAACTGACCAAATGACCACAGGAGGGAATCGGGGATCACCTCCCCTTACTCCCCCAGTGGTCACCAACCCCCTCCCATCCAAAAAAAAAAACAAAACAAAAAAACTTTTTTTGCCAGCCTCTATGCCAGCCTGAAATGTCATACCCAGCTCCCTGACAGCAGTATGCAAGTCCCTGGAGCAGTTTTTAGTGGGTGCTCTGCACCAGGGCCGGCCCTAGGGTTTCTAGTGCCCTCCTGCAGTCAGTCGGTGCCCCTACCCATCCAGAGGCGGGATCACTATGGCTCCGCCCCCACAGTACACACACCCCTTTTACCAGCCATGGCATCATTGAAAATATTACACCAGTATAGAAGAAAAATAACTTAGCACACAGACCAGGAATTAGGAGAACAGACAGTCTTGCCAACTCTGAAAAACAATGTGTTATCAAAATTTCAGAATCTAACAAACAGATCCCTATTCAGACACTTGGCCTTGCAGTCACACATGTAGAACAGAGATAGCCCCTCTTCAAATTCTTCAAAAATTAACCTGAAATCCTAAGAAGTTAGACTCTGCATGCAACACAATAGCCTTCCCATCGAGCACAGTTTAGGATCTAGCTAGGACAGACTTAAATCAGCATAAACTAACATATTCTACAATCTGAGTTGGACAGACTAACAGGAGTTACTGAAGTGGGAATGAGAGATAGGTGATGGTTAGGAATTGAAAGCAGGCATCTAGCCCTCCTGTCCTGTGAGTTGCTGTGTTGGGGGTGGGGGGGGGGGGTGGAAAAGGGTGGGTCAGGTGCAGCACTAAACAGCAGTCTCTGACAAAACAAGGGTCCAGGCTCTGCTGTGCTGTCTCTGAACCCTCTCTGGGCAGAGGTTAGCTGAGCTCCCACAAGTTATTTCAGAGCCAGATTCAGTTGGAGCAGTGACATCCTCTGACAAACACAAGGAGGATATTTCTCTGCTTGGGAGGGGGGAGGGGACGGGACAGAACAGAACAGAGAGCTGACAGCTTTAGAGCCAGATGGAGATGAGCAGCAGAGATTAGATAAAAACAAAAGCTTGATTGCTTGCAAAGTGGTGCCTTTGAAGGCAGGCGCCCTCCTGCAGTGCTTACCTTGCTTACCGGTTTGACCGGCCCTGCTCTGCACTTCAGGAGGTGGACCCAGGCCCATCCCCCCCTACCTGTTACACGTGGTGGTAAATGGGAACCTTCCAAACCCCCCCAAAACCCACTGTACCCACATGTAGGTGCCCCCCTTCATCCCTAAGGGCTATGGTAGTGGTGTACAGTTGTGGGTAGTGGGTTTTGGGGGGGAATTTGGGGACTCAGCAAACAAGGTAAGGGAGCTATGTGCCTGGGAGCTATTTTTTTTTAATTTTTAGAATTGCCCCCTAGGGTGCCCGGTTGGTGTCCTGGCATGTGAGGGGGGCCAGTGCACTACAAATGCTGGCTCCTCCCTCGACCAAATGCCTTGGATTTCGCCGGGTTTGAGATCACCGGCATTAGTTTCCATTATCACCGAAAATCGATGCCGGCCATCTCAAACCTGGCCATCTCTGATATTTGGTCGGGCCCAACCGTATTAGCGAAGAAAAAGATGGCTGGCCATCTTTTTCGAAAATACTGTTGGCTCCACCCATTTACAGAGCCGGGCGCAGAGATGGCCGCCGACGTTCAATTATTCCCCCTCCACGTTACTATGTTAGATGGATACTAAGGACAAAAGAGTGAGAGAAAATTGTGTGTGTGTGTGTAGGGGGGGGGGGGGGGGGGACTAAGATGTGCCTGCTTTGTGAAATGTACATTTTTTTTCTATTGTTGTATTTTGTAGAGTACAGGAGAAAATACATTTCTGTTTCTCTTTTACCAGTATTGGCACTGCTTACAGAGTCTGGCTTTCTTGAAAAGATCTATATTTCAGTTTTTGTGGGCATGTTTTTTGTGGTTCCCTATTTTGTAAACCTTTCTGTTTTTTTACTACAGATTGTTTGAATTATTTCACTCTGTAGGTTTGTCAGAGGGTTGTTGGCCCATGATAAAAGCCTTATCAGGTGTGTCCACTGAGTTGGTACCCTGGGCTATTGAGGCCCCTTTGTTAAAACTATTTAGTATGTATCTATCGATATTAACATAGTCACCTTATAGAGCTATAGCATAACATTTAGTTCCCTATTTTGTATCACATGAGGGTCTGTCCATGTTCTGCATATGTGACTGACGTGACGGATTGTGCTAGCATGTAGTGTTTGTGTAGGAATGTGTAACAGTCCAGCTTGTTACAGTTTTCCAGTAGCAGGTATACTGGTGCTCTATGGTCCAGTGTAAAATTTATAGCACTGTCTTTTCATAGGTGGGTTAAGACTGCTGTGTGTTAAGTTTTCTGTATAGGTTTTGAGTGTCTTTTTGTAGGGTTTTGTGTTATTTCATAAAGTGTCTGGCCCTATTGTTTTTGTTATGCTGGCTTCATATTCATCATTTTAGTCTGGTGCGTGTGTTTTTGTTGTTTTTATTAATAGTCATAATGAATATGTATGAGATGTATATATGCAAATGAATACGCAAATGTGCCAAGCCACACCCTTTGCCCCCCCCCCCCAAACGAAACAAACTACGCCCATGCGCTAACCAGAGTGGAGTAATGTAGTTGCGCTAATTTATTAGCTTAGGAATGCCCACCCTCTGCCCCCTGACATGCCCCTTCAACAAAAAAATGTCAAATATTTTTTAGTGTGTGATTAGCACACACTGATTTGGCAGTTACCACAGGATGATACACCATTTTAAGCTGTGTTAGACGTGTGTTAGTGCCTAATGCAGTTTAGTAAAAGGGCCCCTGAGTTATCTTCTTTGACTCCATCTTTAACTCTAGTCTAGATTATGGTATAAGTGCTCTGATGATGAAAATATATAAATCTTCTGTGGTTAAGAGCTGCCATTTCCACCTGACACAACTGAGGGTAGTTCATTCTTTATTCTCTAAATATAACTTTACAAAGATTATACATTTTACATCTAGTTGGACTGTTGTAACCTTTTCTATCTTGGATTACAAAAGAAGAAGGTAAAATAAATAATAAGGCAGCTGTCCTACTACAGAGCTACCTAGTTACCCATTCTAGGGAGATGTTTTGGCTGGTCCTGGATTTCTGTCAGCTTCATCCTGGTGCATTATGGGACCTGCAGCACTGATTTCAGTGGCTAGAATCATTGACTACAAGTACTACACTCTTTTGGGATGTAAGTTTAAAACCAGGACCAGACAAAAAGTCTCCCTCCTGGAATGGGTAACTTGGCAGCTCTGCTACTAACAGGTTATGGGTTTAGAGAACACATCTCTCTAGTGTTACAGAGATGCCAAGTAAGTTACCCATTTCCAGGCTGGAGATTCTGGAACTGTCGTGGATTTCTGACCACCCATTCTGATGCATTATGGGACCTGCTGCACTTATTTCAATCGGCAGGATCAGGCACTACAAACCCCATACTGCAATGGGATGTAAGTTCAAAATCAGGACAAGCCAAAAAGTCTCCAGCCTGAAACTGGGTAACTTGATATCTCTGGTGTTAAATAATATACACTGGGTGGAGAGTCAAGATGGCGTCAGTAACGGATGTGCGTTCCTAAGCTCCCGAGACCCATCGTTAGACTACCGAGGGAATTCTCTTTTTCTCCGTTTAAAATGGGGAAGAGAAAGGGGAAGACGGTGGTTCCTACCTCCACGATTCCACCGACGACGCCAACCTCTCGACAGCCGACTTTGGAGGTCTTTGGAATTGGGACCCATGGCGAGCGGATCTCTGCTTCGACGGGTTCGACCTTTGTGGATACGGACCGCAGCATTGAAGGAGCGACGTTGAGTCCTCCTTCTCACACTGTTCCACCACAACCCGGAAGCGAAAGAGTGCCTGAGGGACCACGGCAGTTGGAAATGTTATTCGCAACACCGTTGGGAGGAGGACCGTCAGGCACCTCAACCCCGGGGAAAGAAACAGCAATGCAGGAGCAATTGCGGGTCGAGGCTCCTGCTCCCCGGAGTGTTACTATCGGGAACAATGGTGGATTACAAAAACCAACAGTGGTGACTATGAACTCATTATGGGATGCAATTCAAGGGGTCAATAGCACACTACTTCAAATGAATATTTCCATAAAGGGAGAAATTAAGGAACTAAAACAAACCAGTGATAATCTGTTTAATAATTTACAAGAACAGAAAGAAAAAGTCTTGAAGATGGAGGCTGAAGTTGAAAAACTTCAAAATCTAACGTTTTCCTTAACTAAAGAAAAAGAAATTCAGGAAAAGAAACTGGAAAATTTGGAAAATAACTCTCGAAGAAATAACCTTAGGTTAATTAATTTTCCAAAATCACCCTTAGTACCAGCTATAGATATGCTTAAAAGATATTTTATTCAAATATTGGGGATCTCAATGGAGGGTTTTCCCCCCATAACGAGAACCCAATATATTATGGGTGTCTCCAAACCTCCAAAAGATCAAACTTTACCTGATTTAAATTTGACAGAATTTCTAGAGAACTCTTTAGAAGTTATCACAGAGAGAACAACATTGATTGTGACTTTCGCTTTAGAAATGGACAGAAATAATATTTTGAGACTCTACTTTCGCCACTTGACTGATATCTTCTTGGGTCAAAGAATACAAATATTTCCAGATTTGGCAAGGAGTACGCAGAAGAGGAGGAAAGATTTTTTGATTTATAAAAATAGAGTTCTTAAAATGGGTGCCACTTTTTTGCTTAAATTTCCTTGCAAATGTTATATTACCTTTGAATTTGTTAACTATATATTCTTTACCCCCTCGAAGCTATTAGAATTTATTGATTCCAAGCAGAGTGCTAATGTACCTGGAGTTTTGCCTCCCTAGTTAGAAATGCTGTTTAGTTGGCTGCAAATATCTGCTATGTCCCTTCCGTTTAAATAATGTGTTTATTGTTAATATTTGATTTCCTAGTATCTTGACTCAATTAATAGTGGACAAATTTGAAATACTATTTACCTTAGATAATGATGTATTGTTTATTTCCTTATATTTTTTTTTGCTGATATTGCTGATTTTTATATCGTTTGATGTAAATGAAAAATTTAAAAAAAAAAAAAAAAAAAAAAAAAAAAAAAATAATAATATACACTGGTTATGAATTGAAAAGCAAATTATTTTCAAAGCTCTACCAATGATATGTGGGCATTTAGGTTAATAGGTCAGGAAGGCCTATTTTTAGCCTATTTTAAAGGCATTGTGACAAGCAGTTAGGAGGCATTTGTCATGTGAGAAATCTAGGGGTAGAAGCTGTTGTTAACTTCTACTCCTTAGCATAAGAAAGAGTAATTCACAGGTTTCTTTGAAGAAGCTGGACTACATTTCCCAGCAGGCAGTAGCCTGGAGTTGGAAGGAGCATGTGCGAGCCAGCTTTTCAGAATTATTGGAGTTGCTAAATCCAACAGAAATTACCTTTCACTGGAAACAGTCAAGGAGTTTGTTCAATATCTGAATTGCTCAAGCACCCACAGAGCTAGCTACTATGAGGAACATGGGGGAAGGGGAAGGGCTATTTAGTTAGCAAGCTCATGGTGTGAGAGTTGTTGAGTGCTGGTCTCTTCGAAGACGTGCACAGTATACAGGGAAAAGAGGAAGGGTTTCCCGGTTAGCCAAACTCTCCTTGCTTGTTTTCTTACATTTAGGCACAGACAAATGAGCCTGGGAAGTCACTTCTTTCCACAAAAAGTAGTTGGGAGTCAGAAGAGTTCTGCCTCTAGCAGGAAGCCATGGTAGATGCTTAAGGATCGAGGTATTTATAAGCCCTTTGGGGCAGGGGTGAATAGGAAGATACCCAGAGAATCAGCTTAATACAGAGTTTATGGCTCTAGTTTGGAGAATTTACCGTTTTATCCAGAGTCTAGGAAAGAAAGGGGGGGGAGCTTAAGGGTGTGTCAGTAAAAAAAACTGTACTGGGTTAGGTAAACCTGCATGTGGAAAGGTTGTTCTGAGTGAGACCTCTCTATAGAGGGGTTTTCAATGAGACATGATTTTGTGTAAAAAAAAAATAGGCTGGCACTTGGTTTATGAGATCCCTTTGTGAAGCAGTTTTAATAAGACATGTTTGTGTGCTGTAGACAGGCTGCCAGTGAAACCTCTCTTTTCTGTTTTCCCCTAGCAACCTCACTCTGATTTCCGTGTGTACTATAGGTCCTAGGAGAAAGGTCACAACATATGCAAATTACTGAACTTACTGTGTGAAAAGAGGTCACTGGCTGTGATCAAATTTCACATATAAAATTAATATAACTGATAAAAATAAATTATTAGGGCATATTTAAAGAAACACCTGCACAGTTTGTGGCTAACAGAAGTGTTTTTGATGGTCAGGCAAATTCATCACCCTGATAGGCAGAGAGGACTAGTGAAGTGGCCCTAGGAGAATTGTGTGCGTTTGTGTGATAGGATATGGGAGTTTTAAAAATAAGGAAAGTGGAGTGTGTATAGGATAGAGAGGTTGCTGAAAGGCAACAATTGCAATTTTTTTTTAAGAAGCTAAAATAGAGGGAAATCTCTGGCTTTTTTTCTATCTGTACTTGAATGGAGGGAGAATGCTGGGACAACTGTAGTTATAGGACTTGTCCAAAAGAGAGCTGAGGTTCCAAAAGAGTGAATACATAGTGGTTTCTGTGCTCTGTGGAATCTGTAAATTCTGTCAGAGTAGCACAGGTCACAGATCATACAGGACTGGAAAAGTCTTAGAGTTAAATTCACAGAAGTGTATGCTGCAATTTTTTTTTTTTGGGGGGGGGGAGGGGGGTAGAGGAAATCCCACCCACTAATGCTCCTCTACCTCAGGTGGAGGCAGCAGGTGCTACACATACAAGTCAGCAACACAGCTGGCCCAGGGGACTCTTGCTATGTTGAGTACAAGTCAGCAACACAACTGGCCCAGGGGACTCTTGCTATGTTGAGTCCCGAACCCAGGGATGCTCCTGAAGGGGGTATTATATGAGATATATAGCAGAGGTGCGATAGGCACAGGGGATGCCTAAATAGAAAGAGGATGGAAACACAACATGGCTATTGAGGTGTTATCTTGGGCAAGAGAAGAAGGAACCAGGGCCGCCGAGAGGGGGGGACAGGGGGGACAAAATTCCCCGGGCCCGGGCCTCCAGGGGGGGCCCTGGCACCGCCGCTGCCGCAGTCCAGCCTGCCCGCCCTCCGTCGCTCCCTGGCATTGAATTTAAGCGCCTCACCTTCGAAAGCGCAGCAAGCAGCGGCAGACCACTCCTTCCTTCCGTGTCCCGCCCTCGCCTGACGTAACTTCCGCAAGGGCGGGACACAGAAGGAAGGAGGGGTCTGCCGCTGCTTGCTGCGCTTTCGAAGGTGAGGCGCTTAAGGTCAGTGCAGTGGGCCCGGGGGTGGAGAGAGGGCCCGGTGGCAGGTGGTGGTGGGGGGGCCCGGGGACGGCCTTGTCCCAGGCCTGGCCCAGTCTCTCGGCGGCCCTGGAAGGAACTAAGGCTGAAGCAGGACAGACTTCTATGGTCTCTGTCCCACAAATGGCAAAAGACAAGCGAAGGTTCGGCAACTCCAGTATTGTAGATCACTTTGTCAAGTGCTGTGAGTGAGGGTGACCAACTCTCTTGGCTCTAATCCTCGACTTCTCTTCACCACATTGAACTCTCTCCTCAAGGTGCCCCCTCCCCCAACTCCCCCTTCATTATCTCCTCAGACCCTTGCTGAATTCTTTCACAACAAGGTTCAAAAGATAAACCTTGCTTTCTCTACCTCACCACCTCTCCCTCCACTAGTCCGTTCCCCTCTCTCTCCTTCCCCTCATTCCCTTTCCTCCTTTCCTGAAGTTACTATTGAGGAAACTACACTTCTCCTTTCTTCCTCAAAATGTACCACCTGTTCCTCTGATCCCATTCCCACCCACCTTCTTAATGCCATCTCTTATTCCTTTTATCTGTCACATTCTCAACCTCTCACTTTCCACTGCGACTGTCCCTGCTGCCTTTAAACATGCTGTGGTCACACCTCTCCTTAAGAAGCCTTCACTCGACCCTACTTGTCCCTCTAATTACCGACCCATCTCCCTCCTTCCTTTTCTCTCCAAATTACTTGAGCGTGCTGTTCACCGCCGCTGCCTTGATTTTCTTTCCTCACATGCTATTCTTGACCCACTACAATCTGGTTTTCGCCCTCTCCACTCAACCGAAACTGCGCTTACTAAAGTCTCCAATGACCTATTACTGGCTAAATCCAGAGGTCAATATTCCATCCTCATTCTTCTTGATCTTTCCGCTGCTTTTGACACTGTCGATCACAGCATACTTCTCGATACCCTGTCCTCACTTGGATTCCAGGGCTCTGTCCTTTCCTGGTTCTCTTCCTACCTCTCCCTCCGCACCTTTAGTGTTCACTCTGGTGGATCCTCTTCTACTTCTATCCCTCTGCCTGTCGGCGTACCTCAGGGTTCTGTTCTTGGTCCCCTACTCTTTTCTATCTACACTTCTTCCCTTGGTTCATTAATCTCATCCCATGGCTTTTCCTACCATCTCTATGCTGATGACTCCCAAATCTACCTTTCTACCCCTGATATCTCACCTTGCATCCAAACCAAGGTTTCAGCGTGCTTGTCTGACATTGCTGTCTGGATGTCTCAACGCCACCTGAAATTAAATATGACCAAAACCGAGCTTCTCATTTCCTCCCCCCCCCCAAACCCACCTCCCCGCTCCCCCCGTTTTCTATTTCTGTTGATGGCTCTCTCATTCTCCCTGTTTCCTCAGCTCGAAACCTTGGGGTCATCTTTGACTCTTCTCTCTCCTTCTCTGCTCATATCCAGCAGATTGCCAAGACCTGTCGTTTCTTTCTTTACAACATCTATAAAATCCGCCCCTTTCTTTCCGAGCACTCTACCAAAACCCTCATCCACACCCTTGTCACCTCTCGTTTAGACTACTGCAATCTGCTTCTTGCTGGCCTCCCACTTAGTCACCTCTCCCCTCTCCAGTCAGTTCAAAACTCTGCTGCCCGTCTCATCTTCCGCCAGGGTCGCTTTACTCATACTACCCCTCTCCTCAAGACCCTTCACTGGCTCCCTATCTGTTTTCGCATCCTGTTCAAACTTCTTCTACTAACCTATAAATGTACTCACTCTGCTGCTCCCCAGTATCTCTCCACACTTGTCCTTCCCTACACCCCTTCCCGTGCACTGCGCTCCATGGATAAATCCTTCTTATCTGTTCCCTTCTCCACTACTGCCAACTCCAGACTTCACGCCTTCTGTCTCGCTGCACCCTACGCCTGGAATAAACTTCCTGAGCCCCTACATCTTGCCCCATCCTTGGCCACCTTTAAATCTAGACTGAAAGCCCACCTCTTTAACATTGCTTTTGACTCGTAACCACTTCAAACCACTCGCCTCCACCTACCCTCCTCTCTTCCTTCCTGTTCACATTAATTGATTTGATTTGCTTACTTTATTTATTTTTTGTCTATTAAATTGTAAGCTCTTTGAGCAGGGACTGTCTTTCTTCTATGTTTGTGCAGCGCTGCGTATGCCTTGTAGCGCTATAGAAATGCTAAATAGTAGTAGTAGTAGGGTGCTATACAGCTGAGGGGAAGGGTACACATCTTGAGGTAAGTTGAATATTGTCAGCAGTCTTGGTTATAAGCACACATCAGCCCCCATCATGTTTGGCTGCTTATATAGTTGGCATGGCGGAGACTTGAAAACCAGTGTTTAAGCATGGGTGATTGTGGCCCACACAGAGTGGCAGGCATGGCTCTGGCTACCTTATTGGGCAGACTGGATGGACCATGCTGGCCTTTATCTGCTGTCATTTACTGTGTTACTGTGAAGGTGCTTAATAAGGAAGTTCTGTTAAAGCTGGATAGTTCTGAAAAAAGAGAGACTGCAGTCCAAGCACATGGAGTGTGTATTAAAGCCCAATGTTGTGTGTGGGCTTGGAGTGTCAGAAAACCTGGTCCGGAATGCCATATAAACCAGGAAATGAAAGGGGGAATAGGAGTATGTGCTGTCTGAATGTAATAAAAGAAGGGTTATTTCTAAGCTAAAGCAGAGAGGTGTGGTAGCCGTGTTAGTCCACTTTTAAAGGTAATCAATAGAAATAAAACATGGAAAAGAAAATAAAAGTTATGTCCAATAAAAAAGGTATCATCTTATTTTCTTTTCCATGTTTTATTTCTATTGATTAAGCTAAAGCAGACATAGAAACTTCCAAGCAGAGAACTCCAAGTTAGTGATATGGAATACCATGTATTTTATATTGAGAGACATTAAAGCTTTTAATTTTAGAAAGTTTGTGTTGTCCTGCTGTGTGAGGGCCCTGGAAATAAGGGCCTCTACCTAATAAGGGTTTGGCAACATTGCTTTCTAGGATTTAACCTTATTAGAATAATAGCTCAGCAGTCCACTTCAGTCTCCTAAGCAGTCACTTTAACGGTTATCTCCCAGAATAGTGACAGAGTTGAGACAGCATCATCTTCATTATAAGAGTTTATACCACCTTTATGGACAAGCTATTCAAAGAGGTTTGCATAGCAACACAATACAATAAAAGACAGAGTAAAAGATAATATAAGACAGAGATTTAATTTCATCCCACCCCATAATACACCATAAAAATAGCATTAATTATTATTATTATTGAGATATGTTATCAATTTTTTCCGACCGGAAGTTAGTGTTGCACTATCTTGCTTTTCAGTAGGCAGTTTGTTCCAACAATTAGGGACTACCATTCAGGGGCCCTATTCCTCCCTTTCAGTTTGGGACAGGATGCTAAATTTGGGGTTTCCAATAAATAAAAGAGATGAGGAACGCTAAATTAAAATTCACACCCCTTTAGATTTTATTACACACACACACACACACCACCCCTTAGATTGCAGTATATCTTTTGGGTGTTGAGCACGATCAACACCAACCTCTAAAGTTCAAAAACAGCACAAGAAGGGGACCGCCAATGGGAGCAAGGACAGGCACCCGAAAAAAAGAAAACAAAAAAGCATTGCTTTTAAGCCTCCCACACAAACGATGGGGCTACTTAAATACACATGTCTGTTCACTACCTCAAACTGGTCTATGATGCAACAAAAAAGCCATAAGGAAAGCACTACAAGCACAGTCAAACGAGGAACAAAGCCAATGCAAAGAACACAAACACTAAGGCTACCTATAGAACTACAGGGGAAGCTATGTTTTTATGGCATTTTCAGACAGCATCTTTTGGCGCGCTTTACGGCAGGTGCACTTTACGACACACCGACAAGCTGTCCTATGCAAGGACACACATGATGGCGCTCCCCACCTACGCACATTCTTGGCTTCTTAGCACATCAGATTAGCGCGCGTGCGCCCCGGCTGCTTAGCATATTTTATCATGCTGCTTATATCTGCATATATTAACTCTGATCGTGACCGCACTGCTATTCTGCGCTAGTACAGTGGTGGAACGGCGGTATTTTGAGAGCGCTATCCTGAATAGCGCCGGGTTTTGATCATCGGCCCATAAGTGTATAAACTGGTTTATATTGATGAGTAGTCCTGAATAAATAGATCAGTGTCTAATGATACAGTAGGTAGAACAACACCTTAAACAGGTACCATTTCTTAACCGGCAACCTGTGCGGTTCTCTAAATATAGGGCTAGCATTTTCCTGTTTGCTTCTCCCCATAATAAAGCTAGCAGCTGTATTTTGAATCATCTGCAGCTGTTTTAGCAGTTTTCCAGTTATCCCTATATACAGTATGTTGCAATAAAATAACAAACAGTAGAGTATATACGACTACCTGCATAGCTCCTGTATCTCAAAAAGGTTGCAGTATCTTATCAGTCTTAAATTCCAGAAAGTCTTTCTTTTAACGTAAGATATCTGCCTTTGGCCCATTCCATCTTTTTCAAGTATCGCACTCAAGACCTTAACCTCATGTACCCAAGGTACTTCCTCACACCCAATACACAGTGTCCCTCCAACCTTTTCCTCGGAAATATTTTTGACACATTTAGCTTCAGCTTACTGCCTTCTAACTAACTCTTGACCCTCAGCATACACTGATGCAGTCGAAACCATTAATGTTCCTTTTCATAGGGCAACCAGACAAAACATTCCATTTTGGTCATCAGTCTCTAAAGCTCTAAGGGGTCCTTTTACTAAGCTGTGGTAAAAAGTGGCCTGTGGTAGTATGGGCGCGTGTTTTTGGCGCACGCTGGGTTATTCTTTTTTTGCTGTGACTGGGGGGGGAGGCCTTTTTTTAATGGGGGCAGTAAATGGCTGTGTGCTAGAATTAAAGGTAGTGTGCGGCTATTTACTTCCTGAGCTCTTACCACCACCCATTGACCTAGCGGTAAGGGCTTATATGCTACATGCACTATACTCATGCAGTGCACACCAATGTGGCCACGCTGCCGATTACTGCTGGGAAAGCCCCCCATGTTAGAAAATAGTAAAATATTTTCTACTTCAGGAAAACAGTGCATGCCAACTTTGAAATTACCGCCGGGTGGGCACGCTAACCAGGCGGTAGTGTCGATTTGGCATACTCTACATGTGCAGTAGCTTTGTAAAAGGGCCCCTAAGTTTACTCCTGGGGGAATTCTGTACAACTGCGCAATGCAGAACCCCCCTGTCCTGCAGAACACATAGAATTCTGCAGTTATTGTGCAGAATTCTGCTCAGTGCCAGTATCGGGTATTTCCTCCTTCCCCCACAGAGATTGTGTGGCAGGAGGAGGAGGAAGAGGTGTTGAACCGCTACACATTGGGTCACTACTTTCTCCTCTGCTGGCTTAGACCAGACTGTTTATGTGAACTGCTGGGGTCTGTGGCTCACATAATCAGTGAGGTCTAAGCTGGTAGAGGAGGAGGAAGTGACCCAATCTGCAGTGGTTTACTTCCTCCTCCTCCTCCTTCTGCCATGTGAGCTCGGCGGGAAGGGGGAGAACCAGCTCAACGAGTACAATCAAGGGGCAGAGAAATGTGAGCGTGGCATTGGGGAAGGTGAGAGGAGAAGCAGACAAAGATGAGTATGCCTTTGGGGAGGGTGGGGAGGCTGGAGCTTGAAAAGAGATATAGGTGGAAATTTTGGGCCTTAGGATAGGGAATTTCTGTGCAAAAATTCTACAAATAATACAGTGCAGAATTTTGCAGAATTTTCAAAAATTTTCACAGAATTCCCCCAAGAGTATAAGTTGGATACTTCTTCTGGAGACTGAGCACTAGGTCTGTGAAGTAAGACCTAACCCGTCCTTCTCCAAACATTCTACAGTGGAGTAGGGTTTAAAGAGTTCAGAGGTTCCTGCTGATGATATCACTCATGGAACAAGCTAACTTACATCCGCACCTCACTCAACCTCTACTGGGCTCCAGTTCAAACTCTGGTCTGCAAGGTAGGACCTGGACACCCTCCTCCTCCAACTGTTTTACAATGGGGCAGTATTTAAATAATGCTGGGGCTTCCATTGATGATGTTACCTGGATATAGGGTTGCCAACTGGCTCCAGATATGCTTGACGGGGTTGATCAGTCCTGGTTTTATCCCATTGAATGCAGGGCCATGTAGTTCTGATTTCCCAAATGGATTCCCTAAGAAAAGTAAGACTACAAGTCCCTGCATTCAATGGGATAAACCCAGCATGGGATCAACCCTCATGGGTGAATCTAGAGCCTGTTGGTAATACTACCTGTGTGACAATTCACACCTCGCTCCACCTCTTGTGACTCTAATCCAAACTTTGGTCTGTAAGGTAGAATCTGGATACCCTCCTCCTCCTCCCACAAAGTGTAATATTTAAAAGTATGATGTCTAAATATATGTTTTTTTATAGGATTCATTCATTTGAGTATTTATATACTGCTTAGACCTAAGCGGTTTACAGCTTCACTTTACAGGTACTGGGTCTGTCCCTATTGGGCTCACAGTCTAGGTAGTACATTGTATTACCGTTGTATCTCGGGCAACGGAGGGTTAAGTGATTTGCCCAGGGTCACATGGAGCTGCAGAGAGATTGTTCTGGGAGTGATAATATTGGGATGATCATGATTCTCAAGTTTAATTATCAAAATCTTGAGCAGAGGGGAATGCCAGGAGCTTAAAAGTTAATTGAGAAGGAGATACATGGCTGAAGATTCAATAAGGGTACTTAATACCCATGCAGTTCCCTGGACATTGATTTAAACTATGGAATGATATTTCTGTTCAGCATGAAATGCACTTAAAACTGGTTTGAAACCAGTTGGGAATACATTGGTGGAAATGAAATAAGGACTGACTTGTAATGTGTTGGATCAGATTAGAGCAGCCAAAATGACATACCTATCCTAATAAATTTGCTGAGTTAATCAGAGGTGAATTTTCACTTTCATCTGGATGTTACATTCCTTGAGCAATTTATTTTTCATTGTAAGTTGTGCTGCGTCTCCTGTTTCTCACTTAAATGCCACTTTGTTATTATAGTCATGGAAAATAACCTAACAGTTGCTGTAGTCAGAATGAATCACTGGCATTTCAACTGAAAATGTAAGATTTGTGGTGCTGTACCCCTCTGTATTGTCATGGATGGATTTAATATACTGCATTTTCTGTGGAACAACCAAAGTGGTTTATATTTTTATTATATGCAAGTACTTTCTCTGTACTTGGGGCAATGGAGGATTTAGGAAGAGATTCTATATATGGATCCTAAAAAATCGGTGCTGAAATCAGTGCCAACTAAGTGTATTCTATAATCGGCGCCTAGATTTAGGCGCCAATTATAGAATATGCTTAGTTGATATCTCATCACCTAAAACTACGCGCATCCATTTACACCAACGAAAATGTGGTGTAAATCCTGGCACATAGATTTACGCACACTGGGGCTATATTCTATACCTACACGTGTAAATTTCAGAACGCCCACAAAACGCCCATTTCCCCGCCCATTAATTTGCCTGCACACATTAGAAGTTCGGAGCACTTCATTACAGAATACGCTTAGCGAGTTGTGCGCGTAAATTCCAATCAGTGCCAATTAGTGCTCTTTATTTAACGTGTAATTAAACTCTGGAATTCGTTGCCAGAGAATGTGGTAAAGGCGGTTAGCTTAGCGGAGTTTAAAAAAGGTTTGGACGGCTTCCTAAAGGAAAAATAGACCATTAATGGACTTGGGGAAAATCCACTATTTCTGGGATAAGCAGTATAAAATGTTTTGTACATTTTTGGAATCTTGCCGGATATTTGTGACCTGGATTGGCCACTGTTGGAAACAGGATGCTGGGCTTGATGGACCTTTGGTCTTTCTCAGTATGGCAATACTTATGTACTTACTGCTTGTTAAGAGCTGTTATGAACGCTGATTAACTTGTTAAGCCAATTAAGTTATGCGCATTGTTATAGAATCCACGCTGATTTTGGCGCAGATCTCTAGGCTTGCTATATAGAATCCGGGGGTAATTGACTTGTCCAGAGTCACAAGGAGCTGCAGTGGGAATCGAACCAGTTCCCCACATCTCTGCCCACTGCACTAACCATTAGGTTTTCATGCATAGGGTGCTGCGGGCTCATCTCTGGTCAGTTCTGTGTTCAGCATAAGGATAGTTCATCTGTATTGAGCAAATAAAGCAGAAGAGTACAATTAAGACATTTTGGGCCCTGTTTACTAAGGTGCGTTAGTGTTTTTAGCGCGCTACACTTAGCGCGTCCGCTAACCATGTAGGCACCTATAGGGATATTGTAGGCATGTACATGATTAACGCACCTATAACACTGCTTAGTAAACAGAGCTCTTATTCAGGAGCTATGGCCTGCACATACTGCTTATGCAGTCACCAGCCAGGGAGCTTGTGGCTGCAGATGTATACAGATACTGTGTGCTCTTAGCTAGAATACACTTGACTGCCGACTAGCAACAAAAGCTAAGGTTTACATGCTAGGCTGAATACCCAACATTGATGTATTTAAGCTAAATTTGTTTTGCTTCTTCAGAGAAGCTACTTAATAGGTCACACACCAGTTACACACAGGAAGAGGCAAGGATGCTTGTAAATGCTTGTGTTTCTATGCTGTTCAATGTCACTATTGGAGAGTCATGACAACTCCTGTGTCTCTGCTTTTTGCAGCCGCAAAGAATGATCAGCTCTTCAGTGTTACCTCAAAAGATAGAGCTGTTGATTCCTTTCCTTCCCATCTGCCCGATTTTTGATTCTGATTCTCCTTTCGTTTCGTATGTGAAATAAAAGGTGTGCGTTTTATCACGTAGCATGGGCCAGATTTGACATAAGGTGCCTAAAGATTCCACAGGTAAACATTTCCGCCTAAGCGTATGCTGTAAACGGTGCCTATTCCAGTTGATATCCCAGTGCCTAAAACTACGTGCCTCCATTTACACCAGTGAAAATGTGTCATAGATCCCTGCACATAGATTTACTCACACTGGGCCATATTCTATAATCTATGTGCGTAAATTTGGGAATGCTCACGGAATGCCTATTTCCCCACCCATAGCCATGCCCCTTTTGAACTGCATGCATTAGAATTTAGGCGCAGTTCATTACAGAATATGCTTAGCGAGTTGTGTGTGTAAATTCTAATTATTGCCAATTAGTGGTCATTATTGCTTGTTAAGTGCTGTTGTCAGTGCTGATTAGCTTGTTAAGCCAATTAAATTATGTGTGTTGTTATAGAGCACGCTTGTATTTCGGTGCGGATCTCCAGGTGTGCTATATAGAATCCGGCAGCATATGTCCAGTTTGTTCTTAAAGACCTTTTGTAATGGCATTCTAACTTGGCAATCTTTATGCAAAATCTTGTGTCACATGGGAGTAACTTCCGAAGAGGGTGCTTCTGTAAAAAGTCCAAAAAGGTGCCTATTTGAAACCTATTTAATAAATACAACATAAGTGTCTTTTTCCCCTTATAAAATAGTCTCCCAGATCCAGAACCAACCCCAATAGTGCACGAATGCTGACATACAAGTTTGCATCGGCTCCCAAGTCGGAACAGATGTGTGCAAGTACTCTACGTATTTACCCACATATCATATAAAATACATGAGTACATCGGGGTGGAGGCATGGTTACAGCACCGGTCTTGACATCCAGAGGTGGCCGGTTCAAATCCCACTGCTGCTCCTTGTGAGCTTGGGCAAGTCACTTACTACTACTACTACTATTTAGCATTTCTATAGCGCTACAAGGCATACGCAGCGCTGTACAAACATAGAAGAAAGACAGTCCCTGCTCAAAGAGCTTACAATCTAATAGACAAAAAATAAATAAAGTAAGCAAATCAAATCAATTAATGTGAACGGGAAGGAAGAGAGGAGGGTAGGTGGAGGCGAGTGGTTACAAGTGGTTACGAGTCAAAAGCAATGTTAAAGAGGTGGGTTTTCAGTCTAGATTTAAAGGTGGCCAAGGATGGGGCAAGACGTAGGGGCTCAGGAAGTTTATTCCAGGCGTAGGGTGCAGCGAGACATTGCCTCAGGTACAAACTTAGATTGTGAGCCCTCCAGGGACAGGGAAGTACCCAGTGCACCTGTGAGCTACTACTGAAAAAAGTGTGAGCAAAATATAAATAAATTGAACCTACTTCCACCCCACCCCCCCCCCCCACACAGGAATGATTCACATATAAGTACATGTGTTCTTATAGGTGCATGTGTGTGTGTATATATAAACAGACAAAAAACAGCAAAAGTAGCCCCCTTAACAAAAACACACAACCACAAGAAAGAGAAGGGAGTAGACCAATGTAGTTCCAAAACAAATGATTTATTGGTTAAAAAAAGACTCAACACAGAACTGTGTTTTGGCGCCTCAGGAGTCAGTAGTATAGTCTCAGCCAAAGTTAATAAAAGCAGATCTACCAATGCAGCCTCAAAATCACTGTAAAACAAAAGCACAGAGAGCACAAAAGTGTGAGCCGCTCAGGGCAAACAATGTGCTACTACTACTACTAAACATTTCTAAAGCGCTACTAGGGTTATGCAGCGCAGTACAGTTTAACAAAGAAGGACAGTCCCTGCTCAAAGGAGCTTACAATCTAAAGGACAAAATGTCAAGTAGGGGCAGTCTAGATATCCTGAATGGAGGTATAATGGTTATGTGCCGAAGGCGACATTGAAGAGGTGGGCTTTGAGTAAGGATTTGAAGATGGGCAGGGGGCTTGGCGTATGGGCTCAGGGAGTTTATTCCAGGCATAGGGTGAGGTGAGACAGAAAGGGCGGAGCCTGGAGTTGGCGGTGGTGGAGAAGGGTACTGAGAGGAGGGATTTGACCTGTGAGTGGAGGTTTCGGGTAGGAACGTAAGGAGAGATGAGGGTAGAGAGGTAATGAGGGGCTGCAGATCGAGTGCATTTGTAGGTAAGTAGGAGAAGCTTGAACTGTATGCAGTACCTGATCGGAAGCCAGTGAAGTGACTTGAGGAGAGGGGTGATATGGGCATATCAGTCCTGGCGGAAGGTAAGACATGCAGCAGAGTTCTGAACAGATTGTAGGGGGGATAGATGGCTAAGTGGGAGGCCAGTGAGGAGTAGGTTGCAGGAGTCAAGGCGAGAGGTAATGAGAGAGTGGACGAGTGTTCGGGTGGTGTGCTCAGGTAGGAAAGGGCGAAATTTGCTGATGTTTTTTTTTACAGTGATTTTGAGGCTGCATTAGTGGATTTTTTAAATGCCACATTTATCTGCTTTTATAAACTTATACATAAGCAATTTTAATTTCCCTATGTTATGCAGGATTATTACATTTGTGCCCAGCTCTTTATATTGATTACACTATGTGATTCATACACATATGAACATTTGACATTGTTGCGACCCATGATGCAGCCGCTTATTGGCTGAAACTCGGCCCCTGTCAGGTCCCTCTAATAAAGAAGTTCTTTTGTCCTGTTCCTGAAGGCTCACTTGTGCTTTTAGCTTTTGCTCTGGTTTCTTGTTGTACTTGGAACCCTCTCTTTTCTACCTTTACAGAAGCTGATGCCATGATGAGAGGTGGAAAGGAACCATCAAAGGGACAGTGAGGAGTGTGTGTGTTCTTTCAGTGTCCCTGTGACATACACTATTGGCCATGTTCCAAGCTGAGGGAAGATTGTTGAGGCTTGAACAACCACTTTATTTTTCTATTTGGATTTGTCTCATACCTTTTTTAGTTGTAGCTCAAAGTGAGATACATTCAGAAGATATGATTGAGGTCTACAAAATCCTGAGTAGTGTATAAGGAGTAAAAGTAAATCGATATTTTACTTGTTCCAAAAGTACAAAGACTAGGGGACACTCAAGGAAGTTACTTGGAAATACTTTTAAAATAAATAGGAGGAAATATTTTTTAACGCAACGGATAGTTAAACTCTGGAATTCTTTACCGGAGGATGTGGTAACAGAGGTTAGCTTATCTGTGTTTAAAAAAGGTTTGGACAAATTCCTGGAGGAAAATTCCATAGTCTGATATTGAGGCAGACATGAGAAGCAACTGCTTGCCCTGGGATTTGTAGTATGGAGTGTAAAAAGGTGTTCTCTGTACCAACCACTTATTTTTATATTATATAAAAAAAAACATTGGGGGAAAAGACCTCAGACGCCTGTGACACTTCCTGCGCTACTGTGTTAATCAGTTACAGCGTCTTAATCACAGTGCTGACTTCAATTATAGGTCATAAAAAACCCCAACAGTTAATTTTTATGCGTGCAAAAACTGTGCCAATAAAATGATAGTCAAACTTAGCTTGTGTGCGGTAGTAGGAGGCAGTTCGGATGACTAAGTTTGACTATCATTTTTTGGCATAGTATGAAGTGTAGCCACAATTTGGGTTTCTGCCAGGTACTTGTGACCTGGCTTGGCCACTGTTTGGAAAACAGGATACTGGGCTAGATGGACCATTGGTCTGACCCAGAATGCCTACTCTTATGTTCTTAAGTAGGTGCAGTAGGTATTTCCCTGTCCCTGGAGGGCTTACAGTATGAGGGCTCCTTTTACTAAGATGCGCTAATGGATTTAGTGCATGATAACAATTAGCACATTCTACATGCTTTGCAGCACATTGTATTCCCATGGCCTGCTTGGAATTTAGTGCATGCTAATCATTAGTGTGCACTAAATCCATTAGCATACCTTAGTAAAAGGAGACCTAAGTTTGCATTAGTAACTGCTGGTCACGGCTGTTACAGTAGGATCTAGGATCAACTTGTGCTCTTATTGGAAAGGCCCAGGCAGGGCCGTGCCAAAACGGTAAGCGAGGTAAGCATGGCAGGAGGGCGCCATCCTCTGAGGGGGCGCCCCGCCGCACCATGCTTACCTCGCCCTCTTCTCCCCAGATCCTTTTCCTTTTTTTTTTTTTTTTTAAATTTACCTCTGTGCGGCGGCAGCGTAGCATCAGTGAGGAGGCAGTGCTCCCCCGCCCCAACGTGTCTACTAGTCTTCTTCCCTTCGCTGTGTTCCGCCTTCTTCTGACGTCAGACAGAGGTAAATTTAAACAAAAAAAAAAGGAAAAGGATCTGGGGAGAAGAGGGCGGGCAGTGTAGCGATCGTTTTGGGGGGGGGAGCGGCACGGTGCCAACGGGGGGGGGGGGCGGCGGCAGCGCGGTGCCAACGGGGGGGGGGGGGGGGCGGCGGCAGCGCGGTGCCAACGGGGGGGGGGCGCTGGAGGCGCCAACTGCAGGGGGGCGCCGGAGACCCTAGGCACGGCCCTGGGCCCAGGGCAGTGGTGGTAGCACTGTGGGAAAGATGGAGTATGAGAAAAGAGTTGAAAACTCCTATGCTACAATTCCACAGAACCCTTTAACCCTACAGACATTTATTTGGATATAGCTCACTGCTTTCCAGTAGTAGCGCAAGGTGAGTTACATTGAGGTACACTAGGCATTTCCTGTCCCTGGAGGGTTCACAATTTTTTTCCCAGTTGAAAGGCTTACATTTAAGCGCAGAAAACAGGCGAAAATGTGTACTTTCACTTTCGGGTTTGCTCGCGGTTGCATGTTTATTTTCCAGTACCGGCGCTTACAGGCTTGCGCCGGCTTCTTTCTGCTTCCAAAAATAAACACGCAGGCAGATTTTAAAGAGAAAATCACAAGAAATCCTCTCTTGTTAGTGGGGAGTAGCCTAGTGGTTAGTGCAGTGGACTTTGATCCTGGGGAACTGAGTTCGATTCCCACTGAAGCTCCTTGTGACTCTGGGCAAGTCACTTAACCCTCCATTGCTCCTGGTACAAAAATAAGTACCTGAATATATGTAAATCGCTTTGAATGTAGTTGCAAAAACCTCTGAAAGACAGTATATCAAGTCCCATTTCCCTTTAACCCCCCCACCCCACCCCAGCTCTGAGTCGGCATACGAAATGACCTCATTAACATCCATTTCACTACATTTAAATACAATTTGTAGCCATCTTTGGCACACATGTTGTTTCCTGAACTTATGTCCACTGAGCATTCTGCGCAGATTAATACCACACTAGTCCAGCGTTAATCAGCACTAACGCCAGCGTTAGGTTCTGAGCATCAACCCCTAAGTTTGTACCTGATTCAATGGAGGTTAAATGACTTGCTCAATATCATACGGAGGAGCAGTGGGATTTGAACCCAGCTTTCCTGGTTATGAGCCTAGTGTTCCAGCCAGAGCACTGACAACAATATTTTCGTTTGTTCAAATTAGTAATGTCATTATTTGAAAAGCACACTGTAGCTGCTGATTCAAGCACAGATAAGTTTGAGGATTTCCGATCATATTTCAGACAGGTCTTACAGACAGAGCAGTAGCAAGGTTTCTTCTGAAATTGTGGGCAGACGTCTTGTTGAGTCAGCTAAGGCACAATGGCAATTAGTTTCAGGTCACTAACAAACAGCTTTCTTTTAACCTAAGTGTTTCAACTGTCTTCCCACTAACGTCAGACTGTACCTTTGGAGGAATACTGCTGCAGGCTCAGTGCAGCACCTCACTGCTGCTCTATCTTATGCAGAATTGGGTAGAGAGACTATCTTTAGAGGTGTGATCCCTGTGCTGGGCTTCACCACATTCACAGATCCCAGTCTTTGGTCTTTCATGGTGACCTAACACTGTACTTCCAGAGCTGGAGAGGTGCTAGTTCACCTGTGTTTGCTTTCACTGCACCCCAGTAGGTTTGGAATCAGACTAGTGACCTTAAAACCGCCTATTGCACTTTGCAAGACAGGGTTCTTTCAGCTGCCTCGGCTCCCATGTGACCTGAATGAAGAACAGATTCAAACTGTACTGTTCTTCCCTAGACAGTACTAGGCGGCGGAGAGAAAACAGTGTCACTTCCTTGCAGCCTGCCTAGGGCTGGAATATATCCAGTGAGAACAAGGAAAGAGCCAGGCTGCAACAGTTTCTGATCAGCTAGGGTCTTTCAGCACAAAGTACTGCCAGGATGGTGCTTGGGACTCACAAAGCCCCCCCTTTTTTTGCCATGGAATACATAGGATGTACAGCACAGCACAGCTGAAGTTTTGCTGGCAAAACTACCTGAAGATTTCTCAAAATGAGTATTGTTATGAAGCCACGATCAAGGTCCACCAGCTCCTTAAAGGCTGCAGATGTGCATAGGTAAGACATATTTTCCTGTTTTACCTTCTGCCTTTTACACTTCCAGTTTATTTCCTGCCCTTTCCATGAAAAGCAGCAGGTTTCCAAGTCCTCTATCTTTGTAACAGTAAATGGCAGGAGAAAAGCTAATTCTGTTCTCTCATTCTTACTTTAAAAGGTTCAGTAATAGGTTCCTTTTCCCTTGGTTCTGTCTGTGATGATTTAGTACTGTAAATTACATCAGCTCGGGGGTTTGGATTTTTGTTGTCGAAAGATGGGCATGTAGATAACACATCTTCGCTGTGTTATCCTTATCTTTACTGCTGATTTCTAAATCCCTGTGCTGTACTTTTTAGGTGGAATGTTGACTGCGTTGGGGAAAAGTACTTGGCAAGTACGAATTTGGCATTTATTGTGAACTCGTGTTTTATTTGGGAATCAGATGTGACAGGCAAGTGTTCATTAGCTGTTTTCTCAAGCAGTAACTGTGTAGCTCTCTTTGGCTATTCTTCTCTAAGAACGGAGCTGTATCCAGCTGTAGAACATCTCGTTACAGGCATGTGCTGTTCTCATTTGCCATTCATCCGGGCTGTATAAATGTGTCTGGCACAAATAATTAATCTCTCTGCCTCTAGTAATTATTTCTTGAAACAGAAAATGAATGGTGCAGTTTGGCTTGGGTTAATGGCAGCGATTCGTCTAACTTCTTGTTAAAAGCATCAAGCCAGTGGTGATTTCCAGCTGCTAAATTTATATATTTTGGTGAAAGCAATGGGTCCTGCAGCCCCCATTGCGACCCACTTACAATGTACACAGGGCCGGCGTTGGTGGGCGGCAAACAAGGCAATTGCCCTAGGCCTCCACACCGCAAAGGGCTCCCAAACCTGCCTCAAGCTGAAGAAGGCATAGACTAAAGACTAGCTTTGGGGCCCCCTCCCCAGTTTCTGCCCTGGGCCCCTGAACGTCTAACACCAGGAATTGTAAAAAAAAAAAGAGCATTCACAAACTCGTGTTATTTTCTTCCACCTGCAGGAAGAAAGTTAAAAACTTCTTACAAGAGTTCAGGGGTTGCCTTCCTTCCTATATAAATGAAGCTTGAATAGACTTGAATATCTTGGCACCTTTTCCTTGTCCCTTCTGTTCACATCTCATGTGTTGGCAGCGCTGTGTGGTTCAGATGTACTTAGAGGCCACAATGAAAACGATTGTTCATTAAAAGGAATGAGAACCTAAGAACTTCACATTGAAATGGTGGAAGTACTGGCGTCCAATCTCTGTTTTCTCATTTAATAAAGCTGTTCACTGCTAAGTGAGAAGCTGCTTCTGATCCTCTGACGGCACTGTAACAGGTGATCATGGTGTTACTTATGAATTGGCTGTCACAGGACTTCCCACTTTACTCTTGCGTGCTCTGTGAGGTACATACTGTATAACATAAATGGACTTGGAGCTGGTTCTCTCTTCCACATGCCTTTAGTGCATATTGTTCTTTCTATTCATCACTCAGTAAGATTCCTGGCAGCTCTGTTACTATAGCTGGGATCATGTGGGCGATGTAATGAACCTTCTGGTGCTCTAAGGGTCAGAAATGAACGTGGTCATTGGAATGTCTGTCTGTCATTTGTGTGTGTTTTGTCAGACTGATTTTCATGTGGTAGAATAGTCAGATATTCCCAGCTGATCGTTCCATGTTTGCTGTAGTGGTGGGGGTGTTATGATTTGGTCACTGTTGGCTTGAGTTGTTATGACTTGGTCAGTGGAGGAGTAGGCTAGTGGTTAGTACAGTGGACTTTGATCCTGGGGAACTGGATTTGACTCCCACTGCAGCTCCTTGTGACTCTGGGCAAATCATTTAACCCTCCATTGCCCCACTTACAAATAAGTACCTGTATATACTATGTAAACCACTACTACTATTTATCATTTCTATAGCGCTACTAGACATACGCATCGCTGTACACTGGACATGAAGAGAAAGTCCCTGCTCAACAGAGCTTACAATCTAATTAGGATAGACAAACAGGACAAATAAGGGATAAGGGAATTAGTAAGGTGGGAATGATAAAACATGGGTACTGAACAGGGCTGGTGCTAGGGTCTGTGACACCCCCTGTAAACTATCAGTTTGCGCCTCCCCCCCAGTCCAGCATCTCCTTTCTCTTTTCTCCCTCCCTCCCTCCTTCTCCCACCCTGTCCCCTTTTTCAACCCAGTGCCTTAAAAGGTGAAGAACAAAAGTTTGTTTGTTTTTTTCACTCGACAGCTTTTTAATTTATTTGAAAGCTTCCCATATGTAGATATAATTATCATGAAATAAAATTGAATATCACTAAAACTGCTTAAAAAATTATTGTAGCTAGTGGAAAAACCACTAATAAAGGCTATTTTTTGTGCTCCTTTTTCTACACTGTTCTATACTACTAGTACTACTACTACTACTATTTAGCATTTCTATAGAGCTACAAAGCGTACGCAGCGCTGCACAAACATAGAAGAAAGACAGTCCCTGCTCAAAGAGCTTACAATCTAGTAGACAAAAAATAAAGCAAACAAATCAATTAATGTGTAGAGGAAAGAGGAGAGGAGGGTAGGTGGAGGCGAGTGGTTACAAGTCAAAAGCAATGTTAAAGAGGTGGGCTTTCAATCTAGATTTAAAGATGGTCAAGGATGGGGCAAGACGTAGTGGCTCAGAAAGTCTATTCCAGGCGTAGGGTGCAGCGAGACAGAAGGAGCGAAGTCTGGAGTTGGCAGTAGCGGAGAAGGGAACAGATATGAAGGATTTATCGAGGGAACAGACTGCATGGGAAGGGGTGTAGGGAAGGACGAGTGTGGAGAGATACTGGGGAGCAGCAGAGTGAGTACATTTATAGGTTAGTATAGGTTACAATACAGTATGGTCAAATTTCAGTGAGGATATCTTGTTTACTGATGGGTTCATCTTAACTTTTGCTGTAATCTGCTTTGGAAAGCCTGGTGTTATAAAGATTGAAAGTAAAATTAAACTCTCCTTTCATTGAGGCACATGGAATCACATCTTCACCTCATCTCTTTTGTACAAATTGATTATTCTGTTTTGAGCACGTTTCAGGGACAAGTGGTTTGCGTAAGTCAAAATAAAAAATATTTTATTTCATGCAGATCTCTCATTTTCTTAAACATAACTAAATAGGCTATAAATGCAGTTCATTGGTTTGTCTTATACTGTGCCAAAATCTGCTGCCCTCTCCGCTGCAGTTGCTGCCGTCACTGCCATCCCCCTCCCGCATACCACAACCCTCACACACTACCCTGTTGCCGGAAGCCTCACAGCCATTTTTAAAACACGGCGTGGCGCAGAAGAGCAAACAAGAGACAGAGTAGCGGCAGTGGGCAGGAGTGTGATTCTTTGGATCTGGCCAGGAACAGGTCATTGGAGACTTTAGCAAGCGTTGTTTCAGTTGAATGAAGAGGGCGAAAGCCAGATTGAAGTGGATGAAGAATAGCCTGAGATGAAAGAAAGTCAAGACAATGACGGTGAACAACACATTCAAATATCTTGGATAGGAAAGGGGGGAAGGAGATGGGGCGATAATTGGAAGGACAGGTAGGGTCCAAGTGAAGATTTTTTGAGCAGTGGTGTGACTACGGCATCAGGAACAGTAGCAGTGGAAACTGAACGGTTGAGAATATGACAGATAAAAGAGGTGACAGTAGGATAGATAGTGCTATGTAGATGGGTGGGAATAGGATCAGAGAGACAGGTAGTTAGTTTCGAGGAGGAAAGAAAATGTGCAGTTTTCTCTTCAGTGATTTCAGAAAAGGAAGAAAAGGAGGCAGGAGTTGAAGGAGGGTTGAGAGAATGGACTTAGAGAAGGAGAGGTGGAGGTGACTTGGTTGAGAATTCAAGTTTAATCTTGTGAACCTTATCTTGAGAGTACTCAGCCAGAATCTGGGGAGAAAGTGAAGGGGGAGTTGGAGGTGAATTTATTTATTTATTTGTAGCATTTATACCCCGCTCTTTCCCACTCAATAGCAGGTTCAGTGCGGCTTACAATGTATGGGTACAGAGGTATAGCAAAGATTACATAGTTGTATAGAGTAGAAAAGAGGAAGAGGTGTGGGGGAGGGGTTGAAGTATGGGTAGTGTTAATGGTGTGTATTAGGTGCTTAAAATTAAGTTGGGTCTTTTTGATAGGCTTGTTTGAAGAGGTAAGTTTTCAGCAGCTTTTGGAAGGGTAGGTGTTCGTTGGTAGATCGGATGCATCTTGGTATGGAGTTCCACAGTTGGCTGCCTATGACGGAGAAGTTGGATGTGTAGTAGGTTTTGTATTTGAGACCTTTGCAGTTGGGAAGGTGTAGATTAAGATATGTTTGAGAAGATTTGGACCCGTTCCTGGCTGGAAGGTCGATCAGATTGGACATGTAACTTCGAGATTCTCCGTGGAGGATCTTGTGGATCATTGTGTGGACTTTGAAGTTTATTTGTTCTTTGATGGGGAGCCAGTGGAGTCTTTCACGGAGTGGTGTTACATTTTTAAATCGTGCTTTTCCAAAAATGAGTCTGTCTGCCGTATTTTGGGCGGTTTGAAGTCTTTTCAAGATTTGGGCTTTGCAGCCAATGAAGATGCTGTTGCAGTAGTCAGCGTGGGTGAGTACTGTGGACTGTACCAAATTGCGGAAAGGTTTTGGGGGGAGGAATGGCTTTACTCTTTTCAGTATCCACATCATGTTGAACATCTTCTTCGTCATGGCTTTTGCGTGAGTTTCTGGAGTCAGGTGGTTGTCTAACGTTACGCCTAGGATTTTTAGGTTGTCGGATATTGGGATTGTAACATCAGGGGTGATCAGGGTGGATGGGAGTGGAGTGTTGTGATGAGAGGATTAAGCATTGAGTTTTTTCTTTGTTCATTTTCATCTTGAAAGCGTCGGCCCAGGAGGCTAGGATGTTCATGCCAATGATTATTTTATCAGAGATTTCTTCAAGGTTGGATTGGAAAGGGATGAATATAGTGACATCATCTGCATAGATGAAGGGGTTTAGACCAGATTTGGATAGGGATTTAGCAAGAGGAATCATCATAAGGTTGAAAAGGATCGGGATAGAGGCGATCATTGGGGGACTCCACATTTTGATGACCATGCAGATGATATTGATGATGTTGATTTGACCTGATAGGATCTGGTGGTAATGAAACTTTTTATCCATTTAATGATGTTTCCGCCAATTCCTAATTTGTCCAATAGTTTTGTAAGAATATCGTGGTCGACTATGTCAAATGCGCTGGATAGATTGAACTGCAGAAGAAGTATTTTGTTGCCAATTTAAATTTCTTGTTTGAACTTAGATATTAAGGTGGGTAATACTGTTTCTGTGCTGTGTGCAGGTCGAAAACCTGATTGTGACTCATGTAGTATGGAGAACTTTTGTATGAATTCGTTGAGTTGGGAGGTCACTCTATTTTCCATTAGCTTAGTTAGTAGAGGGATGGAGGCCACAGGTCGGTAGTTAGTGATGTCTTTCGCTAGTTTCTTGGGTTTTTTTGGTATTGGTGTGAGTAGAATATTGCCGTGTTCGGAGGGGAAGGATCCTTGTTGGAGTAGGAAATTTAGGTGGGTGGTGAGGTCCATAATGAATCGTGCTGGGGCATTTTTTCATTAGATAATTCACGCATGGGTCCAGGTGGCAGTGAGATTTGGAGAGTTTGGATAATGTTGTGGATATTTCGTTCGTGCTGAGGGGTGTAAAGTTTGTCCAGGAGCGGTCTGCCGGGATCTTTCCTGAGTTGGGGTCGAGTTCGTCAAGGAAAATATCGATATCGGCGGCATCATGGGGAATTGTGTTGCATAGATTGATGATTTTATCATTGAAGTATTTGGCCATCTGGTCAGTGGATGGACAGTTTGAGGATGAAGTTGTTACTGGATTCGTGTTGAGAAGATTCTTTATAATTTGGTATTGTTTTTTTAAGTCTGTTCCGGTGGCTGTGATTTGTTTTGTGAAGTATGCTTTTTTGGCTCGTTTAGTGGCATTCTTGTATTTCTTTTCTGTTTGTTTCCACTCATTCAGGGTGAGATCGGTTTTTGTTTTGACCCAAGTTTTTTCTAATTTCCTGGTTTCTTTCTTTAGTTTTTTTAGGTCGTCGTTGAACCAAGGTGAGGGATTTTTCTTTGTGTGTAGAGTTTTGGTATGTAGCGGGGCAATTTCATCCAGAATAAGTTCACATCTGTGGTACCATTCTGTGAGGAAGTGGTCTGAGTTTGGATCTATTGACCAGTTGTTGTTGTAGATTTGTTGCCAGAATGTTTCTTTGTCAATTCGTCCTCTGAGGTTAACTGTTATGGAGTCAGGTGGATTGGGTTGGTCTTTTTTCTGCCATTGTATGGATAGGGTTGCTTTGTGATGGTCGGACCAGGGGGAAGCGGTCCAGAGGATGTCTGATGAGAGGAAGTTTTGGTCTGAAGAGTGTTTGTGTGTGATGATGTCGAGTGAGTGCCCTTTGATATGGGTTGGTACTGTTGGAGGAAGTTTGAAATCACAGAGTTGGAGGAAGTCTTTGCATTCTCGAGTATGGGCAGAGTTGGAGTCTTCTAAATGAAGGTTTAGGTCTCCTATTAGTAATATATTGGAGTTGTTAACACATGTATTTGATATAAAGTCCGTGAATATGGTTTGGTTGTGGTTCCAGTTGTTGGGAGGTCTATAGAACAGTATGTAGGTTAGGTGTTCGTATAGCGTGGGGTTGTAAAGTTTTTGTTTTTTTTTAATTATTTATTTATTCATTTACATATAACATTAAACAAGAATGAATACTTGTCAAGAAATAACTATGCTGTACATTCTCAAACAAGAAAAAATAAATTATTTTAACACAACTACATACAGCAAGTTGATTAAAGTCCACATTACAGAGATTCAAAATTTACGATAGGAAATAAAGGAAACATAATTTAAGGAAAATCACATTAGATCGGTTACTCATTAAAGATACCCTTTTTTATTTTTAAACCTAGAACTATGATCTAATTATTCCCCTGTCCTTTTGCAACCAGGAAAGATGATAGCTGACAAGGGTCATAGAATACATACTTATTAGACTCATACTTTATTAGGCATTTACAGGGGTACTTTAAAAAGAATGTTGCCCCTATCTGAAGTACAGCAGGTCTCATAAGTAAAAATCTCTGACGACGTTTTTGAGTTTCCTTAGTAACATCCGGGAAGAGTTGGACCTTCAAACCAAGAAAGCTTTTATCTTTATTTTTGAAGAAAAGCCTCATCAGCCAGTTTTTATCCGGTGATAAGGCTACAGTGGCAATTAAAGTAGAGGGGCTTACTAATTCAGTATCTGAGGATTCTAAAATCCTCGAGATATCTAGGACATTTGTCTGAGATACTTGGTTTTTTGGGGGTAAATAATATATTTGTGTAAATGGAGGAACCATTTCTTCAGAAACACCTAGTATCTCTGTAATATACTTCCTAAGCATTTCTCTTGGTAAGACCCCCATTCTTTTAGGAAAATTCAAAAAGCGGATATTATTATTTCTAGTTACATTCTCCAGAAATTCAGTTCGTCTCCTTAAAGTACACAAATCTTTTATCATAGTCTCTTGATGTAACTGTACAATTTTCAAATCTTTCTCCATTTCTGTTTGTCGGGTAACCATAGTCTCTACCCTAATTTCAGCTACTTGAACCCTTTGGTCAAGACTAACAATGTCCTGTGAAACTTGTTTTATTTGTGGGCTTAAGGATTTCCCCAAGTCCACAATCAATGTCCAAAGAGATTCCATTGTAATTTCAGTGGGTCTTTGAATAAAAGGAAATTGTACCTCTGCAACTTCTGTGGATTGTTGCTTTCTATTTTCACTTCCAGCTTCTGTCAAATCCTGGTAATTAGATGTTATTTCTAGCCCTCCGGAGGCGCCTTGCTCTCCTAGGCTTGCATTCTCCGCTTGATGACTCCCCTCCTCGGTCCGTTGGACTGCTTCACTCGTCAGTGGCGTCCCACAGGAAACCGGCGTTGACGTGCTCACTCCCGAGGGTTGCATGGGAGGTGGTCTAGCATCGGGGCTGAGCGATAGCTCCAACCCAGAAGTCTCCGGAGTGTTTCCCTCTCCACCCGATAGACTTAGCGGGTCCGCTCTCGACGTCCTCGGTATCTGGGCTCTTAGGAGGTGAGCGGTCATAGTAGATTGTATTAATTGAGGATTTTGCCGTGGCGGCGCAGCTGAGGAGGACACACGGCCCCTTCTCTTCGGCATCTTCTCCAAGAGCTGCTGAGCGTCCGATCTAGTCGGCAGCCATTTTGAATCCTTCTCCCTAAAGTTTTATGGAGGCAATTTCGAGTTGAGCTGAAATGGACTCTGATATGGGTTCTACAGAGAAGTTGGATCTATAGATGAGAGTGATTCCTCCTCCTCTTTTATCTTTTCTAGGCCAGTGTGATATTTTGTAGTTCGGAGGACATAGCTCGTTTATGATGGGATCTTCTGATTGCGGATCCAGGTTTCTGTAATGAAGAGTAGGTCAAGGTTGTCTGAGGTGATCCAGTCTGTGATGATTTCGCTTTTATTTACCACTGATCTGGCATTGATATGTCCTATATGAACAGATAGATGTGGATCAGCAGTGTGGAGAGATGGGTTGATTTTGATAAGTTGTCTCCTTTTAGGTGTTTTGGGATTGTGTGGGACTGTTTCTATTTTTGAGGATGGTATCCAAGTTGTAGGTGGGTTTCTGCGGTTGTTGTTTTGTGAGATAGTGGGTATTATGTGAGTACTTAGGTTGTGTTGAAGGAGTGGTGTCATGTTGTGTTCAGTTGAGGGGGGTTTAAGTATTGCCTCAGTTGTAGCGAGTGAATGGATGGTAATAATTATTTTCAATAGAATCATGCTGTAAGATATCTAGTAAAATATCTGGTGGAAAGTGGGTGTATGTGGGTTAGTAGGATATCAACATATCATCATACATATAATTAAAAGATGGTATTGTAAGTACATGATATCTAGATTATTACATTTTGGTACTATTATGCTAGCAAGATAACAACAGCAGATAATAACTAGATAGTATAATATAGTATAAGATATCTAGATTATTATATATTAGTACTGCTATATTATGCTAGCGAGACAGTACTAGCAGATAGTATCAGCAAAATAGTAAGATTCGGCACAATTGATAACACAGTAGGATTTTTCTTTTATCTTTTGTTTTGTTTTCATATTTCATTACAGAGTCATTTAATTGAAGGCAATATAAATCCCAGTTCCATTACATAAAGCATGAAGTTCTTCAGAAATATTAGTCTACAAAAACAGAGAGAACACTTAACTGTGTGGACTTTCCTGTTTGGCAAATGTGTTGCAGCAGAGCTGCATCAGCTTTTCTCTGTGTTCCCGGGGAGTATTCAGAAGTTTTGGTTTCTCCGGAATATATTTTGAAGTCTTTAATTGGTTCAACCGGGACCTTATGAGCTGCCCACAGACCACTGTGTTTGGGCACGTGGATCAGCGCTTTGTCGTACAGGTGTACCCACAGTGGTTCTCGTGTTTGGCTCTCACCTCCATGGGTGCTTCCTCGGGATCTGTCCTTTCTCTGGGTGCACTCTGAAGGCAGTTAGAGGAGAGAGTTAAGTGTGGCAAAGAGACGTTGAGGGTTTGAGCCAAGAGAATTTGTCAACTGGATGTAGTAGTCCTTTTTGGCAAATGAAAGAGCAGGCTGGAGGAAGGTCATCAAGAATTTGAGATGTAAGAAATCAGCATGGGCACGGGATTTCAGCAACAGGCATTCGGAATAGCGGGCACAGGAACGTAGGTAGCGGATTCTAGAGTTCAGCCAAGGCTGGGGGGTGTGGAATGCCTTACAGAACAGGGAATGGGAGGAGCGAGAGTATCCAGAGCAAATGAGAGAATAGTATTATAGGAAGAGACAGCATCATTGACAGACTTGGATAACATAGTGGTAGAGAAGAGATTTGATGCACTGGAGGACAGAGTAGAAGAGTCAATAGCCTGAAGATTCCTAAATGTATTTGTGGAGATTGGACAGGACTGGGGAGGAGGGTGTTTAAGTGTGAAAGTTATCAGATGATAGTCAGGGAGGGGAAGAGCTGAGGTACAGAAACTGGAGAGTTAGCAGTTGGAGAGGAAGATAATATCAAGACAGTGGCTATTCTGGTCAGTGGAGGTAGTGGAGCATAGTTGAAGATTGAAAGAGGATGTTAAAGCAATAAACATAAGAGTCAGAGGGATAATTAGCATGAATGTTAACATCCTCAAGAATAAGGGAAGGAGATGAAGGTTCAAGAAAGAAGGAAAGCCAGGCATCAAAGTCAGGCATCAAAGTCAGTGAAAAAGGAAGAAAGGGACTTATCGTGGGGTCGATAAATGACTGCTACTCAGAAAGGCAGAGGCATGAATAAGATAGATGGAGTGGACTTCGAAGGAAGAAAAGTAGTGAGACTGAGGTGGAAGAAGAGGTTGAAATCTACAGGAGGGTGAAAGTAGTAGCCCGACACCACCTCTGCAGCCAACCAGTGAAGAGTATGGGAGAAAAGGTGACCTCCATGACACAGGGCCACAGTCTTCAGTGCAAATCCAAGTCTCAGGGCAAGTAGATGGAGAGTATGAGAGATAGAGGTTGTGGATGTAGGAAAGTTTATTGCAGACAGAGTGGGCATTCCACAGAGCACATGAGAAAGGCAGGGAAGAAGGGGGGAGGAGAGCAACAGAAATTAGATTGGAGATATCACGGTGTGACCTCCACGAATAGGATGAGAGCTGATGTGGAGGACCAGGATTGAGATTGATATCCCCAGTGGATAACAGAGTATGGAGGAGAGTATGAGAGGCATGATTACAGTGAAGAAGGCGAGATGTACTCAGATAGAATGGAGATGGTTAAATGGAAGGAAGGAAATGTTGAAGGTTGAGAGCTCAGAAGAAGGGAGAAGACAAAATAGATGGTGAGATGATGAAAACATAAGGTGGGCAATGTGTTCCTGCAATATCCAGTGGTTTCAGATGGAGAAAGAGATTGGGAAGGGACAGTACCAAGAAGAGAAAGCATACTGGAGCCATAAGAATCAATTGGGAGAAAATACAAAGTGTATTGATGGCCTGTGGCACCTGGAGCGAAGGCCCTGGGAGAATTGGGATGGATCTGGGAGTCACCCCGGAGAAGGCTGTGAGGATATGCAGATGGGTTGCAAGTCCTCCACAGCACCTGGAAGGCAGCTGGTGGGAGTGCTGGGCACCTCCACCATGTACCTCCCAGCCAAGAAAAGGCTTACCAGGAGTTCGGCTGAAGCCAGCATTCCTCCCTCTGAGAGTCACCAGATCTTAGCCAAAAGGCACCATGACCTGGAAGCCCTGGGTACCTGGAGTGAAGGCCCTGGAAGGATCGGGGTGGACCTGGATTCATCCCAGAGAAGGCTGTGTGGATTGCAGATGGGCTGCAAGTTCTCCACAGCACCTGGAAGGCAGCTGGTGGGAGTGCTGGGCACCTGGAGCAAAGTCCATGAGCAGATCGGAGTGGACCTGGGAGTCACCCCGGAGAACGCTGTGAGGATATGCAGATGGGCTGCAAGTCCTCCACGGCACCTGGAAGGTAGCTGGTGGGAGCGCTGGGCACCTCTACCACGCACCTCCCAGCCCAGAAAAGGCTTACCAGGAGTTAGGCTGAAGCCAGCATTTCTGCTCCTGAGGGTCGCCTGGTCTTTGAATGTAGTTGCAAAAAACCACAGAAAGGCAATCTTATCAAGCCCTTTCCCCTATCCATTGCTGCACAGACTAGTCCGACATTGCAAAGAAGAAATGTTTTGGTCTTCCTTGATGAGTAGGCACTAGCCCTTTAAATTAGAGGTATTAAGCTGCAATCCCAGAGGGCTACAACCCAGTCAGGTTTCAGGATATCTGAAATTAATATGAAAATATATCTCATGCATATTTATTATCCTAATAACTATCGTTGATCTTGATTTTTTGATCTATGTTAAAATTTTATACTTATCTCATAAAAATCTTTATAGAAAACTAGTAAGACAGGCCCGTTTCGAAATGCAATGAAACGGGCGCTAGCAAGGGAAATCCCCACCCATCCTCCCTCTCTGCCGAGTTCCATACCCCCCTCTGTCCTCCATGTCTCCCTCCCTGGCAAGTTGCAGACCCCCTCCCTCCCAGTTCAAGGCCCCGTTCACGCACCTCCCACCGAGTTGACCCCCCCCTCTTGGCATTACTGCCTGCCCCCCCCCCCCCCCCCCGTGGCACGACCCTCTGGACACCAGCCTTTCGTCTGGAAAACCTCCCCCGAAGCCTATGCGTACCTCTGCTGATGGAGGCAAACTTCTCTTCTCACGTTCCTTTCGTTCCCCGAAATTGTTCCGTCCTCGATGTCATCACATTCGACGCGAGGACGTGACAGAGAGACATGGGCAGTGGAGAGGCTTCACCACCATGAAGTTACGAAACCTTCACGGAAGTGGGTGGAGCTTGGGGGCTTCATTAGAACGTTGGGGTTGCGAATTATGTCCGGATGGGGCGTGGCTGAGGGCGGGTGTATGAGTGAGAGTGAGAGTGAGTGGTGCTGACAGCCTACAACAGTACAGGGCTTCAGTGTTTCCCTGCCACACAGTGAGCTTCAGAATTGGAGGTGAGAATTATTTATATATATATATTTATATAGATTGTTCTTTTACTAATATTATATAAATATATGAATATATAGGTGCTCAGTTGAGAATCGTGGAGGGGCATAATCGAACGGGGACAACCATCTCTAAGGATGTTCTGGCGAAGGGACAGGGAAACCCGTATTATCGAACAAGATGGGCGTCCATCTTTTGTTTCGATAATACGGTCGGGGACACCCAAATCTCAACATTTAGGTAGACCTTAGAGATGGTCGACCTAAATGTTTGAGATGGTCGACCTTAGAGATGGTCATCCCCGGTTTTCGGCCATAATGGAAACTGAGGACGCCCATCTCAAAAACGACCAAATCCAAGCCCTTTGGTCATGGGAGGAGCCAGCATTCATAGTGCACTGGTCCTCCTCAACATGCCAGGACACCAACCGGGCACCCTAGGGGGCACTGCAGTGGACTTCACAAATTGCTCCCAGGTGCATAGCTCCCTTACCTGGGTGCTGAGCCCCCCAACCTCCCCTAAAACCCCACTCCCCACAACTGTACACCACTACCATAGCCCTTAGGGATGAAGGGGGGCACCTACATGTGGGTACAGTGGGTTTCGGGTGGGTTTTGGAGGGCTCACATTACCACCACAGGTGTAACAGGTGGGGGGGATGGGCCTAGGTCCGCCTGCCTGAAGTGTACTGCACCCACTAAAAACTGCTCCAGGGACCTGCATACTGCTGTGATGGAGCTGGGTATGACATTTGAGGCTGGCATAGAGGCTGGAAAAATGTTTTTAATTTTTTTTTTAGGGTGGGAGGGGGTTGGTGACCACTGGGGAAGTAAGGGGAGGTCATTCCCGATTCCCTCTGGTGGTCATCTGGTCAGTTTGGGCACCTTTTTGAGGCTTGTTCGTGGAAAAAAAAGGGACCAAGTAAAGTCGACCAAATGCTCGTGAGGGATGCCCTTCTTTTTTTTTTCATTATCGGGCGAGGACGCCCATCTCTTAACCACGCCCCAGTCCCGCTTTCGGTACACTGCCGACACGCTTCCGTGAACTTTGGTCGTCTCCCGCGACGGATAGCAGTTGAGGATGCAAAAAATTGGCTTTCGATTATGCTGATTTGGGTGACCTTGGGAGAAGGACGCCCATCTCCAAATTTGTGTCAGAAGATGGGCGTCCTTCCCTTTCAAAAATAAGCTAGATAATCTTTGTATCACAAAAGGTGTAAAAAAAAATAAGTTTGTACTTATCTTGAGCAAATACACTTCATGGATTCTTCTCCTTGTAAAACTCTATCCCAGTCTGTCAATCTGAGATAGATTTTTACAAAGCGAAGAATCCCTGAAGCATATATGCTCAAGATAAGTACAAATTTATTTTTGTTATGCCTTTTTCAATACAAAGATTAAGAATAGTTAAATGCTAAGGGTGCAATGATTCTTATCATAACACCATGAAATTCTAGTGAGGAATTATGGGATGTACTGAGCACCTATATTATATTATATAAAACATATAAACGGCAAGTGACGACTCACCTGCAAATGCACAGTAGAGACTTCCCTCTCTGTCCCGCCCTCGCAATCAAGACGTGATGACGTCCTGGAAGTGCTGCAGGCAGCAGCAGACGCGATCTGCTGCTGCCTGCAGCGCTTTCACACGGAGGTGAGAGGCACTGTCAGGTCAGTGCAGGGGCCGGCACGGAGGGGGGAGGGAGCGGCGGCAAGGAGGGTAGCTGGAAATCTCGCCCCGTTTTAATGGGCTTAACGGCTAGTTATATTATATTTAGGGCTTGATATACCGCCTTAACTGACAGACAGATCAAAGCGGTTACAAAAGAAATTAAAAGCACAGAAAAGAACTACATAATCAGATAGAAAAGTAAAACTACTTACCAAGAGAGCTACACTATTAACAAAGAGTATCTAGTAGAACTTATATCGTACATATTCCTTCCCAGGGAACCAGCACCCAAAGAAATGTCTCACTCACTCTGTAACAACCATGATTTTAAGAGTACTTTAATTTCTTGAGATTGGTTTCGCTGCGTATGAATAATAGCATGGAGTTCCACAGATATGGGGCTATAAAGAAAAAAGCCTATGGCGAGTACTTTCCATTTGTGCAAAACGGGGTCCTGTTAGACCATGCGATGATCATTAGTGGAACGCAATAGACATGTCGAGGAGCATTGAATAGTCAGCAGTGAGAGAGATAAAGGTGTGTCCTTGCGAAAGGACTTAAAGGCCAAGAAAAAATTTCTATAGAATTAAACATAGATAACATAGAATTAAAAATCCAGATCAACAATAGTTTATAGGAAAATTGATTTAGATTGTTGATTTGAATAAGTATAGTAGCCCTATTATTATTAATACACATATTCATTAGAGAGATCCTGAAAACCAGATGCATTCCATTCATCCAGGATTACACTTGGACACCCCTGATAAAAAATGCGTACATGTAATACAAGAGTCCTAAGGTTAGCTGGGAGGGCATTAAATGGGCTAGCTTTGCACAGCTCCTAAGCAGGCCTGCTTTTACCTGCATTTTCAATGAATGGTCTTCATTCTCACTTTGTAACTGATTAGAGCTCAGTGGCTTTCTGTGAAGCAGAACTCAGCTGTACAGGTTCTTTCTAGTTTGCACCTCCCAGAGCTCATCCTGTGAGCTCTACTTGTGGAAACAATGATTTCCAGGCCGCCCATCAGGAATAAAAAAATATTTGCTTAATTGATCCTAAAAGGCCTGTTAATGAAGTGCGTATACTTCTACTTCGTGTTTCTGTGAGACTGGCAGGATTTTAATGTTGTCCTATCTATTCCAGTGTGCTGAGGATAAGTGCTCTGTGCTGATGTGGATGGTCTGAAATAGACCACTGGTTCAGAAAATAAAGGTCCCACAAGATATGGCATCAATAAACGAGGAAGAAAATTTCTATCTAAATCTGTATCTAGATAGATACAGATATAGTAAAAATGGGGGAAGAGGCACTGTTTAGAAGATTATCCAGTTCAGGAGTTTAACCAGCATATCTTTATCTTTAGAAATTCTGCTGCAGTGACAGTTTAAGTTGTAATTGGTCAATTCATTGCCTGGCTAAATTTGATTGGTTAAGTGAAGGAGGATTCAGAGGTCATGGGGTGGGGGTGGTGGAGGGAAGCTAAAATGAATCAGTTGGTGCCAATATTCCGAGAGGGATGGATTTTACATGGAACTAATATGAGCGGGTGGTGGATACAGTGGGTAATTCTATGAAGATATGCCAACAATTGACCGGATATCGGCATAGATGCATGTCTATGTGCACTCTATGGAAAAGACCAATATTCCAGTTACACACCATTCTATATCGTTGTATCTAAATACAATGTTCACGTAGTTTGAAGATGGGTGTACACATGGGTGGAATGTAGGGTGTGTGGTGTAGTTATGTGCCATAAATGATATACTATAATTTGTGTGTTTGTTAGAAATCTAAGCATCAACTGTTTATACCATCTCTAGTGCTGGTATTAGTGGTCCTGCCTAAAATAAAGGGCACATTTTTGCCCTGCTGTGCCTACTTTCCCTTATAGACTAGGCTCCAAATCAGGGGCGTAGCCAGACCTCGCTGGGAGGGGGGGGCTAGAGCCCGAGGTGGGGGGGCACTGTTTAGCCACCCCCCCGCCGTCGCCCCCCCAGCCGCCGCAAGCCACCACATTGGACCCCCCTCCCGCCACCAACCCCCACTGCCATCGCCCCCACCAGCCGCCACATTGGACCCCCCTCCCGCCACCAACCCTCCCCTGTCTCGCCGCCGCCCCCCCCCCCGCCGCCGCATCAGATACCTTTTTTGCTGCAGCCAAAGAGAGTCTTCTTTAGTTCAGTGCTGGAGCAGCGCCTTTCGTTCAAGGAAGTTCCTGCTGTGATCAGCTGTTTCTGACGCCTTACGTGCAGGACATAAGGCGTCAGAAACAGCTGATCACAGTAGGAACTTCCTTGAACGAAGGTGCTACTCCGGCGCTGAACTAAAGAAGACTCTCTTCGGCTGCAGCAAACGAGGTATCTGATGCGGTGGCAGGGCGGACGAGGGTTGTGGCGGGAGGGGGGTTCAAGGGGATCGTCGCCAGGGGGGCCAGGGCCAAATCTACGGGGGCCCAGGCCCCCTAAGGCCACACGTAGCTACGCCACTGCTCCAAATAGGTGCCTTCTTGGTGACTAAAAAGATATAGTGGAATTAGAAAAGATTAAAGAAGAGTGACCAAAATGCTAAAGGTCATATGAGGAAAGGCTAAGAGGTTAGAGCTCTTCAGCTTGGAAAAAAAGACGGCTGAGGGTAGATATGATTGAGGACTTCAAAATCCTGAGTGGTGTAGAATGAGTAGTGAATCGATTTTTTACTTGTTCCCAGTGGTGTTCCTATGGGGGCTGACACATGGGCGGATCGCCGATGCGCCCCGCCCCCCCGGATGCAGTGCGACCCCCCCCCCCCCCCGGCGAAAGGACACCCCCCGCGAAGAACCCCCCTGGGTGCACGCTGCTGGGGGGGGGGGTGCCGTGCGCACCTGTCCTTTGATCGTTCCATGCTCCCTCTGCCCCGGAACAGGACTGTTCCGGGGCAGAGGAGCATGGAACGAATGAAGGACAGGCGTGCGCGCACCCCCCCCCAGCAGCGTGCACCCGGGGCGGACCGCCCCCACCGCCCCCCCCCCCCCAAAGAACGCCACTGCTTGTTCCTAAATTACAAAGACCAGGATACACTCAAGGAAGTTACATGGAAATACTTTTAAAACAAATAGGAGTAAATATTTTTTTTTCACTCAACAAGTGGCTGGGTTCTGGAACTCTTTGCCAGAGGATGTAGTAACAGCGGTTAGTGGTACCTGGGTTTAAAAAGGGTTGGACAAGTTCATGGAGAAAAAGTCCTTAGTCTGCTATTGAGACAGACATGGGAGAAGCTACTGATTGCCCTGGGATTGGTAGCATGGAATGTTGCCACTATTTTGGGTTTCTGCCAGTTACTTGTGACCTGGCTTGTCCACTGTTAGAAACAGGATACTGAGCTAGATGAAACATTGGTCTGACCCAGTATGGCTATTCTTATGTTCTTAGAATTTTCCTCATAATGTGGAGTGGTATGAATTGGTTTCAGTGTTTTTGATGGCGATTGATTTGTGCATGTGTGTAGATTAACCTGAGAAATATGTGGATGGTCAGAGCAGGTAATATTCAAAATGGAAATATGCATGATTTTGGTTTGAAACTTTGCTAGTAATTTCACTGTGAAAGCTATGTGTGTACGACTTATGCATCTGCAACCGTGAAGCTGTGATCCTTCTATGCTAATCAGGGTTCTTGGTGGCTAGAGATTGGCACTTAGCACTCCTGACCCTTAGGTCTGTTTTCCTTTTTTTTTTTTTTTGGGGGGGGGGGGGGGAGTGAGGTGCACAGAAAGGACTTGCTTTCAAGGCTCGACCTCTGTTGGGTGTTCTTCAAACTCAGATTGCCTGTTCAGAGCTAACTGCTAATTTTCAGCAGCACTTAATTGGTTAGTGCCAGGGCTGTCCATATGCTGCTGCGACGCTTCCTTTTGCGCTGGCCCCGCCTCCTCAGAAAGAGTATTGGAGAAGGTGGGGCCAGCTGGAAGGAAGCAGTCGCAGCAGCATGCAGACAGCCCCGGTACCATGCAGCTTTGCTGTAGAATTATACCACGTGCTGCCCAACAAGATGGAAAGGGAAGGAGGGGGAAAAAAACCTGCAACATGCTGGCATGTGGCTAGGGGGACGGAGAGAACAAAGCCTGCAGCAAGTGGCTGTGGGGAGAGGGAAAAATCTGCAGTATGCTGGTGGGTGGCTGGGGGGAGGAAGGGAAAAAAACCTGCAATGGATGGCTGGGGGGAGGAAGGGGAAAATCTGCAGCATGCCAGCGGGTGGTTGGAGAGAGGAAGGGAAAAAAAACCTGCAGCATGTGGCTAGGGGACGGAGAGAACAAAGCCTGCAGCAAGTGGCTGGGGGGAGAGGGGAAAAATCTGCAGCATGCCAGCGGGTGGTTGGAGAGAGGAAGGGAAAAAAACCTGCAGCATGCTGGTCTGGCAGAGATAGTAAGCAAGGCAGGGCAGGAAGCCAAAACCTGCAGCATGTCAGCGGGTAGCTTGTGGGGGGGGGGGGGGGGGGGGGGGGGGGGGGGGGGGGGGGGGGGGGGGGGGTGGGGGGGGGGGGGTGGGGGAGGGGGGAGAGACAGGAGCACTGTTGGGATGAGGGAGTAAGACTGGGTAATGCTATAGGTGTGGTGGAGTAATAATTATTCAACATGGGGAGGAATGGAGAGATGCAGGGGAAAAGAGATGGAGAATTGTTGGATATGGGTAGGGTGGGATGGGGAGAGGGAGAGGGAGTGAAAGGCTGCATAGGAGTTGTAAAGGACAAGAGAGGAAAAAGTGTTGGACACGGCTTTGTGTGGGGAAATCTTGCCTGACCAATTTACTTCAATTCTTTGAAGGAGTAAACAAACGTGGACAAAGGGCAGCCGGTTGATATTGTATCTGGATTTCAAAAAGCGTTTGAAAAGGTACCTCATGAAAGGCTACAGAGGAAATTGGAGGGTCATGGGATAGGAGGAAATGTCCTATTGTGGATTAAAAACTGGCTGAAGGATAGGAAATAGAGAGTGGGATTAAATGGGCAGTATTCACAATGGTGAAGGGTTGCTAGTGGGGTTCCTCAGGAGTCTGTGCTAGGACCGCTGCTTTTTAATATATTTATAATGATTTAGAGATGGGAGTAACTAGCGAGGTAATTAAATTTGCTGATGACACAAAGTTATTCAAAGTCGTTAACTCGCGACATGATTGTGAAAAATTACAGAAGGACCTTACGAGACTGGGAGACTGGGCAGCTAAATGGCAGATGACGTTTAATGTGAGCAAGTGCAAGGTGATGCATGTGGAAAAAAGAACCCAAATTATAGCTATGTTATGAAAGGGATCTGGGTGTCGTCGTCGATAATACACTGAAACCTTCTGCTCAGTATGCTGCTGCTGCAGCTAGGAAAGCTAATAGAATGTTGGGTATTATTAGGAAAGGTATGGAAAACAGGTGTGAGGATGTTATAATGCCGTTGTATCGCTCCTTGGTGCGACCGCACCTTGAGTATTGTGTTCAATTCTGGTCGCCGCATCTCAAAAAAGATATAGTAGAATTGGAAAAGGTACAGCGAAGGGCGACTAAAATGATAACGGGGATGGGACGACTTCCCTATGAAGAAAGACTAAGGAGGCTAGGGCTTTTCAGTTTGGAGAAGAGATGGCTGAGGGGAGACATGATAGAGGCATATAAAATAATGAGTGGAGTGGAACAGGTGGGTGTGAAGCGTCTGTTCACGCTTTCCAAAAATACTTGGACTAGGGGGCATGCAATGAAACTACAGTGTAGTACAGTTAAAACAAATCGGAGAAAAGTTTTCTTCACCCAACGCATAATTAAACTCTGAAATTCGTTGCCAGAGAATGTAGTGAAGGCGGTTAGCTTGGCAGAATTTTAAAAAGGGTTAGACGGTTTCCTAAAGGACAAGTCCATAAACCACTACTAAATGGACTTGGGAAAAATCCACAATTCCAGAATAACATGTATAGAATGTTTGTACGGTTGGGAAGCTTGCCAGGTGCCCTTGGCCTGGATTGGCCCTGTTGTGGACAGGATGCTGGGCTCGATGGACCCTTGGTCTTTTCCCAGTGTGGCATTACTTATGTACTTATGACATGGAAGTGGAGGGATGGGAGGGAGAGATGAGAGGGGAAATGTTGAACATGGCATGGAGGTGAGAGGAAGGAAGGATGGAGAGATTCTGCATGGCGGGGGGGGGGGGGGAGGGTTAGAGAGAGATGTTGGACCAGGGGCTCAAGGCAGAGAGAGAGAGAGAGATAAATAGTGGACAAAGAGAGAGAGGGAGAAATGTTGGATGTGGAAGTGGAGGAGAGGAAAGGGGAGATACTGCACAGGAGGAGGGAAGATGGAACCAGGGGGAGAAGGGAGTGAGGGAGAGAAGCTGGACAATGGGTGGTAGGGAAGAGAAAGGGAGAAATGCTGGACAATGGGGGAGGGGAGAGAGATGGGACAGGAAGGTGGTGGGGGTAGAAGGGATAGGGAGATGCTACGAGAGTGAGGAGGGGAGAAGAACAGATGCTGGACTAGAAGGGTGGAGGGAGGGAGACACTGGGAATGGTGGAAAGCGTGTGGGAGAGGCCCATAGAGAGGAGATGGCAAGGAAATGAATGAGAGGATAGTGATTACAGGGGGTAGAAATATGGTAATGGTGTGTAGATTGAAGACGGAAGTGAATGGAAGCCTGGGAAGGAGAGAGATGGAGAATGGAAGAGCTAGTGGGTGAAAGGAGATGGAAATGTGATAGATATCTGAAAAGTAAAAAGAAAGAAAAAATTTAGAAAGTGGATGAAATTTGAGTGTACAGAGGCAGAAAAGAAAAAAAAAAGAAAGGAAAAAGCTAAAATGGAAAGATCAATATTTCAGAGGCTGGTGTAGTGAGGAAATGAAACGAGAGGAGAGAAAAGACAAATGGACAGCAGCCACTTGAATAATTAGCAGAAGACAGACAGAAATGCAGGAAACAGAAATTGGAACCAACTGATGGAAAAAAAAAGTCTAGACAACAAAGGTAGAAAAATAATTTTATTTTGAATCTTTTAAATGGAACATGTTAGCTTTAGGAGATGTGCATAACGGATGTCTTTTTATTGTGTCCAGTAGAAAAGGAAATGCATTTTTGTTTTTTATTTCTCCAGTGTTGCAGTACATGCTGAGGTTCCCAGTTCAATTTTTGTCTACATATTTTTATTTCTAATTCATGATCCCTTGTTCTGTAATTTGTGAGGGTCTGTCAGTGCGACTGTAATGGCAGATGAGGAAATTGGAGAAGAGGCGGAGAGGGAATTGGGGGGGGGGGGGGGCTTCTTTATTTTCTGCCCTGGGCCCCAGCATGGCTAATAGCAGCCCTGACCCTTGCTGTAGCTGATGGGGATCCCCAAGTCCTACTAGAAAAGGATCTCCTCTGAAGCTGGCCAGAACTCCCTTCTGCTGAGCTTGGCAGACGGGGGCAGCATCCTTGAGCCACTGACAACTAAGCATGTATGGGATGCCGGCTTCGGTGGCTCATAGTAACATAGTAGATGACGGCAGAAACAGACCTGCATGGTCCATCCAGTCTGCCCAAGACAAACTCATATGTGTATACCTTACCTTGAATTTGTACCTGTCCTTTTCAGGGCACAGACCATATAAGTCTGCCCAGCAGTATTTCCCGCCTCCCAACCACCAGTCCCCCCCCATCATCGGCTCTGGTACAGACCGTATAAGTCTGCCCTCCCTTATCCTAGCCTCCCAACCACCAACCCCTCTTCCCCCACCTGCTCCGCCACCCAATTTCAGCTAAGCTTCTGAGGATCCATTCCTTATGCACAGGATTCCTTTATGCATATCCCACGCATGTTTGAACTCCGTTACCGTTTTCATCTCCACCACCTCCCGCGGGAGGGCATTCCAAGCGTCCACCACCCTCTCTGTGAAAAAATACTTCCTGGCATCTTTCGTCTGCCCCCCTTCAATCTCATTCCATGTCCTCTCGTTCTACCGCCTTCCCATCTCCGGAAAAGATTCGTTTGCGGATTAATACCTTTCAAATATTTGAACGTCTGTATCATATCACCCCTGTTCCTCCTTTCCTCCAGTTTCCTATACATGTTCAGGTCAGCAAGTCTCTCTTCATACGTCTTGGAACGCAAATCCCTTACCATCCTCGTAGCTTTTCTTTGCACCGCTTCCATTTTTTAACATCCTTCGCAAGATACGGCCTCCAAAACTGAACACAATACTCCAGGTGGGGCCTCACCAACGTCTTATACAGGGGCATTAAAACCTCCTTTCTTCTGCTGGTCACTCCTCCTCTATACAGCCTAGCAATCTTCTCGCTACGGCCACCGCCTTGTCGCACTGTTTCGTTGCCTTCAGGTCCTCAGATACTATCACCCCAAGATCCCTCTCCCCGTCCGTGCCTATCAGACTCTCCTCGCCTAACACATATGTCTCCCTTGGATTTCTACTCCCTAAGTGCATCACTTTGCATTTCTTTGCATTGAATTTTAATTGCCATACATTAGACCATTCTTCTAGCTTCTTCAGATCTTTTTTCATGTTTTCCACTCCCTCCGGGGTGTCCACTCTGTTGGAAATCTTGGTCCCAAAAGTGTCAGCTAAGTGCTGTTATCTGGGGAATACTCTAGCTGAATGGACCCGAATGGTTCAGTCTCAGCAAAGAATTTTCAATTGATTTAACTTTTAAAACTGCCCTAGATATTACTAACTTTCCTTTTAAATAAATCTAAATATTCCCAATAATTATGCCTCTCCTCACTATCAGAGTTTGGCAGGAACAGAAAGAAAGAAAGAAAAAGAAAGAAAGAAAGAAAGAGAGGTTTCACAGTGATAATTAAATTTAATAAGCAATAAGCATTAAAATTAAAGAGATTATCAGGTATCTCACCTAAAAGCCCGATAGTTGAGAAGTTTGGGATTTAGAGGTCAGAATTAAACCTTTCCTTTGCAGGAGTTTGGTTCCCTTCCAGCACCTGGAAGTTCTGTGTAGTACTGTATTTGTACCGTTTCCAGTTTGTATGATTATGCTCAATTTAATTTTTTAAAAAATTCAAGTTAAAAAGAAACATAAACACCCCCTAACCAGTGACTGACAGGTAGTCCAACTCTCCATTACCTCATACCCCAGACAGGTCAGATTAGGAGTAGACATTCTAGAATATTCTTCTGTCTGAACACAGAGGGCACACTATGCTGTCCTGCTACATAGGAATAAATAAAACAGATTTGCAAATTATAGAGAAATATAGCACTTCTTGTTATATTTTTTGCCCAAGAAATATTCACAAACTCTCTCTTTACAATTAAAGGAAACATTTTTGTTCTCTTTTCATGTATAATATCGGCTGTCTCTCCTCCTGCAACTCTTTGTTTTCATTTTAAAATGTGGAATGTGTAATGTACGTAGATAAAGTAGTTAAAAGCCTAGAAGAACAAAATGGAAAGCCACTCTTAGTAATACATCCAGCATCTGTCAGCTACAGATTTCTTGATGCTCATAATTCTTAATCAGAAGTGCAATAACAGCTGTTTTTCATTCTGAAGGCTGATTTACGTCACTGTAGATGAGATTCTCTCTGTCACTCCTTCAGATCGACTGATGGCCTAGTTACTGTAGTCATGAAGCCAAAGGTTCAGCTAATGCCTGAAGATTGTATCATTTCTCCACATGTGAACCCTTGCCAGTAAGGGGCACCTTTTGCAAGTGAATGCACAACAGACAGGGATATCAGCATTTCTGATCTACCTGAGATAGCATTTGAAACCTCTGTTTGGCAGGCCTTCATTTGTTTGCATTGTTCGCTCCTTTAGGGCCTTTTACTTTCCTACATGACTTTTCCCAATTGAGCTCTTTTTCTGCCCCATTCCCTCCCTTTGTGCATTCAAGCACTGTGGCGCCCTTCTGTGGCTAAAAAGTAGTAGGTGGTCCCTCTCCAGCTTCTTCCACAGGGATGTTCTTTGGAAGTCAATAGTTGGGTGCACCTGTAAAACTGTGCAGCCTTTGACAGATTTTCAAAACGTAGGCATATGGAAGTTATGAGCTTACAAAGAATTCATGGGCTTACAGTTACACCTGCTGTTTAGCACGTACAGGTTTTCTGGGATAAGAGCATAAGAATAGCCATACTGAGTCAGATGAATGGTCCATCTAGTCCCGTATCCTGCTTTCAACAGTGGCCAATTTAGGTCACAACTACCCGAGAGAGAATCCCAAATAGTAGCAAGATTCATGCTACCAATCCCAGGGGCAAACAGTGATGTCTGTCTCGATAGCATACTATGGACCTTTCCTCCAGAAACTCATCCAAACCCTTTTTTAAACCCAGACACACTAACTGCTGATACCACATCCTCTGGCAACGAATTCCAGAGCTTAACTATTCATTGAGTGAAAAAATATTTCCTCCTGTTTGTTTTAAAAGAAGAGCTGAAATTCTGAAGCTCCAGATGGCCAGTGCAGTGAATGCGATTCGCCACGGACCCTGAGGAAGGTTTGAAACTCTGGTCATAGTCGGCCGTGGTGCATGGACAACACTGAGCATCATATTCAGATAAGTTTTGTTACATAGAATTTTTGTGAGCATCTGAATATAATTCAATGGTTGTTGGAGGTTTTTTAGCCGATGATAGTGAAAACTCCTTGATCTAGTAGGCTAGAAGCCACATTTGTAAGGAGCTCGTTTGAGGCGTTTTCCTTCGTTTTTCCATTTTTTTCATTTTTCCATTGATGATTAGCTGTTAGCAATTGAGTATTAAGTAAGCAACTTAAAGTGAAAATACAGCCAGTATATTTTGAAGAGGATTATTGAGTCGTACGTTTTAAAAGTAGTACCATGTACCTTCATTGAGTGCCCTGTAGTGTTTGTACTTTGTGAAAGAGTACAAAATCAATTTACGTTTTCTCGTTCTACACTACTCAATAGTTTGTAGAGCTTGGCACCAACACTCAGATTCTGTATAAGTCATCCAAATTTGGCCTAGTCTCACAGTAAACTAATTAGTCAATTAAGTTCTGTCACTTACAGGAGTTAACAAGCACTTAATTGGCAGTAATTAGGAGTTAGGCATGCCTCTGCCCTATGCCCTGTTTTGTAACATGCACCCCTAAGTTTTATAGCACACAATTCAAAACGAGGGCATTGGCGGGCCAAGGGCATTCCCAGAAACGAGGCGTGACGTTAGAGAGCACCTGCATTTGCATGCCTGCCATTAGCTGGGCCTCTGAATTTACACCAGCTTTTGGTTAGGGGTAAGTGTTTGCATTGTAAGTTAGGCGCGAAAAGTACAGCAAGCTAGTATTCTCTAAAGGGCGCTCTGTGCAGAGTGCCCTGTACAGAAGACTTAGTACATAAGTAATGCCACACTGGGAAAAGACCAAGGGTCTATCGAGCCCAGCATCCTGTCCACGACAGCGGCCAATCCAGGCCAAGGGCACCTGGCAAGCTTCCCAAATGTACAAACATTCTATACATGTTATTCCTGTAATTGTGGATTTTTCCCAAGTCCATTTAGTAGTGGTTTATGGACTTGTCCTTTAGGAAACCGTCTAACCCCTTTTAAACTCTGCGAAGCTAACCGCCTTCACCACGTTCTCCGGCAACAAATTCCAGAGTTTAATTATGCATTGGGTGAAGAAATATTTTCTCCGATTTGTTTTAAATTTACTACACTATAGTTTCATTGCATGCCCCCTAGTCCTAGTATTTTGGAAAGACTATCAGAGCAGATCATAATGGCGCCATTTACTGAATCTGGCTCCGAATCAGGCCCCCAATCTGCATGTATGTGTAATGAATACCAGCAGGAACACGTATGTGTGAACTGTGCACTGCGTAGTATTCTGTAAGTTATGCACACAAATGCCTCAGTGTATTTTTACAGACATTTGATATCCCCCAAATTGAGCCTATACAGGCAAGAAAGGCATAATTGAACGTCGCCGTCGAAATAGATCGCTAGCGATCTATTTTGGTGGCGGCGCTACAGCTGGCTGGAACCGTATTATCAAAAAGATGGCCGGCCAAATGCCAGAGTTCGCTGGGTTTGAGATGGCCAGTTTTGTTTTTCAGCAATAATGGAAAAAAATGCCCACAATCTCCAACCCGGCAACATCCAAGGCATTTGGTCGTGGGAGGAGCCAGCATTTGTAGTGCACTGGTCCCCCTGACATGCCAGGACACCAACCAGGCACCCTAGGAGGCACTTCTAAAAATAAAAATAAAAAAATAAACAAATACCTCCCAGGTGCATAGCCCCCTTACCTTGGGTGCTGAGCCCCCCCAAAATCCCCCCCCAAAACCCACTCCCCACAACTCTACACCACTACCGTAGTCCTAATGGGTGAAGGGGGCACCTAGATGTGGGTAGAGTGGGGTTTGGGGGGGGGGGGGGGGGTTTGGAGGGCAACACAACTTAGCACCACCACAAGTGTAACAGGTTGGGGGGGGGGGGATGGACCTGGGTCCACCTGCCTGAAGTCCACTGCAACCAACATAAACTGTTCCAGGGACCTGCATACTGCTGTCAGGGAGCTGGGTATGACATTTGAGGCTGGCATACATGCTGGCTAAAAAGGTTTTTTTTTTATTGTTTTAGTGTGGGAGGGGGTTGGTGACCACTGGGGAGTATGGGGAGGTCATCCTCCATTCCCTCCGGTGGTCATCTGGTCAGTTCAGGCACCATTTTGAGGCTTGGTCGTGAAAATAAAAGGACCAAGTAAAAGTGGCGAAATATTACTTAGCGCTGCTTTTTTTTCCATTATCCGCAAAAGCCGGCCATCTGGTAACCACACCCCATGCCAACTCATGTCCCGCCTTCGCTTCGCCGCTGACATGACCCCTTGAACTTTCGCCGGCTCGGCGACGATAAAGCGGCGATGGTGTAAAAAAAGCAGCTTTCGATTATACCGATTTTGCTGCTTTTACGAGATCGCCGGCCATCTCCCGATTTATGTCGGAAGATTGCCGGCGATCACTTTCGAAAATAAGCCTCTAAGTGGCTTATAAAAACATTCTCTGCATAGGCTGAATATCGCTTGGCAAAGCAAAAGAGTAGGGTTGGACCTTTGGTCTTCCCAGTGTAACAAAGTACAGGATTACCAGAGGCTAAGGAAAAAATTATTTTATTACTTAAGAGTCAAAAGACTTCAGATTGTAAACAATACAACACTGCACCATTAGGCTTGCCATAATGGATAGACTCAACACGGCTTCGTGTTTCAGCGATAACACTTGCATCAGGAGTCATAACATCCGGAGGGTCTCCAAAACAAACTTGGGATGCCTCCATAATAGCTTCAATTAGGATAAAGATTTTGGTGTTGGCAAATGTGTCTTCTCAATGTCTTCTGCAGTACATATCACCTGGAACATATTTGTTAAACCAACAAGCATTTTAAGATCTCAGACATTTGTTACTACTCAGGTTAATGTGTGTTAAATCCATTTAGCACACACATGCTGGGTACTTCTTTATAAGACGTGTGGAGAGTTACACACTGATTACGCATGCCTGTCTTTAGAGTAATGGCATATACGCACACATACATATGCCTAAATTCCATCTACAAAGCTGCAGTAGAAAGTGGCCTTAATGCGCCCTTACGTGAGTCTTTCCTATGCTAAGGCCATTTTTACCACAGCCGGAAAATGTCTGAGTTTCCATTTTCCAAATTAATGGCCATGTGCTAATGTTGCCATTAGCACGCGGCCATTACCAAAAATTAGTGCATTTGCATTTACCGACGCCTGTTTTGTAGGCAGTACGGGCTCATGCACTAATCAGTTTAGCATGCGGTAATATAGATGCGCTACTGATTAGCACAGAAATGCCCGCTCTCTGCCCCAGACACAACCTCTCCAAGAAAAATGTTTTAAAAAATTAGCATATGGTTTGCGTGCACACATTTGGAACTTACTGCAGGATGCCTCAGTGGGTCCCATGGCAAACCCTTTTAAGCTGCAGTAAGCATGCTCTGGTTTACCGCAGCTTAGTAAAAGGAGCCCTATTTTACAGGTAGGCATACACAGGGGCAGAGTCTGCGCAGAGCAGGGAGGGAGCAACTGACTGCCCTGGGACTGTCGAATAGTGCTGAGGTAGTCAGACGGAATACTCTGGGGCACCTTGGTGAAAAGACAGCTGAGGGAGATATGATAGAGGTCTATAAAATAATGAGTGGAGTGGAATGGGTAGACGTGAATCACTTGTTTACTCTTTCCAAAAATACTAGGACTAGGGGACCGCAATGATGCTACAAAGTAGTAAATTTTAAATGAATCGGAGAAAATATTTCTTCACGCAACGTGTAATTAAACTCTGGAATTCGTTGCCAGAGAATGTAGTAAAAGCGGTTAGCTTAGCGGGGTTTAAAAAGGTTTGGATGGCTTCCTAAAGGAAAAATCCATAGACCATTATTAAAAAGAACTTGGGAAAAATACACTTCTTATTTCTAGAATAACTACTACTACTACTACTACTTAACGTTTCTATAGCGCTACTAGGGTTACGCAGCGCTGTACAGTTTAACATGGAAGGACGGTCCCTGCTCGAAGAGCTTACAATCTAAAAAAGCAGTATAAAATGTATTGTACTGTTTTGGGATCTTGCCAGGTACTTATGACCTGGATTGGCCACTGTTGGAAACAGGATGCTGGGCTTGATGGGCTTTCGGTCTGTCTCAGTATGGCAGTAACTTATGTACTTATGCACCTCTGGGTAAGTCTCAAGGGTGTTGGGAAGGGTGTGGGGAGGTTTTCCAGTGACACATGGGTGGGGCTTGGGTTCAGGGAGGGGCTTAGCAGCATGATGGGATCTGGTTGTGTCAGGGAATCAAAGAGTTTTTGGAGGGCAGAGGCTTGTGATGGGGAGGTTGAGAGTGGGGGTCTGTTGGGGGGATTAGGATGTTTGGTGAGATCAGAACCAATTGCCCGAATGGATGCACCATCTCTCAATTTAAAAACAGTTTAAAACATATTTCTTTCTTCAATCTTTTTCATGGCTAAAGGATCCAGGTTCTGTGACTGATTTGGGTAGGGCAGTGGGCTGCTTGAAAAGTGCAGAGGGGTTTTTTCACTGTTTATTATTTATTGTATAATATGTATGTACAGTGCACCCTGTCTAGATAATAGGCAGGTTAGAAATGTTTAAAATAAATTGAATCGGGGTGGTGTTGAAAAGGGGTATTAGATGGGAGAATGTGTTAGGGGAGGGAGCACCACCATGGCAGATCTATGTAGCTCATTTTTATTTATGCTTAGGCCCCTCACCATGTCATCTGCTGTGACAGTGTGAGTCTCAATCTGGCACTGCAGGTAACAAAATGTCATGTGGCATGTATCTGCCCTGTGCAATAAATGAAGAGCAGATACCCCCCCCCCCCCCTGTGTATTTACCACATGGGCTTTGCATTTACTGACCACTGGTTTTGCTAATAATACACTGTAAGAGCAAAACCTTACTGTAGTTCAGCAAAAGAGCCCCTTTGGCTTGTCAAATGTCTTCCATCTTTATACTCGGTTCAAGTGATACAGAATTTGGCAGCAAAATTGCTGACAGGATATTTGAGAGAACACATTACTCCCTTCCTCATTTCGCTTCACTGGCTACCAATATAGCCAAAGAATTAAATTTATTATCTGCTGTCTAGTGTTTAGAGTTGAGTGAAGATTTAGATGTTACCTTAAAACTCATACGTACTAGGGCATATGTTTCACTCAGGTTCAGTAAATTTTCTTGTTGTATCCTCATTAAAGGTAGAAAAGTTAGGGCAACTTCCTTTTCCAGGCTGTGGATTGAATGGCTTGCTGAGGTTAGGGTGGGAACAGATTTGAGAAGATCCAGGAAGTTGTTGAAGGGTTATTTGTTTGCTGAGGCCTTTCCGCTGCAGTGATTTATTTATGGTGTTTTGAGGTACACATTGTTTGTGATTGATTTTACGTATTCTTTTATTTAAACTGCACAGAACAATTAATCCATGTTAAGTTATCTAAATAAAATATTATCAAGGGGCCTTTTCAATAAGAAACAGGAGGGTTAACATGCGGGTAACGTGCGCCAAATCAGCACTACCACCAGGCGGTAATTCTACGTTTGGCATGCGCCAAATTCCAAGGTAGAAAATAATTTTCTACCACGGGGGCATTCCCGGCGGTAATCAGCAGTAGGTGCGTGCAACATGGTTAGCACTCAGGTAGCGCTTAAGCCCTTACTGCTAAGTCAGTGGGTGGTGGTAAGGGTTCAGGCCGTACATAGGCAAGCACTAGTTTTAATTTCAGTGCATGCCCATTTCCCGGCCCATTAAAAAAAGCCCGTTTTCCCAGCCACTGTAAAAAATGTCCCAGCATGCCCCAAAACAAGCGTCCACACTTCCACATGCCACTTTTTACCACAGCTTAGTAAAAGGACCCCCTTAGGAAATTAGTGATGCTATCCAAAGATGACCAGTGAGAGTTATTACCACAGACAGTCCAGCAACAAACCCAGAGGCATAGGACAGACCGAATAAAGCAAGGACAACATGTACACACAGAGCTGAGCAGCCTGCGTTCTCCTAAAAGTGTTCCAGGGAACAGAGTGTCACAGTACATACAAACATTTAACAATTTTGATGCTGTTTAATAATTAAATTATAGCTACAGTTAATTTGGATCAAATACTCGTTGCTTTTTCTTTAGAGTTGGAGGGATACTGATTATATACTAACTTTGCAATAGCTAAACAGGCTGGAAGCCAGGGAATGTGTTTATATAAGTATGATTTGTTACATTAGATTATAACTTCTCTTAGGGCAATGTCACAATAATTACTTTCATGTAATAGGCTCAAGTTTGTTATAGCAAAGCTTCTTAAAAATGAACCACAGTAGTCTTTCAAAACCACTGCTTCCAATACGGCTGCAAAATGACAAAATTACGTTTGATAAAAAAACTACTATAGAAACTTCCTGTATCATAAACATAAATTATTATAGCTTACGTCGTCTGTGGCTGGCAGAGGTGCTTCATGTTTTATGGTATTTCCCAATTCAATTATAAATCTCACTCGTTAGGATTATAAATCTCCCTTGGTAACTTGCTCACCTTTGTAGGAAGATGGCAAATCTCGCTCATCACCTATATAAGATTTTAGACAGTGCTGAAGAGGAGCTTGCTATCTTGGTATATGCCAGTACCAGTGACCTAGGAAAATGTGAGAGGGAGGTTATAGAAATTAAATTTAGGCTTAGGGCCCTGTTTACTAAGGCGTGTTAGTGTTTTTAACATGCCTACAATTAGTGCGCGCACTAACCATGTAAGCATCTGTAAGGATATTGTAAGGCACGTACTTGGTTAAAGCGCTTACTACTACTACTACTGTTAATGTGCCTTAAAAACATTAACCTATATAACGCTGCTTAGTAAACAGGGCCCTTGGAAAATTCAAATCCAGAACCTCCAGATTAGCTTTCTTTGAAATGGTGCCTGAACAGTGTGCTGGACTAAAGCTCTGGAGTCTCAGTGTATGAATAAGACAATCTTGCAGGGAGGAGGGATTTAAATTTGTTAGGAACAGGGCAACATTCTGTGGAAAATGGACTCCACTTTAATCAGGGTGGATCCAGGCTGCTGGCATCAAAATTTTGAAAGGAGACAGAGCAGCTTTTAAACTAGAACTAGGGGAAAGCAAACACTCAAGAGCACGTGGTTTGGAATGAGGTATCTTTGCAATATATCGTCAAAGCAGGAAAATTAGAGAGTTTGCAATAAAGGCAATAGCAGACCAGGTGTCTTGAATTAAAGAGCAGACATACTTGAAAGAGCCCCTTGAAAATTGGTGGGGTTGTTAGGACCCTTGAATTTCACTGGATGGTCACCTTTGGCTGATCAAATTCTGCACAGTTTAGAAGGGGGGAAAGGTAAGGGATACAGGGAGAAAGTTCAGTGGACAGCACTAGTTTTCTTACGTTTGTCTTGATAAGATTTAAGCTCTACTGAGTAGAGACAGTCTGTTATGCGTATTTGTGTAGCTCCACACACATCAAGTAGTTCTATAGAAATCAGTAGTAGCCGTACTATTTGTGCCAGTTTACTTAGTTACTGTACTAGGGACTGGTGAAGGTAATTACATTTTGATGTGACCCTTTTGAGCTGATTATTCAAACCAATCCCGGTTTTGATTTGTCTATTACATCTAATAAAAATCTGCTCGACCCAGTTGGCAAGTACTCAGATCAACTGTGGCTAAGCTCCAATTCTCATTTCTTCCTTCCCAACAGATGTCACAGTTCATATTCTGACTAATAAAATGCTGAAAAATCCTTTCAGTAGCCAGGAGAAGGGCTGTGCAAAGGGCAGCATACTGTGTCTCTACATAGTTAGAAGCAGAGGGTAAGCGAACAGGAGAGAGAATCGGTAAAGGGCCATGTTTAGTTAGCCAGCCAACGCATAAAGATAAGCAGATGACTTATTTGTCTTAGGGGTGTGCAGCCCAGAATTTTCTGTGTTGTGTCATTTCCAGGAATGTTGGTTTTCTTTGGGATTTGTTTTCATTATGTTGACGCAGAAGTAGTGTCTCTTTATCAAAAGGGTATGCAGCCTTCATGAAGAGTGTGCACTTTTCAAAAAGGGCGTACGTACTTTCTCGATAAAGTGCTCATGCTTTCACTGTTCACTAATGCACAACGGTTCACACATGCATGTATTATCAAGAAAGGCTACACAGTGAATAGTGCACACTTCATGCATACAGCAAACAAGAAATGTATTACAATCCACAGACAATGGGGATGAAGAAAGAGGCATATCCAAATGTGGCAGTTCAGAAATCCTTTATTAATATATATTATTTTGTTACATTTGTACCCCGCGTTTTCCCACTCATAGCAGCTCAATGCGGCTTACATGGGGCAATGGAGGGTTAAGTGACATGCCCAGAGTCACAGGAGCTGCCTGTGCCTGAAGTGGGAATCGAACTCAGTTCCTCAGGACCAAAAGTCCACCACCCTAACCACTAGGGTCACTCTGAGTACCTGACATGATCCACGTTTCAAACCCACTAATGAGCTGCCTCAGTGGTATGGTAGTGGAACACTGCTCCAAACAAATATCACAATCCAAGTTGTGCCAGCAAAGCAGTAGACAGCAGATCTCAAACACACATCAGCCGATGTTTAAAACTATTAACCAGCCAGGAATGGCTCATGTCGGGTCGGTTAAATACACTTAAGCCGGTTAAGCACTAATATTCAGCATGAGATAGCCACTATCTCAACTGAATATTACTGCGTAGTGGCTACTTGTCATGGCTGTGTTGCGCGACATAGCAGGTGAGCGCCAATATCACTGGCTGACGGATAAGTTTAGCGGCCAGATAGACCCGCGTACATAGCAGGTCTATCTTTGACCTCTATAACATAGCCAGTCAGCTGGTGAATATCAACTTAACCTACTATGTTTTTAATTTATTTTATTTTAAAGTATTTATATCCCACATTTTCCCACTGGTTGTAGCTCATGTGGCTTACATCAGCTATAACAGGACTACAGTACAATAGTATATTAAAACAGTACAGACAGTAAACTTAAAGTTGGCATTATCTTAAACAGCAGAATAGTAGAGAAAACTAAATTAAGTGTTTTTGGATTATCTGGAACCAAGAAATTGATCTTATTATGTTGTTTCTGGAGAGTAAACCTTTTTAAATAGGATGGATTTTAACAATTTTCTGAACTTAGATAGTTCTGGGTTGATTTAACTAATGTAGGTAGGCATTCCATAATCGAGTACCCACGAAAGGAAAGTTGGGAGGCATATATAGATTTGTATTTGAGTCCAAAACAATCCGGATAGTGTAGGTTAATTGACAACAAAACCTGGAAATTCAATGCCAATTGCCAGATATGGCCCTGGCATTGAATTTCCGGGTTGGCCACCAACCGTGGGAGTTAGCCGAGCTACTATCTGGAATAATGCTACAAAGGAAATCTACTATAGCAGCATCTAATTTTCGAAAGGTCGACTATGATAAAATGAAGAAAATGGTTAAAAAAAACAGGTTAGACATTAAATCCGGCATGGACAATGTTTAAAAATACATCTTGGAAGCCCAGACAAGATGCATTTCACATATTAACAAAGGTAGAAAGAAGAGGAAATGACAGCCAGCAATTGCTGTTTCAAGAAAACCAACTTCTCACTTCAATAGTAACTATCCAGTATTATTGAAATGAGAAGTTGAGTTTCTTGAAATAGCAATTGCAAATGGGTCTATGTCGGGACCCTAAAATCTGCACTTCAACAGTTAAGTACTTTGTTTGATTCATAAGCACATCGCATGCGTTGGCACATATATAAGAAAAAGTTTGAACTGTGTGATGATTAGATGCCTTAAGATGTAGTTTAAGGCCTTTAGGTCTGTGGCAATCCTATCTGAGAACATATGAGCACATTTAAAAAATGTTCTTTGAAAAACTGTTTTTGGGAAGTTCAGATGTTGTTTGTGACAATTTTACCATATGGAATATATATTGGAGCTTCTCTACCTTCAAATATTTGGGGTTGGTTGCCCATTTTTGATCAATATTTACAGAATTTTGGCCCTGACTGCCTCTGAATTTTTTTTTATTATTATGTATTAAGGGGCCTTTTACAAAGGCGCACTGAAAAATGGCGTGCGCTAGTGTAGACGCATGTTATGGGTACACGCAGAATTATTTTTCAGCGCACCTGTCAAAAATGCCTTTTTAAAAATTTTGCCGAAAATGGACATATGGCAAAATGAAAATTTTGGGTCTAAGACCTTACTGCCAGCCATTGACCTAGCGGTAAGGTCTCACACAGTAATTGGGGCGGTAATGGTCTATGTGCGTAAAATGCCTGATTTACCATCCGATTGCCAGAAAATAAAAATATTTCTGGCACGCGAAGCAGATGCGTGTCAAAAATGAAATTACCACAAGGGCCACACGGTAGCCGAGCAGTAACTCAAAATTGACGCATGTTAGGCATGTGTAGGCGCCTATGCTGCTTAGTAAAAGGGCCCCTAAGACACATAAATCATTTTTTGATATCAAACCCATAAGACATTGGGAATGGGAATCCACAGTAGCCAAAAACTGAATTTGAGACTTTGAGATATGATCAATGTGAGTTATCAGGGTCACCTGTTAGCCATTAAGGAGTAATTTTAAAGCACATTTCCATGGTATAGAAGCATGTTTCATTTCTATAATATGGCTTTTGTAAAATTGTGGAAGAAAAAAAGAGCAGATCAGTGATAGATGTATACAAACTTTATTAGTCAATTCACATATAAAACAATACCCGACACAGGCCGTGTTTCGCCTAGCAGGGCTGCGTCAGGGGCTACAAAAATAAAATTAGAAAAATATATAAATACACAAATATAGAAAATACTAAAAACAAAAACAACCAAAGGTGCTAAAATAGCATATACATACAATAATAATATGACATAAAGATAAACATCCAATTAAACAGTATCACTTTGATTTTTTCAAAGAGGGGGTAGTCAGTACAATTCACTATATGGTACCCTACTCACATATTATTTAGCAGCTTCTTTATAGCATTCACATAGGCATTATTATATAGGATCTATCAGATATCTCTGTACCACCATTCAGGCTAATGTGAGCCAGGCACTTTTATGGTGGGCAGATATTCCTCATTCGTATCCCATTAGATCCCAACTTTATATTACAAATTTAATCAGACTTTAATTTAATTTAAATTCCACTTAGCTTTAAAATTGTATGTCTCCGTAGTAGAAATAAGGAAGAAATACTAATATAGTGATACTACAATTTTAAAGCTAAGTGGAATTTAAATTAAATTAAAGCCTGATTAAATTTGTAATATAAGTTGGGATCTAATGGGATCGAATTGAGGAATATCTGTCCACCATAAAAGTGCCTGGCTCACATTTAGCCTGAATGGTGGTACAGAGAAATCTGATAGATCCTATATAATAAAGATAAACATAGCATCTGATCACTAAAATGTTATGGTATAATTAAATATGTAAAAATACATGAATAAACATAGTTAATTGTATTTCTTATTTTATATATGTATAATTTCATCAGTTGGATATCTTTTAACCTAGATATTTTATAATTTTATTAATTGGATATATATTTATTTACATGTTGGCTTTGATATTATTTTTCTGATATTTATTTTCTGAAATATATTCTGTGTGTCTCTTATTTACTCATCCACGGGCTGTCCAACAACATTATAGTAATCAGATATTATGTTTTATCTTTATGTCATGGTATTATTGTATTTATGTGGTATGTTAGCACCTTTGGTTGTTTTTGTTTTTAGTATGTTCTATATTTGTGTATGTATACATTTTTCAAATTTTATTTTTTATTAGCCCCTGACGCAGCCCTGCTGGGCGAAACACGGCCTGCGTTGGGCATTGTTTTATATGCGAATTGACAAAGTTTGTTTACATGTATCACTGATCTGCCCTTTTTTTCTTCCATCTTGGAGTTTGAGGATTGTCTGTCCTGTTGGTTTTTTTTTTGGACCCTTTTATAAAATTGTGTGCAGGTTTCACGTGCATAAAATTAAGGAGATCTTTTTCTAAAGCTTAGTGCACACTAATGGTTATTAGCGCTTGCTAAATGCTGCACATCCTGTCTTTATACTTAAGGGCCACATAGCACTTATTACATGCTAATGTCCATTAATGTGCACTAATTTCTAGTACAAGGGCCCCTATGTTTGCTGACAAGAGCATGCACACTTCTAAATGATCTGTCCGTGGGCATTCCCAGGGCGTAGTTTGGGCAGCACTGAGGCAGAGTTGCAGTGCACTTGTGTAATTCACAAAATATGCAAAATCATGCATAGAGTGCATGCACATATTTACAACTTTGTCTATTACTGCAGATACTTTTGATAGCCTATTTTATAAAGATGCATAGATGCCTGGGTTGCCTTTCTTAAATCTTTTACCCCCCTGTTTACAAAGCCGCACTAGCGGCTGGTGATGCGATAAGGCCGACACAGCCCATTCACTTTGAATGGGCTGTGTCGGCATTGCCACACGGCTTTTGTAGACAGGAGACTTACTGATGAGTGCCTATACCCTTATTCAATTTCATCCTAATAAGATAGCAATTCAAAACATTCCCCCCCCCCCCCCCCCACCTTCATATTCAGCACTGTTTAATGGGCCTGGAAGGGAAATGGGCCTTTCTGAGGTTTTTGCAACTACATTCAAAGCGGTTTACATATATTCAGGTACTTGTTTTGTACCAGGGGCAATGGAGGGTTAAGTGACTTGCCCAGAATCACAAGGAGCTGCAGTGGGAAGTTCCCCAGCATCAAGGTCCACTGCACTAACCACTAGGCTACTCCTTCAGCTCCTTGCTGGTTAAATAGCGCTTAACCAGTTATCTGCAAATATCCAGCGGGAGATAATCGATTATCTCCTGTTGAATATTCATGGTCAGTGCTGAGCAGATAATTGGTTATATTGAGCGATATAACTTGCTATCCACTAATTGCACGTTGCTGACTAAGTTTGGCAGCCAAATTGGGCCACTGAAATAGCAGGCCTATCTTTGGTTGGTTTAAACTAACCAGCCAGCGCTGAATATTAGCTTGCCCTTCCTGACAGCCATTTACTAGGCAGTAAGGGCTCTCATGCTAACCCCATGCTGATTGGGCAGCACTGTGTGATTTACCTGCGCTACCCAATTAGCACAGGGCATGCCTACTCTCCACCTCCAAACAACCCCTCCCACCCCGCGTCAATCCCAGAAGTACTGCGGGATGCCTGAATGCATCTCGTGGTTAGTGCCTTTTACCACCACTTTGTAAAAGAGCCCCTTTCTTATTCCAGACCCTCCCAAAGTAAGAGTTCCTCTCTTGCCCCACGGCAAGTTAAACAAAGAAATTAATGAGTCGTAGAGCTCCAATGACTGAATAAAACAAGACTTAAAGAGCAAACCATGGGTGTGGCATAATAGTGTCCAGTGGTACATACGTACCACTAACTTCAACAGCATCTCAAACTTCATGTTCAGCAGAAAAAAAGTTTGGTGTACCCCATTTATCACAGAACAGCAGTAGCACAGCAGAATCTGAGGGGCCCTTTTACTAAGTTGTGCTACAAAGTAGCCAGCGGGGTCTTTCCCGTGCGCTGAGGCCACTTTTACCGTGGCTGTAAAATGGCCCCATTTTCTTTATAAATGCCACGTTCTAATTTCCCCATTAGCATGTGACTACTTACCGACACCTGTTTTCTAGGTGGCAGGAACTCACACTCTATTAGTGCAGTACGCACCTACTGTCTGCCCCCTGACAAGCTCCCAGCACTAAAAAATAAAATCTGTTTTTTAGTGCATTTGAAGCACATGCCAATCCCCAAAATAATTTTGAGCGTGCCCCACGGCAGTGGTTTTTAACCTGCAGTAAGCAAGCATTATTGCTTACCGCAGTTTAGTAAAAGGGCTCCTGAGTGAGTCATTTGACTTACCGGTCTTGTCCAAATATCAGTATCGGTGAAATGATGGTAGAACAAAAGGGAAATGTTTCTAACCATGGGGCCCTTTTACTAAGCTGTATTAGGTGCTAACATGCGCCTAATGAATCAAGCAGGAGGAGTCTAATGGTTAGCTCAATGGGACCTAGGGAACCAGATTCGATTCCCACTGCTGCCTGACGGTCGGCAGTGGGTTGAGATCCTGGGGGATCAGGTTCAATTCCCTCTGCAGCTTTGTGTGATCCTGGGCAAGTTACTTAGCCCTCCATTCTCCAGGTTCAATACATAACTTATCCCACCCCCCACCCCTGTTTACAAAGCCGTACAGCAATGCCGACACAGCTCATTCAAAGTGAATGGGCTGTGTCGGCATTAGTGCACTGGCAGTCACTAGCGTGGATTTGTAAATGGGGGGTTAGATTGTGAGCTCATTAGGGACAGTGCAAAGTACTGTAATAGAAATTGTAAACTGTACAGTTGCTCACGGATCACTTGGGGTATATCAAGTGCTGAAAATAAAAAATTAAAGACGGTGGCCTATTGCAGGATGCGCTACAGTGTCATATGGTAGTTTTAGAATGTGCATGCACTAATCCCATGTTAACATTTTTCTCTAATTTTTAAAATTCTTTTGAGGAGGCGTGTCAGGGGGGTGGATAGGAGCATTCCTGTGCTAACCAGTTAGTGCATCTACATTATTGCATCCTAACCGGTTAACACATGGATAACGCAGAAGCCCTTGTTCTCCTACAAAACAGGAAGTCAGAAAGTGCTCCTACAGTAATATTTAGAAATGGCTGTGTGCTAATCGTAACAGCTCAAGGCCATTAATACAAAAAATAGAAAATTGGAATTTTGATGGTCATGGTAAAAATGGCCTTAGCATACAGGAAAGACTCTTGTAAGGGCACGCTAAGGTCTGTTTTTACCATAGTTCAGTAAAAGGACCCCCATGTTATCAAAACACTAAGAGTCCAGTTTACTAAGGTGCGCTAGCATTTTTAGTGCGTGCTAAATGCTAGAGACACCCATATATTCCTATATGGGTTTCTCTAGCATTTAGCACGTGCTAATTTTTAGTGCATGCTATAAACTGTAGTTCGCCAATAGCGTGGCTTAGTAAACAGGCCCCTAAACTTTCATGGAGGAGTGATGTTACTTCATTTCATTTTGTTTGCTTATGGATAATAAATCAGTTTCCAGTCCTACAGGTGCACATGATTTTGAGAGGTTGGTGTATTCAAGGCTGATAAATAAACAAACTCTGTTGATAAACACATCTCCTGTGTAAAAGAAGTCCGAAGTATAGACACATCAATACATATTGTTTTCTTTTGTTACAGCTTTGATGTGGACAATGGCACATCTTCGGGACGGAGTCCCTTGGATCCCATGACAAGTCCTGGATCAGGACTCATTCTACAAGCTAACTTTGTCCATAGTCAACGCAGGGAATCCTTCCTGTACAGGTCAGATAGCGACTATGACCTCTCTCCAAAGTCCATGTCCAGGAACTCCTCCATCGCAAGTGACATGTAAGTAATTGAAGCTCAACTGTATGATGATCTAAGAAACCTGTTACGCATAGATGGAAGCACTAACGCGAGCTTTCTGCATCAGTCCTGTTGTGCTAATGTAAATATAATGCCCAGTAAGCAAACTATATATAAATTAGATCCATGCAGAACTTGTGCACTAGTTAGGGACAGTACAGTGGACACATGCGCCCAAGCTACTGCGCTAAGGACAGCTAGTACTATGTACATGTCCAATCAGAAATAAGTATTGGCACACACCTGCACTCGTGCTGTAAATATTCTTCACAGAAATAGATTGTTCTAATAAATATTTTTGTGCCATGCCTATATTTATGCCCAGAATGCCATTAAAGAATATGCATAGATACCATTTTTTTATATTTAGACCTGTGTGCAGAGCTGTCATCTCCCCTGTTTGTTTATTTATTTACCAACGTTGTTCATGGAGGCCATGAAAAAAGTTGTGAGTACTGTTATGTTCAGAGCAAAAAAAAAAAAAAGAAATATGCATTAAATCCTCACAGATGCTACTGCAGAAGAACAAGCTAATCCTTCTATGCCTCCTCGGACCTGGCGTTTAAGTTTCTGCATTTTGCTTGCCTTTAAAGTCTTCTGTGCTTTTCTCTGCATTAGGGAGAAATAGCTAATAACCTCATTGCCGTTGATTTTAATATACTATGTGCTGGTGTCTTACACAAGGTTTTGTGCAGGGTTAGCTTCTGTGCAAAAGCCTTTTCTCCATCAGAAAATTATGGGTAGATATTGTGTTAATCACACACTGCTGTCTGCATTAGCTTTCTACATCAACCCCTAAGCAAAAGGTCAGTTGTTAATATTTTTCCCCACTATTCTGTGTAGGTCACTTAAATTCGGGATCCACACATAAACTAAGTAGTCAATTCGGTGGTGACAATCAATTATTGAAGTTAACAAGCACTTTATTGGAAGTAATTAGGAGTTATGGACTAGATTCTATATATCAGAGCCTAAGCGTATTCTATAAAGCACGCCTTAATTTAGGCATACTTTATAGAACAAGCCTAAATTTCCATGTGGTTTATAGAATATGCCCAGCGCCTGTGACTAAATTTATTCGTGGGTTGTTACGCCAAGATAAATACCAATGCCTAAATTAGGCACAGACTGGGTGTATTCTATAACAATGCGCACAGATTTTAGAAACACCCTTGATCTGTCTATTCCATGCCTATGGCCATGCCCCCTTTTCAACTATGCAACTTAGAATCTGCGCACATCACGTTATAAAATATGCTTATACATTTGTGCATGCAAATTCTAATTAATTCCAATTAGAGTTGATAATTGCTTATTAATTGGCAATTATCACTGGCTTATTAACTAATTAAATTGTGTGCACAAATACAGAATATGACCGGATTTGCGCATGCAACTAAAGTGGCACTGTATAGAATTACAGGGTATGCGTGGATCTGCCCTATACCCTATTCTGTAACATGCGCTCTTAAATTTCATATCGTGTAACTCCAAAGGGGGCATGGCCATGGGATACGCATGGGCTGGTCAGGAGTTTTCCTAGGATTTAGGCTCAATGTTATACAATACTAGCAGTTACATGCCTTACTGCTATGAGCTGGGCACCAGCGTTTACACCAGCCTTTGGCCGGAGTAAATGCTAGCATCCAAAGTTAATACTAAAGTAAAATCCCAGCAATTAAATCTCATTAAATGTCACCGTTTTCAGTGTACTTTTCAAATCATACTTTATACATTTTTTAGAAGGGTTTTAAGATGTCACAGCACAAATGCTGCATCCTATAAGACTTTTTATGCAGTGCTGTGTGATCATCATTGATCCAAATTGTAATCTTCTTTTATAACATTGTACTCTTATGTTTAAAAAAAAAAAAAAAAAAAAAGCAAAGCTACTTAGCTTAGAAAAACTGGAGCCTCTGCCGACATTGCCAGGTTTCAGTCTCTTCTTCAGGGTAGAGGTCCACTGCAAAAGAAATATGTATAATAAGTTTCAGTTTATAGTTCAACATTTTTATTGATGACAATTTAAAATAAATTTATGCAATAATAGCAGTAGTCAGAAATTCAAATAGCAAACATACACAGTAAAAACACCATGAGATAAGCCGTTATCAAACTTTTAACATTTTTATCCCCACCGCAACCCTAAACCTCAAAACTAACCCTATAAGCCCCCCTCTGTCCCTCCCCCAAGTTGCCACCATTAAACTATGTTGAACCGAATAATAACCAACACAGGGAGCCTGTTCTCTGATGACCCCCCCCCCCCCCCCCTGTGTGAACAATAAGCAGTAAACAGCTTTTCCCCTTCCCTTCCCTTCCCTCCCCTCCCCCCCAATAAATCCCCTATAGGGCATATCTGGATCCAAACAACCATTAAAGAGTGTTTAAAATGCACCTATGAGCATGTGGTGAAAGGGACTGAATGTAAGACTCCCACACCTGAAGAAAGCTTTTTTCCATCTGGGAGACAGCTTTGCCATGTTCCACCCCATAACATTAAGGAATGTAGTTTATTACACCACGTCCAGTAAGATGGAGAATCCACCACTGTCCACACCCCCAAAATCACCTTTTTCCCCACTTTGCTGGCCTTCCTAAGAAAAAGTGTAGCCCCCCCCCTTTTTTTTGTGAGATAAAAACCTCACTTAGATAGAAGGCCTATTGGTGAGATTGGTATATGAAGAGCCAACTCATCCTCCAAGAATAATACAATATTTTTCCAAAAAAACCCTTATATGTGAACAGGACCAAAAAGCATGAAAAAAGGTATGGATTGCCACATTCATTTCTGGCAGATGGGAGAATCTGCCTGCCCCATCTTAAAAAGGTGTTTCCGAGTGCGATATGCTCTATGTATAATACGAAACTGGCATTCCCTAAAGTCCACATTCATGGTAAAGGTAGGGATTCTCGTAAGCAAAGAAAATAGATTCACTGCAGTTGGTGGTTTTTTGCAAGTCTGCACTCCATCGAGCTGTTAAGAGTGAGAGATCTGTAGGGGGGTGCAATTGCATAAAGACTTTATGTAAAGTAGATATTTTTTTTTATTTATTTATTTATTTCACACATTTATACCCCACATTTTCCCACTAGTTGTAGACTCAATGTGGCTTACACAATACCGTAGTGTAGGCTACAGTTAGTAAAATACAATTTAACAATGTAATAATAAGATAGTAATCAACTATGCAACGTATAAGACAACAAAGATAATAAAAGATAATTAAAGATGATAAAGTCCATGAATTTTGCTGTAACAAAGGAGAAGTAATTTAAGTTGAGTCTGGAAGGTAGGCCTTCTTGAACAGGGTGGTCTTCAGTAATTTCCTGAAATTTAGATGGTTCTGAATTGATCTTAAGATTTTTGGGTAGTGCATTCCATATCTGTGTGCCTATGAAGGAGAAGCTAGATGTGTAGGTAGATTTGTATTTAAGCGATCAGCGATCCTCCCCAGCCGCTGCTATAAATTCGTGAAACTTCAATGAGAGGTAGTAAAATTGTGAAGACCTAATGAGGAAATATAATGTTGGAGTTTATCGTATACATATATGTCTTGAGGCCTGCCTAGTGTGCCTTCTCCCAAATTATGCAATGGTTTGAATTGGCCCTCAACATGGCATAATTGAGAGCTACCCAGGGTGTGCTAGAAGCAAAAAACAGAATTATCACTGCCTGGCATAAACTCAGCATTGCCTCTAATTGAGATGAGATCTGAGACTCTGATGACAAACCCCAATAACGGGTGTGGTCTCTCCAAGCCCCTTGTCAAGGGTGAAGGAGAATGCTATGTTTTACCTTTACCGGCAGTTTCTTCATGGGCCAGTACAAAAGATACAGTGGATGCCAGAGGTGAAAATAAATGTATTCCAAAGACAAGGAAGTGTAGTCCTGGCTTCCAAAATCCAATCTGCCAGATGGCGGAGTAAACAGGCTAAATTGTACTCCCTAAGATCAGGGAATTCTAGACCACCTGACTTCAAAGAGCCAATCAAATACTGAAATTTTAATTTAGGTTTGACTCTACCCCCCCCCCCCCCAATTTTTTTTTTGCCAAAATACATTGCAACACACGAAGATCTTTCTTTAAAAGCTTAAAAGGTAACTTCTGGAGCGTATATAGCCATCTAGGAAATACCACCATTTTGAATAACTAAATCATAGTATTTCTAGTGTAGTATAATAATTTATCTACATTGAGTCAATATAATTGTGTTGTATATATCATCAAATGTATACCCAAATAGCGAAATGTGTCATGTGTCCATTTTAAGGGGAATTCCTCTGGCCATTGGTGATGGTTGTGATTGTGAGGATAAAGCTAATGATTTGGAAAAATTCATTTTAAAACCTGCATAATCTCCATATTCTGTAAACGTTTCCAAGAGAACAGGCAATGACTCATGTGGATTAGTAATGTGAACCAATAAACCATTTTAAAAAGCAGAAATTTTGAAACAGACTGTATGAATCTGTACCCTCTGGATTTCTGGGTTGTGCTGGATATATCGTATTAATGGATCTAGGGTCAAAACAAAAAGTAAAGGTGAGAAGGGACATCCCTGATGATGGTTGAGAGTCTAGGCCATTCATTGAAAGCAAACCTTGTGGATCAGAATACAACACTGTTAAAGCCGTCAAAAAACAGACCCTGAATCCCATAAGCCTCCAAAGTAGTAAACAAGAAATCCCAATCAACCCGGTCAAAGTCCTTCTCTGCATCAAAACTGACTAACAGAGAAGGGATGCTTTCATTATGGATCTATTCTAAGGAAGCCAAAATTGCCCTAATATTTTTAGTGGCTGACCGCTCCCTAACAAAGCCCACTTGGGCCTCGTCAACCAAGGATGGAAGTATCTTGGACAATCTATTAGCCAATATCTTAGCAGCAATTTTGATTCAAAATTCAAAAGTGAAATAGGTCAGTAGGAAGAGGGCAATAACGGGTCCCTACCAGGTTTGGGTAACACAATCATCTTGAGAGATGTAAAGATTGCGCTGAAATGAGCCACTAAGTGGGGGCCTATAGGTGTGTCTAATAGTTTATAGAATCCAGCACGATAGCCATCAGGCCACCGGTGTCTTAACCGATGCGCTGGTACATATCGCAAAGTGAACTTCATCTAATTCAATAGGTGCATTTGATCTTGTCAACTGAGCCAAAGTGACTTTGTAAATCTACAGATATATAGAGCTCGGCATAGTGTCAGAAGCTTTATGTAATGTGGCAAAATAATTTCAAAAGTTTTAGTTATGGTAACATCAGAACTAGTTATAGAACCATTGGGCTCTTGGAGTTGGAATATCTTGTGGACGCCCTGTCTGGGCATTAATTAAATGAGACATAAGCCTACCACTCATTACCATATTGAAACAATTGATATTTATAATAATTAATGGATTTGACCATACATTGATGCAATAGCTCATTTAATTCCTGTTGAGTAGTAAACAGTAAGGATTTATTATAAATAGTGGGTGATTGGCCAAATCGGACTCTGTATTGACACTCCAGGGATACTAATCACAAAATATTGCAATCTCTAGCTTTCCACTTTATAGCAGAATAGGCTATCGTCTCTCCACGTAATACCGCTTTAGCTGTTTCCCAAAACAGTATGGGATTATCTAGATACTGCTGGTTATGTAAGGAGTATTCTTCCATTTCTTTTATATAAAGTCATGATAGTGAATATCTCCATATAAATCTAAAGGAAAACTCCAAGATTTGGGTGCAGATTGATCTGACCCCAATCATAATTGCATCTACACTGGCGCATGATCAGATATTTCATACGGTCCAATTTCCACCTGAACCACACCAGAAAACAGTGCATGGGACATCAGCATATAATCTATTTTAGCCTGGGTGGAATGCACATGAGATAAATGTGTGTAGTCTTTCTCACTGGGTGCAGAACCCTCTTCACATCTACCAAATCCAACGTGCTGCATAGTAATAGGAGTCCCTTATGTGTTTCTAACCGGGCTCGAGCAGAGGGACTAGATTTATCTGGAGATGGATTATAGACAGTATTGAAGTCTCCAGCAAGCATTAAGTTATTAGTCGAAAGGGAAAAGAGAAATTTAATCAATCTACTAAAAGTCTTAGACCTATATACATTCGGTGATAGAAATTACAGATATAGAGCATGTGACCGGCTATCCACACTTGGGTGCATACATATCGATCGTCAGAACCCTGATAAATATTTTAAATCTGGAGATCCAAGACCTTATAAAACAATATAAGTACTCCAGCCTTGCATTGTAATGCAAGGGAAACTACTATCACCCCCACCCACCAGGTCTGAAATTTTTTATGTTCTGTGGAGGATAAATGGGTCTTTTGGAGGAGAGCTATATCTACTCGTTGCCTATGGAAGGCCTGTAATATTTTTTTTATGTTTAATAGGAGAAGTTATTCCTCCAATGTTCCAAGTTATAATCTTAAGTAGTGGTATCTATAACCCGAAGTACAAACTTGAATGCATATATACTGAACTCTTCTAGTTTCCCCTCCAATGAAGCACAGCCAAACCATGGTTGTTGGATTTTCAGGTAAACAGCATAAAAAAAAATATAATAATAAAGTCCCCAATAGTCATCGCCAAAACAGTTCCTAGCATCTACAACTTTGACCCAGGCCACCAGGAAATGAGACATCCCTCCCCCTCCAGTAACAAAGGGAAAAATAAATAGGAGAACACAGAAGTGTTTAATGTCTCTCCATGAAGACATACCATACACTGAATGTCCCCATCCCTGACAGTCTACCATTCTAATCATTTCGTGTGCCATGGTCCTAAGATTCTTAGCAAAAGAAACACTGCTCCAGGTCTACCAAACTAGTGTAACCCTTAAAACCAAAAGTTTCACAGTAAGATGTTCAGACCCATCCATGGCAAACAGTAATCCATCTCCTCTAATCTAGCGAACCTAGGATCAATTATTTAATGTATCTATAAACAGTACCTAGGTATTCATATATTACGTTCCTGTGTGTTCCTCTACAGGAGGAAAAAGCCTCAACGGACTCCTGAAACCTAGCTCTAAGGCTATTTAATTCATAGGAGTTCTATCTGTCATCACTGGCTTAAAAAACCTCCTTTCCATTATTGTTTGTATCAATATGTCAATCCGGAGTCACTTATCTTTATTTGGACTCCTAGTTGCTCATTCCAACGCTCAGTCTTTTTTGCCACGGCCGACTCTGGTCTGGTCTGATATTATTCTGGATAATGTATAGGAGGACAACTTAATTATTTGTAATTGAAAAAAAGATTTGAAAAACAAATAACAGCTCAACAATAAAACGGTAAATACGACTGCTGACTTTCAGTGAAAAAAGTATGTAGCAATATTCTACAAACTGTTTTCCTCAAAATCCCTCTTATCTAGAAAAATAACAACCTACATATGCCAACTAATCCAGGGACATTCCTAAAGCAGCATGTGGAAGAAACCATAGACCTTATCTGTAGTAAAAAATCAGTTCTATATTACATAGATTCCAGTGTGCATGAGAGACGAGGCTTCCTCTCTTAAAGCAATTGAAAGCAGAGAGCATTAACTATAAATCTGTCTGTAATAAAATGGTTTGCCTTCCGACAGGGATAGATGAACACATGTAGTCCATTTGGCAGAGTGCAAACCATAGGAAACAGAGATGTGGAGATGAAGTAGTTTTTGTGTCTGCATTAGTTCCAGAGTACATAAATCAAAAACTGTGGCTATACTGAACCAGTCGGTACTGCTCAAAAAGCACACATCAGATTGGAAATAACCACATGTGATGAAAGAAATCAAAGTAAAGCTTTCAACCCTATTCTTCAAAGGAAACCTCGAACCAAAGTTTTAATACTCTCCAAATCTTCATGTATTTTGTGTCATATCTGGCAGTTGGTTGGCGTACTGGAGTGTTTCTGATGCTATAAGAAAATATTGATGTCTCCCATCACAGGTAATCCTTAGTTTAGCGGGATACTGTAACACGAAAGGAATCCTCTTAGCATGCAGTACAGAACACACAGTAGAAAAAGCCTTCCATTTGGTAGAAACCATAGTAGAAAAAGTTTGAAAGCACAGAATTTTATTGTTTCCATACTGTAGTGAGCCCTCCACTTGTATGGCTCTCAAAATGTCCTGTTTGTGAGCGAAGTTGAGGACTTTAAATATTGCTGTCCTTGGACTCGAGTCCTGCATTTTCAGTTGCCCTAAGTGGTGGGCCTTCTCAATGCATAATGGGCCAAGTGCATTGGTCAGTTTCAATGTTTTCAGTAGCCAGGATTCCATGTCTCTGATAGTTTCGGGGAGTCCCACCAAGCAGAGGTTATGCCTCCTGGATCTCTTTTTCAAGTCATCCAATTTCCAGTGTATCTAGCTTGGCCTGCAGTTCTCGTTGGCTGTGTTTGCAATGTGTCTTCAACATCTGATATTCGCTGTTGCAGTGACTGGAGATCGGTCTGGAGGGCTTCTAGTTTAGAGTCTACTGATCTAATTTATCCACAATTAAGGAGGTTTCTAACATTGTGCAAATCTCTAGGGCCACGTCCGAGACCCAGGCCGAGCTGACCTGTGATAGTCCCGCTGGCGGCTCCTCCGCCATCTTAGATTTTAGTTGACGGGCGTGGTCCCTGTCAGTACGAGGAGGCCTGGACGTCATGGATATCTTATGTGAAGAAAGGAAGGTATCTATCTAGTCTTGAGAAGTTCCCCACTCGTTAATGGCAAAACATTGTGAGAAAGACGGTGCTATATAGAGGTAAGAACCAGAGGGTTCGGGAACCTGTTCCCACAACGCCTGCTGCTCAGGCGTGACCAATAATGTTTCAATTTAAAATCATCTTATGCACAAAGGACTGGATTCTATATATGATGCCGAAAAAATCAGTGTGGAAAAAACATGCTTAGTGTTATTCTATATAACTTTACTTAGTGATAGTCCCCATACTTGCTTTTTTGTGGGTTTTAATTTGATTAGTATTATTCTATAGCATTAGGCATGGTTTATAGAATATGCACAGGGGGAGATTCTATATATGGTGCCTAAAACATCAGCACTGAAATCAGTGCTTACTAAGCGTATTCTATAATCAGTGCCTAGATTTAGATGCCGATTATAAAATACGCTTAGTTGATATTTCAGCGCATAAATCTACACGCATCCATTTACACCATCGAAAACGTGGTGTAAACCTCAGCATGTTGATTTAGGCGCACTGGGCCATATTCTATACCTAGGTGCGTAAATTTTGGAATGCCCACAAAATGCCCATTTCCATGCCTATAATCATGCCCCTTTTTGCCTGCGTGCATTAGAAGTTCGGTGCACATCATTACAGAATAATCTTAGCACCTTGTGTGCCTAAATTCTAATTAGTAGTCTTTATTGTTTAAGTGCTGTTATCAGCGCTCATTAGCTTGTTAAGCTTGTTAAATTATGCACGTTGTTATAGAATCCACGCTGATTTTGGTGTGGATCTCTAGGTGTGCTATATAGAATCCAGAGAATAGTGCCCAGACCTGCGACTAAATTTAGGTGTGACCATTTACACCAACTAAAACCTGGTGTAAATGCCCATGCCTAACTAAGGCGTGAATCAGGCATATTCTATAATAGTGCGCATAGTTTCTAGGAACATCCGTGACCCACCTATGCCCCTCCCATAGCCACACCCCCTTTTGAGATCAGTGCATTAGAACTTACACACACCACTTTACAGAATATGCATAGAAAGTTGCACACATAAATTCTAATTAATGCCAATTAGTGTCAATAATTGCTCATTTTGGCCAATTATCGGCACTAATTGGCTTGTTAAACAAGTTGCATGCACAATTTGGCTGTACTGTCACATCTGCACACGCAACTTTAGTCACTGATATAGAATCTGGTGGAAAATACACACTAAGGTAGAGATCTGGTCTGGGCTTCCAAGATGGTATTTTTAAACAACATCCATGTCTGATTTAAAGTCCCAACCTTTGTAGCTGATTATTTTAGCTTCTTTTTACCCGTTTTCTTCATTTATCACAGTCACCCTTTCAAAACTTAAATGCTGATACAGTGGATTTCCTTTGTGACTTCACTCCAGATATTATCTCAAATTTCATTGTGTTGTGATTACTGTTTCTCAGCGGGCCCAACACAGTTACCTCTCGTACTATGTCCTGCATTCCACTAAGGACTAAATCTAAAATAGCTCCCCCTGTTGTCAGTTCCTGGACCAGTTGCTCCAAGAAGCAGTCACATATTACTTCTAGGAATTTTACCTCCCTAGCACTCCCTGATGTAGCAACATCCATCAAGCCTGGAAGCAGTGTAGGTGCACTGTTAGTCCAGGTTAAAGGTTAGTAAATTAAAATAAAACAAGCAAAAAAAAACCCCAAACAAAACCAGAAAATAAGGTGACACCTTTTCATTGGACTAATTAGAATCATTTTTGACTAGCTTTCAGAAGTCAAAATCTAACCTGAAGAATGTGGGTTTGGCCTCTGAAGGCTAGTCACAAAATATATTGCATTAGTCCATTAAAAAGGTATCACCTTATTTTCTGTTTTTTGGCTGCTTCCAGGCTGGATCTTGGTGATGTTCTCCTAAAGACGCACTCTGGAGAAACAGGTATTCTTGGGATTTCTACAATAGCATTGAATTTATGCTAGATGAGTACTTAAGTCTTTTTTATATTGAGACTGTGAGGTTGCTGCTTTGAAATCAATTGACTGTTATTAAGCTGAACTTTCCACTGAAAAACAAACCATGGATGTTATAAAGCCTTTCCATTGTTGATCTAATGTGAGTTTGTTTCACCATTCTTATTATTTAGTTGGGGTTGTGGAGTTTTTTTTCTGATATATGATTATTAGTGAGCATACAGTTATGTGCCAGATATATACTGAGATAGTATGACTCCTATTGACTGAGGTCTTTTTTTTCTCTACATATTTATTGTATGATTTCAGGCCCATATTGGAACAGAATGGATTATTATTAAATATTTGGTATTGTTCCATTCTTCCTCTTTCTATATTTCTTGGGTAATTGAAATCACTCATTATTATACTGTTGCCAGCTTTCCACATTTCTGTAAACATTTTTTCATCTGTCCGTTCTGTCCTGGCGGATGGTAGTACAGCCCTACCAGTATACTCCTTCCCTTCACACATAGAATTTCTATCCATAAGGATTCCACGTTATCTGTTTCATATAGAATGTTTATTTTGTTAGACTCCATTCCATCTTGAACATCTCAACCCCCTTCCAATTTAATCCACTGTATCATTGCAATATAATTTGTACCTTGTTAACACAGTGTCCCATTGATTGTCCTCCTTCCACCAGGTCTCTGAGATGCCTGTTATATCTACCTCTTCATTTAGTGCTATATACTCTAACTTTCCCATCTTATTTTTAGACTTCTAGCATTTGTATACAAACACTTCAAATTGTGTTTTTTCCTTGCATCTACTAGCTGCTTAGAAGCTGACAAGGATAATTTGCATCCTTTGCTCTCACCTTAAACACTCCTGACTTTTTTTCGCCATTGTTGAAACCTCATTATTAAGATTTTCTGAATGTCCTATTTCAGTAGTATACTTCAAGGATACTCCACACCAAGACATGTGCTTCTGGTCAACTGTTGCCTCCCCCCCCCCCCCCTCCCATTTTAGTTTAAAAGCTGCTCTATCTCCATTTTAAATGTTAGCGCCAGCAGCCTGGTTCCATCCCGGTTAAGGTGGAGTCCATCCTTCCAGAATAGGCTCCCCCTTTCCCAGAATGTTGCCTAGCTCTTAACAAATCTAAATCCCTCATTCCTGCATCATCATGCATTGAGACTTCAGAGCTCTGCCTGCTTTTTGGGTCCTGTGTGTTGTAATCCCCCAGAGGTCTCTCACGTGTGCTGAGGCTCTCTAGTGGCTCTTGTCCTGTCTCACATACTCTCCTCCCGGCCTCACTAGCACTTGGCTTCTTCTGGGTTTTTGAGGGAACCTTCTCTCTCAGCTTCCAATTCTCCTCCAGCAGGTCTCTTCCTTCACTTTCTCATTCTGACTTTCTTCATTCCAGGTCCCCATCTCCTCTTCCTCTATTGTCTTGGAGGGCGCTCTTTATAGGGTGGCCAATAATCCACCCCACCTCTTTAGGCCCCTCCCCCTGATTCCAGAAACGTCCAGGCCCATAATTATCTCCACCTGTTCCTCACCTACTCTGAGGGCTCCCCCTGGTGGGCTCTTCAAGGAAGAGCCAGTCTTATATCCTGAGCGCCCCCTAGCTGTCCCTTCAGGGCACTACATGGACGTACCCCTCTTGGCTCCCTCTAGTGACCAGAGTGGGCATTTCCCCTGACTTTCTATAGGAGAGCGCCCTCTGGTGGCCTCCTTAGGGTAGGGCAGTCCTGTGATTATCACAGTGTAGAACAGGGAGTACTCTGAAAATGCTACCCTGGAGGTCCTAGTTTTTAGCTTTCTACCTAGGAGCCTGAACTAGACCCTGCTACGTGTTCTAGAGGCTATCTGGTAATGCTGTGGTCTGTTACAGTAAAGTTTCTACCTGGCAGAAATTTCAAATTTAAAACTATGGAAACTAGTTAATAAAGTTTTGCTTTTTTAAATTCAAACTGTCTTTGTCAATAAATCTACAATTTCTCTTTTTCCCCCAAGCTTTAAATTACCAAAGCACAGAGCAAAATAATGCTCACTTACCCAGAGAAATGTTCTCTTCTCCCAGAACGTCTCAGAGAATGGTTACCCAGGACCTTTCCTCTCTATATAGTTTTGATTCTAAGGGGACTGCTTCAAACAGACCCTTTGAAATTTAACACTTATTGGGCTTGGTTCAATATATGGCACCTGGAAAATCCCTGTGGAAATCATTTTTGCCTAAGCGTATTCTACAACCTTTCCACACGGATTGTAGAATATGCTGCTGTTGGTCCAAACGACTATATTTAGTCACGAATTACACCAAATAGAACCTGGTGTAAATCCTGACGCCTAAATTAGGCACAGATCAGGTATATTCTATAACACTACGTGTAAATTGTCAAAATGCCCAAGACTCACCCATTCCACGCCCATGGCCATGCCCCGATTTGACAACGGGCATTACAACTTATGTGTAGGAAGAGAATCCGCCAGAGGATGGAGAACTCAAAACACCCCACGGAAAACAACAAAACAGAATAAAAGTGGGAGAGCGACCAAGGATACCAAAGCCTGAGAAGATGTATAATAGTAGAAATATTAACTGAAGTATAAAGACTCGACACAACGTTGTGTTTTGGCCTTTTAGGCCTGCATCAGGAGTCTAAAATAAATTTTAATACACAGATAATAAAAAAAGTATGATAAAAATACAAATACGTTACTTACATACATTTATAGTGTATAAAAATGGAATATATAGATATTAAAAAATGGAATATATAGATATGCAAAAATTTGAAAATTTTTGAAATATACCTATACTTAAAATAAATTTAAACACATGTATATAAAATAATAAATAGATATCAGAAAGTGAATGCGTAAAAAACATTCACAATGTATAGTCCTCCTATATATTAAAATGATATATCATACTTTTAAAACCATATTGAAGAAGATATTAAGAACATAGGAAATAAATTGGTGTGCATATGCAAATTTTGAAGTGTATAGTATTTTGGTATTGTAATAAACATAAAAACAATTACATTCAAAGGTGCATTTAAAAGTAGTCTTTTAGATAAAAGAATAATGTTTATCTAAAACAAAAAGAACCATATAAAATAAAAAAGTAAAAAAAAAAAAAAAAAATATATATATATATATATATATATATATATAAATAATATAACTGCGAATTTTGGTAAAAGAGGACAATAAATGGCAAACTTAATGGCATGTTTATAGATGAGGCAGACGTGTTTAAATTTATTTTAAGTAAAGTATAGGTATATTTCAAAAATTTTCAAATGTTTGCATATCTATATATTCCATTTTTATACACTATAAATGTATGTAAGTAACTTATTTGTATTTTTATCATGCTCTTTTATTATCTGTGTATTAAATTTTATTTTAGACTCCTGTGTATTAAATTTTATTTTAGACTCCTGATGCAGGCCTAAAGGCTGAAACACAACATGGGATATGCATAGAGGAATCCTGTGCAGAAGGAATGGATCCTCAGAAGCTTAGCTGAAATTGGGTGGCGGAGCAGGTGGGGGAAAGAGGGGGTGGTGGTTGGGAAGCGAGGATAGGGGAGGGTAGACTTATACGGTCTGTACCAGAGCCGGTGCTGGGAGGCGGGACTGGTGATTGGGAGGCGGGAAATACTGCTGGGCAGACTTATATGGTCTGTGCCCTGAAAAGGACAGGTACAAATTCAATTCAAGGTAAGGTATACACATATGAGTTTGTCTTGGGCAGACTGGATGGACCATGCAGGTCTTTTTCTGCCGTCATCTACTATGTTACTATGTTACTATGTAACATTGTGTCGAGTTTTTATACTTCAATAAACATTTCTACTATTCTACATCTTCTTAGGCTTTGGTATCCTTGGTCACTCTCCCACTTTTATTCCATTTTACAATTTATGTGTACCATGTTATGGAATGCGCTGAGTTCTGCATATAAATTCAAATTAATGCCAATTAATGCTCCTAATCACTTGTTAACATCCAATTAACAACACACTGATTGACTTGCTAACCAATTAGGTTATGCAGATTGTTATGGGATCCCCTTGGATTTCCATGCAGAAATCTAGGTGCGATATATAGAATCTGGGGGATTATGTTTTAATGTAGTTTGTTTTTTAATCTGTAAACTGTCTTGTAGTCTACTGGGAGAGATGGTAATAAGATTGTGTTTGGCTTGTAGTTAGTTCATTGATGTATAGTTGATTATAACCTTTATAATCTGCTTTAAGCTCATGGACCATATGGTGGAATATCAAAGAGGGGCATAATCGAAAGGGGCGTCCACGTTTTCCTGAGGACGTCCTTGCAGGACGTCCCGGTGGGGAAACCTGTATTATCGAAACAAGATGGGTGTCCATCTTTCATTTCGATAATACGGTCAGGGATGCCCAAATTGCGAAATTTAGTTCGACCTTAGAGATGGTCGTCCCTGATTTTCAGCGATAATAGAAACCAAGGACGCCCATCTCAGAAATGAACAAATCTAAGTCCTTTGGTCGTGGGAGGAGCCAGCATTCATAGTGCACTGGCCCCCCTGACATGCCAAGACACCAACCGGGCACCCAAGTGGGCACTGCAGTGGACTTCAGAAATTGCTCCTAGGTGGTGCTTCATTCACATCCAAGTTATAAAAAGTTGCTCGAGTTGAGCAGCTAACCATTGGAGGAATTAAGACTTCCTTAATCCCCCAGTGGTTGCTGACCCCACCTCTTCGCTGAAAGTGAAACTGAAAAGGAAAGCCAGGTATTATTTCTGAACAAAGCAGTAAGTAGGTCAGAGGAGTAGCCTAGTGGTTAGTGTAGTGGACTGTGAGTCAAGGGACCCAGCTTCAAGTCATACTTTGATTCTTTTTTGATTTTTTTTTTTAAAGAATTCGGAGCCTTCCAAAGTTACGTGCATTGTTAAAAATACGCTTAGATTTTTGTGATCCATCCAGGACCTGAAAAATATCTACTGTACCTAGGCATTGAAATGGTGTATATTCATGTGCAGTAGGTATTTTTCAGGTCCTAGAGGGATCAAATTTACAAAAAAATAGTTACAGTGAGGTTTGAATCTGTGTTCCTTGGTTTACAGTCCCCTGCTCTAACCACTAGGCTGCCACTCTGTTCTGCAGGGACATCTGTGTGGCCATATTTTTGAAAATGATGCCAGGTACGGGTTCATGTCCCTGGGTTTTATTTTATTGTCCTTCAAAAGTTGGACGTTTCACTTTGGAAAATGGCTATTCTTTCCAGACATTTTCAGTGCAAAAATGTCCATCTCATAGCCATAATCAATCAGGAAATCTAGTCGTTTTTCCTGTTTGATTATGGCTGTGAGATAGATAGGTTTTTTGCACAGACATTTTTTTGAAAATGCCCCTCTTAATATACTATCCTGCTTATAATCGAACAAGAAAAACGCCCAAGTTCCGACCTAAATCGGGAGATGGACATTTATCTCACAAAAACGAATAACGCGGTATAATCGAAAGCCGAACTTGACGTTTTCAACTGCACTCCATCGCGGAAGCATACAAAGTTGACGGGGGCATGTTGGAGGCGTGGTAAAGGCGGGACTGGGGCTTGGTTATCACCCGAACAGAGATGGGCGCCTTTCGCCGATAATGGAAAAAAAGTATGCATTTTTAGCTAGAATTTAGGGCACTTTTCCTGGACCCTGTTTTTTCACGAATAAGGCCCCAAAAAGTGCCCTAAATGACCAGATTACCACCAGAGGGAATCGGGGATGACCTCCCCTGACTCCCCCAGTGGTCACTAACCCCCTCCCACCACAAAAAATGATGTTTCACAACTTTTTATTTTCACCCTCAAATGTCATACCCACCTCCCTGGCAGCAGTATGCAGGTCCCTGGAGCAGTTGTTAGGGGGTGCAGTGGACTTCAGGCAGGTGGACCCAGGCCCATCCCCCCCTACCTGTTAAAATTGTGCTGCTTAATGCTTAGTCATCCAACCCCCCCAAACCCACTGTACCCACATGTAGGTGCCCCCCTTCACCCCTTAGGGCTATAGTAATGGTGTAGACTTGTGGGCAGTGGGTTTTGAGGGGCATTTGGGGGGCTCAACACACAAGGGAAGGGTGCTATGCACCTGGGAGCTCTTTTACCTTTTTTTTGTTTTTGTAAAAGTGCCCCCTAGGGTGCCCGGTTGGTGTCCTGGCATGTGAGGGGGACCAGTGCACTACGAATCCTGGCCCCTCCCACGAACAAATGCCTTGGATTTATTCGTTTTTGAGCTGGGCGCTTTCATTTTCCATTATAGCTGAAAAACAAAAACGCCCAGCTCACAAATTGTCGAATAAAACATGGACGTCTATTTTTTTTGAAAATACGGTTCGGTCCGCCCCTTCACGGATCCGTTCTCGGAGATAAACACCCATGGAGATAGACGTTTTCGTTCGATTATGCCCCTCCACCTTTCCTTACAAAATAACAAGGCAGTTTACAAATTAAAATCTGGCCGTGGCTGAAATTTGTAGTTGTCAAATAATGGAAATTGATAGGAAAGGTAAAAGGATGAGCGATAATGTGGAGAAAGAAAGAGCTGTAATAGAGTACTCTTCCACCTTAACAGAAATCTTCTGTGAGTGTTAACCTTTAAAGCTAGGGGTGAGGCAACATAGATCACAGCTAATAGCCCTGACTATTTTTAGAAGTGAGCCATGCACAGTCCTTACATTCCTCCTCCTTCTGTTACTTTGATATAGATGTGGAATAGGAGGCTGGCCAGAAGTGTGGCATCTTCACAAGTTTTTCAGCAGCACTGCATACCAGCCTCAGTGCCATTTTTGCCTAGTCTTTTAATGCTAGGAAGCTAAATAGAAGCTGAAATAACACAGCCAGACAGCTACTGTTTCTACACAAGTTATGTTAAAGCACCTTGACAGTGTGTTTTTTTCTAGTGAAAAAGGTGCTGGTACTCAAATGCCAGGACACCCTTCAGGGGTGTGGCGATCACTGAGGGACTCACCCCACAATAGCCAAGCCCCCTGCAACCAGTCACAGAATCTATGACAAGGCAGAATTGGTGTGTAGAAACTTGAGGACCATGGGAGAACGGAAAAGGTGCCGGTACTCAGTACCCCCAAGTACCCCCTCAAAAAAAGCCCTGCGTAAATCACTGGCTTTTTAATAAACTGGGTACCTGTATATGTGCTACTTGATGTTTGGGATTCTGTCAGGTTACTTGAACTGGCCACTGCTGGAGGCAGTGCCAGATGGACCATTGGTCAGACCCAGTACGGCTGTTATGTACTTATGTACTTCACTGTGAGATCTTGGATAATAAGCAAAAAATCTAGTCAAATATAAACTGGAAAAAACTAAACTGTGTGAATTTAACAATTTATGAACCCCCCCAATCCTAATAACATCATAACTAGGCAGTTTACATGTTTAAAAACATAAAACAATATACATTGCAAAGATAAAATGAACATAGAAATAATACACACTATTGATATTAAAAAACAAACAAACACACTGTGTCTACTAGAAAAACTAAATATGCAATTTAAGATAAGCTTAAATAGAACTAGGTTTTAAGGCCCTTTCTAAAATCTTGCTAGGCAATATTCAGCCTACGTTTTAAAACATGCTAAATACCATGATCTGAGTTAGATCTGGGATTTATTGCTGTTCCGTATCCAGATATTGGTACTAATCCCTGGATCTTATATATATGGTGTGATCCCAAGATCTGCACACATATTAATTAGTTAACGATCCATTAATAATCATTGGTGTTAATTGGCGCTCATTTGGATTTTATTGCTATTCTATAACACTGTGTGCCAAGTGTTTCATATGCAACCCCAAAAGGAGTCGTGGCCATGGGCGAGTCAGGGGCATTCCAAGTATTTAGGCTCAGTGCTATAGAATAGCAGGGTCACACATCCAATGAGGTGTCAGCAGGCATAAACAGTGGCATAGCCACGGGGGGCCTGGGTCCCCACAATATGCGTTTGGGCCCACAAAATTTGCTGGTTTGGCTGGCAGTGGTCCCCAAGTCCCGCCAGCAGAAGCTTTCCTGTGGTGATAGTCACTGCTGCACTTCCTGCTCTGCTTCCCCCTCCCTTGTGTGCATGCTCAATTTCACTAAAACCAAGCATGCGTGCCAGGACATGCAGCACGGCACCAAGTATCACTACGGAAAGGCTTTCTGGTGGCAGGGCTGGGGGACCCCTACCAGCCCAGGTATATGGGGTTGCAGCAGGGATGTGGGGCAAAATGTGCTCCCCCCCCCCCAACTTTGGACTCATTTCCCCCCTCCCCCCCCCCAAATCAAGGTCTGGCTATGCCTCTGGGGTTAAGTCCTCGCACCCAAAGTTGGACATGGGAATCAGCATTAAACGCTGTTCTGTAAAGTGTGCTCATTGCGAAGTGCTCTTTATAGAATGTGAGTTTAGCATGGATCTTTCTAGCGCCTAATTTTGGGCACCATTTACTGAATTTGGCCCCAAATATCCGAGTCTTCAACAACTCCGAAAGTTATCTGGATACCAGAGAGTTATTGGTTCAGATTAGACAGCCTTTTAACTGGATATTAGTGCTGCCCAGATAACGTTTGTTTGTGCCTATGCTCCATCCTTAGATCACCCTGGCACTAACTGTAGAATGCTGAAATTCAGGGGCACTCTCCAGTTCCATACCACTACATATCAGTGCCGGACCCGGTCAGTGTGATTTAACCAGGTAGGAGCCCTCCTTCTACCCAGTTAAAGTGTGCTGAACTAATCCAATCCAATCCATATCTTGTATACCGCTCTGTCCCAGCAGGAGGTTCCAGGTGGTTTACAGTAAAAGAGGCTCAGAAATTACAAAATTGCAACAAAGTCAGTTATACAATAAAGCAAGATATTAACCATCATATTTATCAAATAAAGTTTTCAACTTCCTATGCAGATGCATATAATTCTGATCTAGTCGTATCATACATGTACAATGGTGGAAATAAGTATTTGATCCCTTGCTGATTTTGTAAGTTTGCCCACTGACAAAGACATGAGCAGCCCATAATTGAAGGGTAGGTTATTGGTAACAGTGAGAGATAGCACATCACAAATTAAATCCGGAAAATCACATTGTGGAAAGTATATGAATTTATTTGCATTCTGCAGAGGGAAATAAGTATTTGATCCCCCACCAACCAGTAAGAGATCTGGCCCCTACAGACCAGGTAGATGCTCCAAATCAACTCGTTACCTGCATGACAGACAGCTGTCGGCAATGGTCACCTGTATGAAAGACACCTGTCCACAGACTCAGTGAATCAGTCAGACTCTAACCTCTACAAAATGGCCAAGAGCAAGGAGCTGTCTAAGGATGTCAGGGACAAGATCATACACCTGCACAAGGCTGGAATGGGCTTCAAAACCATCAGTAAGACGCTGGGCGAGAAGGAGACAACTGTTGGTGCCATAGTAAGAAAATGGAAGAAGTACAAAATGACTGTCAATCGACAAAGATCTGGGGCTCCACGCAAAATCTCACCTCGTGGGGTATCCTTGATCATGAGGAAGGTTAGAAATCAGCCTACAACTACAAGGGGGGAACTTGTCAATGATCTCAAGGCAGCTGGGACCACTGTCACCACGAAAACCATTGGTAACACATTACGACATAACGGATTGCAATCCTGCAGTGCCCGCAAGGTCCCCCTGCTCCGGAAGGCACATGTGACGGCCCGTCTGAAGTTTGCCAGTGAACACCTGGATGATGCCGAGAGTGATTGGGAGAAGGTGCTGTGGTCAGATGAGACAAAAATTGAGCTCTTTGGCATGAACTCAACTCGCCGTGTTTGGAGGAAGAGAAATGCTGCCTATGACCCAAAGAACACCGTCCCCACTGTCAAGCATGGAGGTGGAAATGTTATGTTTTGGGGGTGTTTCTCTGCTAAGGGCACAGGACTACTTCACCGCATCAATGGGAGAATGGATGGGGCCATGTACCGTACAATTCTGAGTGACAACCTCCTTCCCTCCGCCAGGGCCTTAAAAATGGGTCGTGGCTGGGTCTTCCAGCACGACAATGACCCAAAACATACAGCCAAGGCAACAAAGGAGTGGCTCAGGAAGAAGCACATTAGGGTCATGGAGTGGCCTAGCCAGTCACCAGACCTTAATCCCATTGAAAACTTATGGAGGGAGCTGAAGCTGCGAGTTGCCAAGCGACAGCCCAGAACTCTTAATGATTTAGAGATGATCTGCAAAGAGGAGTGGACCAAAATTCCTCCTGACATGTGTGCAAACCTCATCATCAACTACAGAAGACGTCTGACCGCTGTGCTTGCCAACAAGGGTTTTGCCACCAAGTATTAGGTCTTGTTTGCCAGAGGGATTAAATACTTATTTCCCTCTGCAGAATGCAAATAAATTCATATACTTTCCACAATGTGATTTTCCGGATTTAATTTGTGATGTGCTATCTCTCACTGTTACCAATAACCTACCCTTCAATTATGGGCTGCTCATGTCTTTGTCAGTGGGCAAACTTACAAAATCAGCAAGGGATCAAATACTTATTTCCACCACTGTAAGTTATTCTAGATAGCAACTGCATGAAAAGAAAACATTTCTTTGAGTTCTTTGATTGGGTGACAGGAGAATTGAATCAGGGACGAGCTATGGACGTAATCTACTTAGATTTCAGCAAAGCTTTTGACACGGTTCCCCACAGGAGGCTCTTAAATAAACTGGATGGGCTGAAGATAGGACCCAAAGTGGTGAACTGGATTAGGAACTGGTTGACGGACAGAAGCCAGAGGGTGGTGGTGAATGGAATTCGCTCGGAGGAGGGAAAGGTGAGTAGTGGTGTGCCTCAGGGATCGGTGCTGGGACCAATTCTGTTCAATATATTTGTGAGTGACATTGCCGAAGGGTTAGAAGGTAAAGTTTGCCTATTTGCGGATGATATTAAGATCTGTAACAGAGTGGACACCCGGGAGGGAGAGGAAAACATGAAAAAGGATCTGAGGAAGCTAGAAGAATGGTCTAAGGTTTGGCAATTAAAATTCAATGCGAAGAAATGCAAAGTGATGCACTTAGGGAATAGAAATCCTCGGGAGATGTATGTGTTAGGCGGGGAGAATCTGATAGGTACGGACGGGGAGAGGGATCTTGGGGTGATAGTATCTGAGGATCTGAAGGCGATGAAACAGTGTGACAAAGTGGTGGCCATAGCTAGAAGGTTGTTAGGCTGTATAGAGAGAGGTGTGACCAGCAGAAGAAAGGAGGTGTTGATGCCCCTGTATAAGTCGTTGGTGAGGCCCCACCTAGAGTATTGTGTTCAGTTTTGGAGGCCGTACTTTGCGAAGGATGTAAAAAGAATTGAAGCGGTGCAATGAAAAGCTACGAGAATGGTAAGGGATTTGCGTTACAAGACGTATGAGGAGAGACTTGATGATCTGAACATGTATACTCTGGAAGAAAGGAGAAATGGGGGTGATATGATACAGACGTTCAAATATTTGAAAAGTATTAATCCGCAAACAAACCTTTTCCGGAGAGGGAAAGGCGGTAGAACGAGAGGACATGAAATGAGATTGAAGGGGGGCAGACTCAAGAAAAATGTCAGGAAGTATTTTTTCACGGAGAGAGTAGTGGATGCTTGGAATGCCCTCCCACGGGAGGTGGTGGAAATGAAAACGGTAACAGAATTCAAACACGCGTGGGATAAACATAAAGGAATCCTGTTCAGAAGGAATGGATCCTAAGGAGCTTAGCCGAGATTGGGTGGCAGAGCCAGTGGCGGGAGGTGGGGATAGTGCTGGGCAGACTTATACGGTCTGTGCCCTGAAGAGGACAGGTACAAATCAAAGTAGGGCATACACAATAAGTAGCACATATGAGTTTATCTTGTTGGGCAGACTGGATGGACCATGCAGGTCTTTTTCTGCCGTCATTTACTATGTTACTATGTTTAGTTTAAACCAAATGTTTATGGGTGCAGGCTATTTCAACCTGACTTAATTATGCAGACGTATTACCTTATAATATCTGGAGTTCCATACTTTTGGAGAACCTGTCAAAAAAAAAGCTTCTGACTCTTTGGAGATGTTGCTCAGAAAGATCAACCTTTGAGGTACCACAAGTCACAGCAGCTGGATTCGATCTATCCCTGACAAACGTTCCTGCAAATTAGTGCTGATAGAAATGAAAAATGAGCTTGCGGAGCTACTGTTAGTGATATGCAATTTATCCTTAAAATCAAGCATGGTACTGGAAGATTTGAGGGTGGCCAATGTAACACCGATTTTTAAAAAAGGTTCCAGGGAGATCTGGGAAATTATAGACCGGTGAGTCTGACGTTGGTGCCGGGGAAAATGGAAAAGTACAGAGCACATCCAAGGACATGGATTACTGAGACCAAGTCAGCACGGCTTTTGTGTGGGGAAATCTTGCCTGACCAATTTACTTCAGTTCTTTGAAGGAGTAAACAAACATGTGGACAAAGGGGAGCTGGTTGATATTGTGTATCTGGATTTTCAAAAGGCGTTTGACAAGGTACCTCATGAAAGGCTACAGAGGAAATTGGAGGGTCATGGGATAGGAGGAAATGTCCTATTGTGGATTAAAAACTGGTTGAAGGATAGGAAACAGAGAGTGGGGTTAAATGGGCAGTATTCACAATGGAGAAGGGTAGCTTGTGGGGTTCCTCAGGGGTCTGTGCTAGGACCGCTGCTTTTTAATATATTTATAAATGATTTAGAGATGGGAGTAACTAGCTAGGTAATTAAATTTGCTGATGACACAAAGTTATTCAAAGTCGTTAAGTCGCTACAGGTTTGTGAAAAATTACAGAAGGACCTTACAAGACTGGGAGACTGGGCGGCTAAATGGCAGATGATGTTTAATGTGAGCAAGTGCAAGGTGATGCATGTGGGAAAAAAGAACCCGAATTATAGCTACGTCATGCAAGGTTCCACGTTAGGAGTTACGGACCAAGAAAGGGATCTGAGTGCTGTCGTTGATAATACACTGAACCCTTCTGCTCAGTGTGCTGCTGCGGCTAGGAAAGCGAATAGAATGTTGAGTATTATTAGGAAAGGTATGGAAAACAGGTGTGAGGATGTTATAATGCCGTTGTATCGCTCCATGGTGCGACCGCACCTTGAGTATTGTGTTCAATTCTGGTCGCCGCATCTCAAGAAAGATATAGTAGAATTGGAAAAGGTACAGTGAAGGGCGACTAAAATGATAGCGGGGATGGGACGACTTCCCTATGAAGAAAGACTAAGGAGGCTAGGGCTTTTCAGCTTGGAGAAAAGACAGCTGAGGGGAGACATGATAGAGGTATATAAAATAATGAGTGGAGTGGAACAGGTGGATGTGAAGCGTCTGTTCACGCTTTCCAAAAATACTAGGACTAGGGGGCATGCGATGAAGCTACAGTGTAGTAAATTTTAAACAAATCGGAGAAAATGTTTCTTCACCCAACGCATAATTAAACTCTGGAATTCGTTGCTGGAGAACGTGGTGAAGGCGGTTAGCTTGGCAGAGTTTAAAAAGGGGTTAGACGGTTTCCTAAAGGGCAAGTCCATAAACCACTACTAAATGGACTTGGGAAAAATCCACAATTACAGGAATAACATGTATAGAATGTTTGTACGTTTGGGAAGCTTGCCAGATGCCCTTGGCCTGAATTGGCCGCTGTCGTGGACAGGATGCTGGGCTCGATGGACCCTTGGTCTTTTCCCAGTGTGGCATTACTTATTGCAGTAAGCCACCATCAGCACTTTCTTCCCTTGGTTGACAGTGCAGCTTGTATATGTATTTGTTTGCAGATAGAACCTCTGATTAGTTTGTCTTAAATATATTAACAAACTGAGGCATATGATAGCCTAAATAGCATCTGCAATTCTTTATTGCAGTGAAACTTTATATTGTAATAACTGTAATCCCGGTAGCCAACCTTCAGGGGGTGGTAGGCTCCCTTCAGCAGTCCACAAACACAGTCCTTCCAGACAACACAGCTTTTAGTTCCAAACATTTTATTTCCCCTCCTCCACAAATCTCAGTTCCAGGGGTTAAAGTCCCTTCAGTTTCCAAAACAAAGTAACAAGAAAAAAACTTCCCTTTAAATCCAAGTTCTCCCCAGTTCAACAGCCTGGGTTTCAGTTTTAAAAGTCTTTCTGCTTGGGTGGTTGCAGAATGGCAGTACACCGCCCACAACACAGCTAATTGACTCCTGTGACCACCCACTGCCTTCAGTCCCTGCAACTCTGCCCCAAAGTACAATTACAGTCCATGTCATCTGGCTCCTCCAAACCGGGTGTCCTGGGCCCTCCAGACTCTCCTTCCTCCAAGCACTCCATTAACTCTGCTTCTCTGCTAGGCTGTTGGTGGGAGACCTCCTCCCCCTCCCAGGTGGAAGGAATCTTGTACTGATTTCTAACCCAAGGGAATTGAGTTTTGTCATCCCTGCACCCCCTTCTGGCCCTCGTCTGCCATAGCAGCTGCTCTTTCCAGTCCTTTCCCCCCTCCCCTCCACGTGGGGGCCATACTGGGTTTTGGGACCTACCCCCCCCCCCCCAATCCCTTCTCTCAGGGCCTTGTGGGGAATGTAGTCTGGCCCCATACCTCCTCCTGACCCGCTTAGACCCTCCAACCGCCTTACACCCCCCCCCCTTCAAATAATTGCGACTCCCTGCTTCCTCCAGGCTACTTGCTGGGGAGTTCGCAATTCGGGACAGGGCGTCAGTTTTCCCGTGAAGCTTCCCCGCCCTATGCTGTATTTCAAAGGAAAAAGCTTGTAACGCTAAATACCAGCGGGTGAGCCTGGCATTCTGCCCCTTCATTTGTTGGAGCCATTTCAGAGGCGCGTGGTCAGTAATCAAAACAAAAGGATTGCCCTGCAGATAGTATTTCAGAGTTTCTATAGCCCATTTTATAGCCAAACACTCCTTCTCTATAACAGCATAATGCTGCTCTGCTGGGTGCAGTTTCCTACTCAGAAAAAGGACAGGGTGCTCCTCCCCTTCAAACTCTTGGGATAACACAGCCCCCAAGCCCATCTCGGAGGCGTCTGTTTGTAACAGGAAGGGCTTCTCAAAATCTATTCCTTTTAAGACCGATTCCTGACACAGGAGGTCTTTCAATATTTGGAACTCCCCACGCCCTGCCTCTGTCCACTTTAAGACATTAGGGCACCTTTTCCTCAGCATGTCAGTAAGGGTGCTTGACCTCTCCGCAAATCTAGGAATGAATCTGCAATAATATCCTATCAGCCCCAAAAACCCCCTCAATTTGTTTTTTGGTGTGGGGCAGCCGAAAATCACGCACTCCCTGCACTTTATCCCTTAAGGGTTTGATAACTCCCCCTCCCACAATGTATCCCAAGTATTTTACCTCTTCACTAGCAAACACGCACTTCTTTGGGTTCACTGTTAGGCCCGCCCGCCTGAGGGATTCTAGCACAGCTTTGACTTTGGGCAAATGGGACTCCCAATCTGAGCTAAAAATGACAATATCATCCATGTATGCGGTTGCGTAGTCCGAATGCCACCTCAGCAACTGATCAGCCAATCGTTGGCAGCACGCCGCCGCCCCATGTAACCCAAATGGCATTCGTCTAAATCGGAATAACCCTATAGAGGTGCCAAAGGCTGTTTTGGGCTTAGCCTCCTCTGTCAGCGGCACTTGCCAATACCCTTTCGTAAGATCTAAGGTAGTTAAATACTGAGCACGCCCCAGTTTGTCCAGTAAGTCATCTATCCGGGGCATGGGATAAGCATCAAACCGGGATATGGTATTCACCCTTCGTAAATCTATACAAAACCTCTGAGACCCATCACTCTTTGGTACCAACACTACTGGACTGGACCAGGGACTAACTGATTCCTCTATGATACCTAAGTCCATCATTTCCTGTACCTGCCTTATAATTTCCTTCCTCTTAAATTCGGGTGTTCTATGGGGCCTCTGCCTTACAATCCTACCAGGCTCGGTGATGATATCATGGGGCCACCAATGATAGAGGAAACTCCTCTATCATTTCCCTTACCCGTTGCCTCTGCCCCGGGGATAGAGACTCGCCAATAACGGGTTTCCCCCCTCCTGTACATTACTTAGTTGGGGCCCCAACTCCTCTTCAGGGACCGCCACAAACCCTTCTCTCTCTAGCCACGGTTTCAATATATTTACATGGTAGGTCTGAATCCTACCTTTCGCATGCCTTACCCGATATGTCCATGGGCCTACTCTGGCTGTCACCACGCAAGGTCCCTTCCACTGAGAAGTAAACATGGGGGTCTGAGGCCACCATGATGAGCACTTTATCTCCCACTTGAAATTTCCTTACTTTTGTGCCCCGGTCATAATACCCTTTCTGGCTCTCTTGGCTCTGCCCCAGGGTGTCCTGCGCAAACGCCGTGACCCTCTGAATCCTTGCTCTTAACTCCCTCAGGTATGTACTAACCTCCCTTGGCTCTTCCTCTCTCTCTACCCATGCCTCCTGAATTATGTCCAGAATGCCCCGCGGCAATCATCCAAAGACCAATTCAAAGGGGGATACCCCTAGGGATGCTTGGATATTCTCCCTACATGCATATAAAGCATAGGGTAACAACTGGTCCCAATCCTCATATTTCCCTTTCAAGCCTTTCCTCAACATCTGCTTAAGGGTTTTATTAAATCGCTCTACCATCCCGTTTGTCTGGGGATGGTAGGCAGCTGTGGTAATGTGGCGTATGTTAAAAGCTTCCCACAGTTCTCTTAACTGTCTAGATTTGAAATTGGTCCCCTGATCCGAAAGCATTTCTCGTGGGAATCCCACTTCACAGAAAACCTTGACCAAGTCAGTCGCTGTACCAGTAGCTCGTATATTTCTCATTGGGAAGGCCCAGGGGAAACCTAGTGGCACTATCCATGACTACTAAAATGTATGCAAAACCCCTAGGTGTTCTGATGAGGGGTCCCACAATGTCCATAGCCATACTTCGCATAGGTTCCCCAATAATAGGCAATGGTACCATAGGCGCCCTGGGAGGGTATCGGTCCACTAACCGCTGACAGGAGGGGCAACTTTGGCAATAATTCTGGACTTCCCTATGTACGCCAGGCCAATAAAAACGCTCCAGCACCTGTTTCAACGTACTCTGGGAGCCCTTATGCCCTGCTAAAGGATGATCATGGGCCCCTTTTAGAATAAGGTTCCTAAAGACCCTGGGAATTACCAGCTGGCCTCGCACGGGCCCCCCCACCGGATCCTGTATTTCCCGGTACAACAATCCCTCCACCACCCGAAACTGGGGAAACCCGCCTGAAGGCCCCCCCCCCCTTCCACTTGTTCCCAGGCCCTCTTTAACACCGGGTCATCTCTCTGCTCCTGGCCAAAAGCGGGAAATCTCTCCACCACCTCTTGTGGCCTCCATGGCATAGCCTCTCCTTCCCCCAACCTCCTTAGGGCCTTAGCCCGGCTATGCCTCTCCGCCTGCCGTGTTTCTCTAGCCTTCCTCCCTTTACCCGGTTCTCCCATTATCTCCTCATGGAAAGAGAAGAGCTGACCTACCGAATCCTCCCCCCTATCCTGCACCCACCCCAACCCTTCTGAGCCCGGGTAGTCACCCACCCTGTGACCCCTTTCAACCCCCGTACAAACAGCTCCCATTCCCTCCCCAAAATGAGGTCAAAAGGCAGTTTTGGCACATTAAGCCACCCTCTCCCCAGAGGGCTCCGTAGTTGGATCCTGAACACAGGGTAGGCGGTTGAAGCCCCATGTATGCACCTAATCCGAATCATTCCTACATACTGTCCGCCCTCTTCCCCCATGGCGGTGTTCTGGATCTTATTCCACAGGGCCCGGGACATCATCGACTGATTGGCCCCCGAGTCTAACAGGGCCTTAACTGACACCCCTCCCACCTGAACCTCCAGGAAGAAGAAATCCTCGGGGTCTGTTCCCATATGTGCCCGCAAACCCTAGTCTTTCCCTACACTCCTTCAGCATGTGGCCGGGCTTCCCACATCTAAAACACCTTCTTCCCCCTGGACTGGGACCAGGGTCCCTACGACCCTCCTCCCTCTTCCCACCGGTCCCCGTATTGGCATGAGTACTTCCCCCTTGACCCACACCCTCTTTGCTACTAGGGAGAAAGGGGTTAGTAGGATGTCTTCCTGCCTCAAAATACAGTTCAGCTCCATGAATCACCCCTTCCAATGAGCGCACCCCTTGCTTAATGAGCCACTCGCGCACTGGGGTGGGTATGGCAAACAAAAACTGTTCCACTATAATCTCCTCCACAACCTGTTCTGCAGTCTTCTGTTGTGGCTCCAGCCATTTATAGGCTAAGTCTTTCAGTCTCTGGGCAAAAGCCCGGGGCCGCACTTCCCTCCCCGTAGTAGTCTCCCTAAAAAGTCTCCTATAATGGTCTCTAGTAAGATCTAATCTATTTTTAATGGCCGCCACTACCTGCTCATAATCCATGGAGCTGTCCGCAGGCATGGCCCTGAATGCAGCCAGAGCTTCCCCAGCTAGGCTTCCCGCCAGTCGAACAGCCCACTGTTCTTTCGGCCATTGCATTGCCCTTGCGATCCTCTCAAAGGTAGCAATAAAGTCATCCACATCATCACCCTCCACCATTCGTCCCAAAGAAAAGGGTCCAAACGGAGGGGTTCCTACCCCCATGGGTAAACCGGCCACTGTACCCGGGGCTGCAACTTTATCCAACAGGTTCCCTATGGCTTGCATCTGACCTTGCACTGCCTGGAGCAGAGGTACATGCTGTTCCTTGGCGGCTTCCACCACTTGCTGTACGGCCTATTGAGCCCCCTCCTGCTGCTTCTGAAACTGCACAGCCATCCAGTGAAGCATTTCTTTCTGCTCCATCCTGCCAGTCTGGAATACCCTGAAAAGAAAACCAAAAACACCAAGTGCGATACCACTTTTTTTTTTCCACTAATTACTAATTTGTACCACTCTTCTCCCACCACTCCCCTTTTACACGACCCCGCCTGGGTTCCTTTGCATGACCTGTGTTCCCCCCTTAGCTTCACCCTTCACTCCAGCATTGATCCCCCTTCAGGTACCTCTTACCTGGAGTAACCGCTGGTCTTCGCTTTGCTAAGAGTGGCCTTGTCAGCTTCACTCCGGCTGCTCTGTGGTAGCTTCAATCGAGTCCCATCTGCGGTGCCACTGTAATAACTGTAATCCCGGTAGCCAACCTTCAGGGGGTGGTAGGCTCGCTACAGCAGTCCACAAACACAGTCCTTCCAGACAACACAGCTTTTAGTTCCAAACAGTTTATTTCCCCTCCTCCACAAATCTCAGTTCCAGGGGTTAAAGTCCCTTCAGTTTCCAAAACAAAGTAACAAGAAAAAAACTTCCCTTTAAATCCAAGTTCTCCCCAGTTCAACAGCTGGGTTTCAGTTTTAAAAGTCTTTCCGCTTGGGTGGTTGCAGAATGGTAGTACACCGCCCACAACACAGCTAATTGACTCCTGTGACCACCCACTGCCTTCAGTCCCTGCAAATCTACCCCAAAGTACAATTACAGTCCATGTCAACTGGCTCCTCCAAACCGGGTGTGCTGGGCCCTCCAGACTCTCCTTCCTCCAAGCACTCCATTAACTCTGCTTGTCTGCTAGGCTGTTGGTGGGAGACCTCCTCCCCCTTCCAGGTGGAAGGAATCTTGTACTGATTTCTAACCCAAGGGAATTGAGTTTTGTCATCCCTGCACCCCCTTCTGGCCCTCGTCTGCCATAGCAGCTGCTCTTTCCAGTCCTTTTCCCCCTCCCTTCCACGGGTTTTGGGACCTACCCCCCCCCCCCCCCCCGATCCCTTCTCTCAGGGCCTTATGGGGAATGTAGTCTGGCCCCATACCTCCTCCTGACCCGCTTAGACGCTCCAACCTCCTTACAATATGTATGTCTTCATCCTGGTAGCTCAGGGGCCCTTTTACTAAGCCACATAAGTGCCTACGCGCGCCCAGTGTGTGTCAATTCTGAGTTGCTGCCCGGGTACCGCATGGCCCGAGCAGTAATTTCATTTTTGGTGCATGACCACTACGCGCAGCAGAAAATAATTTGTATTTTCTGGTGTGTGGTGCTACCGGGCTGTAAAATGCATTTATTTATTTATATTTTTCTCACACCTTTTTCATTAGTAGCTCAAGGTGAGTTACATTCAGGTACACTGGATATTTCTCTGTCCCAGGAGGGCTCACAATCTAAGTTTGTACCTGAGGCAATGGAGGGTCAAGTGACTTGCCCAAGGTCACAAGGAGCAGCAGCAGGATTTGAACCGGCCACCTCTGGATTGCAAGACCGGTGCTCTAACCACTAGGCCACTCCTCCATTTGATGTGTGTAGACCATTACCACCAAGTCAATGACTGGCGGTAAGGTCTCACACCCAAAATAGATGCGCATCAATTTTCATTTTGCCACACATCCATTTTCGGTCAAAATTTTAAAAAGGCATTTTTACAGGTGCGCTGAAAAATGGATCTGTGCGCGTCCAAAACATGCGCTTACACTAGCGCAGGCCATTTTTCAGCACACCTTAATAAAAGGACACCTCTGTTTGATTGTTCCTGGGGGCAAAGCATACAGTGGGAACAGCTTAGCCAAGATTGGGTGGCAGAGCCGTTGAGGGGAGGCGTGGATGATGGTTGGGAGGCGGGGCTAGTGCTGGGCAAGACTTCTACGGTCTGTGCCCTGAAAATGGCAGATACAAATCAAGGTAAGGTATACACAAAAAGTAGCACATATGAGTTTATCTTGTTGGGCAGACTGGATGGACCGTGCAGGTCTTTTTCTGCCGTCATCTACTATGACTGAAAATCCATCACTTCAAATGGCGGTGGATCAAACATTGCTGAATGCACTAACAATTTCTTTTGTCCTCATGACCCTCAGGAGCTTAGCCAAGATTGGGTGGCAGAGACGGTGGTGGGAGGCGGGGCTGGTGGTTAGGAGGCGGGGATAGTGCTGAGCAGACTTATACGGTCTGTGCCAGAGCCGGTGGTGGGAGGCGAGACTGGTGGTTAGGAGGCGGTTATAGTGCTGGCCAGACTTATACGGTCCGTGCCAGAGCAGGTGTTGGGAGGCGGGGATAGTGCTGGGCAGACTTATACGGTCTGTGCCAAATCAAAGTAGGGTATACACAAAAAGTAGCACATATGAGTTTATCTTGTTGGGCAAACTGGATGGACCGTGCAGGTCTTTTTCTGCCATCATCTACTATTTGTAAGCCTACACAGTTAACCATTGAAACACATCATGTCATTGCAACACATACCAAAACTTCTGAATAATTTGTTGCACTTTGAAAAATATGTGTAGAAAATGGTAGAACCAGGGCTTTCTTTGAGGGGGTACTTGGGGGTACTGAGTACCGGCACCTTTTCCACTGTCTGCTAAACTTGACCCATGGTCCTCGTATTTTAATGAAAGAACTCAGGTTCTACATACAAATTCTGCCTTGTCATAGATTCTATGACTGGTTGCAGGGGTCCTGGCTATTGTGGGGTGAGTCCTTCAATGATCACTCCAACCCTGAAGGGTGGCCTGGTATTTGAGTACTGGCACCTTTTTTGCTAGACAAAATGCACTGGGTAGAACATATGTTAAAGATGTGTTTTGCTGAGCCTTGTGACTGTAACAATAAAGATGTGTTGGAATACTTTGCCTCTTGAAAGGCTTTTCTAATGCACTGATATGTTTAGCCTCTCTGAAAAACTCTCCGAGTCATTTGTTCAGGTTTAAGCTTCTGCTCAGAATCCGATGAACGAGTACACTGGAGCCTCAAAAATTCACTCACCAGTATTTCTCCCTAAGTTGTCTTGGGTGCGCAATAGAAAAATGTATTATAGTGTTTTGATCATTATTCTTCTTAAAAATGGTAAAGACAAAACCACTATCTGCACAACTGATCCTTCAAATCAAGAAACACAAGAATGTTTGACAAAATAATTTGCCAGCCTTGTGGTCATCATAAGTTCTTGTGTATCTCAGACAACATATGTATAACAGAAATCACTATATGAGAAACTGATAAAATCTTAACCCTCCTTTTTGTAATTCACCTTTCATGTAAAGCAACCATCAAAACCATATCATTTTCAGCCTGTGGAGGGCAGTTCTGTAACATTGTACCTGTATTTAGCCATCTGTTCTATAAATCAAAGTAGGTACCTATTTTCCTTTATAGAATACTAGCATAACAAATAAAATATCCCTCTAGGGCTAGATTCTATAAATGGTGCAGAACCCAACCCCCTCCGCCCCCATCAGTTGAGATTATCTAATCTGAGATTCTAAAAATTTCCGGTTTATCCATTATTGTCTGCTGAGATCTTATTGAGGAAATATTTCAAAGAAGTATTGACTTTTGCCTAATGCTGATTCAATGTTAATTTCTAAATGTTATTATCTACCGAACAGAGTATTGGTGACTCAGCAGGTGGGAGAGCGTAATATTCTATCACCTCAGGCTAGTATGTTGGATAATTTGACTACATTCTTAGAGAATTCCCAGAATGATATTGCTCAGCACTCCACCTTGCTGGTATCTTTTGCCTTGGATGGCGATAAAGTAATAATTTTGAAAGCTTATTGTAAGAAAAAAGATCCTTTTTTGTGGAAAGAAATTGCAGATATTCCCCGATGTTTCTAGAGCAACTCAGGCCAGGCATAAACAGTTTGTTTAGTTTAAATCAAGAGTTTTGGCCCTAGGTGACACTTTCTTTTTGAAATTTCCCTCTAAATGTTTGGTTTCTTTTCCTATACTGCTGAAAACCAAAGAACTACACTGCTGTGTACAGCTGTTGGCCCGATTTGTAGTTGTGTACATAACAGTGTAGTTCTTTGGTTTTCAGCAGTATATGATATATTTTTGACCAAGGATTGTTTGGTTTGTTTTTGCATATATCTGGTTTCTTTTCCTGACACTCAGTATGTTTTCTTTGAACCAGATCAACTGGAAAGGGTGGTGCTTTATTTGTAAGATTGCCATAGGATTAAGCCAGAAAGAATGATGTTTGTATTTAATTTTGTTTATTACCTTTTGTACTCTTTCCCCTTTCTGTGATGTGGACTAATATTTTTCTGAGTGCTCTTTGTTTGTACTTACTTTGAAATTTCAATAAATAAATAAAGTTATGCGTGGTTTATAGAATAGCATTGAATTCCTGGGGGTTGCACTTAAATATAGGTGCATCCATTTGCATCAATCAAAATGTGGTGCAAATGCCCATACCTAAATTAGACGTAGAGCCCTCTTCTATAATTGCACTTGTAACCACAAACCACACCCACGATCCGCCCTGAACCTCCAACGATCCTCCCATTTTTGCTCCACCTTTTATGGGATGCATATAAAATTTAGGCGCAGATCATGCACCTAAATTGACATGCGTACATATTAATTGATTCCAATTAGCACCAATAATAGCTTGTTAAAAAGCCAGCTATTGGTGCTAATTGGCTAATTATTCAATTAAAATGTGCATGCTATTTGGGTGTGTGCAGAAATTTGTGCATGCATCTCAAAGTGCCCTTTATAGAATTAGGGGTCTACCATTTAGACACTAGCACATATGCCAACCAAAGAGCTGGTTTAAATGCTCATACCTAAATTGCTGAAACCCACAGGTAAGTCATAGTATTCTATGATTCACGTGTGTAACTGTGCGCTTCTCCCCTGTGTATGCCTACCTTCCATCTACACACTATTGCCTTTTATAGATTGTACATGGAGTTTTGATATTTACACTCTTATGTGCACGCAAATGTGTGTTTATGCTGGCACTTTGTATGTAAATGGTGCACATTCTTTATAGAATTGCCTTCTAAATGTCGTCATCCGTGAACAGTGTCTGATGAAATGCGGTGTCAGATAATTGACGTTCCACTTCTTAGATGTAATCAACTGCATTCATGACTTCTATAGTGCCGCCTTTATCAGTGGTCGGCAAACTCAGTCAACAGAGCCAAATATCAACAGTACAATGATTTAAATTTCTTTTGAGAGCCAATTTTTTAAAACTTAAACTATATAGGTAGGTACATTGTTATTAACTTAATTAGGGCAGGGGTGTAGCTATGGGTAGGCCTGGATGGGCCCAGGCCCGCCCAGTTTGGGCTCAGGCCCATCCAGAGAAGACTCCCAACACCTCTGTCCCCGACGTGTCTCCTCACACCCTCTCCCACCCCCACCATAGCGCTTCCCTTTTATGCTATCGGCGCTGCCTCCTCACCTCACAGTCTCCGTTTTCCACCCCCGCGGCAGCGCTTGCAAGTTGCTATCGTCGGCACGCTGCCACAGCTGACAGACGCAGACGTCCTACTCCAGGACCTTCCCTATGCTGCATGCATTCCGCCCTGCATAAACAGGAAGTTGAATTAGCGCAGCAGAGGGAAGGCCCCAGAGCAGGATGTCGTGCCGTGTCTCTCAGCTGTGTCAGGCAGCGCTGATGATAGCAAATTGCAAGCGCTGCAGCGGGGGTAGGACACGAAAACTGTGAGGTGAGGAGGCACTGGATTTGCAGGGGGGAGGTTGCATGGAAGGGGAGATGGAGAGGTGCTGGATTTGCAGGGGGGAAGGGGAGAGGAGCTGCATATGCGGGTGGGGGGTTGGCGGGAAAGGGGAGGTGAGGTGCTGGACATGTAGAAGGGGGGCTGGGATAGGTGCTGGATATGCAGGGGATTGGGGATCGCTGAAGGGAAAGGAGAGAGATGTGGACTATGTGGGGAGTAAGGTAGAGGTCCAGCATGGAATGGGGTAGGGACAGAGCATGCGTGCCCACCCATCCAACCTGCTGGCCCACCAAAAAAATTGCTTTTTGGCTACGCCACTGAATTAGGGTACTCCTAAGCTGGCCTTTGCTAAAAACTCAGTCCTGGCCAGCATTGTGCAGTAGGACTGAACTCACTCAGTTGTCTTGGCTATTTCAAAGTGCAAGGAACTTGTGCAAACAGTATCTACCATTCACTACTTTTAACAGAATTACAGCATTAAAACCAACCATTCAAGGAAACTGTATAACTCCACCCCCACCCCACGCAGCATGAGTTTGAGGTGCACTGCTACCCAGCCCCGCCCCCACCTGCCCACCACCCTCAGCTCCCCAACACCCTGCCGGCAGTGGCCACCCAAGGTTTAAACTTTACCTTTTTATTTTAAGTCGTAGCGACCGACGGCTTACTTCCAGGCTCCAGCTTTTCCTTTCCCGCTCAGTGACTCCCGCCTGCCCTCGCGGAAACAGGAAATACCTCATCAGCAAGATGGGGCATTGAGCGGGAAGTGAAAGGCTGGAGGAGGTGAGCCGTCGGCCCATCGCTGCAACTTAAAATAAAGAAGTTTAAACGCTGGGCGGCCACTGGCAGGAACGGAAAAAGGACGGAGGGCTGTCGGGGAGCTGAGGGCGGGCGCCTATGGACTGACTGTGAGTGCCGGACAGTGGTGGGGAGCGGACTCGTGGGAAGAGCCGCACTCAAGCGGTTTGCCGACCACAGGCCTTTATCAGCAAGCTTAATTGTAAAATCTTTCCAATCTTTTAGTAGTTGTAAAGCATGTTGAGGATAAACTAATACATTGGGATATCCATTGCTGGAGTGGAGGAGTGGCCTAGGATTAGAGCATTGGTCTTCTCCATTGCCTCAGGTACAAACTTAGATTGTGAGCCCTCCTGGAACAGGGAACTACCTAGTGTACCTGAATGTAACTCACCTTGAGCTACTACTGAAAAAGGTGTGAGCAAAATCTAAATAAATGAGGGTTTAGATAGCTCTCTAACTACCAGATCCTCAAAAACACCAATGTACAGATCAACAGCAGCAAGGGAGGACTCAGATGAAATGTCCAAACACTGATTAGTTGGCTCATGAGATGAAAACAGTTTCAAATGTAAACGTCTAAAAAAAGCATGCCAAAGCTGACCTCACTGCAAATATATCAAATTTAAGAGACAGAGTACAAGAAAAGCCTAATCCCCAAATCTGTACTCGTGCTGTTAATTTATAGCCCAAGATATTAAGCACAATTAGTTTTGAGATGCCCAGTTGCATGTTTGTGATCATGTTCTGCCACTCTCTGGCTTCTGTATGGCAATTTGGACTCATCCTCTGCGGCAGGAACAGGAAAGATAAGACTATGAAAACCTTCATCTATGGTACCATTCACTATCTCCTCACCAGATGATTCTTCATACAAGATAAAGATGGCACTTACTTCATAGTAGATTTATTACCTACCTTGGACATGGTTCACAAGAACATTAAAAAAATTGAGGCATGCCATGCAAAGTGGCAGTATGGGCAGCTGAGCTGGTGGCTGAGCTTCAGCCCTTGTTTGATGCCTGTACTATATAAATAGTGAATCTCACTGACATTTGTCAAAATTAATTGATTTTGACAGGTGACATGCACACTTTTCGGGTTTTCAGCCAATCAGAAGTGAGGACATGGCCAAGCCTTGCCCACTCCCCCAACATCATCAGTTATGACGCCTAGACCCTGCCCAAACCCCACCCCTTTTGCGTATCCACACCCATTGTTCCACCTTATTTGCATAGCCCTACCCCAAACCACACCCCTTTTACACAGCCATCTCCCCAAACCCCACCCCTTTTGGTGATATCACAGGAAGTTCACATCTTACTGTTATCCCCTTGTTATGTATAGTGAGCCCTCCAAAACCCATTATAAACCTAGAGTACCTAACTGTACACCACTACAATAGCCCTTATGCCTGCAGGTCTCATCTATGTGTAGGTACAGTAGGTTTATGGTAGGTTTTGGAGGGTTCACATATTTCACCACAACTGTACCAATTTGAGTGGGATATGGGCCAGGGTCCCCTTCTCTACAGTCCACTGCTCCGACCACTAGACTACTCCAGAGACCTTTTTGCTGCCCTAATAGGAGTTGGCCATAACATCTGAAGCGGTCGTAGAGGCTGGTATGCACTGTTTCTTTCACATCTTTGGGGGTGGGAGGGGGTCAGTGACCACTAGAGGAGTAAGGGGGGGGTCATGTCTTAATTCCTTCAGTAGTCATCTCATCATTTAGGACAGCTTTTTGTGACTTAGGCGTGATTGAAACAGGTCTAGATCAAAACATCTTTTAGCCCTGGATGTTTTTGCTTTGTTCCATTATGGCAGAAAAAACATCCATGTTTTATGAAAATAAAAACATTAAATGCTGGAAAAAAAAATAACTCATGACTGCCAAGTCCCAAAAGTTTGGGAACAATAAAAGGTCTTGAGCAAAGATTTAAAAGTCTTAAGGGATGGTTCGGCTTGAATGATTGGAGGGAGGTCATTGCTGAATTTTGGTCCTAAAAATAAACAGCAGTATGCCTGGTAGATTCTAGGTGAGCCTCTTTGGGGTGAGGGAGGAGTAATCGGTGAGAGTCTAAAGAACGAAGGGACCTGGAAGGGAGTGTAAGGGATGGTCATGGTTAAGATAGACCTTGTGAACCAAACAGAGGACCTTGAAAAAATTCCAATAAGGTAAAGGTAGCCAGTGGAGACAGAGTAATAAAAGGGTTACATGATCCGATTGTTTTGCAGAGCAAAGGAAACGGGCAGCAGAATTATGTAAGATACATGTGTAAACTAATTAGTCAATTGAGTGCTAACAACCAATTGATGTTAATTGGAATTGATTGGCACAAATTTGGAGTGGAGGAGTGGCCTAGTGGTTAGGGTGGTGGACTTTGGTCCTGAGGAACTGAGTTCGATTCCCGGCACAGGCAGCTCCTTGTGACTCTGGGCAAGTCACTTAACCCTCCATTGCCTGCCGCATTGAGCCTGCCATGAGTGGGAAAGTGCGGGGTACAAATGTAACAAAAAATAAAAAAAATTTGCACACACATCTGCATTTGCACTATTCTATAATGCTGCATACCTCAAATGTCCTGTGTGCAACCCAAAAGGGGCTATGACCATGGGCGAGTCCGGGAATTCCAAATATGTAGTCACAGTGTTATAGAATACCAAGGTTATGCGCCCAACTTGTGCACCAGGATCTAATGAGGTTTCAGCTGGTGTGAGTCGGGAATCCACTCTAAGCACTGCTCTATATTTCTGTTGATGGCTCTCTCATTCTCCCTGTCTCCTCAGCTCGAAACCTTGGGGTCATCTTTGACTCTTCTCTCTCCTTCTCTGCTCATATCCAGCAGATTGCCAAGACCTGTCGTTTCTTTCTTTACAACATCCGTAAAATCCGCCCCTTTCTTTCCGAGCACTCTACCAAAACCCTCATCCACACCCTTGTCACCTCTCGTTTAGACTACTGCAATCTGCTTTTTGCTGGCCTCCCACTTAGTCACCTCTCCCCTCTCCAGTCGGTTCAAAACTCTGCTGCCCGTCTCATCTTCCGCCAGGGTCGCTTTACTCATACTACCCCTCTCCTCAAGACCCTTCACTGGCTCCCTATCTGTTTTCGCATCCTGTTCAAACTTCTTCTACTAACCTATAAATGTACTCACTCTGCTGCTTCCCAGTATCTCTCCACACTCGTCCTTCCCTACACCCCTTCCCGTGCACTCCGCTCCATGGATAAATCCTTCTTATCTGTTCCCTTCTCCACTACTGCCAACTCCAGACTTCGCGCCTTCTGTCTCGCTGCACCCTACGCCTGGAATAAACTTCCTGAGCCCCTACGTCTTGCCCCATCCTTGGCCACCTTTAAATCTAGACTGAAAATAGATTTTGAAGGTGGTTTTTTTTTTTTCCCTCAGAAGGGAGAAGGAGGGGGTTTTTCTTTTGGGAATCATTTGGGTAATATAGCTCCATTATGCGAGACGTCAACCTCTTTGGAACACTTGTCCTGTCTCAAGGAGCAGATACCAGGTCTGGTGGGCATGCGGGAGGCTATCAGAAACAAAGCCTCTTGCGAAGTAATACACTTAAGCACTGGCCAGATCAAACGGAGTGTCATCCAGAGGAGGTAGAGGGATGCTGTCTCTTGGGGTGGCTGTCTCACAGATATAGATCTAATAGAAATGGTGGATGTTACGACAATTCTCGCATTCTCATCACCTATTTTGGGAGGGTTGGGAAGGCAGAGGGGGGAATGGGGGGAAGATTAGTTGAAGATGAGTTCTTAGATAAGGGGACTAACAGAGAGCGATGGGGGGGTGGGGAAGGGGGGCACATGTTAATAATTTGATGATGGCATGTTGTTCACTGATTTAGTTGATAGCTTTTATATACCTGCGAGTTTGTACACCTTGATTGCACTTATATGTATTATGAACTGTCATCAATAAAAAAGCGTTGAAACATAAATCTAGACTGAAAGCCCACCTCTTTAACATTGCTTTTGACTAGTAACCACTTGTAACCACTCGCCTCCACCTACCCTCCTCTCTTCCTTCCCGTTCACATTAATTGATTTGATTTGCTTACTTTATTTATTTTTTGTCTATTAGATTGTAAGCTCTTTGAGCAGGGACTGTCTTTCTTCTATGTTTGTGCAGCGCTGCGTACGCCTTGTAGCGCTATAGAAATGCTAAATAGTAGTAGTAGTAGGGCAACATTAGCATATGGCCATTAATGCAAAAAATAGACAATTGGGGTTTGTATGGCTGCACTGAAAATGGCTTTGGCGTGTGGGAAAGACCTCTATAAGGGTGCACAAAGACCAATTTTTGTAGCAGCTTAAGAAAAGGATCCCTTAGATTTTAAGCCCTCTAGACACAGGGAAATACCTACTGTACCTGAATGTAACTCACCTTGAAGAAAGCGTAACCCAACTAACTATTATTTAATTATTTTAAAAAATGTATATTCCACCTAATAACTAAGGTGCCCTTTTACAAAGCAGCGGTAAGCCCGATGCGGGCTTATTATTTGCTAAAAAGGAAGTACCACTGGGCTACCACAGCAGCCCGGGGGTAGTTCTCACCCCCAGTGCGCTGTCATATCCGGGCGCTACAAAAACTTTTTATTTTTGTAGTGCCAGTGTGTACCTGGTGGTAATTGGGCAGTGCTGCGCACTGCCCGGTTACCACTGGGTTAGCGTGGGAGCCCTTACACCACTTCAATGGGTGGCGGTAAGGGCTCCCCCCCCACCAAATGGCCACATGGCAAGTGTTTCACTTGCTGCATGACCATTTTCTCAAGAAAAGAAAGACCTACCTTTTACCTGCTGCGGTAAAAGAGGGCCTCGGTGCATGTCAAAAAACATGCCAACACCAGTGCAGGCCCCCCCTTTTGCCACAGCTTGGTTAAAGGGGCCCTAAGTGGTTTAAAAACCCCCCCATAAATAATCATGTCCTACATACAAAAACACATTATCAATAATGGTCACCATACCAGTTCATGAAAGAACATAATGTTCCAAGACTTAATAAAATGCAGTCACATCACATTGCTGCAAAGCCTCAAGTGTCCTTTGATTGAGTACCTGCAACAATGAAGGAAGAGGTTCTGGTTTCCGCATAACGTGTCTGCACCACTGGTTCTAAAGACAGCCGCATCATACTTTCCGATCTTATGCCTTTTTGGAGTATACTTTTTGAGGACTTGTTGAAACTATATGGGAGAAACAGAATAAATAGTTTGATGCACCAAAACCAACACTATATTGAATACACTGCAAAATTAGTAACCAGTGCAAATCTTTAGTGGAGGAGTAACCTAGTAGATAGTGCAGCGGACTATGATTCTAGGGAACTGGGTTTGATTCCCACTGCAGCTCCTTGTGACTCTGGGCAAGTCATTTAACCCTCCATTGCCCCAGGTACAAATGAGTACCTATATATACTATGTAAACTGCTTTAATTGTAGTTGCAAAAACCACAGAAAGGCGATTTCCCTTTAAGAACAGGTGAATATTTCAATACATCCACAATAAGTCTTGCTGAGGCATTCTGCACCACCTGCAATGTCCTGAGTTTAAGGAGATGACAAACCAAGATACAAGTCATTGCAATAGTCCAACAGAGACAGCATCAAACTATACACAGCAATGCTTTGTCATCCTTTCTCCATGCATATCCCCTGTCCCTCTTCCTGTCTCTCACCTATCCACCCCTATCCTGTTAGACTGTCACTGGAATGCTTTGATGTTTCACTTAAATATACTGTCATCTACCAACATTTGCTTATTTCCGATCTGACGAAGAAGGGCAACCTTCGAAAGCTAATCAAGAAATGTATTAAGTTATGTCCAATAAAAAAGGTATCATCTTATTTTCTTTTCCATGCTTTATTTTGTTTTATTTCTGTTGATTACCTTTAAAAGTGGACTAACACGGCTACCACGCCTCTCTACACAACAATTCTAAAATCATATGAAGTTAACATAGGTCTTAATGTATGCAAAAGACGCAACTGAAAAAAACCTAATCTGTACTACCTTATTTATTTATTTATTTGTTGCATTTGTATCCCACATTTTCCCACCTATTTGCAGGCTCAATGTGGCTTACAATGCTCTGTTATGGCATTCGCCATTCCAGAGTAGGAGATAACAATTGGTGTTATGTAGAGATCATGGATGACATAATAGAGCTGGGCGAACAGATATAGGAAGAAAACAGTTCAGAATATCAAGTAAAGTGATGATGTGTTACATTTTCATTCCTTGATCGTTGTGGTATGCCTTGTTGAAGAGAGAGGTCTTCAGAGATTTACGAAAGTTGGTTAATTCGTAAATTGTTTTTAGGTTAAGCGGTAATGCATTCCACAACTGAGTAAAAATGTAGGAAAAGCTGGACACATGTGTGAGTCTGTATTTTAGACCTTTACAGCTAGGGAAGTGAAGATTAAGGAATGTGCGGGATGATCTTTTAGTGTTCCTGGGTGGCAAGTCAACCAGGTGTAACATGTAGGTCGGGGCATCTCCGTGAATGATTTTATGAACTGGAGTGCATACCTTGAATGCAGTACGTTCTTTAATTGGAAGCCAGTGTAATTTTTCTCTTAGGGGTTTTGCACTTTCATATTTTGTTTTTCCAAATATAAGTCTGGCTGCAGTGTTCTGAGTTGTTTGAAGTTTCTTGATAATTTGTTCTTTGCAACCAGCGTAGAGTGCATTACCATAGTCTAGTGACTCAGCACCATTGACTGTATCAGATTGCGAAAGATGATCCTTGGGAAGAAAGGTCTTACTCTTTTAAGTTTCCACATCGAATGGAACATCTTCTTAGTTGTATTCTTCACATGACTTTCAAGTGTAAGATTTCGATCGATAGTCACTCCAGGAATTTTCAGGGTGTCTGAAACAGGAAGGGAGAAGTTTGGTGTGGTTAAGGTGGTGAATTTGCTTGTGTTGTGAAGTGAGTATGAGATGTGTTTTTTCGGCATTAAGTTTCAACTGAAATGCATCCACCCATGAATGCATGATTTGGAAGCTTTGGTTGATATCGTTGGTGATTTCCTTTAAATCATGTTTAACCGGGATGTAGATCGTGACGTCATCTGCTTATATGTGTGGATTAAGGTTTTGATTGGATAGTAACCTAGCCAAGGGTGTCATCATTATGTTGAAGAGGGTCGGCGAGAGGGGAGATCCTTGAGGGACTCCACATTCAGGTATCCATGGGTTTGATGTATTCGAGTTAGCTATAACTTGGTATGATCTTGTGGTCAAGAAACCTCTAAACCAATTAAGAACATTACCTCCAACTCCGAAGTATTCTAGGATGTGTAGTAGAATTCCATGGTCAACCATGTCAAAAGCACTGGACATGTTGAATTGTAGGAGAAATATTTTGTTGCCAGTTGCGATAGCTTGTTTAAATTTAGTCAAGAGAGTAACTAGTACGTTTCGGTGCTGTGGTTAGACCGAAATCCTGATTGGGAGTTGTGAAGTATTGAAAATGTATTTAAGTAGTTGGTGAGCTGCTCGGTCACCATACCTTCTGTTAGTTTGGTTATCAGAGGAATAGATGCTACTGGGCGGTAGTTGGTTAAATCACTTGTACTTTTCTTTGCGTCTTTAGGTATAGGGGTGAGTAGAATACTTCCTTTTTCCTTTGGGAAGAGTCCATTTTTTAGCATATAGTTCAAATGTTTTATAAGGTCTGATATGAGTTGTTGAGGGGCGAACTTGATAAGGTTATTAGGGCATATGTCTATTTTACAGTGGGACTTGGCGTACCTTTTGAGCACTAGGGAGATGGTGTCTTCCGAGATTGTGTCGAAGTTAGTCCAGGTTCTGTCAGCTGGGTATTCACCAGGAATTGGGTCTAGACAATCGAGGAGTATTGCGTGGTCAATGGTATTAACAGGTATCGTGAGTCGTAACTTTACAATTTTCTCTTTGAAGTATTTTGCAAGATTGTTTGCTGTTGGTGTGACTGTGTTGTTAGAAGTAACCAGTGTAGTGTTTAGTAGTTTGTTCACGAGTAGGAAAAGTTTATGTTTGTCCTTGTAGTCTGGTCCAATTTTAGCTTTGTAATATGATCTTTTAGTTTGTCTAATGGTGTATTTGTATTTTCTTTGTAGTTGCTTCCAAGCATTGAGTGCGGATTCGTCTTTCTTTTTATTCCATGCTCGTTCTAACCTTCTAACTTGTGTTTTTAGTTTTTTCAGTTCTTCACTAAACCATGGTATTGAGTTTTTTCTATATGAGGTTCTGGATTGGAGTGGTGCTATGTTGTCTAGTATGCTTCTGCATCTATTGTCCCATTCTTGAATAAATCGGTTAGATTCTGTTAGTTCAGTCCATTCATTATTATAGAATTGTTGCCAGAAAGTTGACGGATCTATTTTTCCTCTTGTGGTATAAGTTATAAGTTATTCGTACAAACTTGCACACTCATATTCAATGTACTATCCAAATGAACACCTAATAACCTCATTTCTTTTTGCACAGCACTGTATCTATCCCCTAAATTCATACGATCAGCGATCAGGCCACATATCTTGCTCACTTCTCCCCACAATCATCACTTCAGTCTTAGCAACACTCAAGACCAAACCATTCTTCATCATCCAAACCCTCACTCATTCCATATAAAATCTCAGCTGAATATCTAAACCATGACCCAAAGCCTGTACCCGGGGGAGGGGTAAACCTTGAACACCCTGAACATCGCATATATATGGTAAGAGATACCTAGAGATTCAAATTCTGTACCTAACTATGGGCCCCTTTTACCAAGCAGCGGCAAAAGGGGACCAGCACTGGCATCAGCGCGTTTTTTACATGTGCACCAAGGCTCCCTTTTGCTGCAGCTGGTAAAAGGGGAGTCTCCATGCGTTAAGTAAAGCACTTGCCACGCAGCCATTTCAGGGAGGGAGCCCTGACCACCACCCATTGAGGTGGCAGTAAGGGCTGCCACGTTAACCCAGTGGTAACCGGGCAGCGAGGCATTGCCCAATTACCGCTGCGTACACTCCGGTGCTACAAAAATAAATGGCAAATGACAACACGCTAGGAGTGGGAATACCGCCAGGCTTCTGCGGTAGCCCGGCGGTGCTTCCTGTATAGCGAGCACTAAGCCCGCGTTGGGCTTACCGCTGCTTAGTAAAAGGAGCCCTAACTAAATAATACCTGAAACATTCACTAGCCTTAAAGCTGGAGTAAAGGCCAAATTCCAGATGTATAGTGTGTATCGCCATTTTAAAATTTTTGCAGGCATACCTTTCAAGCCCACCAAGAACATGCTCCTTTGAAATTTGTGCATGGCACAGATCTACACATGCAAAAAGTAGCTGTTTATTCCTCTAGTTATTATATTTATTTGTTACATTTGTATCCCACATTTTCCCACCTATTTGTAGGCTCAATGTGGCTTACATAGTACCAGAGAGACCTTTTCAGGCTCCGGTGTGAACAAATACAGGGTGCTGTTGTGGTAAGATCAACATCATGTGGCACAGCCACATTAGGGAATCGGAGAACGGAAGAGTTGTGTTATGTCCATTATGTGCTATAGTTTGGTTGTGTTGCAGAGATTAGGCATTTAAGTTGGATCGGTAGGGTATGCCTTTTTAAACAGGTTGGTTTTTAGTGATTTCCTGAAGTTTAGGTGATCGTACGTTGTTTTCAAGGCTTTTGGTAATGCATTCCACAGTTGTGTGCTTATGTAGGAAAAACTAGATTTACTTTTCTTCAAATCCATTCCCACTCTGCTAGATCACCCTCCTTTTCTGTTGACTCCCCTACCCTCCGGAATAATATTTCTCTCAGCATATGGTTAGAGCTTTCATTCTTGAAATTTAAAACTGTTCTTAATGCATATTTTGTTCTCTAAAGCTTTTCCTCCTGTATTCAAATGGCTTCTTGTCTTTTTCATTACGCCTTGCAGAAAGACTTTATAATGTACTGTTTGAGTCACCCTTTTTACTACTGTCCCTCTCTATGTGTATCTTAGATTAACAACGGTAATTATGGTATTTCATATTAGTTTTATAATTGTCATTTGTAACCTAGGCATCCTGATATCTTATTCCCTTTCCTAGCAGTGATTTTAATTTAGATCTTTATACACCGCTTAGGTAATTATTTTATTTGTAGTATATTAAATAAACCTGAAATGTGACATGTGAAATTTATACATGTAAACATTGTTGTGTATGTGTAAAAGTGATACAAGCCCTTCTAAAATGAATTCCTAAACTTTAAGGGGTTTCTTTCAGCCAAACTTCAGCTCCTAAATTATGTGCTGAAAATAGATATCTGACTTAGGAATCTTAAGTGTGAAGCCTCTTTTGAATCTGGACCTCAGAGAAAGTGACTTTGTGCCTGATATAAATTAACACAAGTGAAGCGACTGTGTCTTCTAACACTTGGTTTTGCTTGTTTTGCAGACATGGAGATGACTTGATTGTAACACCATTTGCTCAGGTAAGGATGACCTCATTTGAAAGATATATGTGGCATCTCACTCAGTTCCTTGTATGATGGCAGTGAATTCACAATGAGATAGTGACATCTACTGCTGGAGAGCAGCTATAGCTGACAAAAAAAGGAGAAAAAGGATCCTCAAGGACAAATGAGTAAAAAAGAGTGAGGTCCTAAAAAAAGGCATCCAAGGAAACAGGTTCTTAAAATAACATTTATTACAAATGGTCAACACTGGTACTGGTTCAATGGGAAGTGACTTGACATGGGCCGTGTTTTGGCAATGTTGCCTGCGTCAGTTTTTAGGATGATTTTTTAAGTAGTTGGCGATGTGAAGGGGCATTTTCGATATGACGTCTAAATTTGATTTTGGATGTTTTGCGAAAAACATCAAAAAATTCAATAGCGAACGTGGCCATTTTCAAACCAGAAAAACATCCAATTTTTTGTTTCGAAAATGGCTGTTTGCTAGACATTTTGGTGCTCAGTGCATCTATCTCATCTATCTTTTAGGACCATTAAAAAAAATCTGAGGGAAAAATACACAAAAACAAGCCATTAGGATATAAGGGGAGGCCAGCATTCATAGTAGACTGGCCACACAGACATCCCAGCAGAACAGTAGGGCACCCTAGGGAGCACTACAGTGGACTTCACATAAAAGGACCCTGGTACCCATTTCTGCATTACCCCCTTATATTGTATGGTGAGCCCTCCAAAACCCACCAAAAAACCTACTGTAACTAACAGTACACTACTACAATAGCCCTGATGCCTTCAGGTCTCACCTATATGTAGGTTCTGAAGGTTTTTGGTGGGTTTTGGAGGGTTCACACATTCCACCACAAGTGTAATAGGTAGAGTGGGATATGGGCCTGCACCGACCATTAGGCTACTCTGGGGCCTACTTGCTGCCCTAATAGGACTGACCATAACATCTGAAGCTGTCACCAAGGCTGGTATGTAGTGTTTCTTTTACATCTTTGAGGGTGGGTGGGTGGGGGTCAGTGACCACCGGGAGAGTAAAGGGAGTTATCAGGCTTATTTTCGAAAGAGAGGGGCGCCCATCTTTCAACCCATCTTCTCCCAGGGTCGCCCAAATTGGCATAATCAAAAGCCAATTTTGGGCGTCCTCAACTGCTTTCCTTCGCGGGGACGACCAAAGTTCATGGGGGCGTGTCAGAAGCGCAGCGAAGGCGGGACTGGGGCGGGCCTAACACATGGGCATCCTCGACCAATAATGAAAAAGAAGGGTGTCCCTGACGAGCACTTGGGTGACTTTACTTGGTCCTTTTTTTGTAACAACCAAGGTTCGAAAAGGTGCCCGAACTGACCAGATGACCACCAGAGGGAATCAGGGATCACCTCCCCTTACTCCCACAGTGGTCACTAACCCCCTCCCACCCTAAAAAAAACCTTTTAAAAATATTTTTTGCCAGCCTCAAATGTCATACCCAGCTCCATGACAGCAGTATGCAGGTCCCTGGAGCAGTTTTAGTGGGTGCAGTGCACTTCAGGAAGGTGGACCCAGGCCCATCCCCCCCTACCTGTTACACTTGTGCTGGTAAATGTGAGCCTACTGGTTAGGGTGGTGGACTTTGGTCCTGGGGAACTGAGGAACTGAGTTCGATTCCCGGCACAGGCAGCTCCTTGTGACTCTGGGCAAGTCACTTAACCCTCCATTGCCTGCCGCATTGAGCCTGCCATGAGTGGGAAAGCGCGGGGTACAAATGTAACAAAAAAAAAACAAAACACTGTACCCACATGTAGGTGCCCCCCTTCACCCCTTAGAGTTATTAGTGGTGTACAGTTGTGGGTAGTGGGTTTTGGGGGGGGGGGGGTTGGGGGGCTCAGCACACAAGGTAAGGGAGCTATGCACCTGGGATAAATTTGTGAAGTCCACTGCAGTGCCCCCTAGGGTGCCCGGTTGGTGTCTTGGCATGTCAGGGGGACCAGTGCACTACGACTTCTGGCTCCTCCCATGACCAAATGGCTTGCATTTGGTCGTTTCTGAGATGGGCGCTCTCGGTTTCCATTATCTCCGAAAATCGGGGATGACTATCTCTAATGTCGATCTAAGTTTCGCGATTTGGGCGTCCCCAACCATATTATGGAAACGAAAGATGGAGGCCCATCTTGTTTCGACAATACAGGTTTCCTCGCCCCTTCACCGGGATGTCCTGCAAGGACGTCCTCAGGAAAACTTCGGTGCCCCTTTCGATTATGCCCCTCCACGCCTTAATCCTCCAGTGGTCATTTGTTCATTTAGGGCACGTTTTAGTTACTAAGGGCCCTGTTTACTAAGATGTGTTCACATTTTTAGTGCATGCTAATTTTTAGCATGTGCTAATGCTGGAAACACTCATATATTCTTAAGGGTGTCTCTAGTGCCAAGAAGTGTAATGCCAAGAAGTGTAGAGTGATGCACTTGGGGTGCAGAAACCTGAAAGAGAGATACTGGATAGGAGGGGAGAGATTAGTAAACTCGGCTCGGAAGAGATTTGTAAGCTCGGCTCAGGAGAGAGACCTTGGGGTGTTGGTGTCTGAGGATCTAAGGTGAAGAAACAATGCGACAAGGCGACGGCCATGGACAGAAGGATGCTAGGCTGCATAGAGAGGGGCATAACTAGCAGAAGAAAGGAGGTATTGATGCCCTTCTACAAGTCATTGGTGAGTCCCCACTTGGAGTATTGTGTTCAGTTTTGGAGGCCGTATCTTGCTAAAGATGTAAAAAGACTGGAAGTGGTGCAAAGAAAAGCTACAAAACTGGTATGGGATTTGTGTTGCAAACCGTACGAGGAGAGACTTGCTGACCTGAACATGTATACCTTGGAGGAAAGTTGAAACGGGTGACGTGATACAGATGTTCAAATATTTGAAAGGTATTAATCCGCAAATGAACCTTTTCTGGAGAGGGGAAGGCAGTAGAACTGGAGGATATGAATTGAGGTTGAAGGGGGGCAGACTCAGGACTAATGTCAGGAAGTATTTTTTCACAGAGAGGGTGGTGGATATGTGGAGTGCCCTCCCGCGGGAGGTGTTGGAGATGAAAACGGTAATGGAATTCAAACGTGCGTGGGATAAACACAAAGGAATCCTGTTTAGAAGGAATGGTTCCATGGAATCTTAGTGGAGATTGGGTGGCAACGCCGGTAATTGGGAAACAGAACGGAAGCTGGGCAGATTTCTACAGTCAATGCCCTGATCGTGACTGAATAGATAGGGATGGGCTGGAGTGTAAATTTTAAGGGGCTTCGACGTTAGCTTCAGAACTTAGTACAAGAACAGTACATTACTGGGCAGACTTCTACGGTCCGTGCACTGGGAAAGGCAAGGACAAGTCAAACTTGGGTATACATGTAAAGTATCACATACCATGTAAAATTAGTTTATCTTGTTGGGCAGACTGGATGGACCGTACAAGTCTTTATCTGCCGTCATGTACTATGTTACTATGTTAGTGTTAGCGTGTGCTAATTTTTAGAGCGTGCTAAAAATGTTAGCATTCCTCCAGTGCGGCTTAATAAACAAGGCCCTTAGTCATGATTTTTTTTTTTTTTGGTTATATTTGTACCCCGCGCTTTCCCACTCATGGCAGTCTCAATGCGGCTTACATGGGGCAATGGAGGGTTAAGTGACTTACCCAGAGTCACAAGGAGCTGCCTGTGCCTGATTGGACAGTTGGGGGGGGCAGATCAGGAAATTATTTGAGATATATGTGGTGCCTAAAGTTGTAGGAGGAGATCAGAACACAAGAGAATGAGAGGCCCTTTTACACAGGCACATTAGGGCCTACATGCATGCAGCATGCGTCAAATCAGCATTTCCACCCGACTAGCACATGCGCCTGGCGGTAATTCTAAGTTTGGCACGCACTGAAAATCCGCATTAGAAATAATTTTCTATTTTCTACCATGGGGGTGTTTCCTGGCAGTAATCAGCAGTTGGCGTGTGCTGGACGGTTATTGCATGGGTAATGCATGAGACCCTACCACTAAGTCAGTGGGTGCTGTTAAGGGCTCAGGCCGAAAGTAGACGTGCTGGTTTTAATTTTGCCGCACATCCATTTCCTGGCCCAAACAAAGAAAACTTTTTTCCAGACACAGTGGAGAAATGGTTCACACTACCACAGGCCACCTTTTGGTGCGCCTTTGTTAAAGGACCCCTGAGTGCAGAGAGGAAAGACTGGATGGCCCAGCAAAGAGCCTAGATTCAAATGCTTGATATATGATTGGACAACCCTTCAGAGGATCTACTCAGTGTGATGAAACAGAAAAGAGGTGACTCGAGAAAGTACAGAATCCAAATGACAACAAGCCAAGGAGCAAATGGCGAGCAAGTGTGTCTAAAGCATCAGCAGGGTGAAGGAGTAGAGGAGTTAATTGGCACTAGTTTCATGTCTCTGGGTAATTATATAAATACCTACATCTGCTAATTTGCCTTCAGTTAATTGCATGGCTTAACTTTTCCACACCATTACTGATATTATTGGGAAAAAAACAGGCAGTAACAGAGATGCCACAGTGCTTACTTCCAATCTGAACTTTTTACTGCCTGGAATTCAGACAATAGATTTGGAAATTAATTTTAAATTAATTGTACAAATAAATTGCCAAAGGCCTCAGGGAATTTTACATCCTGCAATACTTCTTATGCATACAATTTGCATTGTATTTTAATACAATGACGGTTTGAACAATAATTAAACAGCTGATTGCTGTCTCTCTTGCAGGTGCTGGCGAGCTTGCGCACTGTAAGGAATAACTTTGCTGCAATAACCAACTTACAAGATCGAGCACCCAGCAAGTGAGTACCTCCTTGCACCTACATGTATAAGCTTTTTTTCTAATTTTATAATTGGCAATTAACATTAACAATATATCTTAGAGTCCACTAATACCTCAGAGTTCAAAGTGGCTCACAATTCACAAAAAACTGGACATATAAATAAATCCAAGGTAGTTATTAGATTGTGATACGAATTTCCTAAATAAGTAGATTTTGATATGTTTTCGAAACTGGAAATTTAAAGTAGTAGATAAAAGGATTTGAATATTTTTATTAAGGCGAGCAGCTTGGAATGAAAAAAGGTTATCTAATAACCTGGATCTTGTTATAGTTCTTAAAAAAGGAAAAATAAATAAAGCAATTGATCTAGTGATCTTTGATTTTTAAGAGATACAATGGGGCACCTCTTTATAAATAAGACAAAAAAAAATTGAACAGTACTGAGATACACTATCATAATATTTTTTCAAAGAGTAAATCAGACAAAGCGCAGTGTTCTGAATGAATTTGCAACTGAGTGAGTTTATTTACATGGGATTCAAATGATAGCTGCGGGGTCCTTTTACTAAGGTACGCTGAAGAATGGCCTGCGGTAGTGTAGATGCGTGTTTTGGGCATGTGCAGAATTATTTTTCAGCGCACCTACATGACTTATGTCTTCTTTTTCTTTCTCAATTGTCAGGCGGTCACCCATGTGCAACCAGCCACCCATCAATAAAGCAGCTATACCAGGTAAGTTTATTAACTGCTTATTCATTACAATATCAGGGCTTCAGTGGGAGAGAAGCAAAGTCTACCTACTGGATGAATTTCATTGCACTTTCTAGCCAATTTATCAGTTTTGTCTGGCAGACAAGGTGCTAAGTTGTCAGCAAACTGTGGTCATCAGAATAGAGGCAAGCTACATAGTGGTTGTCTCATAGGGTGTTGGCAGAGGATAAGTGTGGAATTTCACATTACTTTATCTGCTTTATATCGATAGGAAGGCTTTAGCCATTTTGCAACCTTAAAAGCTGGCATTTTAGTGTTCCTGATAATCTACAAGAGTTAGGGCTTGTTTACGGAGCTTTTACTCATGGACACAATGAGAGAAAAGCCTTAGTGAATCTGCCCATGAAGGGCAGTTCTATAAACTGGGTGCTTACATGTATATGTACGTTATGGACATGTATGTACAGAATAATGCCATATCCACAAGTATGTGCACACTTGTGCCTTAGCACTATTCTTTAATTACCCCTTTACTTACATATCATGTATTTGCAAGAAGCTGGAGCTCCCATTTATGCAGGTAACTTACAGAATATTGCCAGTTAGGTGTGCCTCTGCTGCATTCAGGCACTCACACTTAAACCAGCTCTGTAGGCCCCTACATGTTGTGTGTACCAGTAATGGATTATGTGTGGATGTGTCGAGTGACACTTAGATGGTGACTCCAGCTGTGATGAATTAGGGCCGTGCCGGGCAGACTTGTCTTTGTCCCATATATGGCAATCTGGTTTGGGACCGGCTGGAAAGGGCTATGACAGCAACTTCAGTGGCTGGAACCTAAGGACAGTGCTGGGCAGACTTTTATGGTCTATGTTCCACAAATGACAGGACAGATGGACTGGCATGGGCTTAAACAGCAACTTAAGTAATTGGAATGTAAGTACAGGGCCATGTAGACTTCTATGGTCTATGTTCCAGAAATACCAAAGACGGACCATGATCAAGGGGCCCTTTTACTAAGCCGTGTAAGCGCCTATGCGCAATCAATGCGCGCCAATTCTGAGTTACTGCCCAGCTACTACATGGCATGGGCAGTAATTTCATTTTTGATGTGCGTCCCGTACATGCACCAGAAAATAAATTTTATTTTCTGGTGCACGGCGCTACCGGGCGGTAAAAGGTATTTGACACACATAGACCATTACCGCCCGGTTAACGCATGAGACCTTACCGCTAATTCAATGGCTGGCAGTAAGATTTCAGACCCAAAATGGACGTCCATCAATTTTCTTTTTGCTGCCCATCCATTTTTTCAGTCAAAATTTTAAAAAGGTGCTAAATAATGGATCTGCGCGCATCTAAAACACACACCTACACTACCACAGGCCATTTTTCAGCGAACCTTAGTAAAAGGACCCCAAGTATTTTACTTCACATTCATTGTTGATTTAATCATGAATTGATAATGAGTGTGACAGTTGGGCTGACCGGATGGACCGTACAGGTCTTTATCTGCCGTTAGTTATTATGCTACTATGCTTCTATTCTCTAACAGAACCTAGGCATCTACTTTCTGTAATAGAATAAGTCTCCTACCTCATAGCCCCAGCATGCCATAATAGAGGTGTCCAGTTAGAGAATAACCCCTACCTGTCTTTTCTGAAAAAAAGAACATAAAATGTGATAATAGTGGACTAAGTTTGATGTTACGGAGGAGGATATTATCAGATTTCAAACGGTTATTATAATCATGGTATATAACAGCACTTGCTAGTAATGCTCTGCTATCTCATCAATTATTTCACGATTAATATAGGACAGTTTTCATTATGATTTACTGAGTTTACTAAACACATACCAGGGTAAATCTGTGTGGCTGAAACTCTTGCTCTCTCAGTGGCTAAATTTAGCTGCTGGGTTTCACAAGCTGGCTAGACTAAACTGTAAGTAGGGGTGCTCCCAAGGGCAAATTCTTGTGAACCTTGCAAAGGTGAATTTTTAAGGGGGAAACTACACAGGTAATTTCCCTTTGAAAATGATCCTGGAGGTACATGAATACAAAAGCAGCCATGCATTAGGTAATTGCAAGGCATTAAAAAAAAACAAAAAACCTTGGTTTGTTTTTGGAATTTTCTGGAATTTTCTAAAGTTTGGGTGGTTCTTTTTTTTCCCATTAGTTTCTCAGGTTCAATTCAATAAATGTGCCCAAATCAATTGTACAAGAGTCAAGTCACAGGTTAATGGAGGTCAAACTGATTTTTGCATGCACTAGATTTATTTAAGGTGTGCTAAAGAATTGAATGTGTGCTGACGAATGCACAACCCTACCATGGACCTTCAAACTGCCTGCCCCTCCCCTGCCAAAAATCATCCCCATAGTTTGTAACATATTGGCAACTCATTTTCACATACTGCAGGCAGTGCAGTACCAGTGTACTAGTTATAAAGTTTAATAAGTCTACATGAGGAAGTTGAACACAACCAGGGGGACAATTCTATTACTGGGTGCCACAGATTTGGTGCTTAGATGCAGTGTCCTGAGCACTAATTCTGTAGCGAGATCTGGAAGCCCAGATTCCATTCTAGAATGCTAGAATAAGTCTGCATCCATTGACGTCATGCAAATTTGAGTAAGAGCACCTAAATACGGCACTTTAGTATGTAACTTAGAGTATTCTGTAAGATATACATGTAAATGTTGGGCATGCCCATGCCCCACCCATGCACCTCAGTCTTGCATGTACGCATTAAGGGTCCCTTTTACAAAGGGGTGGTGAGCCCAACGTGGGCTTGCTGTGCGCTGATCTGGAGCTACCGCTGGCCCAATGCAGGAGCCAGCTGTAGTTCCAGCCTCAGCGCACACCATTTCCCATGCTGGGGAAAATAGGGCTGTATTTTTTAGTGTGGTGCTAACCCGGCAGTAACCAGGCAGCGCCACGTGCTACCTGGTTACCACCGGATTATCATGGGAGTCCTTACCGCCACCCGAATGGCTGACGGTAAGTGCTCCTCCTCATATGGCCACACAGTAAGATCAACTTACCACATGGCCATGGCTATTTTCAGCCTTTTGTTTACCCACTGTGGTAAAAAGGACATCAGTTTACAGCAAAATTGGCCCCTGCCACTAGCGCAGGTCCCTTTCTACCACTGCTTGGTAAAAGGACCCCTAAGTAAGTTACTTGCTAAAGTTATAGAACACTGAGCAGCTAGCTAGCATTTACACTGTAACAGTCTCGCACATAAGTACTAGTAATGTCTATAACTTGTGTGTACTTGAATTGTAAATGTAGGCACTGAGTTTTAGCAGGGGTGTAAACAGAACTCAGTTGGAGGGGGCACAAGGGTAGACTGGAAGAGGATGCCAAGAATTTCCTATCAGTTCTTCTCCCCCCTCCCCCCGAATCATACTTTTCTTTTGGCAGGAATGCTCAAGCCCTGCCAGTGGAAGAGATTCTCTGGCAGAATCACACCGGTACTGCTAAAGCAGGGAGGAAGCCGGCAGGGTGCCCCAGCTTCCAACACCAGTACTCCCGTACACGCTCAGTCCAGTGCATAAACTAAGCATGTGCGGAAGTGCCGACACTGTCAGCTGGAGCACCCTGCTGGATTCCTCACTGCTTCAGCAGTCCGGCAGAGAATCTGTTTGGCTGATGGGGCTTGAGCATCCCTGCCAGCCACAATTTTGAAGGGGGCCTGAGCACAAAGTGGAGAGGCCGAGGCCCCCAAGGTCCCTTGTGGCTATGCCACTGAGTTATAGAAAGATTTTATTTATTATTAGGTCTTTTCTCTGGCTTTGCTACATTTTGCACACTCATTAGCATGCTGGTAGGTTTTCTAGAAGTACAGAAGGAGTTCTTTGGAATGTTATAAATTCAGGCAATGTCATATCATGAATCTACATTACTATAAATTCTTGTTGAGAAATTCTGCATATTTCTATTTTGTCTCCACAATGCACTGTGTTAACCAAGTTGAAATAATTATTGAGGTGCACCTATTTTCTTTTGAAATACTTACGGTTGGTTTCAGTTTTTTGCTTTGAAATCATAAGCTTTCAGTGACCCTTAGCCTAGTACAGCATTTGGTTTAATGTAATAAGTCCCACACAAGTATTTTATATCTAGAAATGCATGATGTAGGTAAGATACCTATTGAGGCAATGAAAAAAAAACACTTTCATATTTTGGCATCTTTTTGACGAATGTACTTAAATGACTAAAATGTTTTTGTTTAGGAATGATACCTCTTATTCTGTGTTCTCTGTCTTCTCTAGCAAAGTCTAGTAGGCAACATCAGAAACATAGTCATATTTATGTACTGAATTGGTTTTGATGCAGATTTGTCAGATGTATGGTACAGGAGTTAATCTCAGCACTGTCAGGTTCTTGAATATATGGACGATTGAATATGTATGGCAAATGCACTATTTACTCTTATTTTAAAACTATTCTTTAATTGGATGTAAGAACCTTGAATTCTGTTTTGAATGAGACGCAGTTATTCATGGTAGAAGGTAAGAAAGGACAGTAGTGAATGGAATTGATATTCTGTGCCTCACTGCAGGACTGGCTGTGGATCTGTAAGAATTGTGATGTGCCATGTTCATCACTTTGTGCCTAAAAAGGAACCATCCCATTGGTTTTCTGTTGCATTTTAATATAGGAGTCCAAAAGCACTGATTGGTTGTGGAAAATATTGAAATATAAAGAATCAATCCTTCTCTATAAAAAAAAACAAGAGATTGGAGACACCACGTGTTGTGAGGCAATTTGATGTATAGAGCAATCAAGATGAGCTGTTAAGTTCTGCACAGTATTTGAAAATTGACTCTGCTATGGGTGCGGCCTATACTGAATTTTCCTTGCTAATCAGAACAATTTTTTTTTTGTCTCCAATCTCTGGTTCTTTTCTAGGGAAGGATTGGTTCTTTATATTTGATTATTCCTTTTACCGCTCCTTGTTGGGTTTGTTCTTTTGAATTGTGAAAAATATTGATCACACATCAATGGAAAACTGCATGTTTCTTTCTATCTAGCTGATATAAAGTTAATGTCACTTGTTCCATACTGAGGGTGAGCAGTGGATATACCAGCAATGCAACAGTTGCCCCCCCCCCCCCCCAATTAACTAAGCTGCGCTAGCAGCTGCCATGCTCTAATGCCAACACAGCCAATTCACTTTGGAGCCCTTTACTAAGCAGCGGTAAGCACAATATGGGTTTACCGTGAGCCAATCCAGAACTACTTCTGGCCTAACACAGGGGGTTACCGCCAGGTTAGCGCTGGAGTCCTTACCACCACCTCAGTGGGTGGCGGTAAATGCTCCACCGCATGGCCACACAGAAAGTTCATTCGTACTGCATGGCCTTTTCTTTTTTCAGCCTTTTTACTGGTTGCAGCAAACATGGTCGCCACTGTTAGCGCAGGGCCCTTTTTACCACAGCTTAATATTTTGTCTAACCCTGGTTTTGAACTTACCACCCAAATCAGTGTGGGATTTATAGTCCCTTATTCTATCCTTTAGAATATATGACACGAGTCCCATATTGCACCATGATAGGGTTGTAAAAAGCTAGGGCTGACCTAAAATCTCCCTTATGCAACTGGGTAACTTGTAGAAGGTTTGTATGTAAATTTACACTATCTGTGTTGTAGATATGGATGGGCTGGAGTGTAAACTTTCAGGGGCTTCGACTTTAACTTCAGAAATTTTAGTACAAGAACAGTGCTGGGCATAGGCGCCCGGTATAAGAGGCTTGGGGAGGCTTACCAAAGCAGACGCGACAAGCCTCACCAACGATAGCTGGGGACGGGGTACTGGAGCATCATGCAGCAGCTTCTTCTTTCCTGTGCTGTGCTCCCGTCCTGTTGTTCTCGCTAGCGCCATGGACGTCTTCTTCGTTCTAGCCTATAGCAGGCCTGCCTCGGGGACTCAGCCTTCTTCCTGCTCTGATGCATCACGCGTCAGCTGACGCAACTTCCGGCTTCCGCGAGGGTGGGAGGGATGCGTCATCACAGAAAGAAGGTCGAGTGAGTAAGTTCTCTTCCCAAGGCAGCCAAACCTCAAGGCAAGTATCAAACTGCTTCTTTGGAGAGCGGAGGGGAGGGAAAGAGTGAAACTAAGAGAAAGAGACTGGAAAGGGCAGAAGAAAAGGAGTGAGAGTGCGAGACTAATACAGGGAGAAACTGAAAGGGGGAGGAGGGAAGGAGCAGGAGCGCTCACTGACTGAACCTTTGGGAGAGATCCCGCCCAGAGCTGATTAAGGTGCTGCTCTGATTGTCCTGGGTAGGGAAGGAGGACAGGCAGGAGGAGGAAAATATGAAGGTGCTGCTTTGATGAGTGAGGAAGGAATAGGCAAAGAGGCTGAACTGGGAGAGGAGGAGAAGAAACAGGGAAAGATGTTGGATGGAATGGAAGAGAGAGGGACAGCTACTAGCCATAGAGTAGGGGAGAGGTAGAGACAGGTACATTGCTGCGTAAATCTAGTAGCGCTATAGAAATGTTTAATAGTAGTAGTAGAAGAGGTGCTGAATTCAGGAGGAGTAGGGGAGGATAGAGAGATATAGAGAGTGAGAGTAGAGAGACAACTGGGGGGAAGGGAAACAATGCTGGATGAAAAAGATGGGGGGGGGGGGGAGAAATACTGGATTATGAAGGGATGGGAATTGAGAGGGAGCGATACTGGCCCCAGAGTAGGGCATGCAGGAGATTAGGGTCACAGAGACAGAGGGACAATTGTGGTCATGGGGGGCGGGGAGGGGGACTAGGGACACGGGGCGAATTTCTGATGATAGGGAGAAGGATAGAGGCATGGGGGACTCTTTCTAGGTCTTCCTTGCTGTTTTGTTATATTAGTTTTTTGAAATGTGTATTCTAATCTTTTGGGTTTGTTTCTGTATTTATAGTGTTGCTGTATGCAGAGTCTGACTTCATGAGGTTCCAGTTCAGGTTTTGTTGCCTTCATATCTCTATTACTGATCTGTGGTCCCTTGTTTCATATTGTTGACTGTCTGCATTTTCCGTATGGGTGGTATATTGGTGTATTAGGGTCTGCCCAGTGTAATATTTATGGTACAGTAAGGTTCTGAGTGTTTTTGCACAAAGTTGTGCATAGTGTTTTGCAGTTGAGTGATTGTGTTTAGTATATGCTTTGAGCAACCATTTTATTCTTTGATGTATGATACATATCTAATATCTAAATTTAATAAAAGGTATTGTGACTATTTTATTTTTACTTATTTTTGTTCTGTGTGTTGTCAGACAATCATGGATGTAAGCTCCGCCCCTGACCCCACCCCACCCCCTTTAGCCTCCCCAAACAGTTGGGCCACCGACCGCCTATGGTGCTGGGCAGACTTCTACGGTCTGTTCCATGAAAATGGCAAGGACAAATCAAACTCGGGTATACATAAAGTATCACATACCATGTATAATAGGGTTTATCTTGTTGGACAGACTGACCGTACAAGTCTTTATCTGCCATCATTTACTATGTTACACTATGTTACTATCTATAAATTTGTGTGTGTGAATTTGCACACCACAGGGTACCTATCTTATAAAGGCCTTTTTGGACTTTCCACATAAGTGTCCTTTTAAAATAATCCATTAGACTGTTGCAGCCTACTTCTTAGAGGTCTCCCATTGAACCCCACCTATCCTCACTATAATCTCTGAGAACCATAGCTTCCTCCATTGTTCTTTCACTTTATTGGCTCCCCACCTGCGTCCCCACTACAAATATAGCTCCATATTATCTGTCTGACATCCATATACTGCTCTTGAATTCTATTCCATGTGCAAACTTCTCTGATCTATGCCCTTCTCCTCCATCAACACTCCAGACTTGTGCTTAATGACTCACTGCACTGTAAGCCTGAAATAGAGTTTCTCAGTTGATGCACCATGCTATCTCTCTGACTTAAACCCCAGTTTAGAGTTTTAACTTTAGCTTGCTGCACAGTTTAGCCAGTTCAAATAAAGGAATACGGAGTTGATAGTCACAGGAAACTCAAGTTGAGAGTTTTAACTTTAGTTTACAGCACACCTAAGATTCCATAGTGGAAAACTTTCTGTCATAGCCTACAGCATTAACAGATAGTCTGTAGAAGGCACAGCAGGGCCTAGTTTAGTCTTCATTCCCAACCACCCACCCTCCCCAACTTCTACCTACGCCTAGCATAACTCTTCATTTATAGTCTTAATCTATAGTCAGTTATTCTAATTAGGATAACAAGAGAGGAGTCCTCATTACAGAAATTTAAGCATATTTCTTTACTTTCTGAGAAGCAAACACTACACAACATATACCATCTAAAGGCTTTCCGCTCTATCTATCTGCTTCTCACCTCTGTCACTACACTTACACCTGTTACACCGCAATCACTACTTATGGTCCCTGTCCACATTATCTTCCTTGCCCTATCCCTTCCTAATCTCTTTCCACTCCCCATACCGCTGTCTACCGCTGGAACTCATTGCCCACCCGTGTTCCCTCCTGTCCTGCTCGCTCCGACAATACCCTATTCACCCCCATCCCTCACCACATCACCATCTCTCTTGTCCCCCTCCTCCTTCCTAGCCCTTAACCTTCAACACCTCCTTCCTGCCATTAACCCATCACCATTCCTCCTAAGTGCACCTCGTCTTCGTCGCCCGACCACCCCCACCCTCCTCCGCACTCTCTTGCTCTTCCTCCTGCTATCCGCGGGAGACATTAATCCTAATCCAGGCCCCCCTCACCTGTCCTCCTCCTACCCATGCAAACGATTCCGTGATGTCTCCAATCTCGTTTCTATTCCCCTTCTCCCCCCCTCTTCCCTCCCCTTCTCATGTGCCTTGTGGAATGCCCACTCGGTCTGCAACAAACTGCCCTTCACCCACGATCTCTTCATCTCTCGTTCCCTTCAACTGCTCGCCATAACTTAAACCTGGCTCTCCCCTGACGACTCTGCCTCAGTCGTGGCCCTTTGTTATGGAGGTTATCTCTTCTCCCACACTCCCCGCTCAGCTGGCCGTGGTGGAGGCGTCGGGCTACTACTCTCGCCCTCCTGTAGTTTCCAACCCCTCCTCCTACCGCAATCTCACTGCTTCTCATCCTTTGAAGCTCACTCCATCCGGCTATTCTACCCATTACCACTCAGAGTGGCAGTCATTTACCGCCCCCCTAATAAATCCCTCTCTTCCTTCCTCACCGACTTCGATGCCTGGCTTTCCGTCTTTCTTGAACCCTCATCTCCGTCCCTCATTCTCGGAGACTTTAACATACACGTTGATGACCAGTCCGACCCTCACGCTTCTCAGTTCCTCACTCTAACATCCTCCTTCAACCTCCAGCTTTGCTCCACCACCCCTACTCACCGAGACGGCCATTGTCTTGACCGCGTCCTCTCCTCTTCCGGCTCTCCCTCCAATTTCCACGTTTCAGCTCTTCCTCTCTCCGATCATCACCTAATCACCTTCACATTTCTTCACCCCCCACTCAGCCCCGTCCAACTTTAACCACTACCTCCAGGAATCTCCAGGCTATTGACCCTCCCATCCTATCCTCCAATATTTCTAATCTCCTCCCTTCCATCATGTACTCCGAGTCTGTCGACAAGGCTGTCTCCGCTTACAATGCCACTCTCTCCTCTGCTCTGGACACCCTCGCACCATCCACCTCCCGTCCCACAAAGCGTACTAATCCCCAGCCCTGGCTGACCCCTTGCATCCGTTACCTTTGCTCCTGTGCCCGATCTGCTGAACGCCTCTGGAGGAAATCTCGCACCCATTCAGACTTCCTTCACTACAAATTCATGTTATCCTCCTTCCACTCCTCCCTATTCCTTGCCAAACAGGACTATTACACCCAATTGACCAATTCTCTCAGCTCCAACCCCCGTCGTCTCTTCTCCACCCTTAACTCCCTCCTCAAAGTGCCCTCTGCTCCCACCCACCCCCCTCACTCTCTCCTCAATCACTGGCTGATTACTTCCGTGACAAGGTGCAAAAGATCAACCTTGAGTTCATCACCAAGCCATCTCTTCTTCACCCTTCAACCCTCTCCCTCAACCAACCAACCCAGGCCTTTTTCTCCTCCTTCCCTGTCATCACCGAGGAGGAAACCGCTCGCCTTCTTTCCTCCTCAAAATGCACCACCTGCTCTTCTGATCCCATCCCCACTAACTTACTTAACATCATCTCTCATACTGTCACCCCCTCCATCTGTCATATCCTCAACCTCTCTCTCTCCACTGCAACTGTCCCTGACACCTTCAAGCACGCCGTAGTCACACCTCTCCTCAAAAAACCATCACTTGACCCTACCTGTCCCTCCAACTACCGCCCCATCTCCCTCCTACCCTTCCTCTCCAAAATACTTGAGCGTGCCGTTCACAGCCGCTGCCTTGATTTTCTCTCCTCTCACGCCATCCTCGATCCGCTTCAATCCGGCTTTCGCCCTCTTCACTCGACAGAAACAGCACTCTCTAAAGTCTGTAATGACCTGTTCCTTGCCAAATCCAGAGGCCACTACTCCATCCTCATCCTCCTTGAACTATCCGCCGCTTTTGACACTGTCAATCATGACTTACTTCTTGCCACACTGTCCTCATTTGGGTTCCAGGGCTCTGTACTCTCCTGGTTCTCCTCCTATCTCTCCCACCGCACCTTCAGAGTTCACTCTCATGGATCTTCCTCCACCCCTATCCCCCTATCTGTTGGTGTTCCCCAGGGATCTGTCCTTGGACCCCTTCTCTTCTCAATCTACACCTCTTCCCTGGGCTCCCTGATCTCATCTCATGGTTTCCATTATCATCTCTATGCTGATGACACCCAGCTATATCTCTCTACACCAGACATCACCACAGAGACCCAGGCTAAGGTATCAGCCTGCTTATCCAACATTGCTGCCTGGATGTCCAACCGCCACCTGAAACTGAACATGTCCAAGACCGAGCTCCTCGTCTTTCCACCAAAACCCATGTCTCCTCTTCTTCCACTTTCTATCTCAGTTGATAACACCCTCATCCTCTCCGTCTCATCTGCCCGCAGCCTCGGAGTCATCTTTGACTCCTCCCTCTCCTTCTCTGCGCATATCCAGCAGATAGCCAAGACGTGCCGCTTCTTCCTCTTTAACATCAGCAAAATTCGCCCTTTTCTCTCTGAACACACCACCCGAACTCTCGTCCACGCTCTCATTACCTCTTGCCTTGACTACTGCAACTTACTCCTCACCGGCCTCCCACTTAGCCATCTATCCCCCCTTCAATCTGTTCAGAACTCTGCTGCACGTCTCATATTCCGCCAGAACTGATATACTCATATCACCCCTCTCCTCAAGTCACTTCACTGGCTTCCAATCAGATACCACATTCAATTCAAACTTCTTCTTCTTACCAACAAATGCACTTAGTCTGCTGCCCCTCACTACCTTTCTACCCTCATCTCCCCTTATGTTCCCACCCGTAACCTCTGTTCACAGGACAAATCCCTCCTCTCTGTACCCTTCTCCACCACCACCAACTCCAGGCTCGGCTCATTCTGCCTCGCCTCACCCTATGCTTTGAACAACCTTCCTGAGCCCTTACGCCAAGCCCCCTCCCTGCCCATCTTCAAGTCTTTGCTTAAAACCCACCTCTTCAGTGCTGCATTCAGCACCTAACTCTTACTGTTCAGTAAATCCAGACTGCCCCATTTTGACCGCTCCTATCGGACTGACCGTTCATTTGTCTCTTAGATTGTAAGCTCTTTGAGCAGGGACCATCCCTCTATGTTAAATTGTACAGCACTGCGTAACTCTAGTAGCGCTTTAGAAATGTTAAGTAGTAGTAGTAGTTTTAGTCTTTTATATTAGTCTAACCCTTGGATGTTTTACAAACCAAGACGTTTTGGTCTAGACCTGCTTTCAGAATAAATAAGGCACAAAATTGTGTCCTAAATGACCAGATGACCACTGGAGGGAATCAGGGGTGACCCTCCTATACCCCCCAGTGGTCACTGACCCCCTCCCATTCTCCAAAATGTGAATAAAAATATGACTTACCGGCCTCTGTGATGGCAGCAGATGTTAAAGTCAGGTCTCTTAGAGCAGCATGCAGGGTCCCTCGAGTAGTGTAGTGGTCAGTGCAGTACACAGTCGGGGACCCAGGTCCCTAGTTCTCTCTACCTGTCACACTTATGGTGGAAACTGTGACCCCTCCCAAGGTCACCAAAACCCTACAGTACCCGTTCACCTATAAGGGCTATTGTAGTGGTATATAGTGGGGACAGTGGGTTTTGGAGGGCTCAGGGGACAAGATAAGGAAGCAAAAGTGAGATGTGTACCTGGGAGCCCTCTAAGGTGCCCCATTGCTCTCCTGGGATGTCTGGGAGACCAGTCTACTAAAACTTCTGGCTCCTCCTACATCCCAATGGCATGAATCTCTCTGTTTTACCCCTTTTTTGTTGTTGTTTTGAAAATGGACCAAAAAACAAAACGTCCAAATCACAGAACCTTGTTCAAAACAGTATTTTTGAAAAAAAAATATAAGACGTTTTTCTTTTTTGAAAATGACCTTCTTTCCTAATCAGATTTTGAACGTTTTGTGCAAAACGTCCAAAATCAGACTTAGATGTCATATCAAAAATGCCCCTCCATGTAACTTTTTAAGTCTAAATGCTTTGAAAATATGCCTCTATGTTAACATGGTATAAATTATATTGCAATGATAGAGGGGATCAAATTGGAGGGGGGTGCACTATATGTTAAAGAGGGAGTTGAGTCAAACAAAATAAATATTCTACATGAAACAGATAGCAGTGTGGAATCATTATGCATAAAAATTCCATGTGTGAAGGGAAGGAGTATTCTTGTTGGGCTGTACTACCATCTACTGGGACAGAACAAACATACAGATGAAAAAATGTTTACAGAAATTAGGAAAGTAGGCAAATTGGTAACTATAATAATGGGCGATTTCAATTACCTCCTAATAGAAATACAATCCAGGAAAAGAGGTGGATTAAATCATTAAAAATCAAAATCACCTCTCATCTACTTCAAGGCAAGAGCCAGCCGACACTGCTTATAAAATAGTGGAGAAAAAAAACCTCGGAAAACTCAGGAGCCCCAAAGATACAGCTGCAAATAGCAAAGAGGCGCACCTTCAATCATCAGTCATTAAAAAAAACTCCACTAGAAGTCTTTAAGATGCAAACATCAAGCAGAGCAGTTAGATCTTCCACAGAAGTAAGATAACATAGTTCCAGTCTAGCAAACAGCTTCCCAGCAACAGTGTCCAAACAGTAGCAGCAAAAGCAAACAACGTCAATAAGACATGAAGCAAATCATTTAACTGAATGCTGAAAGCCCTCTTAACTTTTAAGGTCCTTAAGATAGGGCTACAAGACTATCTTGCTTGTTTCACTATTCCGTATTCCCCTGCATGAGTGCTCCGCTATCTCAATAATCATCGGCTTGTTCTCCCTGGTCCAGAGCTCGCTCATTACAAATGAACTAGGTGTTGCACCTTATTCGTTCTATCTCCCCACACTTGGAACTTCCCCGCAATTGTGGAACCTGCAACCAACATAGGCTATTTTTCGCTGAAAGCTGGCTTGGGGTGTGGTCATCTGTTTATTGGCGCAAAATTATAGAATTGCCCTCCACATGCTCTGTACTGAAAACAATGGTATTTTTCAATTGATGTGTTTTGGTTTATTTCACTTAATGGTGTCTTATTGATGATATGGATTTTTATTTGTATGTTTTACTGATGTGATGTTATTGGTTTTATTTATTGTATATCATCTCAAGGTTTCTGTCAGAGATGATTAATACAGCAACCCCTGGATTCTGTATATGGCACCTGGATTTGTGTGCCAAAGTTTGAGCACACTCCTGAGATGCATGTGCAAATTAATTGGATAACGAACCGATTGTCAATAATTTTGTGCAAACCAATTATTGAGGTTAATTGCCACCCATTAAAATTTGCATGCACATCTGGCTATGCACAATTCTATAAGGCATAGTGCCTAACTCTTCTAGTATGTAACTCAAAAGGGGGCATGGCCATGGTTGTTCCAAAATGTTGTGCACATAGTTATAGAATACTGCCTCAGCACACCTAACTTGGGTGCCAACATTTACACGAATGACTCCTGAGGAAATTAGAAAGTCATGGGATAGGAGGGTAGTGTCCTACTGTGGGTTAAGAACTGGTTAAAAGAAAACAGAGAGTAGGGTTAAATGGTCAGTATTTTCAATGGAGATAGTTAGGTTCCCTAGGGGCCTGTGCTGGACCACTGTTTTTTTAACATATTTGTAAATGACCTAGAGATGGGAGTAACTAGTGAGGTAGTTAAATTTTCTGATGACACAAAGTTATTCAAAATTGTTAAATAACAAGACGATTGTGAAAAATTGCAAGAGGACCTTATGAGAAAGGAAGACTGGGCATCCAAATGGCAGATGACATTTAATGTGAACAAGTGCTAAGTGACGCATTTAGGAAAGAGGAATCCAGATTTATAGGTACATGATGCAAGGTTCCACATTAAGAGTTATCGCCGCATGGTTCCACATTAAGAGTTATCGCCTAGGTGTCATTGTTGATGATACATTGAAACCCTCTGCTCAGTGTACAGCGCTGGCTAAGAAAGCAAATAGTATGTTAGGTATTATTAGGAAAAGAATGGAACACAAAACTGAGGATGTTATAATGCCTTTATACTGTGTGCAGTTCTGGTCACCGCTTCTCAAAAAAGATATAGCAGAATTAGAAAAGGCACTGGCGAAGCAAGGGGGGGCAGGAGGGGCGGTCCGCCCCGAGTGTGAGCTCAAGGGGGGGTGCTTCTTGCCAGCTCCCCCCCCCCCAGGTGCACCACGATGACACCCCCCCCCCAGACCCAGTGCCTACCCTGAACTCCGTCTAAGCTCCCGCACCCTACCTTTAAAAAAGCTCAGAAACCGAGGCGAGGCGCAGCGCCTTGTGCCTGCAAGTAAAAGAAGTATGGATGGATCGTCTCATCGTCGATCGGGCCTTCCCTCGCTCTGTCTGTCCTGCCCTCCGCTGACGCAACTTCCTATTTCCGCAAGGGCGGGACAGACAGCGAGGGAAGGCCCGATCAACGATGAGACGATCCATCCATACTTCTTTTACTTGCAGGCGCGAGGTGCTGCGCCTCGCCTCGGTTTCTGAGTTTTTTTAAAGGTAGGGTGCTGGAGCTTAGATGGAGTTCAGGGTAGGCACTGGGTCGGGGGGGGGGGATGTCATCGTCCTGCACCCGGGGGGGGGGGGGGGGGTGCATTGGCGAACCGCCCTGGGTGGCAGCCCCCCTTGCTACACCACCAAGAAAAGGTACAGATAAGGATGATGAAAATGATAAAGAGGATGGGACGACTTCCCTATGAAGAAAGGCTAAAGAGGCTGGGGCTCTTTAGCTTGGAGAAGAGACAGCTGAGGGGAGATATGATAAAAGTCTATAAAATGCTGAGTGGAGTGGAACAGGTAGATGTGAATCACTTGTTTACCTATTCCAAATATACAAAGACTAGGGGACATGCAATTAAGCTACTAAATAGTAAATTTTAAACAAATTGGAGAAAGTGTTTCTGCACTCAACGTGTAATTAAACTTGTGAATTCATTGGTAAATCAAATTTAAGTCAATAGGAAGTGAATTTCAAGCAGAGGAAATGAAAACTATAACAGAAGCTTCCCAGCACTATTAGAAAATAATTTAATATCTTCATCTATATAAACATTTTGAATACAATCATGTAGACCACCGATATGGACCATGTTTTGTCTCTGCTTCAAGGGTGGTCGTCAGACTGTTCTCCTTCAAGATCATGTTTCTTGCTTAAAGATGGCATCAAATGTGAGTGATCACATTTGACGCCATCTTTAACCGGGCAGGAGAGCTCGTTGGCCGGTTAACTTACATTGAGTGGGCTCTGAGGAAATATTCAGTAATACCCAGATAGTGCCACTGAATATCCTCTCTAACCACTAAAGCCAAAAGTGGCTATTGTGTGGGTGTCTAGGGGTGGAGTCAGGGCAGAGTCAGCACTTAACCGGATAAATGTCATTATACAGATCTTAACCGGTTAAGTTAAACCAGGGGCGTAGCTACGGGTGGGCCTGGGTGGGCCCGGGCCAGCCCAATCTTGGCTCAGGCCCGCCCGCCCGCCTGCCTGCCAAGTCTCCCACATTCAGCGGGAGACTCCCGCTTTGGCAGGTCATCTTCCGCACTCCCGCCAAAGCGGGAAAGTCTCCCGCTGCTGCTGCGATGATCCTCCGCCGCCGCTGCGATGATCCTCCGCTGCCGCTGCTTCTCTGTGAGCAGCCTCAGCAAAAGAAGAAAATGAAGCTCGGGGCCGCAGCAGCCTTCAGGCATGCGCTATCAGCTCTGCCGTCCTCTGCCCCTGCTGACGTCAATTTCCTGTTCCGACGAGGGCTGAGGACCAGCAGACCGACAGCACATGCCTGAAGGCTGCTGTGGCCCCACGCTTCATTTTCTTCTTTTGTTGAGGCTGCTCACAGTGGCAGCGTGTAGAAGGGATGCAGTTGAGCTGATCTCAGCAGCTGTTTGGGTGCCTGGGGAACTAAGGTGCGTGGATGCTGGAGTGGAGGAAAAATATTTTGTTTGGAAGGGGAGGAGGAAGATAGTGTGTCAGGGTGTATGTTGCATGGGGGGGGGGAGAGAGAGAGATCAAAGATGTTGGATGGGGAAAGAAAAAGGGGAGACATTGGATGAAAGGAGGAAGAGGAGATGGTTGAAAGGAGGGAGACACTGGACAGAAGGTGGAGAGCGAGAGAAGATGTTGGTGGAAGGGAGAGAGAGAAAGGGGACATGCTAGATGGAAAGAAAGAGTTGGGATGCTGGATAGAAGAGGGGTACAGAGAGATAGACGAATGGAAAGAGGGGACATGGAAAAGGGCAGGGGAGAGACAAGCTATTGGGGAGAAGGAAGGGGAGCAAGGGGGAGACCTTGGTTGGTCAGATGGAGAGAGAAACAGGAGAAATGCTGGATGAAAGGAGGGAGAGAGAGGAAAAATGCTGGAAGTAGGGCGCACTACTCATGCCTATATATATATTAGTGCCCACTTATATTAGCTCTGGGCCTAGCCAAAATGTCAGGTCTGGCTACGCCACTGAGTTAAACTGGCCAAATAAGACTGCATAAATAGCAGCCCTATCTTTGGCCGGTTTAACTTAACCAGTTAAGGGCTGAATATTGGCAATTATCTGGTTAAGTGCCTACTGGCCACACATAACTGGATATTTAATGCCAGTACCCAGACATGGCCCTGCATTGAATATCCAAGCTTAATTTTGGTGATGGTGATCAGCATTTGAAAAACAAAATGACTGCCACAGGCCGAAAACTTCCCTCATAGTAAATGATGGCAGATGAAGACCAACATGGTCAGACCTGGCAGGTACAACTCTTGCCGGCTTATTGGACAGTCTGTCCAATAAGCCAGCAAGAGTTGTACCTGTTACTTCATGCAGGTTACATCTTTCTATGATTTTTTTAAACAGTTATACCCACTGTTTTGTGCAGGTTACACCCCTTTATGGCTTTTTATGAAGCGACTAATGTTGGCTGACTAAGTGGGTTGCTTTTTTGCCAAATTTTGGGCAGTTAGCACTGTTCTGAAGGCTTTTCCTACCGACAGTGAAATTGTGAGCAGTATTGTGAAACTGAGAGAAGTGGGTTTTTTTTACAAGTATTTCGCTTTTTTTTCACAGGATTTACATTTTAGTTGTGGTTTTTATATAGTGTGAAAGCCATTTGAATTTTGCTGTGACTCTATCCTCTTGAAAAGCATTAGAAATGTATGAATTATTATTGGTGTCCCACATTTGGATTTCAAATGAGATAACTGAGAAAGTTTGTAGGGAAATGCAGCAGATGGCAGCAGAGAACAAAATATAGGCTGACATTTTTCTTAGGTAGACAAAACGTTCCTTGTTTGTTCTGAAGCTGATTATGCAGCAGGTATTTCTCATATAACATTAATATATTTAGTTTTGATAACTATATGTATTATTTTTGTTTTATATTTGCTGATCGTGGACTTTTAAACAGAGGGATAATATTGATAGTAGCAATGTGAACAGGGCTAGTATTTTTGGTTCATTTTCAGTTCATTTGGGATTTTTTTTCTTGATTTTAGTGCATTTTTTGGTTGTTCTCAGGCATATATTTTAATCAACATTTTTAACGTGTGCTAGAACTTTCTAGGGCACTCTAATCGACTTAAATAACCCATTTTTGCTCAAATTTTTATTTTCACCCTAGATTTTCTAAACCAATTATGGAACACTGAGCAACAGGATAATTCATATGTTAGCTACTACTACTACTACTACTACTTAACATGCATTAAATCAATCTAATTACACAGTAAAGTTTTAAGGTGCTCTAAGGAACCCAGCGGTACTAACAAATGCGCATCCCTAACTGACACTGAAGTAGAACCTTCTCTGAAAGCAGCAGCTCATCCTTTGCAGGTGATTTGTAGATTTCTGATTCAAGCCTATTGCCAACAATAAGAGATTTATAGAATGAAGAAATGAAACATAGGAGCCAATTCTAGGGATGCACCCCCAATATTCAGCACGCTGCGCCACTGGGTCCAGGGAGGGGAATTTTGTATTATTTTTGGCACCCCAATCCTTTTGAAATGTTGACACCTCTGAAAGGGAAGGGGGGAAAGGGAAATGGGACTTGATATACCACTTTCTGTGGTTTTTGAAACTACATTCAAAGCATCACTGGGCTGCAGATACGGCCTGGAAATTGTGACTGGTTAAGCTTTCTTTCAAGGGCAAGCTGCTGTATGGCAAGGAATTAGAGAATTTGGTGAAGGACCTGGGAGATTCCAGGTCCCAGCATCTTCTGTAGGATAAGGCTAGACCCTCCTTTAAGTTGGTGCATGCTCATCTCCATTTTAAAGATAGCAAGCATTAGCGCCCTCAGAAGTCAAGGTATCAGCCAAAGCAGTCCCTTCATGCTGACAAGCACAGTGCCACTAAGGCTTCCAGATCCTCCTCCTGGGCTTGGCCCTCCCAATGATGGGGTCTTGGCTCACTCTCATCGGGGGACAGCTGTACCTGTTTTACAAGGAGTAGGCCAAAATTACTACTGACCAGTGGGTCCTCGATATTATTTGAAATGGCTACAAGTTAGAGTTCTCCACTCACATCACAGATTTTTTTCTTGGAATCCCCATGCTTTGCTTTGCTTTGCGCAAGCAGGAGGCAGTGCTTTCTGCTCTGTGCTGCTTGCGGTGGTTCCGGTTCCTCGACATGAATGCGGACAGGTCCGTTATTCCATTTATTTTATGGTTCCAAAAAAGGGAAGGTCGTTCCTGCCAGATCTCGACCTGAAGGTCAATCAATTTCTAAAGATCAGGCATTTCTCCAAGAAAACCTTACTGTTGGTCATGGCAACAGTTCAGCTAGGGGAGTTTCTCATGGCATTGGACCTCAAGGAAGCATATTTGCATATTGCAATTTGGCCTCCGCATCAGAAGTTTCTCCGGTTTGCGGAGCTGGAACTCCATTTTCAATTTTGGGCAATGACCTTCGGGTTAGCCACGACTCCTCAGACATTCTCCAAGATTATGAAGGTAGTGGAAGCTGTTTGCGAAAGGAGGCCACCTGGGTCCATCCCTGTGTGGACAATTGGTGATACGGGCATCCTCGCAGCAGGAGAGTCTATGGGCCACGTCCAAGGTGATATCTCTCTTGCAGCAACCTTCTCTGTGTCATTCCTCTAGCCTCTCCTGTGTGGACAGTTGGCATGACAACATGACGATGGTGGCTTACATCATCAGAGTGGCACTCTGAGGAGGCAGAGTTCCTCTTAGTTTGGGCAGAGTCTCACTTGCAGCAGCTTTCGGCAGCTCACATTGCAGGAGAGCTGAATGTGCAAGTGGATTATCTCTGCAGGAACACTGGATCTTGGGGAGTGAGAGCTCTCTCACTCCATCTTCTGGTTGGTAACCCAGAAGTGAGATACTCTGGTTCTGGATCTTTTGGCGACTCACAATAATACCACGGTTCCCTGATTTTTCACAGGAAATGAGAGTAGAGATCGGAGGGAATAGATGCTGTGCTTCAGCCGTGGCCGGAGATGGCTGTCATTTATGTCTTTCCTTCATGGCCTATGATCAACAAGGTGCTACACCAGATTCTTCAGCACCAGGGCCTCATCATCCTCATAGCTCCGGATTGGCTGCAGCATCCGTGGTAAGTGGATCTTGTCCAAATCTTGGTGGACAAGCTGATTTGTCTGCCCATATCTCCTGTTCTTCTCAGGCAGGGGCTTACGGCTTGGATCTTGAGAGGTCAAAGTTAAGGAGAAAAGATTATTCAGACAGCGTAATTACATCTTTGTTTCAGGCAAAGAAGAATTCTACCACTATAGCTTGTGCACGAGTGTGTCGTGTTTGACGTCTGGTACTCTGATTTGTCTATCTCACCCTTTGTTTCTTCTCTTTCACAGATTCTGGCCTTCTTGCAGGAAGGACTGCAGAAGGGTTTGGCTTTCAATTCGCTCTTGCCTGTTATCGGGGTAGGGTTTCTAACATATCCCTGGCTTCTCATCCCGATGTTGTATGTTTTCTGAAGGGGGTGAATCATCTGAAACCTCTGAAACAGAGGCTGTGTCCTGAGTGGAGACTTAGGGCCTGATGCACAAAACTTACCGGACCAGTACCGTGTGTTTTTGATTGGCTTCAGCTGGTTTAGCAAACACGGTATTCAGCAATGTACAAAGGGGTTCTGCAGGCTCCTTTACCTCCACGGTGACAGACAATGAGAATTGCATGCAAAAGTATGCTAATACGTCCAGCAGTATTCAAATGTGCTTTCCAAGCAATGCACAGCTGTTTCTGAATGATGCACAGAAGCCTTATATGGGGAAAGTTTTACGGGAGGTAAGGAGCTGTCAGTACTGCTGAATCCTGACCTCCCGACTGCAGGACTCATTTCCTGGCTCTTTTATCATCTGACTGGCAGGAGAAATGGCACATTTATGGATCTCACACTCTGCTTCACAGAGTAAGATCAAGAGGTTTTCAGGATGCCTGTGCCATCTGGGGTGGGGGGGTTGGAGGGGGGAGACAGAAAGAGAGGAAGGCAGGGAGAAAGCAGCAAGGAGCAGATTCCCCCACAACTTGCTAACACTAGCTTGTAAAATTAAAGAGCAGAATAGAGGGCAATTATGTAGTCAGAAGGCAAGAGGAACAAAGCAGCAGGTTTCATGCTTTTCACCCCAGTTGGCAGTGATCCAGCTGCTTGTGTGTTGAAACGCTGTGGAAGCATGTTCAGGTCATGTGCAGAACAGCCACGCTTAGCTATTGACTGCTCTGCGCATGCGCTGGCATCCTTTTCTACCGAGCTGCATATTAAAAGTCTGTGCAGCTCATTTGCACGCATTTTATTCAGTGAATCACCTGCTATTTGTGCTTCAGTAATTTTTACTAGGGTGGAAATGGCGGATGGACTTTAGTACATCAGCCCGTTAATCAGGTGCTCCGGGCACTCCAGAAAGCGTCCTTTGAGCCTCTCAGGAAAGCTACCTTGAAAGATCTTATGCTGAAGTCAATTTTTCTGGTGGCCATTACATCAGCATGTCAGGTTTCTGAGATACAGGCTGTGTCCTGTAGATTTCCCTTTCTTCAAGGAGAGTGGCAAGGAAATGAAAGTTAGGAGGATAGTGATTTCAGGGCATAGAAATGGGGAGTAGATTGAAGATGGAAGGGAATGGAAGACTGGGGAAGGAGTGAGAAGGGGAATAGAGCTAGGGGGTGGAAGAAGGAGATGGAATTCTGATAGGCATCTGAAAAGTAAAAAAGAAGGAAAGGGGTTAGAAAGAGAGTCAAATTTGTGTGGACAGAGAGTAGAAACAAAAAGAGAGAAAAGAACTAAAATGGAAAGATCAATATGTCAGAGGCAAGTGTAGTGAGGGAACGGAATGAGAGAGGAGAAAAGACTAATGGACAGCAGCTTCTTGAAGGAGAATTAGCAGAAAGACAGGAAAATGGAAAAGAGAAACTGGAACCAACAAGATGGAAAAATAACTAGACAACAAAGGAAGAAAAAGCATTTTATTTTGAATTTATTAACTAAAATATGTTAGCTTGAGAAATGTGCATATTGGATGTCATTTTATTGTGTTCAGTAGAAAAGGAAATAACGTTTGTTTTTATTGCTCCACTGTTGCAGAACATGCCGAAGTTCCAGGTTCAGTTTTTGTCTACATATTTTTATTTCTAATTTGTGATCCCTTATTCTGTATTTGGTGAAGGTCTGTCAGTGTGATTGTAATGGGAAGATTGGAGGAGAGGCAGTGAAGAGAGGGAATTGGAGTGTGTGGGGAGGTAGCTTCTTTATTTTCTGCCCTGGGACCTAGCATGTCTTATACCAGTCCTGACCCTTGCTGTAGCTTGTAGGGATCCCCAAGCTCCATCAGCTGAGGACATCCTCTGAAGGCAGCAAAAACTCCCTTCCACTAAGCTTGGCAGACGATGGCAACATCCTTGAGCCACCAATAACTAAGCATGCATGGGGTGCCGGCATCGGTGCTCAAGGAGTTGCTGCTGCCTGCTAAGCTTGGTAAAAGGGAGTTCTGGCCATCTTCGGAGGAAGTCTTCAGCTGACTGAGCTTTGAGGATCCTCATGAGCTAAAGTATATTTTGAGGTGGGAGGTTCCAGGGGAGGGGTGGAGAGTGAGGGGAGGAAGAGGCGGGAGAAGAGAGAAAATTGTGTGCCCACCAACTCTGGGCTCAGGCCTACCCAAAATTGGCAGTCTGACTACACTACTGGTGCTTTAGTAAACATGCCCCTAAGTCATTTTAGCATGTCATTTGTTACAAATAATTGGAAAACATCAAATAGTTTAAAAATATATAGCCGTATTGACTGGATTCACAATCTGTGTGCGCTCACACATGCACACAGCTTAGAGGGAACACGTGTGTATTACAGTGAAATCATATGTGCTCATAATAACTGTGGGTCTAGGTCAGAGAAAATATAATCATCCATACGCTTGAGAGCATGAGAGCATTGTACAGTGTAAGAAAGAAATTGTATGTGTAAGAATGGAAGCAGAAAGCCCAAATGCATGTATGTTTAATAAATAATATATACTTTAAATAGCAAAGTGTGAGTGACTGATAGGAGAGAGCACAGTGAAGAAACCACAGGTCTATGCCTCAGAGAGACAGGGCACGTGTGTTCCTGTACACTGCCTGCTTATTCGAAGGATACCCGCTGCCTTCAGCTGTGCCAGTTCTTTATGTGCTTCACCAACATAAACACTGGATCCAGTAAATGGTGAAAAGGCTGCAAATTTCATTGCAAAACAGTTCCCAGATCCCAGCAAGGACTCGCCACTTCTCATGACGTTCGATGTCTGCTTCCCTCAGGTGTTCATAACAAAAGGGCACAAAGCCTGGAAGGTGACGTATGCATCAAGCATCAGGTGGAACGGAGAGTTTGTTCTGTGATGCTGTTTTGCACAGCTCCAGTGACCGGGTTTTTCTTATGAGACTCTGTACTGAACTGGCATGTTACAGTGCGGCACATGAACTTCACATATATGTTTGGTTAGCAGATGACAGTGAGTCGGTTCAGGCTCATGGCCCTGGCACACACAGCTGGGACTGCAGGCACATTATACTGTTCTTATGCCCAGCAGCCAAAAATTGTGTGAAATCTCCAAAATACTACTACTTATCATTTCTATAGCGCTACTGGACATATGCAACTCTGTACACTGAACATGTAAGAGAGAGTCCCTGCTCGACAGAGCTTACAATCTAAGACAAACAAACAGGACAAATAAATAATAAGGACAAAGAGTAGCAAGATTCTGTGCAGAATCCCAAAGAGTAGCAAGGTTCTAGAATCCCAAAGACTACTACTACTTATTTCTATAGCGCTACTAGACATACGCAGCGCTGTACACTAAACATGTAAGAGATGGTCCCAGCTTGATAGAGCTTACAATCTAATCAGGACAGACAAATAGGACAAATAAGGGATAAGGGAATTACTTAAGGTGGGAATTATAAAATGGACATGGAGTATCTATGTGGATCAATAATGCACATACTCTTATCCCCTGGAAAATTCAGTGGGGTTAGGTCAAAGGCAGCAACATTTTTACCTCCAGGAAAATTCAGTGAGGTTAGATCATGCAAGTTAACAGTGGACATGGTTTTGCATTTTCAAAGCTATACATATTGGGCCAGATTCTGTATATGGCACCTAAAATTTCCATGCAGAAAGCATTTGCAACTTAGCATATTCTACAAGCAGCGACTGGATTTAGGCACGGTATATAGATTATGCTTGGTTGATATCCCAGTACCTCCATTTACACCAACAAAAATGTGGCATAAATCCCGCTGCATAGATTTATGCGCACTGGGCTATATTCTATAAATACATACATAAATTTTAGAATGCCCATTTCCCCGCCCATAACCATGCCCCTTTTTGCCTGCGCGTGTTAGAAGTTAGGCTTGCTGCATTACAGAATATGCTTAGTGAGTTGTGTGCGTAAATTCATTGTTACTTTTTAAGTGTTGTTAAATACACTGATTGGCTTGTTAAGCCAATTAAGTTGCGCTCATTGTTATAGAGTACGCTTGGATTTTGGCGCAGATCTCTAGGCGTGCTATATAGAATCCAGCAGATTGTTTTTTGAAGGGAACAATATCAACATGAATAGTAGGTTGTAAATTTATGTGGGAATTTTTCCTAGGCCATTTTCAAAAGGAATGTATGTATTGGGATAGAGTCCGCAGGGAATAGTAGCTATATACTATTTACCTATCTGCATTATTTTTGAAAAATGCCCATAAATGGATTAATTTTAAAAAGTTTTCATGGAACCTACATGTCTAAACTCTCTAACTCTATGAGGACATGAATAAATTTAAGACACCCCCAGTTATGAAACTGCGCAACTTTTGGGACCTACAAGATGTACCGAACATTCTTCTCATAGACAGAAACATCCAGATGTACCAAAGTGTAACCAACTTTTCTAAACAAATAAATGGTCATGTGACCCATCCTTCTATCCCCCTCCCCCCAATCCTTTCTCCCTCAATTTCCCCAGCCCCTCAGACCTGTTCTTATTAAAGTAAAGGCTGTTTTCTATAGTGAATGAATATTAGCAATTATGTTTTTGTTCTATTAGTCTTTTTAAACAAGCAATTAAGATAAAGTGTTCAATAGTGTATTTCAGGTGTTTTCATTCGAGGAATATTGGGGTAAATTAATTCATATAGGAGAGGAATCCTGGGTCAGTTGAAGTTAGAAATGAGAGGGTAGCATCACAATACTTAGATGCCTTTTCCGTTTTTTGAGTTACATAATGTCCAATTATGCAATAGAGCTTTCATATAAGCAATGAAAAGAGAGAGAGAGAGAGCAGATGGCTAAATGAGAAATAGGATTAAAAGCCTAGTAAATAGCTTGGCTTCGATGACGTACTAAACCTCCACAGAGTCTGCTTATGTTGTTGGAGTGATGGTAATCCCCACACCTTTAACATTGAAATGACATTCCTTAATCCAGTAAAGTGGAACAGAGTCCAAAAGTTCTTTTGTGAAATTTTCCTGCCACAACTTTAGTGCTTTTACGAAGAACCAGACTTTATCATTGCAGGTTGTGGTATTATTTCATTGTACATTGTAATAGTGATCCATAAAAGAGTCTGCCCAAAATTAGCTGTCTGGCTATGCCACTGCACTAGGGCCTACCTGCATACACTTGGTTGTACCACAGAAAGATGATATATTAAATCCAAGACCCTATCTAAGTACAGTGTGGATTTTCAAAAGCACTTATCTGAACAGCTGTTCTGGATAAGTACTCTGTTTACACCCTTTCTGAGAATTTTCACAGCACTTTCTGGATAGTACACTATTTGAATAGGGCTAAGGCTGAGTATGGGCATTCTGCCTAGCTCTATGGATAGTTGGCAACATGTTTATTTATTTATTTGTTACATTTGTACCCCACATTATCCCACCTATTTGCAGGCTCAATGTGGCTTACATAATACTGTAAGGTGATAGCTACCTACGGTGAAGAAACAAATACAGAGTGAGGTTAATTTTCAATGAAATAGGTATGTACAGACACAATTAGGGAATCATAGAGAGGGAAGTTATGTGAAGTTCGTAGTGTTCATTACAAGTTTAGGTATCTTTATATTGCTGGGTTCAGGTACTTAAGTTGGATCAGTGGGATATGCCTTTTCGAACAGGTTGGTCTTTAGTGATTTCTAGAAGTTGAGGTGGTTGTACGTAGTTCTCACGGCTTTTGGAAGTGCATTCCAGAGTTGTGTGCTTATATATGAGAAACTGGATCCATGAATAGATTTGTACTTGAGTCCTTTGCAACTAGGGTGGTGGAGATTTAAGTAAGTACGTGATGATCTGATTGAGTTTCTGGTTGGCAGGTCTATGAGGTCAGACATATATCCTGGGGCATCATCATAGATAATTTTATGGACTAAGGTACAGATTTTAAAAGTAATACGTTCTTTGATTGGGAGCCAATGTAGTTTTTCACGAAGGGGTTTGGCACTTTCAAATCGCGATCTTCCAAATACAAGCCTGGCTGCCGTGTTTTGAGCAGTCTGAAGCTTCTTTATAAGATTTTCTTTGCATCCGGCATAAATTCCATTGCAGTAGTCGGCATGGCTTAGGACCATAGATTGTACCAGATTGCAAAATATTGCCCTCAGGAAGAACGGTTTTACTCGTTTGAGTTTCCACATTGAGTGGAACATTTTCTTGATTGTAGAGTTAATTTGGCTCTCAAGTGTCAAGTTCCTGTCAATTGTAACACCGAGGATTTTTAGATTATCTGAAATAGGGAGGGTATAGTCAGGGGTGATTAGGCTCGTGGGCAGTGGCGTTCCTGGCCTGGATGGCACCCGGGGCGGATCGCCGATGCCCCCCCCAGTGCAGCGCGCCCCCCCCTGCTAAATAACACCTTCCCCCCTCCGGCGAAATGACACCCCCCCTCCCAGGTGCATGCCGCTCGGGGGGGGGGGGGTGCTGCGGCGCGCGCCTGCTCCGAGTTCGCTAACTTCGCTCGTTTGCTGTAGCTCCCTCTGCCCCGGAACAGGAAGTAACCTGTTCCGGGGCAGAGGGAGCTGCAGTGAACGAGCGAAGTTAGCGAACTCGGAGCAGGCGCGCGCCGCGGCACCCCCCAGCGACGTGCACCCGGGGCGGACTGCCCCCACCGCCCCCCCCCCTTGGTACGCCACTGCTCGTGGGTATGTTTGAATTGTAGCGAGATGAGAGAATGAGGCAGTGTGTTTTTTCAGTATTAAGTTTGAGTTGGAATGCATTTGCCCCTGAATTCATGGTATGCAAGCCGAGGTTAATTTCGTTGGTGATTTCTGACAAATCATTTTTGAAAGGGATGTATATTGTAACGTCGTCAGCATAGATGAAAGGGTTGAGGCCCTGAGTGGATAAGGCCTTGGCTAATGGAGTCATCATTAGGTTAAATAGGGTTGATGATAATGGTGATCATTGAGGTACTCCACAATCTGCTTTCCGCGGGGATGATAAATTTGAATTTGATTTCACTTGGTATGTTCTGATGGTTAGGAAGCCTTTGATCCACTTGAGTATATTTCCACCAATCCTGAAGTAATCTAGGAGTCTTAGTAATATATTTTGATTGACCATGTCGAATGCACTAGACATGTCGAATTGGAGAAGAAGTACGTTATTGCCAATTGCTATTTCCTGTTTGAATCTAGCCAGAAGGGTGGTTAACACTGTTTCGCTGCTATGTTGAGCAGAAAACTGTCCTACTCATAGCTATCTATATAGCTAGCTCCTCCAGTCAGCAGTGAAGAAAAGGAAAGGGGATGGGACTTGATATACCAACTTTCTGTGGTAACAGTCAAAGCAGTTTACATATTATATACAGGTACTTATGTTGTATCTGGGGCAATAGAGGGTTAAGTGACTTGTCCAGAGTCACAAGGAGCTGCAGCGGGGTTTGAACCGAGTTCCCCTGGCTCTCAGGCCACTGAACTAGCCATTAATCTACTCCTCCACAGTGCTGTTATGTCCATTCAGCACTGTTACACCTGTACTTATGTCTGATATTCCTATGGGTGTCTCTAGTGTTAGCGCATGCTACTTTTTAGCACGTGCTAAAAACGCTAGCGCACCTCAGTAAACAGGGCCCTAACTATTTAATTTACATATGTTCCTAACTCAAGTTTTACTGGTCTAACATTATATGATGTATTTTACTTTCTATATTTTATACATTTTCATGCTTTGCTAATTGTTATGTAAGTCACATTGAACTTGAGTTCTACTTGAGCTAATGCGGGATATAAATGTCATAAATATGAAAAACAGATAAGTGCGCTTAGTAAAAGGGTTTTTTTTTCAAGCTCCAACAATAATGGGCTATGAGATCTTTATTAATGAAAGCGGATTTCAGAACTATGGCACAGGCGTTTGACTACCACAATGGGACTACTGCAATTCGCGCTACTCCTAGATATCTGCCAAACAGTTAAAGTGACTGCAACTGATGCAAAATACAGCTATTAGATTAATAAGTGGTATTGGGCATTAAGGAAGTGTATCCCCTGTATTTCCCATCTTTCATTGGTTGCCAATACAAAAACGTATCCATTAAACAACATTTTTTGTTTAATATTTAAATCAATATTTTGTTTGAGCACTTGGTGGTTTGAACGAACTGTTTGTATTTCCATCAGTTGTTAGGAAACTTGTTTTTTTGTGAATCTAGGTTTTCCATCTGTAAAAAAAATATTTGTTTAAAGTATGTCATGGAAGCTTATTTTCCTTTTTTGGAGGCTAGAGCATGGAATTCACTTCCTCTGAAGCTGAGATCTGTATCTCTTTATCTTTCATTTAGGAAATTGCTAAAGACATACCTATTTGAGAAATAATTTTGTTTTGCTTTGTTTTATGGATTTTGTTTTAGATTTATTATTTTATGTGTAATTAGTTTGGTTAATGTTTGGTAATTGTCAGAGTTTTCTTTTATTGTAAACCATTTTGAATCCTTTTTGGAATGCTAGCGGTATGTAAAACTCTGATAGTATAATATAGTATAGTATTGTCCATTGCCCTTATTGAGGCTGGTGCCGCTCCTGACAGAGTGTCCTGAGCTCTGTCACAATCTGGACCAGTATTTCACGTTAGGCCACGAGCTCCTGCAGTGAGTTCGGGGTCTGTTTGGGTTGGCCCACCAGCAGGCATAGCAGCCTTTTTAGGGCTCTATTGTAGAAATCCTAAAAACCCAACTCAGATGTGCCTCCAGATCAGAGTTAAGATACAGTGAGGCTAGCTCTTTGATTGAAGCTCTCATCCCTTTAGCTACCACTACTCCCTATATCTGTCTCTGGCCTGTCCAAATTCTGTTAGAGTACAAGTCTCCACTGCCCCCACTGATACGCTCTTGTGGGCATTGCTATCTTCCTCTTTAATTCTTACAAGATCAATGCTTCATTCAGTAACCAGGTCTTCTCCCATGCCTTCCCACTATATTTTGTAACCATTCTCTACACAGCTCACAAGATTTTTATTTCTGTCCAAGAACATCCAGTTTCCTCATACTTGCTTTTAATCGCAGCCATTCGGTGCAGATGATGTCAGCCTTCTTGGAAGTTTGATGCAATCATAACTTCACTGTTTAGACTGTAACCACTGCTCTGTACAAGTTATTTAAGTGCTGACAAAGCTGTTATTATGTCAAATTTCTGCTGTTCAGATTTGTAACCTCCACTCCACTGTGTGCCCATTGGCTTCTGTTCATAGGAGCTAGCTCTATGAATGCTTGAGCACCCCCAGTGTCGAACAAACTCCTTGTCTAGGAAGAGTTATTTACTGTTGGGTTTAGTACTCTCAATAATTTTGAAAAGTTGGCTCCTGTGCTTCTGTTTCCCACTTTCTGGTTCTCTGAATTTCACACAATTAAACAAGCATTCAAGCCAATCCTAGTTTTTCTACCTGTTATCCCAGTGGCATAGCTACGTGGGGCCACAAGGGCCTGGGCCCCACAACCAAATTTCCTCTGGGCCCCTGGTTTTGCTGGTGGGGGTCCCCAACCCCCACCAGTTGAAGTGTTCTCCAGCGCCAGCCCTACTCTGTCTTCCCCTCACGTCCAGCACGCTCCTTTTAGTGAAACTGAACATACTCAATTTTATTAATAGGAGTGTGCAGGATGTGAGGGGAAGACAGAGCAGGGCAGGCAACATGGCGGTGCCAGAGACTGGCACTGGACAACGTTTCAGGTGGCGGGGGTTGGCGACCCCCGACAGCCAAGATATTTGCTGTGGCAGTGGGTGGGGAGTGGCAGGGTGGTGGGGGGATGGTGGCGGGGCAGCAGACCAAAATGTGCCCCTCCCCCACCCTGGGCTCTGGCCCCCTCCCACCACAAGGTCTGGCTACACTCCTGTGTTATCCCTCACTTGTTTATGTCTTTACTAATGTGCTCTATGCCTGTCCGAAATCTGTCACAGTTTTGGTTCTCACTAGCTGTGGTGGCAGACTATTTGAGGCAGTGGTATGCTGGAGCAAGCTCTCGCGGGCTCGCAAGAGCCATTTGTGAAATTTTAAGAATTTTGGGAGCTGGTTGTTAAAGTACGCCCCCGCCCCCCCATGGATACTTTATCAACTGGTTCCCAAAATGTGGGCTCGGGCCCCCTCCTGAATTCTCTTTTACTTTGCTGGCAGGAGTGCTGTGCCCTGCCAGCCAAGTAAATAGACAGCTGCTGCTCCCCACTCCTTGTTTTCAGCTCTGAGTATCAGGCTGGGACTTATGCATGCGAGAGAAGTCCCAGCATGCTGCTCAGAGCCAGAAACAAGCACTGGGGAGTGGTGGCAGTCAATTTATTGGCTGGTGGAGCTCGATATGCCTAGCTTGCCCTCACGAGGAGGAGGGAGGCATGCTTTGCCCCCACCAGTCCACCCCTGGCCCTATGGACTTCTTAGCATTTAGCATGTGCTAATCGTTAGTGTGCACTAAATCCCTTAGCGCACCTTAATAAAAGGACCCCAGAGGGTGCAGAATTTTGATTTTTTTGGGGGGGTCAGAATTCCCCCAGAATAAACTATGTCTCTGTGTATTTATGCACACATAAGTGTACAATGAGTTTTTCTATAAGGGAGTATGTAAGTGCATTAGTGCATATCTGCACAGAAGACATACACTCGAAACATGGGTGGGACATGATCATGTCTCCCACTTAAATGTGTAACTTATAGATTATTGTAAGGTATGCACATTACTTGTTTCTTTATCTTTATTAAAGATTCTATACCACTTGTAATAATGTAAGTTCAAAGAGGTTTACAAAGATACATTCATAAAATCCAAAACAAAATCATACTTAAAGTAACTCATATTATCAAAAACATCCTAAAAATATAAAAGCACTTCTCCCTCCAACAACCTAAATAACACTTCTCCCTCCGACACAGAGAATCTCAACACCACTCCAGGGCCGCCAAGGGGGAGGAGAGGCAGGAAGGGCAAAATTCCCCAGGGCCTGGCCTCCAAGGGGGAGGCCCGGTGCCCGCTTGGCATTAGCATGGCTCTCCTGCTCCTGTGTGCCGCAGAGCTATGGCATTAAAACTGCTGTGACAGCCACAGGTCCTTCTTCCTGCCGCGTCCCACCTCCTGTGTAAAGTACTTCCTGTTTGGACACGGCAGGAAGAAGGACCTGTGCAGCAGAGTGGAGCTAACAGGAGAGAAGAAAAGCAAGTAAGAAGGCCTGGGGGGAGGCGCACATGGGCCTGTAGGGTGGGGGGCATGTGGGCCTGGGGGCATATGGGCCCGGAGGAGGGCGGCGTGCAGGTCCGGAGGGGTGTTTTCCTCGGGCTTGGCTTTGTCTCTCAGTGATCCTGCCCCACTCCTTACTGTAAGGCTTCATATAGGTTTCAGTAAAAACATTCCTTGTAAAACAGTGCCTTCAGCTTTCTTTTGAATTGATATACATCAGATTCCAATCTTAGTTGTCTTGGCAAGGCATTCCACCAGGTGAGAACTATCCCAGAGAACATCCTAAAATGTTCATTTTTAATTTCTCTTACAGAGGGTACTTCCAACAGGAAATCTTGACTGGAATGCAGAGTCCAGTTTGGCACTTATCTCCTCAATCTGGTAAATAAATAATATGGTTTGATATCCTGCAAGACTTTAAAAGTCAATAATAAGATCTTAAATTATACTCTATATGGAATTGGGAGCCAATGCAACTCCTTGAACAAAGGAGATACACTTGAGTAGCTTGGCCTACCAAGCAAAAATCTTGCCACTGCATTCTGTACCATTTGTATATCTTTTCAAATTTTCTGGGAAGCCCAGCAGCATTGTATTACAATAATCAAAAACAGGTAAAGAAAACATACAATTACATTTCTCATAGCCTGGGACGACAAATATGTCTTTAAGCCCCTTACCCAATGGAGCCTACCATAAACAGTTTTAACCATACATTGTACATGAGTTACCATATCAAAGCTCAGGGTTATCCAATCTCCCAAGTCTCCCAAGTCCAAAGTTGATTCTATCAATGTTCTATTCAAAGTTAGCTGAATCTTAGAACCCAACTCAACCAATTTGTTTATATACAACAATTCTGTTTTGTCTTTATATACCACCAATCCATTGACCTTGAACCACCCAAAAATCATTTTCAATTCCACTGTAATCTGCTGCTTTATCCCCCTTTAAGCCATCTTCACTGAAATAATCAACTGGACATCATCTGCATAAATATAGAATTTCCATTCAAGTTGTTTAATAAAATCTCCCAGTGGTTTTTTAGAGGGCTCTGCAAGTCCATAAGGGAGCAGATCCTTAAGGCAATGCTTGTCTCGCACCCATACCGACTTCATTCATTACAAATTCATGCTATCCTCCTTCCAGTCCTCCCTATTCCTTGCCAAACAGGACTACTACACCCAATTGACTAACTCTCTCGGCTCTAACCCTCGTCGTCTCTTTGCCACCCTTAACTCCCTCCTCAAAGTGCCCTCCGCTCCCCCCCCCTCACTCTCTCCTCAATCACTGGCTGACTACTTCCATGACAAGGTGCAGAAGATCAATCTTGAATTCACTACCAAGCCACCTCTTCCTCTTCACCCTTTAACCCACTTCCTCAACCAACCAACCCAGGTCTCCTTCTCCTCTTTTCCTGATATCACCAAAGAGGAAGCCGCCCACCTTCTTTCCTCCTCGAAATGCACCACCTGTTCCTCTGATCCCATCCCCACCAAATTACTTAACACCATCTCTCCTACTGCCACCCCCACCCCCATCTGTCATATCCTCAACCTCTCTCTCTCTACTGCAACTGTCCCCAACACCTTCAAGCATGCTGTAGTCACACCACTCCTCAAAAAACCATCACTAGACCCTACCTGTCCTTCCAACTACTGCCCCATCTCCCTCCTACCCTTCCTCTCCAAGATACTTGAACTCACAGCCGCTGCCTTGATTTTCTCTCCTCTCATGCCATCCTCGATCCGCTTCAATCCGGTTTTCGCCCTTTACACTCGACAGAAACGGCACTCACTAAAGTCTGTAATGACCTGTTCCTTGCTAAATCCAAAGGTCACTACTCCATCCTCATCCTCCTCGACCTATCCGCCGCTTTTGACACCGTTAACCATAATTTACTTCTTGCCACACTGTCCTCTTTTGGGTTCCAGGGCTCTGTTCTCTCCTGGTTCTCATCTTATCTCTCCCACCGTACCTTCAGAGTACACACTCATGGATCTTCCTCCACCCCCATCCCGCTCTCTGTTGGAGTTCCTCAAGGATCGGTCCTCGGACCCCTTCTCTTTTCAATCTACACCTCTTCCCTGGGCTTGCTGATCTCATCTCATGGTTTCCAATATCATCTTTATGCTGATGACACCCAGCTTTATTTCTTCACACCAGACATCACTGCGGAAACCCAGGCCAAAGTATTGGCCTGCTTATCCGACATTGCTGCATGGGTGTCCAACCGCCACCTGAAACTGAACATAGCCATGACCGAACTCATTGTCTTTCCACCCAAACCCACTTCTCCTCTCCCTCCACTCTCTATTTCAGTCGATAACACCCTCATCCTCCCCGTCTCATCTGCTCGCAACCTCGGAGTCATCTTCGACTCCTCCCTCTCCTTCTCTGCGCATATCCAGCAGACAGCCAAGACCTGTCGCTTCTTTCTCTATAACATCAGCAAAATTCGCCCTTTCCTCTCTGAGCACACCACCCGAACTCTCATCCACTCTCTCATTACCTCTCGCCTTGACTACTGCAACCTACTCCTCACTGGCCTCCCACTTAACCATCTATCCCCCCTTCAATCCGTTCAGAACTCTGCTGCGCGTCTTATCTTCCGCCTAGACCGATATGCTCATATTACCCCTCTCCTCAAGTCACTTCACTGGCTTCCTATCAGGTACCGCATACAGTTCAAGCTTCTCCTACTAACCTATAAATGCACTCAATCTGCAGCCCCTCATTACCTCTCTACCCTCATCTCCCCTTACGCCCCTACCCGAAACCTCCGCTCTCAGGACAAATCCCTCCTCTCAGTACCCTTCTCCACCACCGCCAACTCCAGGCTCCGCCCTTTCTGTCTCGCCTCACCCTATGCTTGGAATAAACTCCCTGAGCCCATACGCCAAGCCCCCTCCCTGCCCATCTTCAAATCCTTGCTCAAAGCCCACCTCTTCAATGTCGCTTTCGGCACCTAACCATTTTACCCTATTCAGGAAATCTAGACTGCTGAATTTGACTGACTGCACACTTTGTCCTTTAGATTGTAAGCTCCTTTGAGCAGGGATTGTCCTTCTCTGTTAAATTGTACAGCGCTGCGTAACCCTAGTAGCACTTTAGAAATGTTAAGTATTAGTAGTAGTAAACTACATAGAGAAGGTGCTGCCCCCTGTGGGACCCCTATATTATAGGCACACCCACTTATGCCCTCCATTGACCTGGCGTAAGTGGGCATGCCTAACTTTAAGAGCACCAATGTGAGATTTACATTAGTATTCAGTAACAGAGTCTGGCTGCCCAGTTGCTGTTATACTGTAGACTAGGCACTTCCCGCACTTCATTGGGATACCTTAAACAGGATACCCAGTTCCAGAATTGTCCCTATAATCCTTAGTAGGTGATCCTGTTCCTGATGGGAATTCAGCTACTAGAACTCTTTCTTCTTGTAGATCTTCAGAGTCTCTCGACTTTCCTTAAGCCTTGTTCTTTCAGTTTTCTTCCTCTCTCCTTCATACAGTGTGATGGTGGATTGGTTCCCCTTTTTAGCAATCACCAGAGGCAGCAGTTTATTAGACTCTAAGTACTCTTCACTACTATTTAAGTTCAGGTGTAGTAGCTGTGTTAGCCAGAGACCCTCTTCTCTCTTAATTAGATCAACATCAGCTAGGGAAGTCAGAGACATGCTTCTCCCCTTCTCTGTAATGGTACAATGGCTAGGGAAGCTGGAACCAAAGACAAGAATTAGAAACTGGGCTGGGTGTTTATACCAGCACTGTTTCCCTCCAAGGGGTGTCTCCTTCTACAACTGTCAATCTCTAGTAGAAGAGTCAGCCTCCATATGTCGAAGCTCTGGGGATATTCTAAAGTCAGAAAGTCAATTTTCAGGTAGAGCCACTAGAGCGCTCTGCAAGTCCATAAGGGAGCAGATCCTTAGGGCAATGCTTGTCAATCATTTTGAGGCTGTGACCTCATAATAACAGGCCAAATAAAATTGTGCGACACTCCTCCCATTCCTCTTCCCAGTGCAGAATAATGATGAACCTATGGACAGCCCAAGCAAGTAGAAGTAGAGGCTGACCAAAAAAGGCGACTCCAACACTGGAGATATTGTGAAGAAATACTTTATTGTTGTTGATACAGGGTGACACGACACGGTCTGTGTTTCAGCGCCACAATACGCCTACATCAGGGATCATTCAATGGTTCCTATGTTAGTCCGTTGATTTGCTCATGCCTTTTGGCCAGTTTGGTTGCACCACAGTCCCCTGAGTGGGTATCCCCCGACTGGTTTGAATATAAAATGATTTCAAACGAACCATTGCATGACCCTTGATGTAGGCATGTTGTGGCGCTGAAACACGGACCGTGTCGGGTCACCCTGTATCAACAACAATAAAGTATTTCTTCACATTATCTCCACTGTTGGATTCGCCTTTTTTGGTCAGCCTCTACTTCTCCTTGCTTGGACTTCTTGACGTAGATTTTTCTGCCTGTTCCTTGTTTTGGCCCTATGGACAGCCCACCTATGGGTTTTATGACCCATTTGAAGTTTCTACACAAATTTCAGGTTCACGTTCAGTATGCATGCACTATACACAGCAGGTAGAAAGATATGTACTATTACAAAGGGGTGCCTATAGTTCTGGGGGAGGCTAGTGGTCTTGGTTGGCTTCTCAAGCACTTCTCAAGGTGGACGGGAGCTGCATGCAGTTACTCTGCCTTTGTTTCTTCTCTATTCTGTCAATGATGGATTTCTTTTCATGCTATTTTTTTAAATTGTTTAAAAAGTTTGTATACCACTTAGAATGCCTCATGAAATGAGCTGTACATCAAATATTGATCAAACTTGGGAACATGTACTGTACGTTGGCCAACAGAGGCTTGACTGGTTTTGTAGCATAGAATAGTGAATGTGTAATACCAACCCCTCCCAGTTATAGTTCCCTTTTATTTATGATTCTCTTCTATGCAATTAATTTTGTAGTTGTATTTTTCTTTGCTTTGTGGTTACCTGCAATCCTTTTCTTTGCTATTTTCTCCTCTCTGCATCTCCATCTATATCTCCCTTTGCTTTATAGTTTCTTCACATTCAAGGGGTCATATTACTCTCATTTGTGGAAACAGTTGGCAGGAAAGCTTCATAGTGGTGGTTATCTGGATCAGCACTATACAGCTGTTATATATTTCTTCGCTTATTACTTACTCGGCTGCAATAGTGGGTGGTCCAGTTGCTTGGTTTTCACTGTTAAAATAATTACTTGTAGAGACTTTACTACTGCTTACCATTTCAAAAGCACCACCAGGCATATGCAGTGCTGCAGAGACAGTCCCTGCTCTTTCGAGCTTACATTCTAGTCCATACAAACATGCATGACAAAAAAGAGTCTAGGAGAACATATTGTAGAGGGGTAGTCAAGATATAAAAGGTGAGTTTTCAGAGAGGGAGCATGACACATGAACTCAGGAAGCCTGTTCCATGCAAACAGCACAGCAAGGTTGAAAGAGTGACGTCATGTGTTAGCAACAGAGGAGAAGGGCACAGATTAGAGAGACTTGCTATATGAATGGAGTTCATGAGGAAGAGTGTAGGACAGAGAAGTAACAATATGCTGCAGAGTGAATGCACATGTAGGGAAGCAGTAGAAGCTGAAGAGCTACAGCATTGTAGTTCAGCTCCAGGATGATAAGCCATGCAGATGCATTATTGAATAGATTGCAGTGGAGATATAAGGTTCTGCAGGTGGTATGCAAGGAATAGTTTGCAATAGTCCGTGAATGGGCATTTTGGTAGCATGCTCTGAGAGGAAGGGATGGATTTTAGCAATACTGTAGTGTTTTTGATGTGCACGATGTGTGGATTTATTTATAAATTAGGATTTATTTACTGCCTTTATTGAAAAAGACAATTAGGCAAATTTTCTATGAACTTAATCATGTCCGTCCAGAAAATGCAAGATGATGCTATAAATTAGTAAATTTAAAACAAGTTGGAGAAAATATTTCTTCACTCAACATCTAATTAAACTTTGAAATTCATTGTCAGAGAATATGGTAAAAGCAGTTAGCTTAGCGGGGTTTAAAAAAGGTTTGACTATCTTCCTAAAAGAAAATTCCATAAGCCATTATTACGATGGACTTAGGAAAATCCACATCTTATTTCTAGGATAGGCAGCATAAAATGTATTGTACTGATTTATAATTTTGCCAGGTAGTTGTAACCTGGTTTTGCCACTGTTGGAAACAGGATACTGGGTTTGGACCTTCGGTCTTTCCCAGTATGGCAACACATATGTTCTTATGTATCAGAAAAGACCACAAGGTAGCAGTACATACAGATGTCGCAGCTGTTTTCTATATATATACATGTTACTTCATAAACTTTGTAGGAGGCACTATATTATTTGAATATCCTGGCCAGTACTATGTTTCACCTGCATTTACCAAGTTAATCTGCCTCCACAGTCTATGATTGTATTCATTAGGGAGAAAAGCCTGCTGCTACTATTGAAATCTCTGAATTTCATTAGTGGTAGAGTGAAGCTATTTGATGGAAAACTGAGATTTGAAAATTAACACTATAGGTCTGATTCACTGAAACTTTTCTCCCATTCTGTGACCATGGCTGTGACCATGGGTAAAGAAGGGTAATTTTCAAAGCCGTTTCCAGGAGCAAAACAGCATTTTACCCAGGAATATTTATTTATTTGTGACATTTATATCCCACATTATCCCAAACAAGTTTGAGTTTAGTGTGGCTTACAATAAACAGTATAGGATACATAACAAAGAATAATGCATAAGAAAGTAATTTGTACAATGCAGTATCATAAACATACTGGGATAGCTATGGATGTGTAACATTTATGTATAATCATTTTTATTGACAACATATGCTGCATATTACATCACAAACACAAAATAAAACAGTTCAGCGTATAACAGCCATGTTGAATTTTCATTATCCAAGCCAACTTTAAAACCCCCAAACCTAAACAGATGTGTAACATTTATAAAATGTATTATGAATGAGAAATTGTACAGGAAGCAAAGAGAAGGTTAATGGTAAATAGATTAATAACCAATTCAAGTAATAATTAGTTGTTGGAGGTATTGTTCTTTGTGAGGGTTTGTTTGAATAGGAACGATTTGAGGATTTTTGCAGAATCTAGTATATTCCTGTATATTTCTTATTTTGGGTGGTAAGGAGTTCCACCATTTGGTTCCTAGATAAGTGAAGTCTGATGAGTGGACAGTTTTGTAGATCACTTTTTTGCGATTTGGGAAGTGTAGTCTGAGATAGTTTCTTGCCTCATATTTAGCATTTCTTTTAGATAAGTTTATTAATGGAACCATATAGTCTGGAGCTGTGCCATTTAGGATTTGATAGATAAAGGTACATAATTTGAAGGCTTTGACGGGAAGCCAGTGTAATTTGATTAATAAAGGGGAGGCACTTTCAAAACGAGAGATTTTGTATATTACTACTACTACTATTTAGCATTTCTATAGCGCTACAAGGCGTACGCAGCGCTGCACAAACATAGAATCTTCTCCTTAGTTCCGAAACACGGTGCCGTGTCGGGTACTGCTTGTTATTGCAAGTATAAGCAATAAAATGTTTTTGCCATTGATGATTATCTTGTGTACCTGGTTCTTCTCAAGCCTTCTCCACCTTCCCACTGTCATTTGCCTATTACGTTCCACGTGAGATTCCTTTCCATTTTCTTCTTGCTTCCAGTATTCTGTAATGACAATTACATGCACAATTGCCGTTATAGAATTAACGCTTGGCGCGGATCATCCAGGTGTCTCACTTTAGGCAACCTTTTGAGGATTACTCCCCTCCCCCCAGTGGTGAATGAGACTCCCTCTACATGAAGGTTCATTCAACTATCTGAATAGTGAAATTTATTGCAGTAATAACTTTTGAGAATTGTGTTTACAGAGAGTTATGTGTCATGGTGGTGATACTTAAATCTCTATAAGCTGTTTAGATATTGGATTGCCTTATGCTTTTGGACTTTTCATTTAGGTGTCCACTTGTGAAATTAACCCCAGCGAGGGTAAAAGTAGGTTCAACAATATGTCTGTTTTTATCTGCATGCTTCAGATAAAATATCTAGCCAATATTTTCTACCACAGAAAACATTGTGCACCAACTTTGAAATTCCTTCTGGTTGGGTGCACTAACCGGGTGGTAGTGTTGATTTGACACACATGGTAGCCCTACCGCTGTTTTGTAAAAGGGCATCTTAGGATATTATTTTAGAAAAGGTTTTCTCGGTGTAAAGCCTGTTTTTACATGTGGAAAAGTCATTTTATAAAATTGCGTTGTGGTATATGTGCATATAATTACTGGTATTTTTATTTCTTATTTATTTCAAAAAATTTATATCCTGCTTTAAATCAAAGCAGGTAACAATAAAAACATACATAATATAAAAAGACCACCAACAATAACAAACAATAACATTTCATACTGTCAATATTCATTAACTTATAGACTTGTAGAGAGAGCTATTATTTATATATACTTTCATAAAATAAAAAGTGGTGGTTGTTTATACGTGTGCCGTATGTAGGCATTCCCTGAGAAGTAGGTTGGGTGGAGCAAGAATGGACTTGCGATGTGTATGCATGTTTTATAAAATACATCAACACATGCGTAAAATACACACACACACACCTGCCTCAGAGCATTATCATTTGCATGTCACAGAAGCTGGATCTGGGAGACTATGTGCTAAAGGCACATTGGTGCCTGTGTCTTTATAATATAAGCTTAAAATAGATGCCTTTCTGGACTTCTCACTTAGGCATTTTATTATAAATTCAGATCCTTAGAATATAAGTCCTCTGCCGTAGCGTAGCAAGGGCAGGGCGGTGGGGGTGGTCCGCCCCCAGATACAGGCACCAAGGAGGTGCACGGAGCAGGCGCATGGCTGTCAGCTCTGCCGGTCACTTCCCCCTCTGATGTTACTTCCTGTTCCGTGACTGGGGCTGGCAGAGCTAACAGCCATGCGCATGCTCTGCGCATCCCCTTGGTAGGAGGAAAGGTGGTGGGGTGATGCGCTTCGGGGGGGGGGGGATGCACCCGGCAACTCGCCCCAGGTGGTGAACAAGCTAGGAATGCCACTGGTCCTCCATTATATGCAGATCTCTTTCATGCATATTCATTATGGATATCCTGAAAACCTGACTGGCATGTGGTACTCCATGATTGGACTTGGGAAACACTGTGTTAAGGTAGGTTGTGGAGGGGGAGAGTAAAGAGGTGATACTGGTTCGCGAGCCATGGAGGGGGAGGGATAAATTCTGGACCGGGATTTTGGAGCAGGGCCCACCTGGTCCATAGGTTGAGCCAGCCCTGGTTTCTTTGGGGTAATGTTCTAAGCAGATATTCAACCAGTAGGAGGCAGCCTGCGTAAGAGCTGTGGTTGGCACTGATCCTGGATATGCAATGCTGGGCCATTTACGGTAACTGGCTTTGAATATCTGGTTTCATTTTTGGTCACCAGAACTTAACCAGTTAAGCCGATATTCAGTGCTAACCAGTTAAGTTCCTAGCACTTGAAGATAGGACTGCTATTTGTGTGGTCCTGTGTAACCACTAAACCCAGGACTGAATATCAGCGCTAACTGGCTATATTGTGCTATGGGGAAGATTCTATATATGGCGCCTAAAAAACTTGGCAATGAAATGAGTGCCGACTAAGCATATTCTATAATCGGCACCTAGATTTAGGCGCCGATTATAGAATACACTTAATTGCTATTTCAGCGCCTAAATCTATGCGCATCCATGTATACCAATAAAAACATGGCGTAATCTTGGTGCATAGATTTAGACGCGCTGGGCCATATTCTACAAGTAGGTGCATAAATTTCAGGACACCCATGAAATGCCCATGTCCCCACCCATAACCATGCCCCTTTTTGCCTGCGTGCGTTTGAAGTTTGGCGCACATCGTTGCATAATACGCTTAGCAAGTTGTGCACTTAAATTCTAATCAGTGCAAGTTAGTGCTCATTATTGCTTGTTAAGCACTGTTATCAGCGCTCATTAGCTTATTAAGCCAATTGGGTTTCTCACATTGTTATAGAAATTGGCGTGGATCTCTAGGCACGCTATATAGAATCCGGGGGTATGCGTAACTGTGAATATTCAACGGAGATAACTGATTATCTCCCACTGAATATTCATTGTTAGCTGGTTAAGCACTATGTAAGCGGTCAGCGGCCATTGCTGACTGGTTAAATAGAGCTGAATATCGGGGGAGGGGTGTGTACGTTCACTTTGAACATCTGACCAAGTCTGCACAGTGAAAAGTATTGTGTGTACTGTTAACATTAATGTGTAGTTATAAAATTATCTCCTAAAGGGGAATAAAAACCTTTTAGTATGTTTGGCCTATCTGAAATTCAAGGACATCAACATAACCTGTAAATAAAATAAAAAGGGCAGTGGACCCAACTTCCAAATGGTACAAAGCAAACACTTGAGCAGCTGGGCCAAATTGTGGGCTTATTGCCATTTACACATAGGGTTCCCAACTGGATCCAGATTTGCCCAACAGGTTTTATCTAGTCCTAGATTTACCCCATTGCATACAGGGACTTGTAGTTCTGATTTTCCAGTTGTATTCCCTGTATACCTGTGGCAGCTACTGTTTCAGAATTTTTCTAATCAGACATATCCTGCATGCAAAACTGTGCAGTGGTAAAAATGCCGGCGCTTGAAATTTTCTGTAAATTTTATACAACCAAGTTTTAAAAGAAATACATACAAGCTCTGAGTACAGCAGAGCTTCCAAGTTACCCAGTTCCAGGATGGCAGTTTCAAGCCAGTCCTGAATTTCTGACAGTCTCATCCTGGTGCAAGCACTGATGTCAGTGGATAGAATTGGGGACTACAAATCCCATACTGCTTTTGGATGTTAAGTGTAAAACCAGGTCTGGCCAAAAAAAAAATCTCCCTCCTGAAACTGGGTAACTTGGCATCTCTGAGTACAATCCTGCTAAATCCTCAACTGAAACAGCATGGATATGTCTGCTTCGGCTAGTTTAATGTTTTTTTTCCCCCAATCTGATTCATCTTCCACAGTCAGTGTTTTTTGTCAGCTGCTGGGATTACATTTCTTATTCAGTCATTGCGTATGTGGCAGACCACACCCTGTCTAAAACCCTCTTTTGTCATACACAAGACTGGATCTTTCCTTTCAGTAGGGCTAGTCAGAGCATTCCATGTTTGCACACTTTACAATATTGATCTGCCCCCCACTACTATACCCCAGAACAGAAGATCTACTCATGCATTTAAATAAGCAAGCCAGCAAATGGAAAGTACAAGGAAATATAATTAAAGAAGCAAAATATTTTGTGATAATCGTACTTAATTTAAAGTATGAGAGCTGTTACATAGTCCACACTTAATGTAAATTTTGAGCTTATTGTATTTTGTGGTAGGCACTGTAAGTTTGGAACTCTCAGTAGCCCCTGAATGTAAACTTGGAGAAGCAGCTTCAGTGGTACTAATAAGGTTCATGCATTGGAATCTATTAACTCTTTCTTTATTTTGCTGTAGCCTAACCAACACACTATGTTTATTCTCTGAAGTTTCTTTGCCAGGCAAGCGTTCAGCCTAGACCAGCTATGACCAGCCTTTATTATAAGACTTGCCGAATCAGACTTCCCACGAGTTCCTGAAACTTGTAACATAAAACTTTTCTATTGTTTGGTGGTATTTAAGTTACAAGATTACGCCATTATTTCCAGAAGAGATTCTGATGAGACATGGCTGAGCAGCTACTCTGTATTTACCAATTAGAATGGCAAGAATGTCAGAAGCAGCACTTTCTGGCATTGAGGGAAAAGTTAACCACAAGGCCCTGGCGCTTGGTGCACCACTGAACAGCACTTTACTCTTTGATGTTTTCCTGTTTGCTGTGCTACAAGCGACTTCAGAAATGTAAATTTGATTAAATCTCTGCTGCTTTTCATATATCCAAAAAGTGCTTAAGAAATATATGGAATAAGATATGGAATTATTTGGGGTTTTCCTGCCTTTCATTGCTCCCATGGCTATCAGAGCTAGATTTTATAGTTTGAACCCCTGACAACAAAATCATCAAAATGGACCCATGTTGACTGACGAACTGCAAAGCAGGTGGGGTGCTGCTTAGCCAGGGATCATTTCCTAAACCCTGGTTATAATGCCTTTATTTGAAGAATGGGAGTAAATAATAGATTTATCCTAATTTAAAGTGGATCTGGTAATATTTTTTTCTTCCAGATTGTAAGGTGGGTCTGATATATTAAGATGAACACTGGAATTTTATCAAATTGAGGAGGGTAAACCAAGACTTTTACTCTCTCAATAATTTTTGATTAATGTTACAAATGGCTTCCATAATGGTTTTTGTTATAGTCTGTCTGTCTGTATATAGATATATATGGACTCATTTAATTGTGTTTAAACTTTATAGCAGACGTGTCAGTAGCAGAGCTACAAAGTTACCCGTTCCAGGAAGGAGACTTTTGGCAGTCCTGGATTTCTGTCAACCTCATCCTGGTGCATTATGGGACCTGCAGCACTGATTTCAATGGATAGAATCATGGACTACAAGGTACTACACTGCTTTGGGATATAGGTTTAGAACTAGGACCGTCCAAAAAGTCTCTCTCCTGGAATTGTAACGTGGTAGCTCTGCAATAGTTATCTCTGACCAGGATGATTGAAAAGGTGTAGAGAGAGTCATCAGTTTAGATCTAGTCAGAACTTTCTGCTGCAAAACCCTATGATAAAAATGGTAAAAGGGGAAGGGATTAGGGGAGATGTATTCTGTTATGGCCCCTACATGGTAAAATAAACTACCAAAGGCCATCCAGTTGAATAGGATTTGAAAGAATTCAGGAGAATGTTAAAAACTTGCCAGTCAATATTCAGCTGGTGGCACACACCATTTTGTTTTATGTTAGAGCTGGATATTCAATTCCAGGCCATGTCCAGGCACCGGCATTGAATATTCAGGTCTGACTGGGCTATTTCTGGTGTCTTGGATTTATGTGGGTCCTGGCCAATATTCAGCTGGGACACACATGAGACATTTATGCACCTGGCTGAATTTCAGCTGTGACCTAAATACACTGTCCCTTGCCCCCTCCCACCTAATTTTCACTCCATCTGAAGAGCAATAGGCCAACTCCCTCCCTCTCACTGCTGCAGCCATTCTGAAGCTACAGCTGGCATAGCAGGCGCGACTGGGAATCACTCCTACCCCAAGACCCAACTGGACCACCAGAGCGGGGTAAGGTAGGCTGGAGAGAGATTGGCTGGCTTTAGGAGGGGGCCTATTGCTCTTTGGGAGGGGGTGAGGAAGGAAAACGATATATGCTCCTTCAGGCTGCTATTCAGAAGTTATGCGGGTGCTGACTGATATTCAGTGCCACACCCGCATAGCTAACCGGGCAGTTAAGATTGTTATTTATGTGTTCCTACATGCCCTTTTAGCTATGTGGGCACCAGCAGTGAATATTGCTGGTACCCACATAACTCCCGGCTCCTCTCTACCTCTGCCCCCAGAACATCTCACTCCTGCCATCTTTGAAAATAGCCCTTTATCCCCCCGGATTCTATATAGTGCACCTAGAGATCCATGCCGAAATCAGCGCGGATTCGATAACAATGCGCATAGCTTAACAAGCTAATGAGCGCTGATAACAGCACTTAACAAGCAATAACGAGCACTAATTGGCACTGATTAGAATTTATGCACACAACTAGCTAAGCGTGTTCTGTAACAAAGTGCGCTGAACTTCTAACATGCGCAGGCAAAAAGGGGTATCATTATGGGCATCTCGTGGGCATTCTGAAATTTCTGTGCATAGTTATAAAATATTACCCACACAAAGATTTACGCCACATTTTTGTTGGTGTAAATGGATGCGGGTAGTTTTAGGCGCTGAAATATCAACTAAACATGTTCTATATATCACGCCTAAATCTAGGTGCCGCTTATAGAATACATTTAGTTGACACTGATTTCTGCTCCGATTTTTTTAGGCGCCATTTCTATAATCTCCCCCTTAGTGCTGATATACAGCTTAAATTGCTTTGGCCCATGGCAGTTTTCCTGTACAAGAGATGTTTATTAGAGTGAAAAGCAAATTTAGGAGGGTTTTTTTTTATTGAAGAATCAGAAAAATGCTAACCCTCCCTCCCCCCCTGCCGGGTTACTACGCCGCACAGCAATGCCAACACAGCCCATTCACGTGAATGGGCTGGACCGGCATAAGCGCATCGCCAGCCGCTACCGTGTTTTAGTAAACAGGGGGTTAAATTTGGTTATTTTAAGTAGGGAGGAAGTATGAATCTCTGGGGTTGGGGGAGAGGAAATTAATGGGTTTTTATTGTGGAATCTGTATGTGTTTTTCATGTTATATTGTATTGATTTTATGAATGTTTACTTGTAAACCGCCCTGAACAAATAATCATTTGATTGTTGGTATAAGTGATATGTAAATGTTTAAATAAAGATAAAATGCTAGGTTTGCAATATTTCCAAATTGTTTTCTTTGTTGTTATCTAGTTGGAATATTAGCTTTATATCACTTTAAAGACCAAGTACAGATAGGTAGAAGAGGGGGGAGCTGAGACTTGGAAAATTCCCAGTGTATTTTTCTTGTAAAATGCATACAAGGATATGCAGGAGTGTGCATTAACGTCTCACCACATCCAGTGGGAGAAGTGATTTTAAAACCCCCATGTGAGAGAAAAAAGTTTGGCGTATTTGAAGGAGATTCACATATGGATGATGAATAACAAATACATCTTTAATCTTTCTGAAAGAGATCTGTTGTGGATAACCAAAACAGCTCACCTAAACTAGTAGAAGACAAAGTTCTACCTGTACGCAGTGGCGCTTAAAATAATAAGTGTAATTGTAGATTCATATCTGTCCATACAGTCTCAAATTTCAGTGGTAGTCAAAGCATTATTTTTGCAGTGGCATAATGTCTGAAATTTGAGACTATATTATGCAAAAGATGACCTAGTATCAGTGATGCATGCACTGGTTACTATGAGGGTAGATTACTGCGACTTATTATTTGTTGGATTGCAAAAAACACAAATTTATTGTCTTCAGCTCTTGCAAAGTGCAATGCTGCCCCTTCTATTAAAACTGAAATTGTCCGATCAGGGGCAGACTGACCATTGGGACAATAGGGCAGTGCCTGAGGGCCCATAGCAGTAGGGAGCCTACTCTCCTCTAGCTTCTATCTATTTTAATCATTCTTGATAGGTAGTTAGGGGCCCATGACCTTTATTGCCTGGGGGCCGAGATTGCTATCAGTCTGCCCCTGTGTCTGATCATATCCACTACTTTTACATTGGCTGTCTCTTGCTAGTAGGGCCAAGTTCAAATTCTACCATAAGAACATAAGAATAGCTATACTGGGTCAGACCAGTCATCTAGCCCAGTATCCTGCTTCCCACAGTGGCCAATCCAGGTCATTAGTACCTGGCAGAAACCCAAATAATAGCAGCATTCCACGCTACCAATTCCACAATAAGCACTGGTTTTCCCCATGTCCATCTTAAAAACAGACTGTGGACTTTTCCTCCAGGAACTTGTCTAAACCTTTTTTAAACCTAGATACGCTAACCGCTGTTACCACATCCTCCGGCAGCAAGTTCCAGAGCTTAACTATTCTTTGAGTGAAAATATATTTCTTCCTATTTGTTTTAAAAAGTATTTCAAGTTTCAAATTTATTAGGGATTTATATCCCGCTCATCAAAAAAATATCTGAGCGGCTTACAATAAAATAGTAAAAAAAAAAGGAAGGGAAGTGTAATTGACAACAAAACCATGAGGATAGGGAGAGGAAATATAATGTTAAAAGAAAAGCTGGGAAGGGAAAACACAAAAGGAAGGGGTATTAGTGGTTTTCCAGTGCATCCAATCCTCAGCGCATAGGAAGGGGCAGGTTTATTCTAGTCATAAGCATCATGAAATAAGAAAGTTTTCAAATCAGTTTAATCGAGTGTCCCCTTTTTGAAAGAGTGAAAAATCTAGTCAATTCTCCCCGTTCTACACTACTCTGGATTTTATAGACCTCAATCATATCCCCTCTCAACCATCTCCTTTCCAAGCTGAAGAGCCCTAACCTCTTTAGCCTTTCCTCATATGGGAGGAGTTCCATCCCCTTTATCATTTTGGTTGCTCTTCTTTGAACCTTTTCTAATTCCGCTATGTCTTTTTTTGAGATACAGCGACCGGAATTGAATTCAGTACTCAAGTTGAGGTTGCACCATGGATTGATACAGAGGCATTATAATAATCTTGGTCTTATTTTGCATCCTTTTCCTAATAAGTCCTAGCATCCTGGTTGCTTTTTTTGGTTGTTGCCACACATTGGGTAGAAGATTTCAGAGTATTTTCTACAATGACACCTAGATCTTATTCTTGAGTGCTGACTCCTAAGGTGGATCCTAGCATCAGGTAACTATGATTTGGATTATTCTTCCCAATGTGCATCACTTTGCATTTGTCCATGTTAAATTTCATCTGCCATTTGGATGCCCAGTCTTCCAGTTTCCTAAGGTCTTCCTGCAATGTTTCACAATTCACATGTGTTTTAACAACTTTGAATAATTTTGTGTCACCAGCAAATGTAATCACCTCACTCGTCGTTCCGCTTTCCATATCATTTATAAATATATTATATAGCACCGGTCCCAGTACAGATCCCTTTGGCTATCCACTAGTCACCCTCCTTCATTGAGAAAAATGGCCATATAACTCTACCATCTGTTTTCTGTCCAATAAACCAATTCCTAATCCACAGAAGGACATTGCTTCCTATCCCATGACTTTCTAATTTTTCCACTTAACCAGAAAATTAGCATGTGGCCATTAATATGGTAAATAGAAAAAATAGCCATTTTATCCCGGCAGTATAAAGGGCCTTAGCATATGGGAATGACCTGTCTAAGGATGTGCTAAGGCCACTTTATACCTCAGTTTGGTAAAAAGGCCGCTTTGTCTTTATTTATCTTTATTAAAGAATCTTTTATACCCCTACACAAAATAAGTTAATGACTTAACAAAACAGTTTACATATACACATAAATAAAAATACAGATTCACAACCCCCACACACAGACAAAAACTGACAATAACTAAAACTACACTCTCCACAGATCAACAGCAACTTATGATAACCTCTTTATTAAACTAAACACAGAAAAAGACATATTTTTAATAGTTTTTTAAATTTCATCACATTGTTCTCTAGTTGAAGCTCCCTCTCTAGACTATTCCACTAAACAAGAACATTCTAGATCTCATTATTTCACCTTATAGCTCCTTAATGGTTGGAACCTCCGGTACCAAATCTTGGCTCAATCTCAAAGACCTCCTTGGAACATACCTTTTCGGTTTCTCATTTAGGTATCGAGGACAATCATTTTCATTGCATTAAAAGTTAACAATAAAATCTTGAATCTGAGTCTTGACAAAATCAGACACCCATGAAGCTCTGACAGCATAGTAGAGATTCACTTATGATGTTTAACTTGCCCAACAGTAACTGAGCAGCAGCATTTTGGACCAACCATAACCAATGAATCCACATGTTTGATGGGCCCCAGAACAACGCATTACAGTAATCAAGTGAGGACAGTACAATCACTAACGCTCACAGACAGTCACTTAAACTGTAAGGTAGCAGGCATTAACCTATGCCTTTTTTCATGGTCAGCTTTGTGTTGGGTAAAAAATTAGCTTGTGTCAGCCCTAACACTAAAACATACGTTGTATCCAGTGTTGAGAAATAAAAATCTGATTGAATATATATTTTACAAACATTGGGGCCTTTTACCAAACTGTGGTAAAAAGTGACCTTAGCATGTGCTTACACAGGTCATTCCCATGGGCTAAGGCCTTTTTTTACCCCTTCAGTGAAATGGCCGATTTTTCTACTTTTCTTAATAATGGCCACATTTTAATTTCTACTGCCATTATGTAGGTGGTAAGAGCTCACGTGCTAATTGGCTGTGCTAACTGATTAGCCCAGAACACAACCACTCTCCGCATCTAGACCCGCCCCCAGTATGGGTAGTGCACGCTGATCCCAAAATGAACTCGGGATGCCTGAGCACGCCCTGTGGTAAGGCATTTTTTGCTTACTGTAGCTTTGCAAAAGGGCCCCTAGGTTACTCTGAACATTGTGTAACATCAACCATTAGATACTGGATATTCTGAACAAAACTGAGTAATAGCTAGTATAAATGTAAGTGTGTGTGTATAAACATTATATTATACCTATATTCACATATATCATTAAACTGATATGAGATTATTTGTCTTTGTTATAGGCTCTGTTTATGCTGGGGCAATTAGTGTGTGGGACTGTAAGAATGTAATAACCGCATCTACTTACCACTTGCTTAAATTAACTTCTCCGAGGACAAGCAGACCTATGTATTCTCACACATGAGTAATGCGATTCTGCGTTGCCCGGTCCAGAGCTTATGACAAGTTGAAAAAAGGTCTATGGAGTGCGAGACATGCTCCATTGTGCATGCATGAGTGCCTTTCCACTCACCACGAGAGCGTGGTTACCGCATTTTTTTTTTCTTTTACCAGAGAGAGGAGTGGCTGCATTCTGTGGCTGCTCTTCACAGCTCGGTCCGAAAAGAACTTTTTTGTGCCTTTGCGGTGATTTTTCACAGCCATTTTTGTGTTCCCATGTTTGGGTTTCCTTTCCCTCTTCCCTTATTGTCTTTAATTTTTTTACTGCACTGATCGAAATAGCATGTGCAAATTGATCATCGGCCTATAAGTGCATAGTTGCTGCAGACCTGACTAGGATAAGTAAATGATGAGAAAAACTGGAAATTGCTGACATCTGGATGGGCAAGAGGTCAGTTAGAAAAGTAAGCTTTTTAATAATCCAGAGAGGTGCTAAAAGCATAACATATATACACCTTTGGAGTTCTGCCATAAGTGTTTCAGCTCAATTCAATCTCTGCCTGGGAACTTTGCCCTGACCTGCTTAGTTTGAATCTATCCCTTTGTAATACCGACATAAAGAAAACCATAGTGCTTTTTAAACTTGAAAAAGGTAGTAGCCCAGGGGGATTTATAAATGTTGGTTTAATACAATAATCACTTGCACCCTTGCACCCCTTATTTTTAATGTCTTCCTGTTTCTTTGTTCTAATAGTGTGAAACTTGTCCCTGATGGCAATATTCACATCCTCAAGCTGCCAAAAAGACTAAATCACAATATTATTTTATGCTTTCTTTAAGAGTAACTACAGGATTACCTTATATGCCCAACAATTTTTTCTGTCTGTATTGTTTTTCATCTGCATCTGCACAGTAACTTACATATGTAACTTTACTATTGGCAGAGAGTTATATATATATAACAGGAAAATTAAATTGTTTAGGTACATTAACTGCACCATGAAAATGTGGCACACCATATTCCATCTACCGTATGAAGAAGGACAGTTAATTGTAACTAACATCAAGATCCAGTGAGAAATGTTTCAAGGAGACTCCATTTCCCCACTTTTGTTTTGCATAGCACTTAATCCTTTCAGTACAAAAAAGAGCCAGAGGGAATATCACATTTATTGTTAATATTGGCACTTGCATTGCATTCGTTCCTGATATACACATGAACAAAGAATACTATGACAACCTTACAAATTGGAAAAATAATTTTAGCCGCAGCATTATTAACCAATCAAAAATTCATAACCAACACAAATAAAAATGTTATTATCAATATTTCAATGCAACCTTCACTTTTCTTATTACCTTTTATAAAGCTAGTTGGTGCCGACCTAGCTGCACATATTTATTCCATCAAATATATTAATACTCCATGATCTACCTTGTAAAGTGAGACCTGCGGTGACGTCAAGGCCTCACATCTGCTTCTGGCGGTTTCGCACACAAGCAGATTACACTGTAAAATCCATATAGCCAGTAAATTCATTGTCCTTAAATGAAGACTGCTTGAAAAATTCTCATTTAAATTACCACAGCTGTGACTTAAACTACCCCTTTTAACATCCCTAAACATTGCTATCCCAACTACAAAATTACTCAAGATCCCAATCCCAACTCTCACTCTTCTAAAGTTTGGGAGGGATTGGGTGGGATGAAATTTCTTGCTTCAGTTCCCTCAACTAGCTTTCCTCCTTGCTGCCCATCAATTCTCCTCAGCCCGGAGCCCCACCAATTTTCCTGACATTCTTGTGCTCTTTTGCTCCGCCCCCAAACTTAAAAAACCCCCAAACAAACCAAAATTTGCATACCCTTTGAAACCACCTTTGAATTTCTTACTAAACCTCAACATCTCTTTCTAGTAATCCCTTCTTATTTTGTACTAGGAGAAAATTGAGCAAAAATGAAAATATTTCTCTGACTGTGCCATAAAGGAACTTGAACAAGAAGGTATATATAAATATCTAGGAGTCAGTGGCGTACCAAGGGGGGGGGGCGGTGGGTGCGGTTCACCCCGGGTGCACGCCGCTGGGGGGGGTGCTGTGCGCCTGTCCGCTACGTTCGTTCTGTGCTCCTTCTGCCCCGGAACAGGTTACTTCCTGTTCCGGGGCAGAGGGAGCATGGAAACAAACGAAGCGGACAGGCACGCAGCACCCCCCCCCCCCCAGCGGCGTGCACCCGGGGGGGTTCTTTCGCCGGGGGGTGGCGCGCTGCACCCGGGGGGTGGGGCGCATTGGCGATCCGCCCCGGGTGTCAGCCCCCCTAGGAACGCCGCTGCTAGGAGTTGGAATGAGCAGCAGTCCAGCATAAATTACTGAGAAAAAAGACCAGTAATGAATTGTAGTGGGAGGTTTTTTTTGTGATTTGGTAGGTAGTTGCCTAGTGTGTATCTGGAATATGGATAACCCCTGTACAAATAAACAGTATTGCAGCTCCCACACTCTTAATCCATGTCACTCTCTTAAGAATTTAGTCCACACCAAAGTTGTTCTGAACCAGTGGTTTACTTAAGTCTTTTCAGGCAAACAAATAGAATGTGGCAGAGGTAGGCAAAATGCAAGCGGCAACAAGTGGCAGCAAGAATTATTTGAAATGCCTCAGATACCTGATTTCTTTAATTCTTTAGCTCAGAGAAAGTCCAAAATCCTTTTTCCTTTAAGCCTGTTACTGTGGGTAGTAGGAGATCAATATTGTTCTAGTAATCACTTAACAAGTTCAGATGTTAGCTTTGCTCTGAGACTCAGATACAAGTTATTTGCAATCATAACATAACATAATTAAGAAACATGATGGCAGATAAGGGCCAATGGCTCATCTAGTCTGCCCAGTCTCAGTAACCACTAACTCCTCCTTTTCCTAAGAGATTCCACATCTCTGTCCTACTCCTTCTTAAACTCTGACACAGTCTTTGTCTCCATGACCTCCACTGGGAGGCCATTCCACGCTTCTACCACCCTTTCCGTGAAAGAGTATTTACTCATATTAGTCCTAAGTCTATTTCCTCTTAACTTTATCGTATGCCCTCTCTTTCCAGAGGTTTCCTTCATTTAAAAAAAGGCTCACCTCCTATACATTAATGCTACTGAGGTATTTAAATGTCTCTATCATATTCCCTCTCTCCCACATCTCTTCCAGCTTATACATGTTGAGGTTCATTAGACTATCCCTATATGTTTTATGACCGAGACTACTGACCAATTTCGTAGTCGACTTCTGGACCGACTCCATCCTGTTGCGGTCTCCAGAATTGCACACAGTATTCTAAATGGGGCCTCACCAGAGACTTATACAAGGGCACTATCACCTCTTTTTTTTTCCTGCTAGTCATCCCTCTCCTTATGCACCCGAGCATCCTTCTGGCTTTGTGTCTGATGACCGCAAGGTGGCCAAACAGGTAGAAAAGGTGGCACTCAATCACCCCCAAGTCCCACTCTTCTTTTGTACACAGAAGTGCTTCACCCCCTATACTGTACCGTTCCCTCGGGTTCTTGTGACCTAAGTGCATGACCCAGCATTTCTTGGCATTAAATTTTAGTTGCCACCCCGGAAGGTACAGAGGGCCCTGTAGAGCGTCGATCGGAAGCACAGCTAACATCGGAGAAGGGAACGGAGGGCAATTTGCCCAATATGACGCCGCGGAGTGAGGGGAGAGGAGCTGAGGAACAGAGTCGGATTCTTGAGCAGACTTCTATAAGGTTTGAAATTCCTAAAGTGTTAATAGAAAAACCAAAGGAAGTGACATTAGATACTCTATGGGATTTGGTGTCTAACTTGGGACAAACCTTCCTTAAGCAAAATAATGAGATGTTACCAAGATTAAAATCTTTGGAGACTGATCTTCAAAAAAAAGAAGAGGAGTTTAAAGGCCTGGAAGGCAAATTTGGAAAATTGGAGGAAAAAGTTGATCAAAAAATTTCGAATTTTGAAGTAATGCAATCTACGATGATAAAAGATTTGACCAGTCTTAGGATGAAAACTGAAGTGTTTGATAATTATACTAAAAGTCATAATTTAAGATTTGTCAACTTTCCCAGAGTACAAAATGTAACCCCTCAGGAAATGCTAAAACGCTATATGCGTGAGATTTTAGACATTCCTGAACAGAACTTTCCATCTTTTACTTTGGTCTATTATATTCCTGGGAAAGACCTGAATCGAATACCTGAAAAAACGATAGACATTTCTCTTTTGCTTGAAACTACTGACTCTGAACTTGCCTCAGCCGCCACTTTGGTGGCGACTGTGGCATTATTACCGGATAAGAATTGGATATTCCGCATGTTTTTCCGTAATAAAGAAAAACCTTTTTTAGGGTTTAAAATTCTCCTGTTTCCGGATGTCTCTAAGGAGACTAGACGGCGGCGGAAACAATTCTTACTCCTAAAGCCTGAAGTTTTGCACTTGGGGGGCACCTTTTTTTTAAGATACCCTTGCAAGTGCATAATAAGGCTTGGGGGGAAAAAATATGTATTTATGGAACCTGCTCATGTATCTGCACTTATAGCCTCAGCGAAATTGGATAAGTGATAAAGAAATTAGGCAACCCCACTTAATGTAGTGCGATATCCAGTTATATTTCTTTTTCTGTTGTTTATTCCCAGTATTTTTCCTACATTTTGGATTCCTGATTTATGGACTTGAGTGTCAATTTCTTATGAAGAGTGAATTATTTTACTTTTCTTGATTATGTTTTTCTGAGAAAGATTTATGTAAATGTATTAGAAGATACTTCCTAAAACAAGATGTTTCTTGTAATAATTTGAATAATTGAATAAATAAAAATAAAAAAAGGTTTGGCTACTTTCCTAAAAGAAAAGTTCATAAGCCATTATTAAAATGGACTTGGGAAAATCCACTGCTTATTTCTCGGATAAGAGACATAAAATCTGATTTACTCTTTTGGGATCTTGCCAGGTACTTGTGACCTGAATTGGCCACTGTTAGAAACAGGATACTGGGCTTGATGGACCTTCAGTCTGTCCCAGTATGGCAATGCTTATGTTCTTATGTTCTGAGGACCCTTGCTGACTTAGATGGTAAAACTTTCTTCAGTCCAGCAGATGTTCCTGGACTACTAGTAGACAGAAATATTCCAGATCACCTTGCTGGAAAAAAAAAAAAAAAATATATATATATATATATATATATATATGTTCCTGGACTACTAGTAGATATATATATATATATACTAGTAGTCCAGGAACATCTGCTGGACTGAAGAAAGTTTTACCATCTAAGTCAGCAAGGGTCCTCAGAACATAAGAACATAAGCATTGCCATACTGGGACAGACTGAATTCAGGTCACAAGTACCTGGCAAGATCCCAAAAGAGTAAATCAGATTTTATGTCTCTTATCCGAGAAATAAGCAGTGGATTTTCCCAAGTCCATTTTAATAATGGCTTATGAACTTTTCTTTTAGGAAAGTAGCCAAACCTTTTTTTATTTTTATTTATTCAATTATTCAAATTATTACAAGAAACATCTTGTTTTAGGAAGTATCTTCTAATATATATATATATATATATATTCCAGTCTCTCCCCTCCGTATCACAGAAGGGATACAAAGGGTTCCCCATTTCCTCAACCAACGAGGCAGATGCTTAGTAGGGAGCTGAGCACTCTTCCAGACAGCTTAGCAGAAGGAAGGTGAGAGAGAAACCCATTTCCCTCCAAAACATTCTTGCTTATACTTTCTATGGTGCTGGAGTGGGAGGAAACAGGGATCATGATCTGAGACTAGAATTAAAAGAGGAGCAGGAGAAACTAAAACTAGGATTACTGGAGTGTGAACTGGGGTCTGCACAGCAGGAATGGAATTACTGCTAGCTCTTCAGGAGGAGCTGGATTTGCTAGAAAAATGGGCTAGCAGCCTCTATGAAAGGAGCCAGAAACACTGGATTATGAACTGGGGCTACAAGGGTTTCCCCAGGAGGCATAGAGCTGTGGCCACAGAACATGAGCTAGTTTTGGAGGCGGAGTTAAGTTGTTGATAGATGGTGGGGAAGAAAGAGCTGGATTATGCATTGATGGAGTAATGGGTGAAGGTGGTGTTTTGTAAATAGATGGGAGGTTGCAGGTGGTTGAAAGGATAGCAGGGGTGAGAGATATACTGCAGATAGATTGTGTGGGCATAATAATTAAGTGTTGAATGACTGTGACAGAAGGAGGGGAACAATGGAGACTGCGGAGGGGTGCCACTATACTCACAGAGGCAGAAATTCCAAGACAGAGAGAGGGTTGGTTCCTCAGAATTTCAGAATGTATTAAAGGATTCTTTAAACAGAAAAAGGTTGGAAAAGCATCGTTATAGCCAATACATTTGGTTATAACAATGCTATAATTTGGCACGTGGGTTTTTATTGTACTTTGCAGCAGCCTCTCCTTTTCATTTTCGGAGTACTAATATAGTGCCTGCTTAGAACACCCCAAGTGCAGTAATTATAGCTTTGCTACAACCAATCAATTCTGATATTTAGAAGAGGGTGAAAAAGTTAATAAAACTTCAGAGAACACAAGCGCGTGCCCAGTAAACAAATAAAACCTACCACTGCATGCATGCAGCATGAACAGCTCAGCAACTAAAATTTGGTATTGAGTAACAGCGGGGCTGGTTTCATTTTCAGACACATGAGCTGTGCTTTTACTCAAGCATGCATTACGAATGACACATGATTTCACTGTGGCACTCAGGCACTCACACATAGCCTTTTACAGCAGGAAAAATGTACTCATCACCACTCACTAAACAGGAGCCACTGCAGCCGGGGGTCCAGTATCCTGGCTGCTCCAGCTGTTCTCTTGGCCCATGACCTCACCAGCATCAGTCTGAAATATAAAATCTTGGAAAACTGTCAGGCAGCTCATTACCTGTAATCCTAGATCAGGAGGTCAGTAATGTTTTTGGGAACAGTGCCAAATAAATCAGCAACATGTACTTGTAAGAGAGAGGAGTGCGACACCAACAAAAAGGGGAGCAGAGGACAGGGGATAGGGGGATAGGAAGGGCAGACTGTTCAGTCTGATTAATAATATAAATTATTTTTGAAATAAGTACATAATTTTCAGAAATATAAAAGCTAAGCAAAATATGTTTTCAAATATATCAAAGTTGTTCCTTATTTCTAGACTTCCTGTATAATTATTTGGTCTTTCGTCAAGACAATGTCCAGTCACCAATTTCTGTCATCATAAGTGAAGACCAAGCACCAGTCTCTCTCTCTTGCTAAACTGAGTAGCAGTCTAAGGTCCCTCCATGTCAGTCTCCTCTGGATCACAATAATACAAGTTCAACCTAGCTTCACCAGTGTCTACTGACCCATGGTCTCTCTGAGGACAGCATCACAACTATTCTTGCCCCCTACCTCTCCACCCAAACAAATCAGTGAGCACCTCAAGGAGGATTCATCAGTGCTTGGCACCACATTGAAAGCATATGGTAGAAAGCAGGAGAAGAAGGTGCTGTGTCTACAACTCCTTACTTTTATCAGTGAACTTTGTAATCTCTCTCCCTTAGGATGGGGAGCCTTGCGGCAGTATCTGATTTGGAGTCAAGAAAATGATTCACATGATAATTTATAAATATGTTGCCAAAGCAGTACATAGTCAGGACAATTCTAAAAGCCATTTCCATATTAAAGCAAGTGGACTTTTAGAAAATTGCCCACCATCAGGCTCGGACTGAGACATAGGCAACATGGGTAACCTAGAGTGCCAAATACACAGGCCAAAATGAGCCACCTTCTGCTTCCTTTAGAGCAGAGGTTCTCAACCCAGTCCTGGGGACACACCCAGACTGTCAGGGTGTCAGAATATCCACAATGAATATGTGTGAGATGTTTTTTATGCAAATCTGTCTCATGCATATTCATTGTGGGTATCCTGACAACCAGACTGGCAAGGTGAGTACCAAGGACTAGGATGAGAACCCCTGCTCTAGGGCCATGCACTTCCTAAAACCACTGACCCTTCCTCTGTTCCTCTTCTGCCTCTCCAAATCTTTGACACCCCCAGATCTGCACCCTCTGAATCTGCTGTCTGGTCTTGTCTGTGGGCACCAAAATTTTAAATCTGTCCTACCTGCCATAAGGGTTGGTAAACTATGCAGATGCTTCCAGTATATGCGTAAGTTTACCTGCATTTTGAAGAGGCTTTGAATTTATGAAATTAAATGCAAATTTTACCACAGGAAAAAAGTATTCATGTAAGTGAGCAAGTTAAATGTGCAGACATTTTTCCGAGGATGATTTTCAACCTGAAAACTCAACAAAGTGTGCATTTGAACAGTCAACACATACTCCCTCACTGCTGTGGCTCTCTGTCCCAGTGTGTCACTCTCACTGCCCGCATTCCATTCCTTACCATTCTCTCTCTCTGCCCCAAACTATTCACCTTCCTTCCTGCTCTGTCTGGGACTGCTGGCTGCTTTACAGAGAGGTGTGATGAGGAACTGGTGTACTAGCTATAGAAGTGCACTTGCCTGTCTCTCTATGATATCCCAGTTGCAGTGGCGGACTGATAGTACTCTGGGCCCCCAGGCACTGAGAGTACTCTGGGCCCCCCACCACCACTACCGCCGCTGCCCACACACTGCCGCCCCCCCCCCCCCCACCCCCCGGACCAACTGTGGGGGTTTGCCTTGACAATTTTAGCGCCATGTAAGTGTGTCTTGAGATGAAAAAAATTTAAAAATCTTTGACTTAACCAGTTATGCCAAACTGAATAAAGATAGGATGACTTTTATGTGGTCCTCCTTTTTATACAGTTACTTTGACTCATTAAGTGCTGACTCTGCTTTCAGAATGTCTTCAATATAGCCAGTTTTGCGCTAACTGGACATTTTCATTAGCCTTATCCAGTTAAATCCACTGAATATGAACAGTTATGGTGGCCCTGAACAAGCTATTTCTGGCCAGTTAAATCCCTTCGATTATAATTTCTCCAGGTACAGGGAGATATCTGAATGTAACTCCCTTAGAGCTACTACTGAAAAAAATGAGAGTGAAATCTAATTAAAATAAAATAGAAGACTATTAATGACAGAAAGGTTTTCCAGTGGTTCCTAGTACTAATGCTGTTATACTAGTTGCCAATAGCTGTGATCTCTTGATAAACCAACTCAATGTGTCATATTGCAGCCATCGTGTATTAATTATTCAGGCAATGTTAAATCCTTGTGAAGAATGTGGCATGAGAGTTTCACTCTTGTTTTGCATGACTGATATTTTTATAAAGTGCTAGCAAGGTAAAAAGCCCTGGTGGCAATCTGTCCTGACCTTTCTACCTGCTTTGTTTGCACAGTCTATTTCATGTTCAGGTATGCGGCTGTGAGAGTGATCCTGCCATCTTGTCACCATCATAGGCGATGCAAAGCCTTAGGTTGCAGTTTCTTTGGTCCTAAGCCAGGAACCCTATGGTCTAAATTACTACTACTACTACTTATCATTTCTATAGCACTACTAGACGTATGCAGCGTTGTACACTTGAACATGAAGAGACAGTCCCTGCTCGACAGAGTTTACAATCTAATCAGGACAGACAAACAAGACAAATAAGGGATAAGGGAATTACTAAGGTAGGAATGATAAGCAGCATCAAAAAGGTGGCCAAAGATGGAACTTGACGTACTGGCTCAGGAAGTGTATTCCAGGCATATATGGTACAGCAAGATAAGAGGAACGGAGTCTGGAGTTGGCAGTGGATGAGAACGGTACAGATAAGACAGATTTACCAGATGAATGGAGTTGCCGGGGAGGAATTTAGGAAGAGTTAAGAGTGGAGAGGTACTGAGGAGCTGCACAGTGAATGCACTCGTAAGTCAATAAGAGGAGTTTGGATTGTATGCAGAAACGAATATGGAGCCAATGAAGTGACTTGAGGAGAGGGCTTATATGAATGAGCTAATATGCCTCCACTGCATGCAAATCTCTCTCATGAATATTCATTGTGGATATCCTGAAAACCTGACTGGCTGGGGTGCCTGCAGGACCAGGTTTTGGAAACACTGACTTATAGTATTCTGCAAGTTAAATATGTAACTGAGAGTGCCACCTGTCTACCACTCATGCTCCACCCATGTGTACAACCGCTTACATTTACACACTGTGCCATGGATTCTATATATATGGTGCTGATCGAAAATATGTGCCCAACTACATTGGCTAATGAGCTACATGCAGTTCTATAACAACTTGCACCCAAATCCCATAGCACACAACCCAACAGGGGGTGAGGCCATGGGTGAGTCCTAAAATTTGTGTACAGTGTTATAGAATCCTGGGGCTGTGCATCTAAATTGGGCACCTAGAATTACACTTGGTGTCCAAATTGGGGTGCCGAAATCATCACTCAATGCTATTTTTTAAAGGATGCTTATCTTTGAGTAACCATTATAGATTAGCATTGCGCACTGATTTTTTTTTGTGCCGATTTTTGAGAGCCATTTACTGCGTCGAGCCCTATGTAAGTTACCCGTGCCATTAAAGAAAAAGCTTAGGCATCCTGCTGGCACTTTTGTGGTAAGTGTGCACTTATGCTTGTAAGTACTAGTGTTCGCGAAATACTCATGCTAGGAGTACATTAAATGGGGATGCCTAGATGATAGAATTGCCCTTCATATGTGTATACACATGTATTTTATAAAACATGCTCACAAATCAGAAATCCTCCTGCACACCACTCAAACTATTTTATTTATTTATTTGTTGCATTTGTATCCCACATTTTCCCACCTCTTTGCAGGCTCAATGTAGCTTACAAACTATGCTACTGGGAATACATATATGCCAACTGAGTAAAAAGAAGGTGCACACTTTTCCATGTGTATACATTTTATACATGTGCACAGTCCCACACTTATTAAAAGGCCTTTACTTGTGGAACAATCTCTTCAAAATTATTTTAGAAAATATGTATGGATATCTCAATTCCTCCACTGCTCTGCACACGATTCCCCCTGGAACACTTACATATGGTGTACCTATAAGTACACTTTGAGCCCTACAGAATTTTGGTTTTGGCACTGAAACTGGTCCAAAATCGGTATTCAGATCAAAATACCACTGTATTTTCAGTTGAATCTGAAATTTTGTGCTGTGTTCCCATAGAGCCTCCTCCCAAGGCTTCACTCCACTTTTCTCTCTCCCCTTGAATAGAGGTATCCCCCACGCCCTCCAGCCCACCCGGAACCAACTGTAGACTCCCCCCTCCCCCAAGGTCTACCTTACAATTGTTGGTGGCCTAGTGGCATAATTGGAGCAGGAGCATCTCCAGTTGCTCCTGCTCATGCTGTCTCCTCTGTCAAAATGGCTGCCACAACCTCCAGCAAACTGAAAATTGCAAGGTAAGTCCTTTCTGTACCCTGACTTCTCTCCTGGGCCACTCCAGCACTAATGGCATAGTGCCATGGCAGTCATAGCTAGTATTCAATGACCTGTATGGTCATGTGTCACTGACTGTCATCCAAGGTGATTTTTCTAGACAGGAACCTCTCCTAACTGGTTAAATCATTTTGAATATTTAGCGCATGAATTTTATAAACTATGCAAATATATGATAAGAGCACCTTGAGTATTGTGTTCAATTCTTGTCACTGTATTTCAAAAAAGATATAGCGGAATTAGAAAAGGCTCAAAGAAGAATGACCAAAATAATAAAGAGGATGGAACTCCTCCCATATAAGGAAAGACTAAAGAGGTTAGGGCTCGTCAGTTTGGAAAAGGGACAGCTGGGGAGGGGGATATGATTGAGGTCTATAAAATCCTGAGTGGTATGGAGTGGGTGGAGGTGAATCAGTTTTTCACTCATTCAAAAAGTACAAAGACCAGGGAACACTCAATGAAATTGCATGGAAATACTTTTAAAACAAATAGGAGGATATATTTTTCATTCAAAGAATTGTTATGCTCTGGAACTCATTGCTGGAGGATGTGGTAACGGTGGTTAACATATCTGGGTTAAAAAAGGTTTGGACAAGTTCCTAGAGAAAAAGTCCATAGTCTGTTATTGAGATGGACATGGGGGAAATCTCTGATGCCCCGGGATTGGTAGCATGGAATGTTGCTTCTAATTGGGTTTCTGCCAGGTACTTGTGACCTGGATTGGCCACTGCTGGAAGCAGTAAATTTATGCATGAGAGTTTGAATTTGATTGGGGATAGTTTTGGGTGGCTAGTTTACAACAGTACTTAGGTGTCCTGTATGTGTCCTGTTATAAAACTATCCCCAGTGTATTCCAAAGCCAGTGTTACAGCTGAAGCATCAACAAATGACTTCAGCATGTGCTGTTCATCCTACTGCAGTACGCTCATTTCAGTTCAGTAGTTCCAACATCAAAACTTGATCAGGTATTTGCAGTGCGTTTTTTCTAGCAAAAAACGGTGCCGATACTCAAATGCTTGGCCAACCTTCAGGAGTGGGGTGATTACTAAGGGACCCACCCCATAATAGCCAGGCCCTCTGCAACCAGTCTCAGAATCTATGACAAGACTGAACTGGTGTGTAACACTTGAGCTCTTTCATTAAAACTTGGGGTCCATGGGTCAATTTTAGCAGACAATGGAAAAGGTACCGGTACTCAGTACCCCCAAGTACCCCCTCAAAAAAAGGCCTGGGTATTTGAGTCATGGTTAGTGGTCATGGATTTGATATACCACCTTTCTGTGGTACAACCAAAGTGCTTTACATTTATTATATGCAGGTACTAAAAGAATTCACTACACATCAAGGAAGAAGCGAAGCAAAAGTTAGGTACATATTCATCAATACTATTTAAGATTAACATCGAAAGATTTGCACAGAACAGTAACATGATGTTGAGACATATCAGAGGTCAATTTTCAAAGGCATTTGCCTATATAATTTGACTGTCTTAAAATTTCCCTCCTATAGTTCACTTGAAAGTACGTGTGGGGTCCCACAACAAATAGGGGCAATTCTATAAGTGGGTACCTCCTTTTAAGCACCTTGATGCCACACAGTGACAGCCTTTTCTATTTATGGCATTATAGAATACTAGTTTAACCCTCACTTTTTCCTGCCCTCTATCTCTATTCTGTCTGGCGCTGCCATGTTTTCAAAATGGGTGTCGCGGGTCTTGACAGTCTCGCAAGACTGCTGCAGGGAGTCTCGGCAGCCATTTTGAAAACATGGCGGCACTGGACAGAATAGCGGCAGCAGGCAGGATAGAGCCTCTAGACCATCAAGGCCCTTCAAAGCAGGACCAGGGAGGGCCCACTGAGGTTTGGGGGGCTTTAGTGTGTGCGGCTGCGGGAGGAGAGCCTCTGGGCCCCCAGGCACTGCCCGGTTGCCCGAATGGTCAATCTACCCCTGGTAAGTTGTGTGCATAAGTGGCAGCCTTGCTCATGCCCCTCCCATGTGAATTACTCTTTGCAGTTACCTGCTATACTGGCATGTAAGATAAAAGGAACTTCAGTATGGATAGTTTAGAATTCCAAAAGTGCCCCCAACAGAAAATAATGTATTTGCCACATATTAACAGATCTCCAACATTCTCATAGGTTGTGATGGAAGCTATGAGAAGGTCTCTGAAAACTGATGAAGAGAGCCAGGAAAGACATATTATTGTGCCATATTATTTAACCGTTGTATAACTTTTCCTCTCCTCCTTCCTGTACACATTAATTGATTTGATTTGCTTACTTTATTTTTTGTTTATTAGATTGTAAGCTCTTTGAGCAGGGACTGTCTTTCTTCTATGTTTATGCAGCGCTGCGTACGCCTTGTAGCGCTATAGAAATGCTAAATAGTAGTAGTAGTAGTAGTATAAGCAGAAGAAAGTCCTGAGTTTAACCAGTTCACAATATTGATGGATTTTAAATTTGTGTAGCTTACTTCAATGTAGTGGGGAAGTGTATTGAAGAAACAGATGGTTCTCCCTCTCTGTCAGAATTTGGAGTGCTGGCAGAAGGGATCACTGAATGGATTTGTAACAGGGTATCCGTTATAGTGGATATATTTACTGTTAGCTACAGTTATGGATCAGTTCTGTTTAACACAATTGTGGAGCGTCAGCTATTTTGAAACATGATTTCTGTCAAGGAAGGTTTGACAGAAGAACTGAAATATTTCATGGGTAGATATCAAAAATGTTCAAAGCGCAGGCAAACAGAACAGTTTCCAGAACAAGTTTTCTTTAGCCTACACACTAGTAGCAGTATCTTCCTTGCATATTGCCTTGGCCATATGCTGAGCTTGTTCTCCATCTTCAGTAAACCCAACTATTCCGGTTGGATTGGTCATCTACAAGAAAGCATACTGAAAGTGGAGATGACTCATCCTGGCATACGTGGCTTCATAAAAGGTGCCCTGTCCATATGTCAAACAGGAAAGAATGTCTCATGATCTGCTGTCAACCTGACATTGGAACAGGCAGTCATCTAACAGGAATTTCTGCATTCTGCTTTCACCAATTTACTATTTGCCAGGCATAGGTGGGCATGAAGCCATATAATGAGGACAAGTATTTTCCAAAATAGGTATGAAGGATTTGGACAAACGGAAAGATGTTACAGCTGAACTGGAACCTGCCAACATGGGAACAAATTGCTCGCATTACATTCTATTACTGAGAAAGTACTACAGAGAAAGTTGAATACAATCTAATACTGATTCATGATAACACTGAACCTTGACTGTTGTTCGTCCTTCGCTTTGAAAAAACTGGATCTGCCATTACAGTTGATTTCCCATTGTATTTGGTGCACAAGGGAGATGAAGCTGTTGAGAAGATCCAGTTCATGTCAACCAAGCAATTAAAAATATAAAATAAGTAATTTTCATCATTCAGAAGAAAACAAAATGATAAAAAGGTTGTTGAAGCCAAGATGGAAAGAAGTTTTCTGGAATTTACCTAGTTCTAGTGTTGTAGCCCCTAATCTTATTGCCACTTACTCTGTATCACATGAAAACCACCATGATGTCAACTGAGAAATCAGTTCTTCTAAGGGTTTCTTAAAGGAGAATTACCAGTTAGGAACATGCATTCATTAAGATGCATTTGGTTGATTAGTGTGCCTTTAAAATTTAGTATGTGCAACATTGGTTTGGGGGCAAATTCTGAAAAGGTTGCTGAAATCTAGGTGCCCGGATGAAGCATGCCAAATGCAAAATCTGTATCAACAGTTCTGTGCAGAACTTCCATTACAGAATACTAGCACAAGTCCGCAGTTCCGTATCAAACTTTAGGCGCGAGCACATGCACTAGTCAAATGACTGGTGCAAATGTGCCTAACCTGTAGGCAGTTAGGCATGTAACTGCTAGTACACTATAACCTGCTTGTCCCTGACAAGCCCATGCTCCTCCCAGGTCCACACCAACTGCCAATTAGAAGCAATTAGTGCCAATTAACATCAATAATTAGCAATAATTGGTTATTAAAATCTATTATCATCTGATCAAACAATTAAGTTAGGTGCATAACAGACCTTATTTTATAAATTGCACACACTACTTTGCATGCTAAGGGGGGATTCTATATATGGTGCCTTAAAAACCATTTCCACCTAAGAGTATTTTCTATAAGCTGCGCCTAGATTTAGGCAAGGTACATAGAAAACACTTAGGCGGCAATCATAATGCTTAAATCTACATGCCTCTATTTACATCAACGAAGACGTGACGTAAATCCCAGCGTGTAGATTTAGGTGCAGAGGGCCATATTCTGTACGTACAAGTGTAAATTTCAAACACCCACAAAACACCCATTTCCCCATCCATAACCACACCCCTTTTTGACTGCATGCATTAGAAGTTAGGCACAGTGCCTTACAAATTACACTTAGCGAGTTGTGTGCATTAAATTCTAATTATTGCCAATTAGTGCTCATTATTGCTTGTTAAGTGTTATTATCAATGCTAATTAGCATGTAAAGCCAATTAAGTTACGCCCGCTGTTATAGAATCCATGTGGAGTTTGGCGCAGATCTCTGAGCACGCTATATAGAATCCGGGGGTAAACATTAAGTTCGGCAACCAACTTTATGGAATTTGGGGGTTCACGTACATTAACACACACACAATCAATTTGCACATGTTAAAAAGTTCTAGTGTATATTAAAACATTTTTACTAAAATGATTGTGTGAAACAAGCTGAAAAAATTTACACAAATTAGAGAAAAGGCAAATTTTCTGAAAATGAACCAGAAGTTTTTTGCATGTGCGCATTCCTAGGAGCCACCTGTCAACCTGCTCATTAATTGATGGAATGTGTTGTCTTCCTAATCTACGTGAACCATCTATATCCAGAGGGCATTCCAACACATGATTTTGTAAAGGTTAGCAAGTTGGGAGGCATTAATTTACATGTGAAAGGAAATTCTGTAACTGTGCACCTGTAGCTACCTGTGCGTTGCATGTGTAAATGCAGGAAAAAAAACATCACTTACAAGCATACAAGCCCTATGCACTATTCTACAGTTTAAGGGTGCATGTAAGTGACTTAGTATGTAAATGTAGGGAGGGCATACCTGTGGACGGGGTGTGGGTGTGTCTCCCAAGTTAAAGAATCATTGTACATGTTGCTGCCACATTTAGGTGCATCCATTAGGCCTGGTTTAATTTGGAGCACCTACATTTTAAGGCACAGCGAAGAGGGTTTATGCAAATATTCTGTATGGTATCTGGGTGCCCAGATGTCATTATAGAAAAGGTACTTCCCACAATGCATTGCTGTGCCCGGTTCAAGGTTGTGTTCATTTGATTAACTGCCTAGAGTTGTGCCATCAAAGCAGTTTACATATAAAAAAAGTACAGAAAGTGAAAAGAAATACAATATAAAAAGAAAAGATTTAGATAACCCTGCTACATAGAATTCCCCCCACTTTTTTGTCAGATGGCAAATAAGATCACTCATTAATAACTACTAATAATTTACACAGAATGATCAAACAGTGACCGCATAAGGTAGGAGAATGTGTAGTGCAACAGTAACCACATCATACGTAAAAATATCCTTTTATTATTAATTATTGAGATGAAGTTACAACAATACCCTTGTACATACGTAATTCATAGTGATGCTTTCTTTCTACATTTTCTATTACATTATATATTTTATGTATCTTTTTCATTAATATTGTTTTATCAAATTCACAATTTTTAATTGTTTAATCATTTATTATGGTTATTTATATGTTTTTACATGTTTTGTTATTAGACCCCTGAGGCAGGCATTGTCTAACACCGAAACACGGCCCGTCTCGGGTCATCTGTTATTAAAATACTCCTGTTGTCTCAGCCTTGTTTGTTTGATCATACAGTATTGCCATATAGTAAATCAGTTAGGAACCCTAGCTTCATATCAGTGTATACGGACATCCACACTGTGGGAGATTTTGAAAACTTCATTCCATGTAGCATATAATATTTCTGGACCATGGAGGGAGACATATTCATCAGTCTTTCATGTTTTCCCTAGAAGCTACACTGAAGTTGTCTCAAAGTCGTCATTTTATCAGTGCTTCAATGAAATTGGAAAGTGACCTCATTTCTGCGCCTGAGATTTCATAACAGTTTACATATAGCTAACATTGGCATATTTGTTTCTTCCTGTTTTTTTTTTATTATTATATGATATGTGTCTTATTTGTTTCTTGTGTAATTGTTTTCTCTGCATAAATCCTGTTGTATACCGCCTTGATTTCCAAACTGAAATGAGGTATATCAAACATTGCAAAATAAATGTTTGAGTGTTCTGCCACTTCTGCTGAAAAACATTCTCACAATATCAGGGCCACCGTAAACCCCAAGTTCTGCCCAAGAGGAAAGTGGCATAGGAGGGGTGGAGCCAAGAAGGCATGACCCAGGAAATATAAAAAGCCGGGCCAGAGCTAGGTTAAGTAGGCCCAGAAGGAAGCAATGATGCCCACAGCAGATGCCTCCACCCTGAAGCTGAGAACTGCAGTCACTGTTAAGGTAGGCCAAGTTCAGCTTGGAACCTAGAAAAATTTGTGTTTTGACCTTGGCCAGCTGCAGGTCAGCCTTATGTGCCTTCTAGAGACTGTGCTAGTAATTCTGGATCCAGGGACCAGGGCAGAAACCAGTAAGAACTACTGCGGAGAGAAAGACATTAATGTATTCTGGGGCCCTGCAGGAGCAGGCCACCTGAGGACATTGTTATATTACAGAACTATTTTGAATATTGATTTTTCCTTTCCTGTGAAGTGAACAAGAGCCCTTACCTGCCACCTGTAATTTGTTTCACCAGAACTTGCTGAATGTGTGTGGCTTGTTTTACCTTGCCTCACGGCCCACCCTCTCTCACATTACCACAGTAAGGGGCCCTTTTACAAAGGCGCAGGAGGGCCTACACGCGTACAGCGCATGCCAAATTGGCACTACTGCCTGGCTAGCGCATGAACCGGGCGGTAAGTCTAAGTTTGGCACATGCCGAATTCCACGGTAGAAAATAATTTTCTATTTTCTACAGTGGGCCGCTTACCCGGCAGTAAACAGTAGTTGGCGCGGGCTGCATGCTTACTGCGTGGGTAGCGCATGAGACCTTACTGCTAGGTCAGTGGGTGGCAGTAAGGTCTCAGGGTGAAAATGGACGCGTGCAGGTTTCAGTTTTAGCACACGTCCATTTTTTTGCCCCTTAAAAAAGGCCCTTTTACCTACTCAAGGTAAAAAATGGCTCAGCGCATGCCCAAAAGACACGTTCGAACTACCACAGGCCTCCTTTTACTGCAGCTTAGTAAAAGGCCCCCAAAGCTAGCTCAACACTAGGGATCCCCAGTATACAAAGATTTCTCTGGCTTTCATGATTTCGCTGAATGTGACCACATTCTAGTTTTTTCAAGAAAAAGGAGACTTTGGTCTTTCAAGTTTTGAGAAGAGGAAGGCACAGGCAACATTTTTATCTCTAGGCTGCTCAGAACTGGTGAATGAGCTAACAGCAAAAAGCACTGAGATTTTATGTGGCAGATGTTTGGATTTTTTTTTTAATGCAAAGATTGCAGAAATTTCTGAAAGTGCAAAAATCAATAGGTGGATATTCCTTGAAGAAGATTAAAAGAACAGCTTGAAGCACTATGCTACTATGGAAGTTTGTCATCCAATAGAAACTTCTACATACTAATTTCATTTGTGAAATCTGGAACCAAACCTCAGAAAAGTGATTCTGTACTGTATAAATCACACAAACTGTGGATGGAATACTGGAAGCCAACAGCACACACCCAAATAGTTGAGGCCACAGTATATACAGAACTTGAGACTGCGGTACCATATGATGAAGGTGATGTTTTATTGATATAGCTGATATTGTTAATTATACCATGTTTAAGATGAGACTGAAAAATAATTTCCATAATGAATCAAAAATGTATTAGCAATTTCTTCCTGTAAAGTAACTTTGTCAATATATAAACTATGGTTTGGATGAGGTATAAGGGAGGCGAGGGTATGGAAAAATATGTAACATTTGTTACATATGAGATTTGTTCTCATAGCAGCATGGTTTGATTTGGGGTTTGGCACATGTGAAATAGTAAGTTAGGATATGGGAAGGTGCTCTTTACTATATGGCACCAGAATGAGTCATGTATTTAAAGAATAAAAAAATAAAAAGTGGTTAAAAAAACCAGGAATCCCAGAGACTGGATCTCAATGAAAATGAACTAAACTTTATTAAACAGTATATCGATCCAGTCTCTGGGATTCCTGGTTTTTTACCCACTTCTCTGTTATTTTGTAATTATCCGTTCTTTGAGTTCTTCACGTTTGTGGATTCTCTATATATTTAAAGAGCAATTTTATTTATTTAAAGAAAAAAATTGCATGTAAAATGCTACACGTGTAACAATGCCTCTTATAAAATTAGATAATTAATTATGAATGAGGATCGTAGATAACAAATCAACTAATATCAATGAAGAGACTGAATATATTAATATGAATATAATATAAAACTTATACTCAATCATACAATTTTCAAATACTTAACTATAAAATATATAATATAGGTGCTCAGTAATCAACGGTGGTCTTAACTGACATAGCTCTGTGGTACGATTAAAGCTGTTGACCCCTCATTCAATCATTGCACCAGTAGTGGTTCTAGGAATGTTATATACTTAAATAAAAGCCACTTATTTGATCGAGGGGCTGGATAACAATCTCTCCACTGCAACTGTCCCTGACACCTTCAAGCACGCCGTAGTCACACCTCTCCTCAAAAAACCATCACTCGACCCTACCTGCCCCTCCAACTATCGCCCCATCTCTCTCCTACCCTTCCTCTCCAAAATACTTGAGCGCGCCATTCACAGCCACTGTCTTGATTTTCTCTCCTCTCATGCCATCCTCGACCCACTCCAGTCCGGTTTCCGCCCTCTCCACTCGACAGAAACAGCACTCTCTAAAGTCTGCAATGACCTGCTCCTGGCCAAATCCAGAGGCCACTACTCCATCCTCATCCTCCTTGATCTTTCTGCCACTTTTGACACTGTCAATCACGATTTACTTCTCGCCACACTGGCCTCATTTGGGTTCCAGGGCTCTGTCCTCTCCTGGTTCTCCTCCTATCTCTCCCACCGCACATTCAGGGTGCACTCTCATGGATCTTCCTCCACTCCCATCCCGCTATCTGTTGGAGTTCCCCAGGGATCTGTTCTTGGACCCCTTCTCTTCTCTATCTACACCTCTTCCCTAGGCTCACTGATCTCATCTCATGGCTTCCAGTATCATCTTTACGCTGATGACACCCAGCTCTATCTCTCCACACCAGACATCACCGCAGACACCCAGGCCAAGGTATCGGCCTGCCTATCCGACATTGCTGCCTGGATGTCCAACCGCCAACTGAAGCTGAACATGTCCAAGACCGAGCTCCTCGTCTTTCCACCTAAGCCCACTTCTCATCTTCCCCCACTCTCTATCTCAGTTGATGGCACCCTCATCCTCCCCGTCTCATCTGCCCGCAACCTCGGGGTCATCTTCGACTCCTCCCTCTCCTTCTCTGTGCATATCCAGCAGACTGCCAAAACCTGTCGCTTCTTCCTTTTCAACATCAACAAAATTCGCCCTTTCCTCTCTGAGCACACCACCCGAACTCTCGTCCACGCTCTCATTACCTCTCGTCTCGACTACTGCAACTTGCTCCTCACTGGCCTCCCACTCAGCCATCTATCCCCCCTTCAATCCATTCAGAACTCTGCCGCACGTCTCATATTCCGCCAGAACCGATATACTCATATCACCCCTCTCCTCAAGTCACTTCACTGGCTTCCGATCAGATACCGCATCCAATTCAAGCTTCTCCTCCTTACTTACAAATGCACTCACTCTGCTGCTCCTCACTACCTCTCTACCCTCATCTCCCCCTACGTTCCTGCCCGTAACCTCCGCTCACATGACAAATCCCTCCTCTCAGTACCCTTCTCCACTATTGCCAACTCCAGGCTCCGCTGATTTTGCCTTGCCTCACCCTATGCCTGGAACAGTCTTCCTAAAATCCCTATGCCAAGCCCCCTCCCTACCCATCTTCAAATCCTTGCTTAAAACTCACCTCTTCAATGCTGCATTCAGAACCTAACCTTTCGAACATATAGGTTGCCCCAATCTGTCTGACCTATCAGATTAACTGTACATTTGTCTTTTAGATTGTAAGCTCTTCGAGCAGGGACTGTCCTTCCATGTTAAACTGTACAGCGCTGCGTAACTCTAGTAGCGCTTTAGAAATGTTAAGTAGTAGTAGTAGTAGAGCTTCCAATATGACCACCATGAATCTCTTGTGCTTCAATCGTCAAAGGAATCTTCTGTGAAAAAAAGTGCCTCGACCAAAATTGTGTGTGCAAAAAATCACCACTGTATCAAAAAATCTAAAAACTACAGCAACAACGAAAACTTGAAGAGTCCAAAAATAAAGTATCCTATCAGAATTGAAAAAAATATATATTTGCTCTCCAATCAAAAAGAATCAAATGGATATCTTCAAGAAAATAACAAGAACTAAGGGCTCACTGGGAGACATCACTTATAAATCCAAATGTCTGTGCTTTATCTTCCTGCAGTAGTCTCCACGTGGTTGCAGTCACAATTCATATCCATTCATAAGATGAATCTAAACATATATTCCAATCTTCAAATACTTTCTACCAAAAATTACCGGTCTCAAAGATCTTTGCCACTGTTTGCCGATTTCTATACGGTCCAGTGTTTCGCCAAAAGCGTTTTCAGTAGACAACTGTATGGTTGAGTATAAGTTTTATAATATATTCCTATTAATATTCAGTCTCTTCATTGGATATTAGTTGATCTTATAAAATTAGGTCACACCTACAAGTCGGCATGTGTTTGTAGAGTAGGCATGCTCACAGGAGGAATTTAGGAGGAGCATGAGCACAGTTATGATTCATATGAATATTTTACAAAGCATATGCATATTTTGGGCCCGCTTTACAAAGGCGCACTAGTGTTTTTAACGTGCGCTAACCGTGTAGATGTCCATAGGACATTATCTACACGGTTAGCACGTGCTAATTTTTAGCACATGCCAAAAACATCAGTGCGCCTTTTTTAAACAGGGCCCTTGACATACTAAAACGTATACAGGTACCTGCTCCCAAGTAGGTCAGTGATTGTGATTTCTGCAAGATTTTGTGATGCCGTTTTATAGACCCATTGGGGTAGATTCAAGAAAGTGTGCGAATAATATGGGCACTAAGGAGGGGATTCTGTGAGCGGTGCTCAAAGTTCGGTGCCAGAAAAAATTGGCGCTAAGCGTGATTCTGTAAAGGGGTCTATAGAATTCCGCTTTGTGCTGATTCCTGCTCCTAATTTTAAGCATCAGACTTATGCCCGATGAAACCTGGTGTAAATGCTAGCATCCAAGTTAGGCACACTGAGGCCTTATTCTATAACTCTGTGTGCAACGTTTCAGAATTCCCCCGACCCACCCAAGGCCGTACCCCCTTTTCAGTTATGTGCTAGTAGAGTTAGACGAGTTACCTTATAGAATAGTATGCAGCAAGATATGCATGCAGATTTTAATGAGAGCCAGTAAACTTCAGTTGTTGTTGATAGTTATAAGTACATAAGTATTGCCATACTGGGACTTACCAAAGGCCCAACAAACCCAGCGTCCTATTTCCAACAGTGGCCAATCCAGCTCAGAAGTACCTGGCAAGATCCCCAAAAAGTATAATACATTTTTATGCTACTTATCCTAGAAATATATACACACAAACTTTGAGCCGGAAAATAGGTGGGATAATGTGGGGTACAAATGTAACAAATAAATAAATATGCAGTGGATTTTCCCCAAGTCCATTTTAATAATGGTTTGTGTACTTTTCATTAAGGAAGCCATTCTCTGGCAGTGAATTCCAGAGTTTAATTACACATTGGGTGAAGAAAAATTTTCTTCGATTAGTTTTAAATTTACTACTTTGTAGCTTCATTGCGTGCCCCCCCTAGTCCTAGTATTTTTGGAAAGAGTAAAGAAGCGATTCACATCTACCCGTTCCACGCCATTTATTATTTATAAAATACAGCATCTGGTATTCCCAGGCGGTCCCCTAACCAAATACTCACCAGGCCCAACCCAGGTTGGCTTCCGAGATCTATGGGATCGGGTGCAATCTGGGTGTTGTGGTTTAATAAGGGCTTGTAACTCAATTTTCATGCTCATATTGGTTGCGCAAATCCTGGCACTATATATGGAATCCTGGGGTCAATTCCAATTCTGTAATGGCAAATGTGTGTGAAATGGCCATTATGGAATAGAGCGCAAGTCAGCATACGCGTACCTTAATGTTAGGCATGAGCACTTACGCCATGTCAAAAGCTGATGTAATTGGTCAATCCTGAAGTTAGCAGTTATATGCATAAGCAATAGTATTTTATAACATATGCATGCAATTGCAAGACATGCTCCTGATCCACCCATGTGCATGCCCCTATTATAGATTCCACTAAAGGTTTTAGGTACTAATCCCTAAATTCTATAAATGGTGCCTTAAGTTGTACGTCCTAATTTGGCCACACAGCCAAATTGCGCTCATAACTTAATTGATTAACACTCCAATCAGCACCGATAATTGCTACTTAAACAATTAGAAGCACTAATTGGCTTCAATTAGATTTTATGCACACAACTGTCTAGGCATATTCTGTAACGTGGTGTACGTAAATTCTAATGCCGAAGCTGAAAGGGGGGCATGGCCATGGGCGTGGAATGGACAGGTCTTGGGCATTTCATAAAACTATGCACACTGTTAGGAATACACCCAATCTGCACCTAAGTTAGGCGCAGGTATTTAGGCCTGGTTTTAGGTGAACTAAACGGCCACATCTAAATTTTAATCGGCACATGAGCATATCCTATAAACTATGTCTTTTTAGAATGGTTTTTCAGTGCCAATTTTTGATGCACCATTTATAGAATGTGGCCCTAAGTTTATAGAATAAACACGCATAACTACAAATTAGTTGCAATTAATGCCACTTAAGGGCTATTATTGGTATTTAAGGCGAATTGGCATTTAATTTAACAATTAACTTAGGCGTGCAACTGGCACTGTTCTGTAAGTTGTGTGCCAAAATTTGCTCACTAGTTGGAAATGTATAGAATCTGGGGGATAGGGGGTAATTCTGTAACTGGGCACCCTCTTTAGGCAGCCCAGTGGCGTGCAGAAAAAGCCTGATCCGTAACAGCATCTGGTCACCCAGATTACGTTTATAACCCGCTAATAGTTCATTTATAGCCTGCTAATACCAATCACATAGTTCATAGCAGATTACAACTAAAATACTAGATCAAAATAAATCTAGGATGTAACAATATTAATCCAAAGTTGCCATGAGTGTCAATCTTAAGGTCATCAATAAACCAAACAATCACATATTCACTAAAGTAACTACAATGTAACTACAATATATTACATATTTATAAAATAACAATGTCTTTAATCCCTTCTTTAAAATATCATAAGTAGGAATATACCTTAGTTTAAATGGAAGGGAGTTCCATAAACTAGTTGCCTGATATGCAAATAAACAGGTATACAATTTCTTCGAGGTGATGTCCCAGGAACAAGGAAAGGAAAATGAGAATGATCTTTTGAGTATTATAATGCTGTCCTAATTTTGAATAGCCTACAATAGAAATCATATATTAAAAATTCAAGCCACATATAAACTTAAATAATAAACATCCTAATTTGAATAGTATCTTAGCTTCAATGGGGAGCCAATGCAGCTTAATAGAATATGCTGTGATTCTGGTGCCCGCAGTTACACCAGCCATAGACCTGGCCTAAATGCGATCACACAAATATGGCAATTGTGCACAGAATGTATCATATTCTGTAAGTTGTGCATGTATCTGTGTACTTCACCTATGTCTCTTTCATGCTCCACCCATGACATTATATTACATTTATCTCATATTCCACTAATGCCAATTAGTTCAAAGCAGAGACATGATAGAGGTATAGAAAATAATGAGTGGAGTGGAACAGGTGGATGTGAAGCGTCTGTTCGCGCTTTCCAAAAATACTAGGACTAGGGGGCATGCGATGAAACTACAGTGTAGTAAATTTTAAACAAATCGGAAAACATTTTTCTTCACCCAACGCATTCGTTGCCAGAGAATGTGGTGAAGGCGGTTAGCTTGACAGAGTTTAAAAAGGGGTTAGACGGTTTCCTAAAGGACAAGTCCATAAACCACTACTAAATGGACTTGGGAAAAATCCACAATTCCAGGAATAACATGTATAGAATGTTTGTACGTTTGGGAAGCTTGCCAGGTGCCCTTGGCCTGGATTGGCCGCTGTCGTGGACAGGATGCTGGGCTCGATGGACCCTTGGTCTTTTCCCAGTGTGGCATTATTTATGTACTTATATTAAGAGAGATTGGGACGATAACCCAAGAAGCCAGGTGGAAGTCTGTTTGCACTTTTCTGTCCAATGCTTAAAGTTACTATCTGTTTGTAACTAAGAATGTCATAAATGACCTGTGAGGTGTTACAATTCGATGAATTGTGATCATGTGATTTTTAATGTCAGTACTGCTCTAAATAGTTGGATGTTCCCGTATATGCAATAGTCCTGGTTGGCAGTTCATCCTGGTTGGCAGTTCATGAGTATACATCTTGCCCTGTGTGTGACACGTTTTAGATTTGCATGACTCCTGTCACAGGCATATGTTCGCAGAAACACTACTGAGTTCCTTTTCTGTGCCACATATACCTATTGATGAATCGTGAATTCAAGGTCTACTGACATTTTGGATTGACGGTTATTTTGCTCTTTGTTTCATTGCCTTACTTTTCACTCCCTGCCCTTACATTGATATGAAAACATTTTCCATAAAATAACTTGAAATTTACATCCAGTATCTAATTATCAGCTTGAAAATCATCTATCCACAACATATTTCTGGAATAGAATAGTTTTTACAGATTTCTTAAATAACATATAGTTAAATTGATTTTGTCTGTGAGCTGGTAATACATTCTAATCCCTTGCTACTTGATAAGTCCTTGGGATTTGTAATGATAAACAATTTGTAGTTGAACTTCTGTTGGAACTAGAAAAAAAAGATTAATCAGATCATGCATATAACTAGATGCCTGACCATTAATGATCTTGAAGATCATACAGTATAACCAGAAAAGAGACAACTGAGGGGGGTTATGATTGAGGTTTACAAAATCCTGAGTGGTGTGGATTAGGTGGACGCGAAGATTTTTCACTCATTCAAAAAAAGTACAAAAACCAGGAGACACTCAATGAAATTGCATGGAAATACTTTTAAAACAAATAGGTGGAAATATTTTTTTCACTCAAAGAATAGTTAAGCTCTGGAACTCGTTGCTGGAGGATGTGGTAACGGCAGTTAGCATATCTAGGTTTGAAATAGGTTTGGACAAGTTCCTGGAGGAAAAGTCTATAGTCTATTATTGAGACAGACGTAGAGAAGCCACTGCTTGCTCTGGGATTGGTAGCATAGAATATTGCTACTACTTGGTTTTCTGCCAGGTACTTGTGACCCAGATTGGCCTGGAAGCAGGATACTGGGCTAGTTGAACCATTGGTCTGACCCAGTATGGCTATTCTTATGTTCTTATATTAATTTATGTAAGACCCTCACTTCCATCAACAACTGGTGTAATTCCATATATGAAGGGATTACTCTGTCATATTTACTTGACAAATGAGCCTGATCGCAGTGTTCTGAATTGTTTTTAACCATTAGAGAATGACACAAGGATGGAGACCCGCAGTAATTCGTGGTAACAATGGAAATTAATGTGGGTATGGGAGTGGTAAAAAGCCTTGCTCCTGTAGTAAAAAAAAAATGTGATTACCACGGGTCCAGCATCTCTTCCTGTCTTCCTCCTTCCTCCTCCCTCCTCCCTGCCACATCTCTATACCTTCTGGAACTGCAAGGAGGATCACCCACAGGCCTGCTCTGGGGTTTTCCATCCTCTCTCTGCTGGCTCCTGCCTTCTGATGTAACTTCCTGCTGCAGCTGAGGGAGACACAGATGCTGGACCCATGGGAGGGAGGGAGGGCTGGAGTTCAAGGGGACAGAGGCGCTGGACCCACGGGAGGGAGGGGAGCTGTAGGAGACGGAGGTGCTGGACCCATGGGAGAAGGAGTGGGGGCTGAGCTGAAGGGAAGGGATAGAGGTGCTGAAGCTGCAAGGGGGGCTGGAGCTGAAGGGAAGGAACAAAGGTGCTGGAGTCCCATGGAGGGGGCTGGAAGGAGAGCTGCTTGAGTCCCATTGGGGAGGGGGCTAGAGGGAGGGAAGGAAAGAAAAGAGGTGCTGGAGTCCCATGGGGAGGGGGTGCTGGAAGGTGGGAAGGGAAAGAGGTGCCGGACCTGCAGGGGGGAGAGCAGAGAAGGGAAGGGACAGGAAAGAGAGAGAACCAAACCAAGGGGATGATGGAAGAGGGAGTGGAATTCTGAACACACACAGTGGAGGGAGGGAGAGAAACACCTTGATATGGGGGAGGAAGAGAGGGGAGAAGCTGGACACAGAGGTATACAGAAACAGGAGATGATGGACATAGATGGGAGCATAGGGACAGGGACACAAAGGTGAAGTGCTGTATGTGGATAGTATATAGACACAGAGGGGCATTGCCAGGCATGGGAGGGGTATATGGACACAGAAGGAATATGCAAGATATGGGGGAGAATAGGAACACAGAAGGGAGATGCTGGGCATGGGGGGGTCATATGGACACAGAGGAGTGATGCTGGACACGGGGAGAGGATAGGGACTTAGTGATGGTGAATTTCAGGGAAATGGACACAGGGGAGATGCTGGACAGGGAAGTATAAGGGGACATAAAGAAAGGAGATGCTGAACATGGGGAAAGATACAGAGATGGATGATGGATGATGAGCATGGAGAAAGAAGAAATGTCAAATGGGCAGGAGACCCTGGCGAGTGAGTTGAGAAGACGGAGGGAAACAGAAACCAGAGTCTGGGACCAACATGATTTGAAAAATAAAATGACCATATAACAAAAAGGTAGAAAAAATTATTTTCTGTTTTGTGATTAGAATATGTCAGATATGAAATGTGTATCCTGCCAGAGCTGGTGTTAGATGTGGCTGAAATGTGGGAGGGGACCCCAAAGCCCACTACCACTCCAAGCCTTCTTCAGTTTCCAACAGGCTTAGGACTCTCTTTGGCCAGGGGGCAATTGCCTAGTTGCACTCCCCTAACACCATCCCTGGCATATGTGATCTTTATATTTTGCACGGTATAAGTGGAAATGCTTCTCTTTCTATTTCTTTGATGTGGGTTCTTGGGGTTTTGGTTTAATATATGTTTATCATTTTTTGGTCAGCCATTATATATTTGGCATTTGTGTTCTGTGTGTGTGTGACTGAGGTATTTTGTTAGCATGAATTTTCTGTGTAACATTCTGTAGTAATTTGGCATGTTCAGTTTTCTGATAGTAGAGGGGGGGATAGTTGTGAGGGGGGAGGGGAGACAGGGGGTTATGTTGATCCTTGTTATATTGTTTCTGATTTATAAAGTAATAGGTCTAGGGAATATTGTTTCTTTTTATATTTTAATGATTTAAATATAAAATCATAACTATTCGAGGCTTCTGCTGTTGGGATCAGACAGTGCTCGTGAGGACAGGTCTGTTATAGTATTCGCGGGTACGAGGCAGGCACAGGGACAGAGTTCATGGGGATGGGGCACAAGCTTTGTCCCCGTGTCATTTTCTAGTAACCATTTCAGTAATGATTTAGTATGTGCCCAAATATACAATGTTACAATACAGTACAGTCTCGATTATCCAATGTAAATGGGATCTAGCCATTGTTAGATAAGTAAAAAGTCAGATAATATGGAAAACAATGGTAACCCATTAAAAAATGCACTGAAAACATACTTTATGCATAAAGAACAGGCATAGGTATCTAGTATTGTTTATTAACACTAACCAGCAGCATGTAAAGCCGGAAGACAGGAAGAGAACCTACACACTTCTTAATGGCAACGGTCTGTTGGATATGCTGGATGGTCAGATTAGCGAAGGTTGGATAATCGAGGCTGTACTGTAATTCAATTGGGACAATAACATGGGTTGCACCACCAGTCCACACTGTTCAGAATGAACTACGGCTGCATTTTAATCGTAGTTAACTCTGCAATTAATGCATTAATCATTAATCACAATTTTAAAAAAATTATGCAGGTGAAACAAGGTCTGAGCCCCAAAATATAAATCAGTGTAAAAGAAGAAGAGTACAGCCTTCTCTCCACAGGATAGGCAGGGACAGAAGAAGCTGCAAATACCTGTAAATATAACATTAAGTATCTTGTAAATAGAATTCGGGGAGAAGTGGAAAAGGGAGTTCCCCTTTGGGAATAACAGCAGGGAGCATTGGAGCCGACTCTGTGGGTGCTTGAGCACCCCCAATATTGAGAAAATTCCTTGTATGTGTCCAGGGAAGGGTCATTTCCATTGGGCTTAGCACCCCCAATAATTTTGAAAAGTTGGCTCCTATGGCAGGGAGTACTTTGGATTAATTTGCTAGTTGCTGTTTGCCTGTTGCAAGCGTTCAAATAAAGAGTTGCATTTGTTTGAGACTTTTTGAGTACTGCCTGGTTTGTGGAAGGAGCTGGGAAACCCGATCAGCTCCATAGGTTAAAGTGTGGCCTCTCAAACCCATGGATCTTTATTCTGGACCATTGACTCACTCCGAAGCTCGAATGCTTGTGTGCTGGAACGGATGAGTGAAGGGAGATTGGCCCTGAATGTGAAACTGAGCTGAACATCTGTTTTGTGGCCCTGGGCCCAGAGCTAGTGCATGGTTGACACCCAGGTTACATATAGTAGAGGAGTAGCCTAGTGGTTACTGCAGTTGACTTTGATCCTGGGGAACTGAGTTCAAATCCCACTGCAGCTTCTTGTGACTCTGGGCAAGTCACTTAACCCTCCATTGCCCCTGGTACAAAATAAGTACCTGAATATATGTAAACCACTTTGAATGTAGTTGCAAAAACCTCAGAAAGGCGGTATATCAAGTCCCATTTCCCTTTCCCTATATAAAGGTGCCTTAAAAATTGGCACAAGAAATAAAGTGGTAAGCATTATTCTATAAACAGTGCTCAAGCACTAAGCGCCGGGAACCATGACTACTTTTAGGCACAGCCATTTACAAATCCCCATGCCTAAATTAGGCGTGAATCCCCTAAATTCTATAGCACACACATAAATTATAGGAATGCTCCTGATCAGCCCCTGATCCTCCCATAACTGCACCCCCTTTTTGGACCAGTGCGTAAATTGGATGGATCCCATGCCTTAATTTAGGTATGTACATTTTAATTAAAGCCAATTAGGACCATTAATTGCTTGTTAAAATCTATTTATCAGTTTTAATTGGCTTGTTCAATTAAATTACACATGCAAGTTGGGCACACACCCAAATTTGCACATGTAATCTAAAGCACCATTTATAGAATTCAGAAGAAAATATAAACAATGCAATTGGTTTACAGTCATTCAAAAAAAAAAAGTTAATAATACATTGATGTTTTTATAAAAAATTGTGCCTGCTTGTTATGGGAACAAAATGCATAACTTTAAAAACTGGTTGAGCTTTCCATCTCCTTCAGTACGATGCTTGTCTGCTATTTTACAAGATCACAATTACTTTTAGGCCCTATAATACAAGGGAGGCAGTTTGAGGGATGAATTCCCCCAGAGGTCTCTAAATAACATAAAATCTACATTTGAAGTTGCCCATGTGAGGCAGATCGCAAAAGTCCCAGTGTTAAGCCTTTGATTAAATTAAGCAAATAACATACACAGGCAATTTGGTTACAATTAAAATTCATCAGAAATGTCTAGCAAGCCTAACTTAAAAGAATAATACGCTCCTGGGTGGCAAGTGTGCACAAACATGGCAAACAAATTTATTTTAGCAAGTTTATCAGCAAAGGAAAAGAAGAATTCCTTTCCATTAGAGGGTCCAGTCCACAGATTATTGCGAGCCCAGTCACTCTGAAGATGGTAGCATCTGAAGGCTGGTTTCTGATGTCCCAGTAAGCATGATAAGAATGCCATTGACGTCAGCAGAGTCATCATTTGTGAGAATGGCACTCCTGCTCCTGAAACCACACCAAGGAATTGCAGGGCTTGGAAAATGAAAAGCTGGTGTGGGGAAGTGGGGGTTCAGGGGAAGTGGCAGCTTTGGCTGCAGCTGGGCTCTTTTCTTTTCTTGTATATTGTGCAGTGATGTTACAAATCAGTGAGAGGATGGTGCTAATTTAAAAAAAATAAAAATGCTTCCTTACGGGATTTCAGTGTTCTCGAAAAAAAATATAAAATCACTCCTGATCCAAATCCAGCATAATCCACCCCAAAAATAATGCAGACTGACTGCAGTCACTGATCAGATGCAGATCTGTGGAAATGCAAATAACTTACATGGAACCCTTCAAAAAAAAAAAAAAAAATCGCATGGCTAGAAAGAGAAAATGGCCAGCTAAATAAAGGGCGTACTGAACCTTGGAAAAAAATATTGAAATGTAAAAAACAAGCATTTTGTTTAACAATCTTCACATATAGAGTGTCTTTATCTATAGGCCCCATCACTTCAAAGGATAGCATGTGCATTATCTTATTATGAGTGGCAGGATCATTTGTCAGTGTCTATCAAAAGGAATGGAGTAAGAAAATGTAAAAGGATTTTTTTTAATGTATATCACATTTTCACAGTAAGCATGTTAATTGCTATCATGTCACCATATTTCAGTGTAGCACATGCTACATAATACATAAACACACAGTTAATCAAGTTAAATGTCTCGGAGAAATGGGCAGCACAGTGTTCATTGACTCTGTTTTTTTCCCCATATACAAATGATCAGTTTCTGTGAAATTGTGTATCTATATCAGGTCATGCAATTCAGAAAAGTTTGAATGATTGAAAATAGTGACGCTTCTAAAGAAGTGTCTTCTCTCATAGTAAGTGCTGTAGATTTCCTGTGCATATTTATTATTTTTTTTCTTTATTTGGGACAGTTTCAGAAGGCAACTGTAGATACTTTCTGGGATCCTGACAAAATACTGATGCAGTGAGGTAGGATTACCACTTCCCAATATCAGCCAAGACTAGGGAAATGGGGCAGAGGGATAGCAGTCATGATTTGGAACAAACTGCACAGAATCAACATCCCTCGTCTAACTGAATCAGAGCCTCCTTTTAATCAAGCTAGAAAAGGAGAAACCAATCTGGGTGCTTATGCTATACTGAACACTTCACAACACATCATCTGTGCAAGAACTGCTCAATCTGATTTCAGGAGAGACCCTGAGTTTCTCTAGGCCGATGATCATACTATTTCCTCAAATACTTCAGGTGCTATCAGTGCAGTACAGGGCTAAATTTAAAACTCTATGTGTGATCTTCAAGGTCCCTAAAGGAAATGGGCCAGAGTACTTGTAGAACAGGATCTTGCTCTATGCCAAGGAGCATCCATAACCACACCCTCTCCAAAGGAAATCACACGCTTTGACAGAGCTAAGGAGCCTTCTCCAGAGTAGACCCAACACTCTGGAATGCACTCTTTGAAAGGCTTTATTTAGTGCAAGACTATCTCTACTTCCTGAAGCAGGTGAAAGCCTGGCTCTTCTTCTAAGCCTTTAATGGAAGAAGCAGCTAACTAGATAGTCACACACACAAGGACTAACATTGGCTACAGATACTACAACATGGCTTATGCTTATGACACAAACATGTTTTGGAGGGAATTCTGAAAATGGCACCCAAACTTAAGCCCCAAAATGATTGGTGCTGATCTACAGTAGTATACTGCAAAAGGTGCTCTGCACAGAACAACCTTTACTACTATTAGCTTAGCATACATTTGAGCCCCTAACTTTGGGCGCGAGCATTTACGCCTTCCAAAGGCTGGTACAAATGTGTGTCGTCCCCCCCACCCTGCCCGATTTATGTCAGTTAGGTATGCAAATGACAGTGTTCTATAACATCACGCCTAACTTCTGGGAATGCCATTTACCTGTCCATTCCCCTCCCATGGCCACACCCTCTTTGGCATTGTGTGCTATGAAATTTAGCCATGCGTGTTATAGAATAAAGCTAGGGCAGATGTGTGTATGTAAGTCTATATTGCTGTCAATTATCATCACTTATTAATTGTTAGGACCACATTAGCTAATTAAATTACACACGGATCTGTGATCAGCACCTAAGGGGGTCTTTTACGTTAGGTGTGCTGGTGTTTTTAGCGAGCGCTAAATGCTAAAGGCTCCAATGTATTTCTATGGGCATCTTTAACATTTAGTGCGTGCCCATTTTTAGCACACGCTAAAAACGCCAGCGCACCTAAGTAAAAGACCCCCTAAATTTGTGCTCCCAACTTTGGATAACCTATATAGAATCTGGGGCTTTGTGACTCCATGTGCAATCTTTTTTTTTACTTAAGTTAGGCACGCTTTTCAGAAGCCTGGTTATGGTGAATTCCATTGTGTCAAAAGTGCAGCTGAGGGCCATCTTTAACTTTTAGCGGGGTATGGTACCATCCTCAGATGTGAGACTTTTCATAGAAGCCATGCTCACTTTGAGCCTGCTTGCTTTTGAGATTTCTAATTTATTGGGAAGAAATTAATGCCCCATCGGCATCTTTCTTCTTCTGCCACCAGCCTGTTTTAGAATGAGCTTTAGATGTGTTGGTGTGACTGCAGTAGGGGTGGCCCCTTCAACCTTGAGGTCAGTCCCATCAGATAGGGCAGCAGCTTCTCAGGGAAAGCAAAACATAACTATAGTAAAAGCAAAACAATAAGTCCTGACAACCACACAAACTCAAAGAACCATCAGCATATCCTTTAACCTGCATTTTTATAGGATACTTATGTGATAATCTTGGCTGTTGAGTTCAGTTCTCAAAATCTTGGAGAGGCTGTAGACTGCAAGTTAATGGGGGGGGGGGGGGGGACTTAAGGCTGAATGTTTGCCTAGTGCACCCACCACCCTTGCACTGGCCCCAGTGGCATAGCTACAGGAGGGCCTCAGGGACCTACCCCCTCCTGCAGTACATGCTCAAGCAGAAAATCTGTTTGGCTGGTGGGGCTTGAGCATCCCACCAGCAGTATGATTCAGGTGAGGGACAGGGGAGAAATGAGAGGAAATGTTTGGCCTCCCTAGTCTTTAATACTTTATTAATGGTGTCAGGTATAGGGTTCTGGTCAGTTCATTTATATTGGAGAACATAAACATAAAACTAGTCTTTAGCTATAGGAACCTTCTCTTGTGGCCTGTTCCTGCAAGGCTATGTTGTGCCCTGTTGGCCCTCCACCAGGCAGCACTCTCTTGACTCTAGCCTGGGTCCCCAGAGTGACCAATACAATCTTTAGTAAATAATATGTCAACCGGCCTCTGCCCAGGTCAGAGATACAGTTCTTTAAGACCCAAGTTGAACCTGGCCTACCTGACTGTCACAGTTCTAGTTCACACATATATGGCGGAGTAGGGTTACCATATTTGTGGAATCAAAAAAGAAGGCATGAAAAATAAAATGGTTGCTACCTTTGTGAAGGAGTGGCCTAGTGGTTAGGGTGGTGGACTTTGGTCCTGAGGAACTGAGTTCAATTCCCACTACAGGCACAGGCAGCTCCTTGTGACTCTGGGCAAGTCACCTAACCCTCCATTGCCCCAGGTACAAATAAGTACCTGTATACAATATGTAAGCCACATTGAGCCTGCCCTGCGTGGGAAAGCGCGGGGTACAAATGTAAAAAATAAAATAAAATATTTAATTGTAGCAAATGTGTAAATTAATTTTTTTGTGTGTGTTAATTAACACACAAGAAACATTGATTGTGTTAATTAACACACAAGAAACATCGGTTGCCTTCCAGTATGTTTATGTTTTTCTGAAATTTGCAGTATCACCTTAACTAACTAGCAGATCTAGGCAGTTTACAATCTATAATCATAACAATCAAAACTCCTGCATATATATATATATATATATTTCCCTATGTTCAACTCCTGCTCCATTCCTTTTCCCTCCCTCCCCCCGCCCTCCAGTCCCGGTCCTAGCCCCAGCCCCAAAAAGTCTCCCAGTTTGTCATCTTGAGCGCATTGCAGGATCACAGTCTCTCCAGCTTGGGCTGGCTATGCCGAATGGTTATGTGGTGTTACCAGGGGGGGGGGGGGGGGGGGGGGGAGGGCACACAGCAGCAGCACAGACAGAGACTCCCAGAGAGTCACAACAGAGTCCTGCAGGAATGGCTGAGGCAGTCAGTAAACAGTAGTGGTGAGCACAAGTCCCGGCCCCTCTCTCCAACAACCTCCTCTGGGCCCTTGACTGCTGACAGTGACATGTGCAGTGCACAAGAAGGTGCAGAACTCAGCCACACACATGCGCCAGTAGATCAGGTGACCTCTGCAGTAATACTGGTGCATACGTGTGTGTCTTGTGAGAACCCTCCAGGGGCGCTTGAGGCAGGAGTTGGGGGGAAGCGGTAGAAGGGCCCTACAACCTCTGGGGAATCTTCACTACAGGTCCCAGAAATCCCAGTACCCTGGGGGTGGAGTTCCTGGGAGGCAGGGATTGCCTGACGCTGAAAGAGGGAAGTGGGACTCCAACTCCCAGAGATTCCAGCAGGGAGAAAGGCTTGCTGGGAAGGGGAAGAAAGGGGACTACAACTCCCAGAGATCTCGGAGGGGGGACGGGCTTTCAGAGAAGGAGGGAAAAGAGGACTGGAAGGCCCCAGGTGCAGAGGAGGTGGATGATGATTGGCTAACGGATACTAATCAGGAGGAGGGGAGTCAGCTCTTAGAATCTGGAGGGGAGGATTTTATGGAGTGGGCACCTGACAATAGAGGAGAGGAGAGCGGTGGGAAACTTATGGACACTTCAGCTCTAGCCCGAACACCAAGAGGAGGTAAATTGCAAGCTGTGGCAGCTGCCTTGTTTTTCCCAAATCAAAGGCCCTTGGAAGAGCATGTGGGGACGGCTCAGAGCAGGACGAGGAGAGAGGCAATAAGGGAAGGTGGGGACTGATGTCATGCTGAAACTGTGAAGGACTGAAAGTTTGAGTTTGAACCTACCTGAAGATAAACCTCCTCAGGAGGGACTGGTACAGCGTAGTGTTTCTTTTTTGTTTTTCTTTATATTGAAGCTATTGAACCTGTGCATGTGTGAACTTTTGTGTTTTGCGGACACCAATAAATCTCCTCATACCCTGGAAAGTGCAAGCGTGAAGATATTATCTTGTCGTGTTGGAGGGCACTCCGGAGCCCGGCTGGAGGAGTCTCTTTCTCTCTTTCCCTACCTCTCCCTACCTGGAGGCACATGTGAGCTGGAGTGTGGTGGATATGTGTATCCCGGAGGAGATGAGTGGTGAGCAGCCCAGGCCTACTACTGGAAGGGGGACCTGGTGACAGTCTGCAGCTACTGTATGTTCATATTGCTTTGCCAAAAACAATCAAAATTTTAAAAACCACCCAGATGCCCAACAGCACCCTGGAAAAGAGGACATGTCCGGGGAAACCGCTGGCCCTCCTTAACCTAGCTGTGCCCTGAGTTTTTATACTTCCTGGACCAAACTCACCTGGCTCCACCCTTCCCGTGTCACTTCCCTCTTAGGCGGAACTGTGAGTTTTCAGGTGGATCTGCCACCTTGAGGGAGTATCATTAAGGTGCAGCAGTAGGGTTCTATAGATTCAGATTAGAAAAAAGATCTGCGTATGTTGTTAGTTTGGCAGCATGAACTGTTTTGTTTTCAGTTTCTGTCTATGACATATATTTTTCAAAAATAGGGCCTAGTGTTTTTGGAAAATATTCTGCATTGTCAGATCCCAGTAAAAATAGCACAGCACTGGGGTGGGTTAATAATGGGATCAGTGGGATAGCATGCTTTATTGTACTCCTGCAGTGTTCCCGAAGTCTTTCAAAATGACCCAGTTAGGTAGCTCTGATTTTAACATACGCATAAGTCTGGAAACAGAAAAGCAACAATACAAAAATGACTACTGAATGAGAGCATATCGACAGATAATGTCTGCACTAAATTAATGCATTTAAATCACACAAACACAATACATTCCATTCAGAAAAAAACATACATGCTGCATTCTGAATTCATGATTTCCAAGGACATGGTCAGGATTGCATTAGGTAGTGATGCTGGGAATTATTTTAAAAGCTCTATTTGTGATTTCCATGTGGAAGTACTGGTAGTCACACATGCATGTTACATACACATGTAAAAAACGATTTGATAAAGCTGCTATTTACACATGGAAATCCATAATTCATAAAAATTTCAAGGGGGCAGGGTCTAGGTGGGATCCACACATGTATTCCCCATTTTACAAAGGGAATACACCGGATATATGTGTGTGTGGTGGGGGGGGGGGGGGGGGGGGATGATGTTCCATGTTGACTTTTACACCTGCTTAATGACACGTATAAGTTTTTAAAAAGTACTTGTTTCGGCCATGGCTTTACACGAGGGAATAAAAAAGATGTTCTCCTTACTCTCGTGCAGTTTATTTCCACCTCCAAACTGAACCCAAGTTAAAATTGTGGCCTTGCTCCTTAATTTGCAACACTGCATTTACGAACCTGCACGTATATATAACACTTATACATTCAGGTTTGTAAAATGGGGCAGCTACTCATGGAAACAGTATCACTTGCACATGGAAGTTCTGAAAGGCACTACAAGGGACTGGGTATCTAAATGGCAGATGAAATTTAATGGGGACAAGTGCAAAGTGAAGCACATTGAGAAGAATCCAAATTATAGTGGGAGTGGAGGAGTGGCCTAGTGGTTGAAGCACCGGTCTTGAAATCCAGAGGTGGCCAGTTCAAATCCCACTGCTGCTTCTTGTGATCTTGGGCAAGTCACTTAACCCTCTATTGCTTCAGGTACAAACTTAGATTGTGAGCTTTCCTGGGACAGAGAAATGTACCTGAATGTAACTCACTTTGAGCTACTACTGAAAAAGGTGTGAGCAAAATCCTAATTAAAAAAAAAACATGGATGTTCCAACACCTCCACCTGGAAGCTGATGGGTCCCTGCCATTCATTTTTTAAGTGTGTATCTTTCTAAATTGGCTGCTCCTGCTGCACCTGCTAGTGCATACATGTGCACACTCAGGTCCGGCGTTAGGTGTGGTCAAACAGGGCAATTGTCCTGGGTCCCCATGTCAGTGGAGGTCCCAAACCTGCCTAAAGTTGAAAGAGAGACAATCTACAAGCAAGTTTTGGGGCCCATCATGTCTAGCACCAGCCCTGTGCACACTTGCTGGTAGTTTATAAAAGCCTGTACGTGAGCAGATCTTTTTCTAAAATACCACAAGATCTGAGCACATCCTAAGCTGGACGTCCCAATTCTGATCTCTACATTTCTATGTAGTATAGGGCTTCCTGTGTGCTTTCTGCAGACTGAATACTACTGTATGGTTTCCTTATGTTTTTTTTTTTTTTTACACTTCACTCCTCACCAAACACTAAAGCAGCTCCCAGAGGAAGAAAAACGAAGATGCCCATGATATAAGCAGAGACAAAAAAAAAAGGTGGATACCGTACCCCCAGCTCTGCGTGGAATGCTAACCTCCTTCACCCGCAATGTAAAGGGGCCTTGTGTATCTCAGAACTCCGAAGCTATTTTTTGACTTTCAAAGTTCACCCAACTGTGTGCTGTGTAAGTGATGGCCTGTATCGCCTTACACCTTAGCCATGGAAGCTCAGTCCAAATGTCCATTTTTAAAGACTGAAATGTCCTTTTTACAGAAGGGCTTTGATCATCCAGCTGAACAACTGGGCAGAGGAGAGGTAGGGGCCTTTGTGAGAAAGCCCTGTAATATATTTATCACACTTAAACGCATCGCCCAGTGCAACTAAACTGCTAAAGTATTAAACTGAAGTGTGGCCAAGAGTAGTGTTTGAATGAACCATTATAAATTATGATGAATTCTGTATCTATTTCCTCAGCTTCCCTAACATGGTGGCAATTCTATATATTGGCGCCATAAATAAGATGCCACATAAAAGGCGCACTTAACACCAATTCCGTAACGGCACTCAACCATGACTAAGCTGTTATAGAATATAGGCATAAGGCGGCATTTTCACACCAAAATATAGATGTGGCCACTTATGTCAACTCAATGGCAGGTCCACGCCGTATGCACAATTTATGCTATTCTATAAGTTTTGTGTGTTGTTAGGAGAAACACCCATGACATACCATGATTTGCCTATGTTAACACCTCCATGCAGTTGCGCACTATGGGGCCTGTTTACTAAAGGGCATTAAGGGCCCGATTCTGTATATGGCACCTAAAGTTAGTGCGTGCTAGGCAATTACGTTTAAGCGTATTCTAAATACTGCATGTAAATTTATGCACGGTATTTAGAAAACGCTTTAGTTCATGCGACTGAACCTATACGTGTCCGTGTACACAGACAAAAAGCTGGTGTAAATTCCTACACGTAGAGTTACGCGCACTGGTCCATATTTTATAACATCGCACATAGATTTTGGAACGCCCACAAAACTTTCATGTCCACACCCATTTTTGCCTTTGCATGTTAGAATTTAGGTGCTGTACATTACAGAATATGCTTAGCAAAGTATGCATGCACGTAAATTCTAATTGCTTGTTAAGAGCTGTTAACAACACTTAGCTTGTTAAAACAATTTATCTACATGCGTAGTTATAAAATCCGCCTAGATTTACACACAGAATCACGTGTAACTCTAGGTGTGCTATATAGAATCTGGGGGTAAGATCTGGGGGTAAACCCTTAATGCGCGCTATGGTCAAAAGTGGACATTCCTGCATTAACTAGTGACCCCCGGATTCTATAAATGGTGACTAAAGTTGTGTGCGCAAATCAGCGCATGCAGCCAAATTGCTCATACAACTAAATTGCTTAACAAGCTAATGAACACCGAAAACTGGTCAATAACAAGCAATTATCAGCACTAATTGCCACTAATTAGAATTTCCATGCACAACTTTCTAAGCATATTCTGTAAAGTGGTGCAGGTACATTCTAATGTGTGGATCACAAAAGGGGGTGTGGCCATGGGAGGGGCATGGGTGGGGCCGTAGGTATTCCTGAAAATTATGTGCGCTGTTATAGAATATGCCTGATCTGCGCCTAAATTAGGCGTGGGCATTCACACCAGGTTTTAGTTGGTATAAATGGTCACACATAAATTTTAGTCACTGGGACAAGTACTACGCATATTCTATAAACTGCGCCTAACTTTAGACAAGGTTTATAGAATAGCACTAAGCACGTTTTTTTCGGTGCTGATTATTTTTAGGTTCCATTTATAGGATTTAGTCCTTAATGCATTATGAGGACTTAGCGCCTCCTAAATAGGAGGCAGTTAATGCTCCCGCATTAACTGTATGCAATGTCGCACTAAATCTGGGCTTAACACAAGCGAAAGTCCCTCATTAAAACATATTAAGCCCAGATTTCACCGCACTTTAGTAAAAGGGCCCCCAAGGGACTTGTGTGCACATTTTATAGAATAGCGCCTATCATTTATGCTCGTAACTACTAATTATCGGTGCCAATTTTATTTATTTATTTATTCCACACTTTCTATACCACTTTAACTGGCAGACAGGGCAAAGGGGGGTATATACTAATCCAAAAGGAATAAAGGATCTACAAAATAATGTTAGGAAGGAACACATGCAATACCAAAAGAGATAAATTACAAGTTTTCCTGTTTGTGCCTCAGAGGTAACGCTGTCAAACTGGATACGTGGAGTAGGCTTGCTCAAAAAGCCATGCCTTTAATAACAACTTGAATTTCTTTAATGAGTCTTCAATTCTCAAAGAGGCAGGGAGTTCCACAGGAATGAGGCTAGAAAAAAGAAAGCACTGTGGCGAGTGCTCTCCATTTGGGCTCTGTGGGGACCTGGTAAGACCATACAATGGTCATTTAAGGATTTAATACTCAGGTTGGGGAATATGGAATCGTCGGAGCCAGCAGATAGGATGGTGTACCTTGGCGAAAGGCATGAAATGCAAGCAGAAGAACCTTGAACATTATATGAAATTCAACCAGCAACCAATGATAAATTTTTAAAGAAGTGCTATTATTCTGAAAATATGTGCACACTTTATAGAATTGCTGTTGGCATATTTTATTTTATTATTTTTATTTAGATTATAACAAATAACAATTGTATTTTATTCTCTTTATGAAGAGATTCGCCCAAGCCAATTTTCTTCTTTTGTTGTTGAGTTTGATTGTTTTCCTTCTTTTTATGTTAGGTCTTCTTGTTTTTTCCTCTATTGTATATTTTTGTAAAATGCTTTGTTATCAAATTTAAAGGTGGTATATCAAATTAATAAACTCAGGGGTCCTTTTACTAAGCTGCGGTAAAAGGGGGCCTGAGTTAGTGTCAGTGCAAGATTTTGACGGACGCTGAGGCCCCGTTTTACCACAGCGGATAAAGGGCTGCCTATTTTGGTCAAAAAGAAATGGCCATGCGGTAAGTGAACCACTTGCAGTGTGGCCATTTTAGCAGGAGTAACGGCTCCCACGCTAACCCTACGGCATGCTGCCCGATTACCACCGGGTAAGCAACAGCGCTACAAAACTACAACATATTTTTAAAGCACCGGAAATGGCATGCACAGGGTGTGGGAACTACCGCCGGGCTTCTGCGGTAGCCTGGCAGTAGTTCTGGCATAATGAGCGGTAAGCCCGCATTAGGCTTACTAACACTTAGTAAAAGGGCCCCTCAATTTTTTGGGTCACCATTCAGTTGGGATGGTTAGGTTTTTTTTAAACGCCACCAGCAGCATTTTAAAAATGATGTATATTCCAATCGTCTATCTGGATAGTTAGATGGAATACCTTCACTCGGTCCAGGCACTGTCAGGGTAGCACAAGGAAATTTCCAGCAGCAGTATCCATATACCCTGAAATTCTATAAATGGCGCCTAAAATTTACGCAAGCAGTTTAATTGATTAATGAGTTAATTAGCGGCTATTGAGGCAGACATGGGAAGCAACTACTTGCCCTGGGATTTATAGTATAGAGTGTTGCCACGATTTGGGTTTCTGCCAGGTACCTGTGACCTGTCTTGGCCATTGTTTGGAAAACAGGATTCTGGGCTAGGTGAGTCTGACCCAGTATGGCTACTCTTATGTAATTATTGGTTCTAATTTCATTAATTGAAATTTATGTGTGCATTTTTAGTCACAGAGAGCTGTTAGTAAATTTTATTATGGCTCCAAAAAGGGGATGCAACCATGGGAGGGTCATAGGCGGATCAAGGGTGTTCTATCCGCGCTGTTATAGCATAAGGGGGATGCATGCCTAATATAGGTGCGAGGATTTACACCAGGGTTTAACTGATGTAAATCCTCACGTCTAAAGTTAGTTGCCGATACCGGTGCTAAGCATATTCTATAAAAAGTACCAAACTTTCAAACAGTAAATAGAGAAAGTAAACTATTACTATGAACTATGCTATACCAAAAATTAGTTTCTTAATAAAGACACATTCATCCACCATTCCTGTGTTCAGTATTTTAATAAATGAAACCTCAAATCTCCAGATAGAAGAGGGGTTTTTTTTACCCACTATCATATTAGGAGTTAAGTTCATATTATTGGTTTCCAAATAGAGGGGGGGGGGGAGGGGGCAAGAACCAGTGTAAAAAACTCCAAATCTTGGAGAAAAACAACTGGTTCCAAAAAGTCCTCAAATTCATGGAATCCTGTTTAATAGAAAATTTGAAGATTTTTTGGAACCAGATTTTTTTCTCCAAGATTTGGAGTTTTTTTTACACTGTTTTTTTATTCCTGTGCTAGGAAACCAATGATATGAACTTGACTCCTAATAGAGTTTTTTTTACCCACTATCTGGGGATTTGAGGTTTCATTTATTAAAATACCAAACACGGGGGGCCCTTTTACTAAGCCGCGTAGACGTCTACACGCGCCCAATGCACTCCAAAATGGAGTTACTACATAGCTACCACGTGGCTCTTGCAGTAATTTTATTTTTGGCACGTGTCCAATACGCATTTTTATTTTCAGACATGCATATCAGACACGCGCCAAGTGGCATTTGGTGTGTGTAGGTCATTACCGCCCAGGTACTGTGTGAGACTTGACTGCTAGGTCAATGGCTGGTGGTAAGGTCGCAGACCCAAAATGGCCGTGCGGCATTTTGATTTTGCTGCACGTCCATTTTCGGCAAAAATTTTAAAAAGGCCTTTTTTTACAGGCACGCTGAAAAATGGATTGCCGCGCGCCCAAAACCCATGTTTACACTACCTACCACAAGCCATTTTTCAGCGCACCTTAGTAAAAGGACTCCACAGGAAGCTACAAAGTAGTAAATTTCAAATGAATCAGAAAAATATTTCTTCACTCAATGTGTAATTAAACTCTGGAATTCATTGCCAGAGAATATGGTAAAAGCATTTAGCTTAGCAGGGTTTAAAAAGGGTTTGGTTAGCTTCCTAAAAGAAAAGTCCATAAGCCATTATTAAAATGGTCTTGGGAAAATCCACTGCTTGTTTCTGGGATAAGCATGAAATGTATTGTACTATTTTGGGATCTTGCCAGGTACTTGTGGCCTGGATTGGCCACTGTTGGAAACAGGATACTGGGCTTGATGGACCTTCGGTCTCTCCCAGTATGGCAACATTTATGTACTTATGTAGTTATGGATGAATGTGTCTATATTAATAAACTAATTTTTGATATAGCCTAACTTTCAGCGCCATTTATAGAATAGCATTTAGCATGGTTTGTTTGGGGTTTTTTTGGCACTGAATCTAGAATTTAATCTATAGTGGGTAATTTTATAATTGTGTGCCTGTATGTAGGCACTCAAAAAGCATATTCTCTTAAGTATGAGCATTTACGCCAGCCATAAAGCTGATATAGATACGTGTGCCTATGTTCCAGTGGCATGCATATAATGTACAATATTCTATAACTTAGATTGTGAGCCCTCCTGGGACAGAGAAATATCCAGAGTACCTGAATGTAACTCACCTTGAGCTACTACTGAAAAAGGTGTGAGCAAAATCTGAATGAATAAATAAATAAATAAATAAATAAGTTGCATGTGTAATTGTATGCCCTACACTCCACCCAGATGCCCCCATCCCCCTAATTCTATAAAAGCCGCCAATTTGCTTGTGCAATTTATCTGAATAATGAGCCAATTAGTGCTAACAAATTATTTTTAATAAGCAATTATTGGTGCTAATTGAAAGCAATTATATGCATGTATAAATTTAGGTGCATGATCCACACCTAAATTTTGCCCACGTCCCAGAAAAGGGGGTGAGGAAATGGGAGGGACATGGGCATTTCAGGGCAGGGAGTGGATTTGAGGTAAGTGTGCAATTATAGAATAAGGGATTTCTGTGCATAAATTTAGGGATCCTTTTACTAAGCTTCAGTAAAAAGGGCCCTGCGCAAGCAGCGGGGGGGCCCTTTTTGCCATGCACTGTGGGCATTTTTACTGCAGTGGGTAAAAAGACCAAAAACAGGCATGGTCATGCAGTAAGATTTCACTTACTGTGTGGCCATGATGGGGGAAGAGCACTTAACACCACCCATTGGCTCTCACACTAACCCAGTGGGTTACTAACCACCGGGTTACTACTACTACTACTTAACATTTATAAAGCGCTACCAGGGTTACGCAGCGCTGTACAATTTAACACAGAGGACAGTCCCTGCTCGAAGGAGCTTACAATCTAAAGGACAAAAAAGTGCAGTCAATCAAATTGGGGCAGTCTAGATTTCCTGAATAGATGAATAATGGTTAGGTGCCAAAAGCGACATTGAAGAGGTGGGCTTTGAGCAAGGATTTGAAGATGGGCAGGGAGGGGGCTTGGCGTATGGGCTCAGGGAGTTTATTCCAAGCATAGGGTGAGGCGAGGCAGAAAGGGCGGAGCCTGGAGTTGGCGGTGGTAGAGAAGGGTACTGAGAGGAGGGATTTGTCCTGTGAGCAGAGGTTACGGGTAGGAGCGTAAGGGGAGTTGAGGGTTAAGAGGTAATGAGGGGCTGCAAATTGAGTGCATTTCTAGGTTAATAAGAGAAGCTTAAATTGTATGCGGTACCTGATCTGAAGCCAGTGAAGTGACTTGAGGAGAGGGGTAATATGAGCACATCAGTCTAAGCAGAAGATAAGACGCGCAGCAGAGTTCTGAACGGATTGAAGGGGGGATAGATGGTTAAGTGGGAGGCCAGTGAGGAGTAGGTTGCAGTAGTCAAGGCGAGAGGTAATGAGAGAGTGGATGAGAGTACGGGTGGTGTGCTCAGAGAGGAAAGGGCGAATTTTGCTGATGTTATAGAGAAAGAAGCGACAGGTCTTGGCTGTCTGCTGGATATGCGCAGAGAAGGAGAGGGAGGAGTCGAAGATGACTCCGAGGTTGCAAGCAGATGAGACGGGGAGGATGAGGGTGTTATCGACTGAAATAGAGAGTGGAGGGAGAGGAGAAGTGAGTTTGGGTGGAAAGACAATGAGTTCGGTCATGGCTATGTTCAGTTTCAGGTGGCGGTTGGACATCCATGCAGCAATGTCGGATAAGCAGGCCAATACTTTGGCCTGGGTTTCCGCAGTGATGTCAGGTGTGGAGAGATAAAGCTGGGTGTCGTCAGCATAAAGATGATATTGGAAACCATGAGATGAGATCAGCGAGCCCAGGCAAGAGGTGTAGATTGAGAAAAGAAGGGATCCAAGGACAGATCCCTGAGGAACACCAACAGAGAGCAGGATGGGGGTAGAGGAAGATCCATGAGAATGTACTCTGAAGGTACGGTGGGAGAGATAAGAGGAGAACCAGGAGAGGACAGAGCCCTGGAATCCAAATGAGGATAGTGCGGCAAGGAATAGATTATGATTGACAGTGTCAAAAGCGGCGGATAGGTCAAGGAGGATGAGGATGGAGTAGTGACTTTTGGATTTGGCAAGGAACAGGTCATTACAGACCTTAGTGAGTGCCGTTTCTGTCAAGTGTAGAGGGCGAAAACCGGATTGCAGCGGATCGAGGATGGCATGAGAGGAGAGAAAATCAAGGCAAAGGCTGTGAACGGTGCGTTCAAGTATCTTGGAGAGGAAGGGTAGGAGGGAGATGGGGCGGTAGTTGGAAAGACAGGTAGGTTCTAGTGATGGTTTTTTGAGGAGTGGTGTGACTACAGCATGCTTGAAGGTGTCAGGGACAGTTGCAGTGGAGAGAGAGAGGTTGAGGGTATGACAGATGGGGAGGGTGACAGTAGGAGAGATGGTGTTTAGTAAGTTGGTGGGGATGGGATCAGAGGAACAGGTGGTGCATTTCGAGGAGGAAAAAAGGTGGGCGGTTTCCTCCTCGGTGATATCAGGAAAAGAGGAGAAGGAGGCCTGGGTTAGTTGGTTGAGGGAGAGTGGGTTAAAGGGTGAAGAGGAGGAGGTGGCTTGGTAGTGAATTAGAGGTTGATGTTCTGCACCTTGTTGCGGAAGTAGTCAGCCAGCCATTAAGGAGAGAGTGAGGGGTGGTGGGAGCGGAGGGCACTTTGAGGAGGGAGTTGAGGGTGGCGAAGAGACGACGAGGGTTGGAGCCGAGAGAATTAGTCAATTGGGTGTAATAGTCCTGTTTGGCAAGGAATAGAGAGGACTGGAAGGAGGATAGCATGAATTTGTAATGAATGAAGTCGGTATGGGTGCGAGATTTCCTCCACTGCACCAGAAAATATCTAGCCATTTTCCATTGAGCGGCTGGAATTGCCACCGGCACCCACGTTCGGATGGCGTAGTTCCAGATTAGCATGGGGTAAGACCCCACATTAGGCTTACCGCCGCTCTGTAAAAGGGCCCCTTAGGCAGGGTATTTGTACGTCATTTTCATTGGTACAAATGGATGCACCTAAATTTACGCACAGCCCCCAGGACATAAGCATTATTCTATAAACCACAGCTAACTTTAGGTGTGGTTTATAGAATAGTGCTTGTGTGTGTGTTGGGGGGGGGAGGGGGGTTCCGCTCCAAGGGGTCCTTTTACAAAGGCATGCTAGCATTTTTAGCGTGCACTAAAAATAAGCATGCACTAACGTTAGAGTCACCCATATATTTCTATGGGCGTTGCTAGCGGTCAGTGCATGCTAATGATTAGCATGCCATAAAACCGCTAGCACGCCTTTGTAAAATACCCCCGATTTTTAGGTGAGATTTTATAGAATTCACCCCTAACCCCCAGATTCCATATAGTGCTGCTAGTTATATGTGGTTCTATGTGTAAATCTAAGCGTATTCTATAACTACGCGTATAGATTAATTGATTTAACAAGCTGTTAAGTGAGCACTAATTGGCAAAAATTAGAACTTACAACACGTACATTGCTAAGCGTATTCTGTAATGTACTGCACGCAAACTCTAACACGCGCAGGCAAAAAGGGGCATGGAAATGGGTGTTCTAAAATCTATGTGCGTTGTTATAAAATATGGGCCAGTGTGCATAAATCTACGCGCAGAGATTTACACCAGCTTTTTGTTGGTGTAAATGGGCCTGTGTAGATTTTGGTCGCATGAACTACACCTAAGCGTATTCTAAATACGTGCGGTATTTAGAATTTGCTTAGGCACAATTGCCTAATGTGCGTTAATTTTAGGCACCATATATAGAATTGGGCCCTATATATATATATACTTCCACCTATGAACTACACATTATTGAAGATATGCGCATAATTACATGATAGCACTAAGGCAGAATATTTGCATATATGCTAGTATTCTAAACATGTACATGCATCACTGGCTTGTAAATGTCAACATCTACTTGATAGAATCGCCCCATAGTACCACTGAAAATTCATGGATAAGGGACCTATGTGTTTAGTAGCTGCCACTAATTATGTAGCCTCTTTTGAATATTGGCCCTATCAGTAGTAGTAGTTTTATTATTATTAAGATGTGTTTTGCTGGATTGACAGGATGATAATTTCCAGACAAAAAGTGATGTGAAAAACAAATTGTTAGCTAGCATTATTTGGTAACTGTCAGGTGATGCTTTTCTCACAAGGCTGTCACTGAAGTCGAGATGGTGAAACCCTATAATTTCATCTTTCCCTCCAACTCCCTCCCCTCCTCACAGAGAAATTGCAGTCTTAGTTTTACAAGAAGTAGACGCCTTCATTTTACTTGTTTGTTTCGTGGAAGTAGGCAGTGTGGCTATTCCTATGAAATGTATTGAAATTCATTCTGTTGCCAGTCAGCCTGCGACTAGTTTTTCCTGGAGGCTTTTTGGACAACGTCTTGTGCTACGTGAAACAAGGGGAGCCAGCTATATGTCAGTTTGGCTTCTGCCTCTAGTTATGCAGGTCACAAGGCAGTTCCCCAAACCAAATCAAAGAGCTGGCTGTAAGTCTAGTTTGGAGTGGCTATAACCCAGCTATGACTTAATGCTAAAGTATTTCATCAGAATTTGCTTTAGATCTAGAGCAGAGCTGTTGAGCTTAAAGCTGTTTCAAGGGAAACTTGCTTTCCTGGCTTCCATTCTCGATTCCTTATGTCAAAAGTTGGAGTCGTTTTGTTAGTTTATATGTCCCTCAAAAAGAACAAACAAAACTCATTCCCTCTTTATTTCTCACACTTCCTCCTTTTTACTGTATCTTTAAAAAACAAACAAACATCTGACTATAAAGAAACTGACTGTCATTTCCAGTACCCTCAGCTTTTCCCGTACTTAGTAGCTGTAGGGTAGGCCAGGCCAGGCCATCCATTTTGTGCTGATCATTTGATTTGATTTGATTTGATTTCAATACCGATCAGAAAAAGTTAGGAACATGTCATGAATCTATAATATCTGGGCATATTCAGCAGTACTAACTGGTTAAGTGCCATTGAATTTGAATGGTTAGCTCCAGACAAGTGATTTAAATGACCTGGAGTCTTTCCTTGGGGCTTAAATTGCTTTGAATATCAACCCTGTACAGGATAATCTTACAATGGTGTGGATGCATAAATAATGCCTGTATACTCCCCCCCCCCCCCACCCACCCCCTTGACATTTATGCATATATATTTATACATGCTGTTTGACCTCTAGAAATTTACCAGGTCAATTTACACTCATGTTTTCTAAAATGTATACATTTATTTATTTATGTATTTATTTGTTTGTTTGTTTGTTGCATTTGTATCCCACATTTTCCTACCTCTTTGCAGGTTCAATGTGGCTTACAATACATCATGAATAGTGGAGATATATATGAAATAAACATTTAGTATTACAGAAGGATCTTGGGTAACATAATAATGATAACGCATGATTATTAATATAACAAGCAAATAGTAAAGACAATTCTGGATATATGTGAAGGAGTTCATATTTGTTGGTCTTTGTGGTATGCCTTGTTAAAGAGATGGGTCTTCAATAGTTTGCGGAAGTTAGTTAGTTCATAGATCGATTTTAAGTCGTGCGGCACCGCGTTCCAGAATTGTGTGCTCAAGTAGGAAAAGGTTGACGCGTGCATTAGTTTGTATTTTAGCCCTTTGCAGTTGGGGAAATGAAGGTTGAGGAATGTGCGGGATGATGTCTTAGCATTCCTAGGTGGTAAGTCTATCAGGTCTGACATGTAGGCTGGGGCATCTCCATTAATGATTTTGTGGACCAGGGTACATATTTTGAACGTGATGCGTTCTTTAAGAGGGAGACAATGCAGCTTTTCTTGTAGGGGTTTAGCACTCTCATATTTTGTTTTACCAAATATGAGTCTAGCTGCCGTGTTCTGGGCGGTCTGAAGTTTCTTGATTATTTGTTCTTTGCAGCCAGCATAGAATGCGTTGCAGTAGTCTAAATGACTAAGTACCATTGATTGTACCAGGCCTCGGAAGACAGTCCTTGGGAAGAAAGGTCTTACTCTTTTTAGTTTCCACATTGAGTGGAACATCTTCTTGGTTGTGTTTTTCGCATGATTCTCAAGTGTTAGGTGTCAATCAATGGTGGACTCCAAGAATTTTTAGAGTGTCCGAGATTGGAAGATTCAGTGTAGGTGTGTTAATGGTGGTGAATTTGTTCGTGTTATATTGAGAGATGAGTATTAGGCATTGGGTTTTTTTGTGCATTGAGTTTCAGCCGAAATGCGTCCGCCCATGAATGCATGATATGTAGACTTTGGTTGATGTCGTTGGAAATTTCCTTTAAATCTTGTTTAAATGGGATGTAGATCGTTACGTCGTCTACATATATGTATGGGTTTAGGTTTTGGTTTGATAGTAGTTTGGCCAAGGGTTTCATCATTAAGTTGTATAAGGTCGGTGAGAGTGGGGATCCCTGTGGGACTAATCCCTACCATCACTCCCAGGAGCCTCTCCACCAAGCCCTGGTAAACTAATATCCTATCTGGAGGGCAAGTTTATCAAAGCCTACTTCAGTACATAAAACATTGTTTTACCAATGGAAAATCATCGAACAAGTGTGCTCATGTTAATAAGTATAGCAGTGCTACTCAAAAAGTGGCTACTAAGAGGCATACATATTGGGCTGTGTTAAGAGCTAGTGTGTGAGGGGGGGGGGTTACTGGGAGTTAGCGGTTACCTCTTACACATGTTAAAACAGCTAGTGTGGCATACAACTATGTTTGCTGCTTAACACAGCTTAGTGTGTGAGTGATGAGGTGGAGCTGAGGTGTGGCCATCTGTGACAGCTGGCATGTGGGTCATGACTGCATGCGAGCTGTCAAAACTGCAAATAGCGCTGCTGCAAATATTGCCAATTCAAGAGGAGACAGTAGGTGCAGCAGAGCTATCAGCTGCCTTGGGCACTCCTCCTTTCTGTTCCCCTCTATTCAGACCCCTCCCCTCCCATCACCCATCTGATCCTCCCAAAGTGCATATCCCTTCTTTAGTTAACAAGCCCCCTGCACCTACTCCCATGGAGGAGTAGCCTAGTGGTTAATGCAGTTGACTTTGATCCTGGGGAACTGGGTTCAATTCCCACTGCAGCTCCTTGTGACTCTGGGCAAGTCACTTAACCCTCCATTGCCCCAACTTTGAATGTAGTTGCAAAAAACACAGAAAGGCGGTATATCAAGTCCCCTTCCCTTTTCCTAACTCTTGAAAGTACATTTCCCCTCTTCAATAATCAACCTGCTACCCAATCCCCCCCAACATCAAAACACCCTCCCCCCCCCCCCATTTACCTTGCTGATCCTTCCACTCCATACTCCTCCCAGGACTTATCTGGGGGTCATCCATGGTGCCACTTTCTGGCCTGGCTCTGGGTTCAAAATGACAACCACTGACCTTTAACAGTAGTACTACCAAAACAATATCAGAACAGATACTTACAGTAAAACTAGCAAGCCTAAAGAGATTGTAATTGTTTTAACCATACCAATTCTAAAACATCTTATTGTCATATCGCAAAAGAGCACTCATAATCAACATGGTATTAACAAAACACTTCTTGCACATCAGTCTCAGAGGCACATGTGAAAACTCTTGTTTTGAGAAATGTTTGTCAATGCAGTTAAAACAGCTCAATAAATATTTCCTGAAGCACTATATAACATTCTAAAGAGCAATGCACAACAAATTATGTACAGGTATGGTGTATCCTTCCCCAGAGAGCTAGGTAATATACTACCTGGCCTTTGTCTCTGCATGTCATGGACCCAACATTCTTGGGATTTTCTTTTGTTGTTGTTGTTTGTCTTTTTTGTTTGTTGTTTATCTTTTTGACTTGTGTTTCTTTTCTTTTTTTTTCTACTTTTGGTCATAAGCAGAAATAGGTGAAGTCCTTTAGAACACAGTGCCTCCAAATCAATTACTCTATGAAAAATGCAATAACAACATAAGATAACTAGTCATCATTAGAAACTACAAAATCAAAATCAGAGATTGTCATATGCAGAGGTCTGGGGGTATTTATTTTTCGCCTTTTTGAAGGCATTCACTCAAGACGGTGTACAGAATAAGTCAAGCATAAGCAATAGACAATTGCAGCAGTAAAAATATTCAAGCAACAATACAAAGTATGGCATGCAGGGGCATAATCAAAAGGGACGCCAAAGTTTTGCTGAGGATGTCCTTGCAAAACATCCCGGTGGAGGGGCGGGGAAACCCATATTATCAAAACAAGATGGGCGTCCATCTTTAGTTTCGATAATACGGCCGGGGACGCCCAAATCTTGACATTTAGGTCATCCTTAGAGATGGTCGTCCCGAGACTTGGTCGTTTCTGATTTTCGGCGATAATGAAAACCAAGGACGCCCATCTCAGAAACGACCAAATGCAAGCCCTTTGGTCATGGGAGGAGCCAGCATTCGTAGTGCATTGGTCCCCCTGACATGCCAGGACACCAACTGGGCACCCTAGGGGGCACTGCAGTGGACTTCACAAATTGCGCCCAGGTACATAGCTCCCTCACCTTGTGTGCTGAGCCCCCCCAAAACCCACTCCCCACAACTGTACACCACTACCATAGCCCTTAGGGGTGAAGGGGGGGCACCTAGATGTGGGTACAGTGGGTTTCTGGTGGGTTTTGGAGGGCTCACATTTACCACCACAAGTGTAACACGTAGGGGGGATGGGCCTGGGTCTGCACCTGGAGTATTGTGTTCAGTACTGGTCTCCGTATCTCAAAAAAGATATAGTAGAATTGGAAAAGGTACAGCGAAGGGCGACGAAAATGATAGTGGGGATGGGACGACTTTCCTATGAAGAGAGGCTGAGAAGGCTAGGGCTTTTTAGCTTGGAGAAGAGACGGCTGAGGGGAGATATGATAGAAGTGTATAAAATAATGAGTGGAATGGATCGGGTGGATGTGAAGCGACTGTTCACGCTATCCAAAAATACTAGGACTAGAGGGCATGAGTTGAAGCTACAGTGTGGTAAATTTAAAACGAATCGGAGAAAATTTTTCTTCACCCAACGTGTAATTAGACTCTGGAATTCGTTGCCGGAGAACGTGGTACGGGCGGTTAGCTTGACGGAGTTTAAAAAGGGGTTAGATAGATTCCTAAAGGACAAGTCCATAGACCGCTATTAAATGGACTTGGAAAAATTCCGCATTTTTAGGTATAACTTGTCTGGAATGTTTTTACGTTTGGGGAGCGTGCCAGGTGCCCTTGACCTGGATTGGCCACTGTCGGTGACAGGATGCTGGGCTAGATGGACCTTTGGTCTTTCCCAGTATGGCACTACTTATGTACTTATGCAATGCACCCACTAAAACTGCTCAAGGGACCTGCATATTGCTGTGATGGACCTGAGTATGACATTTGAGGCTGGCACAAAATATTTTTAAAGATGTTTTTTGAGGGTGGGAGGGGGTTAGTGACCACTGGGGGAGTAAGGGGAGATGATCCCCGATTCTCTCCGGTAGACATCTGGTCAGTTCAGGCACCTTTTTGTGCCTTGGTCGTAAGAAAAACAGGACCAGGTAAAGTTGTCCAAGCACTCGTCAGGGACGCCCTTTTTTTTTCCATTATGGGTCAAGGACACCCATGTGTTAGGCACGCCCAAGTCCCGCCTTCACTATGCCTCCAACACGCCCCCGTGAACTTTGGTCGTCCCTGTGACGGAAAGCAGTTGGGGACACCCAAAATCGGCTTTCGATTATACCAATTTGGGCGACCCTGTGAGAAGGACGCCCATCTTCCGATTTGTGTCGAAAGATGGGCGTCCTTCTCTTTTGAAAATGAGCCTGATAGTGTGCTATATTATAATGCCAACACAATACACAATAAAACATTTTAATAGACAGCGTAGGGTATAAGCAAAGATGGAACATATAGGGGCCCTTTTACTAAGGTGCACTGAAAAATGGCCTGCGCTGGTGTAGACACGTGTATTGGACATGCACAGGTCCATTTTTCAGCGCACCTGCAAAAAAGACCCTTTTTTGCCGAAAATGGACATGTGGCAAAATAAAAATCAGCGTGCGTCCATTTTGGTACTAAGACCTTACCACCACCCATTGTCTTAACGGTAAGGTCTCACATGTTAACCGAGCGGTAATCGTCAGCATATGTACAGTGCCAAAATTATTTTCTGCTGCTTGTTTTGGACATGTGTAGAAATTAGAATTACTGCCTGGGGCACGCAGTAGCCGGGCAGTGGTTCTAATTTGATGTGTGTTGTACACACGTAGGCACCTACGCGTCCTAGTAAAAGGGCCTCATAGATAGATAACATGGAGTTACAGGAGTAAGAAAATAAGGGACTAGTTAGAGTTGCAAATGAGGTCACAAAGGTGCTTGGACATTATCTTGGCTAGGGTAGGAATGGGTAAACATGTCCAGCTATAATATGTGCAGCCAGCGTCATTTACTACTTTCGTTAAAGACCTGGTTGAAAAGCCAAGTTTTCATCTGCTTCCTGAAATAGAGATATTCTTGTGTTAAGCGAAGCCTTTCAGGGAGTGCATTCCAGAACATGGAGGCTACTCTCACTTGTAGGTATCAGATCATGTGGGTTTGGAGAGTGTTTGGTTAGGTAAACTCTTAGGGAGGACCTTAGTGACCTTGAAGGTGTGTAGAAGGAGATCCTGTTCTTCAAGTAATCTGGACCATTTCCTGTAAGGGCCTTGAAGGTCAAACAGAGAGTTTTAAATTTGGCTCTGTAATGTACTGGTAGCCAGTGAAGTTTATGCAAAAATGGTGTGATGTGGTCACCTCGCTTACAACCTTCTATTAGTCTTGCTGCAGCATTGGAGCTGGTGCAAACCATTTGTAGTCAGACCAGTGTAAAATGCATTACAATAATCCAGTCTTGATGTTATCATGGCATGCACAACTGAGACAAGGCTTGCCTTCTCAATGAAAGGAGACAGACAGCATAGTTGTCACAAGTGATAGAAACTGCTCTTGAAGGTCCCTCCCTTCATTGGTCCAGTGTCTTTTCCTCTCTTCCCTCATCCCCAGATCTAGTCTCTCTCTCTCTCTCTCTCTCTCTCTCTCTCTCTCTCTCTTATCCCTCCATTCCCTCTTCTCCCACTGTGGGTTCAGCACCTCGCCTCATCTCTCTCTCTCTCTCTCTCTCTGTCTTCCCTCCATTCCTTCTCTCCCTCTTTCTTCCCCTCCTCTCACAGTCCAATGTATCTTCCTCCCCCAATCCCTTAGGTTTGGAATCTCACCCTCTCCCCCATACCATGATTCTGGCAACTCTCCCTTGGCCAACCACTCCCCTGACCACAAACTCTACCTTCCCCAGGCCTACCTTCGAAGCCTTGGTGGTCTAGTAGCCTCTTCAGGGCAGAAGCGATTCTGAGTCTCTCTGTTCTATAGAGTTACATGGGGACAGAAATTTCACCCATCCCCACCCACCAGTAGTGGAATTTTATTTTGTATTTATTTATTAGGATTTATTTTCTGCCTTTTTGAAGGAATTCACTAAAGGCGGTGTGCAGTAAGAATAAATCAAACATGATCAATAGGCAATTACAGCAGTAAAAATATTCAAATAACAATACAAAGTATGGCATAATACACTACTTACAATGCCAGCACAATACAGTGAAGGGTATAAGCAAAGATGGAACATATAGATAGGTAAGAGAGTAAGAAAAGTTAGAAAATAAGGCAACTTATTTAAAGAAAGTTGCACATGAGGTCAGAGAGATGGAATCTAACCCAAACCCACTAAGAGTCATTCCATCCCCACCTGTTCTCGCAGGAGTCAATGATTTTATTTACTTGCACGCAGCCCTCTGTTTCCTCCCAACCACAATAGCCTACCATGGTTTCTTGGATAGTATTCACTATTCAGCCAATGAGTGTTCTAAGACTCAGTCTGGTGTTTCAGCTGCCTCTCTGGGCATTCCAAGCCTCATTCTGGTGCACCAATTGCCTCTCACACTGCATTCCAAGCTTTATTCTGAGAGTCACCAGAGATTTTGACTACACTCCCTCAGGAATCCCTTGGTAAGTTCTTTTATCCCCCACAGAAATCCTGTGGCAACTTCTTCCATATATGTGGGAATCCTGCAATCCTCATTCCTGTGCAGAGTTCTGTTCTGTTCCTGCCAGCTCCACAGTGGTGTGGAGGAGTAGCCAAGTGGTTAGTATAGTGGACTTTGATCTGGGGAAACTGAGTTTGATTCCCACTGCAGCTCCTTGTGACTCTGGGCAAGCCACTTAACCCTCCATTGCCCCAGATACAAATAAGTACCTGTATATACTATGTAAACCACTTTGAATGTAGCTACAAAAAACACAGAAAGGTGTATATCAAGTCCAATTCCCTTCTCATCCCACAGCCAAAATGGCTGCAGAGCCAGCAGGGCAGGGTTGACTTGTGATTGCCCCTGCCCAAAAGAGGCCACTAGACCACCAGGGCTTTGAAGGTAAGCCAGAGGAGGGCCTATGGGTGGTGAGAGGGCAGCACAGAGTGGTTGTGGGGGCCGAAGCAAGGAGTTTCAGTTTCAGCCAAAATGCACTTGCATTTTCAGCCGAAACTGAAGCATGACTGAATCCGGATTTCAGGACAGTTTTGGCGCCAAAACCGAAACTAAATTCAGTCAGCCTCACCTTAAGCTGTATTCTGTCTAGCTTATATGTAAAACCAGGCCTGGGTTTGAGACCCTGCTCCCAACAGTACAAGGGCTGTGCTTTTGCCAATCATTTTACAGTGGAGTCTTAAAAGGTCTGAGAGAGAACATTTAAGGACAGCTTTAAATTTAGATAGGAAGATTAATTTCTCAGATCATGTGGGAGTGAAATCCACTGAGATGGAACAAGGTAAGAGAAGATGCTGCAGCAAGTAACCTCAAGGCGCATGGGGGGGAGGGGGAGAGAGATTTACTAAGATGTTTCTTTCTACAGAGCATAAAAGCCTGTGGAGGTATAGTAGGTAAGTCTCAGCAAGGTTGGTTGGGAATTCAGTGAAAGTATCTCCTTCCTGATTCATTCCCCTCTATGGAGTTCAGTGGCATCACACATCAAAAAATAACTATTGAAAATCATAAAAATCTCATTTTCAGAAGTGACAGCAAATCTGGTGTGTTTTTTGTCCACAGGAGTCTCCCTCCTTGGGAGAATTATTGGCAAGACATAAATTTGGAAAGATGGTTTCCCCAGTGACTATCAGAGCTCAAATGTCCAATGAAGTCAGGAGTGTCACGTAGACAAAGGGTTTCCTTTTACCTTCTTATTCACTGGGTGGACTGATAGGCTGACACTCATTGTTATGCAGGACCAGACTGAAGATTTTGGCACCCACAAGCAAAACAGAACAGCAGATCCCAGAGAGCCCAGAGGGGGGAGGGGTGTCAATGATCCTAAAAATTGGAGAGGAGAACAGAAAGGCTATAGTGCCACAGTTGCACTTCTTAAATTTAGTACTCATACACATGGTCTTCAAGTAAATCAAAATTTTGTCTCCCAAGGCAGTTGCCTGTGTTGACTATTCCTTGATCTAGGTCTGCTGCAATAATTCTTTGTCTTCATATCAGCAGCAAATTTTGGATCCATGCCCCTGCCAAAAAAGATACCACACTGCAGATACGCATGATGCTTCAGTTAGTTTAAATGCCATGTGCACCAAAACCTTGTTAACTGCACTGAGACTTTGCATCCATTAAGATTAATGAAAAGGCTGATTTGTTTGGAGTGGCAGTGTTCCACATGTGAGTGCTGGTGACTTGGACGGGATGATAATGGTGTGATCCAAGAATAATTGGCTTCAGATTCATGGAACAGCTCAAATATTGTGTTTATCAATTAAGTTTACAGTTTGGGTGTACACCGTATGCTACCTGTAATCCAAAGCTTTCTGCCAGACTGCAACGGCAACTTGCCTTTCCTGTTGGCTGGCTATTTGTATGTTTAACAAACAGGCTGGGACCAAGAGACAGTAGTCTGAGCGTCTGCAAAGTCGAGAATTCAATAGGAACCAGTTTACTGGAATTCTTGCAAGGTCAAGGAATTGGAACTTAATTTATTCACCAGAAGACATATGTCCCTCTGAGTGTGAGACTCAAACAGCTAAAAGGATAGTACTGTTTCAAGAATTAAGATTGACTTTATATTGAAATTAGCCCCCCAACTCCCCCAAGGAGAGCCTCAGTTTGACTGAGAAAAATCTAAGTACTTTGGGTTCTTGCTAAGATTTGAGCCAAAGTCCCCTCTAATTCCACCTGATTTCAGTTACACAAAGAAACTTGCAAGTCTTCTTGACATGCAGTTGACTAGCCATTGCAAAAACATGGACAGAATTTCTAAAACCTTCTAAAAGACAGTGAGCTTTGGCAGTGTGTTAGAAATAGATAATGAACAATAAAACTTGTATCTTGGTAAACATAAGAACTGCCATACTGGGTCAGACCAAAAGTCCATCTAGTCCAGTTTCCTATTTCTAACAGTATTCAATCTAGGTCACAAGGGCCTGGCAGAATCCAACAAAATAGTGAGATTCCATGCTACGTATCCCTAGGGATAATCAGTAGCTTCCCCAGGTCTGTCTTAATAATGGTTTATGGGCTTTTATCCTGGAATTTGTCCACATCTTTTTTGAACCCAGCTACATTAACTACTTTTACCATATCCTTCGGCAACCAGTACCAGGGCTTAACCACGCAGTGAAAGAAAAAGTATTTCTGCACTTTGTTTAAATGTACTACTCAGAGACAAAGTTATCAATGCAGTCTACTGTTGTCAGTTTATTTTAGCACAGGGTCCCATTTTGTACAATGAGATCCAGTGGTAAAATAACCTGACTTAACAGTATCCTACATTGATAACTTCCCCACTTAGTAACTTCATTTTGTGTCCACTTGTCTTTGTACTTTTTGATAGAGTAAACAATAAGTGTTTACCGTTCTACTCCACTCAGGATTTTGAGACTTCAGTCACCTCTACAGCTGCCTTCCCTTCTCCAAGCTGAAGAGCCCTAACCTGTTTAGCCTTTCCTTATCTGAGAGACCTTCCATCCTCTTAATCATTTTGGTCTCTCTTCTTTGTATTTTTCTAATTCCTCTATATCTTTTTTAAGTTGTAGCGACTAGCACTAGACACAGTACTCAATGTGCGGTCGCATTATGGAGTGATACAGAGACATTATGGTATTTGTTGTTTTCTTCTCTTTTCCTTTCTTAATAATTTCCTAACATCTGAACTGGATTCAGATTGAGGCACATTTGCAGGAAGTGGGGGGTTATTTTCTTTCTTTTTTTTCTTTGCAAAGGTTGATGCTGTTAAGCTAAGCAGTTCACAAAAGTATTTAAAAAAAAAGTAGAGAACAGGAAGGAAAATGGCAGAAGAAGAAGAAACTTGGGGGTCCTTTTACTAAGATGCGCTGAAAAATGGCCTGCGCTCGTGTAGACTCGTGTATTGGACGCACACAGGTCCATTTTTCAGCACACCTGCAAAAAAAAGGCCTTTTTTGGATGAAAATGGACGTGTGGCAAAATAAAAATTGGCGCGTGTCCATTTTGGGCCTGAGACCTTACCGCCATCCATTGACTTAGTGGTAAAGTCTCACGTGTTAACTGGGTGGTAATTGTCAGTGTGCGTACCCTGCTGATTACCACCCATTAGCGTCGGTTGCTGGAAATTTTCTGGTGTGTGTACTGGACGCACGTAAAAAATGAAATTACCAGCCAGGCCACGTGGTAGCTGGGCGGTAGTTCTGAATTGGCACGCATTGTGCACACATAGGTGCCTACGCGGCTTAGTTAAAGGGCCCCTTGGGGATGGAGAGAGAAAGGAAAAGAAAGGCAGATATGTGGGGGAACTGAACCTGCAGCAGTTCCAATACGTAATATTCTTCAAAATTTTACAACACAAGATCTTCTAGAACCCTTATCAGCTCCAGCTAGGTTCCCCTACAGCAAAGATTAAAGCAGCAATATTGGTGGTATATAGAGACAATGTAGCTGATAACATAATATGACATAACATAGGAAATCTTATACACCGTATTGACTGAAAGGCTCAGAACAGTTTACATAAAAGCAACTAATAATATATAATACAAAAAAATCAAGCCATAATCATGAATCAGAATGTACAGTGATATATAATAAAACAAAAATCACAAATTGAAGTATAACAATGAGAAAAAAGCCAAGTTTTCACTAATTTCCTAAATCTTAAATATAATAACCTTCTTGTTTTTTGCAGTCAAATTACCAAAATATGTATGCTCATTCATCTAAGTTTATCAATATCCGATCATGTAATTTAACAGCACTTAACTTGAGAAACGCTCCATCTTGAACCCGATGCCAACGGGGTCCCGTTTCACCAACACTGGCTTCTTCAGGGGAAACTGAGGTCGTGGTGAGTCTTCTTGTTATCGTGGGCTCGGCGTTTCTGATTTTTTTAAATATTCTGTCACGAGTGCAAAATTTAAAAAATTTCAGGAGGTTTTGTCAGTGATTGGTTCACATCAAGAGGCAGCTGTGGTTCTCCTTCGGGAGTAAATTTGACAAAGTTAATGTTCCACAGCAAATAGCCGATGTCTGCTGAGGCTTTTTCCCTCCTGTAAGTCTAAACATGAATGTTTATAAAAAATCGGTTTTGTGATTTTCATACTGAAAGAGTCTATGTTAAAACTTGCTATTTTGCAAAGGTGTATTGTGCTCTGCAGTTTTGTGATTCTAAGCTGGGCTTTGCATGTGGATTGGTTCTTTGTTTGTTTGTTTTTTTGGTTATTGAAGTATTGGCAATAAATGGGACTGTCAGAAATTATAAAACCACTTTTCCATTATTGTGTGACTGCCCTATTTGTTAAGCAAATATTTAGTCGTGACTGAATATAACCTGCATGCAGTGGCAGGTGCAGCTCTGGATGCCGTATTGAGCAGGCTAGACGGACCATGCAAGTCTTTATCTGCCATCGTATACTATGTATATGTTATTCAGTTAGTGGCAATAATCAGTCCACTAACTAGATAACTGCCCCAATAGAGGACAAAAAAGGTAGTCCTAACTATATCTGGTTACTTCTCCAGTTATCATTCTGTATATTGCCAGCACCCATCCAGGTAATACCCATATATTCAGTGCCAGCCAGTACCTGGATGCCTGTGCTCAATATCTGTGAATAAAAATCCTGTGGAAGGCAGCGTTAACCAAAAAAAAAGAAAACTGACTGCCATGGGCTGAATATTGGTGGGGGGGGGGGGGGGGGAGGGGGGGGAAGGGGATACATTTGTATTTTCATTCTGCATAAAAGTCTTGAAAATTGTACCCAACTGTTCTCATTCACTATGGGTCTTAGGTACCACTACTACTACCACTATGTAAACATTTCTATAGCATTACTAGGCATATGCAGTGCTGTACACAAAACATGTAAGAGACAATCCCTGCTCAACAAAGCTTACAATCTATTCAAAACAGAGAAACAAGACAAATAAGGGATTAGAGAATTTATTGTGGGAATGATTAAACCAAATATGAGAACTGAACAGGTGACTAGGGGGCTAAGAGTTAAAAGCAGCCTCAAAAAGGTGGGCTTTTAGCCTAGATTTGAATAGATCCAGAGACAGAGCTTGGCGTACAGATTCAGGAAGTCTATTCCAGGCATACAGCACAGCAAGATGGAAGGAACAGGATCTAGAGTTGGCAATGGAGTAGAAGGGTACAGATAAGAGTGATTTACCTGAAGAACACAGTTAACGGGGGAGGGGTATGGGAGGATTTAAGAGAGAAGATTGCTAAATTATTTGAGGAATCCTTTAAAAAGTCAGCTGTGCGATTATTTTTATCTATTTATTTATGACATTTATACCCCACATTATCCCAAACAACCTCAGGTTCAATGTGGCTTACAAAGCACAGTGAGAACAAGCAGATAAGTGAAAACAATGTATAACACAATGCACTTAATATCAAAATGTGCAAAACCATTCCAGAGATAAACATCGCCGAGATACCACAAACTTGTGTAGAACTACAATCCTAAACTAAGCCAGGTGAAGATCAGCTTCAGAAAGAAATTTCCTAAAGAGGAATGACTTCAGCGGTTTACAGAATTGCAGGTAATTTATCTTGACATTTAATGGTATGTGGTAGAGAATTCTATTATTTGGTACCTTGAAAAGAGAAATCAGCAGAAAGCACTGATTTATAAGTGATTTTCTTGTAATCCGGGAGATGAAGTCAAAAATAATTTCTGGTGCGAAAGCGAACATTATGCAGAAAGAGCCTTACCAAAGGCTGCATATAATCTGACACTACACGATATATTATTTGGAAAGGTAGGTCACAGAGCTTGAAGATTACCCTAACTTTAATAGGGAGCCAATGCAGCTTACACAATAAAGGAGTAGCCCTTTCAAAGCGAGAAACTTGAAAGATCAATCTCGCTGCTTTGTTCTGGGCTGTTTGTAATCTTATGAGGACACTCTCCTTACATCCTGTGCATATAGCATTACAGTAATCAAATTGAGTTAGGACTAGAGATTGTATTAGTAATCTGAAGATATTAGAAGGAAAAAAAAAGGTCTAATACGTTTCAATTCCAAATGAATTTGAAAGATTTACTAACCACAGAGGAAACCTGAGGTTCAAACATGAGATACCTGTTAATAATGATACCCCGAATACGTAGAGAGTGCTCCAGGGGTAGGAAGATATCAGAAGGATTTAAAAAAGGGTCTAATATGTTTCAATTCCAAAGGGATTTGAACCATTTACTAACCACAGAGGAACCCTGAGGTTCAGCCATGAGATACGTCATTAATAATACCCAGAATTCTCAGAGAGTGCTCCAGTGGGTAGGAAATACTATCTATAGAAAAACTGTTGTGTAGGTTCTGGTCAAAGTGAGGAGTTCAATCTTGTCTTTGTGTAGCTTTAATTTAAATTCTGAGGCCCAAGATTCCACCAAACCAAGACCCAGCTTGATCCTGTGAGTAATGTCCTGAAGGTCACTTTTAAAAATTATAAAGATTGTGATATGATCTGCATAGATTAAAGTTTGAAAAGCTGCAGATTTTAACCTACCTCCTAAAGGTGCCATCATTACTTTAAATAAAATCAGAGACAAAGGCGAACCCTGTGGTACGCCACATTCCGAGGACCAGGAGGAGAGAGGACGCCCGCCATTTTCTACTACTACTACTACTACTATTTAGCATTTCTATAGCGCTACAAGGCCTACGCAGCACTGCACAAACATAGAAGAAAGACAGTCCCTGCTCAAAGAGCTTACAATCTAATAGACAAAAAATAAATAAAGTAAGCAAATCAAATCAATTAATGTGAACGGGAAGGAAGAGAGAAGGGTAGGTGGAGGCAAGTGGTTACGAGTCAAAAGCAATGTTAAAGAGGTGGGCTTTCAGTCTAGATTTAAAGGTGGCCAAGGATGGGGCAAGACGTAGGGGCTCAGGAAGTTTATTCCAGGCGTAGGGTGCAGCAAGACAGAAGGCGCGAAGTCTGGAGTTGGCAGTAGTGGAGAAGGGAACAGATAAGAAGGATTTATCCATGGAGCGGAGTGCACGGGAAGGGGTGTAGGGAAGGACGAGTGTGGAGAGATACTGGGGAGCAGCAGAGTGAGTACATTTATAGGTTAGTAGAAGAAGTTGGAACAGGATGCAAAAACGGATAGGGAGCCAGTGAAGGGTCTTGAGGAGAGGGGTAGTATGAGTAAAGCGACCCTGGCGGAAGATGAGACGGGCAGCAGAGTTTTGAACCGACTGGAGAGGGGAGAGGTGACTAAGTGGGAGGCCAGCAAGAAGCAGATTGCAGTAGTCTAAACGAGAGGTGACAAGGGTGTGGATGAGGGTTTTGGTAGAGTGCTTGGAAAGAAAGGGGCGGATTTTACGGATGTTGTAAAGAAAGAAATGACAGGTCTTGGCAATCTGCTGGATATGAGCAGAGAAGGAGAGAGAAGAGTCAAAGATGACCCCAAGGTTTCAAGCTGAGGAGACAGGGAGAATGAGAGAGCCATCAACAGAAATAGAAAACGGGGGGAGCGGGGAGGTGGGTTTGGGGGGGAAAATGAGAAGCTCGGTTTTGGTCATATTTCATTTCAGGTAGCGTTGAGACATCCAGACAGCAATGTCAGACAAGCACGCTGAAACCTTGGTTTGGATGCAAGGTGAGATATCAGGGGTAGAAAGGTAGATTTGGGAGTCATCAGCATAGAGATGGTAGGAAAAGCCATGGGATGAGATTCATGAACCAAGGGAAGAAGTGTAGATAGAAAAGAGGAGGGGACCAAGAACAGAACCCTGAGGTACGCCGACAGGCAGAGGGATAGAAGTAGAAGAGGATCCACCAGAGTGAACACTAAAGGTGCGGAGGGAGAGGTAGGAAGAGAACCAGGAAAGGACAGAGCCCTGGAATCCAAGTGTGGACAGGGTATCGAGAAGTATGCTGTGATCGACAGTGTCAAAAGCAGCGGAAAGATCAAGAAGAATGAGGATGGAATATTGACCTCTGGATTTAGCCAGTAATAGGTCATTGGAGACTTTAGTAAGCGCAGTTTCGGTTGAGTGGAGAGGGCGAAAACCAGAATGTAGTGGGTCAAGAATAGCATGTGAGGAGAGAAAATCAAGGCAGCGGTGGTGAACAGCACGCTCAAGTAATTTGGAGAGAAAAGGAAGGAGGGAGATGGGTCGGTAATTAGAGGGACAAGTAGGGTCGAGTGAAGGCTTCTTAAGGAGAGGTGTGACCACAGCATGTTTAAAGGCAGCAGGGACAGACACAGTGGAAAGTGAGAGGTTGAGAATGTGACAGATAAAAGGAATAAGAGCAGGAGAGATGACATTAAGAAGGTGGGTGGGAATGGGATCAGAGGAACAGGTGGTACATTTTGAGGAAGAAAGGAGAAGTGTAGTTTCCTCAATAGTAACTTCAGGAAAGGAGGAAAGGGAATGAGGGGAAGGAGAGAGAGGGGAACGGACTAGTGGAGGGAGAAGTGGTGAGGTATAGAAAGCAAGGTTTATCTTTTGAACCTTGTTGTGAAAGAATTCAGCAAGGGTCTGAGGAGATAATGAAGGGGGAATTGGGGGAGGGGGCACCTTGAGGAGAGAGTTTAATGTGGTGAAGAGAAGTTGAGGATTAGAGCCAAGAGAGATGGTCAGTTGGATATAATAATCCTGTTTGGCATGTAAAAGAGCAGATTGGAAGGAGGTCAGCATGAACTTAAAGTGTAAGAAATCAGCAAGGGCCCGAGATTTCCGCCAGAGGCGTTCGGCGGAGCGGGTACAGGAACGTAGGTAGCGGATATTAGAAGTCAGCCAAGGTTGGGGTTTTGTACGCCTTACAGGGCGGGTCATCAAAGGTGCAAGAGTGACTAAGGCAGAGGATAGAGTATTGTTGTAAGAAGAAACAGCCTCGTTGACAGACGTGGATGGTGCCACAGTAGAGAGGAGGTTTGAAACATGGGAGGATAGAGATGAAGGGTCAATATCGTGAAGATTCCTAGATAAATTAGATAAGATAGGACAGGACTGGGAGGGAGGAGATTTAAGTGTGAAAGTTATAAGATGGTGATCAGAGAAGGGAAGATCAGAGGCAAGGAAACTAGAGGGTGAACAGTTGGAGGAGAAGATGAGATCAAGACAGTGACCATTTTGATGAGTGGGGGAGGTGGAGCATAGTTGGAGATTAAAGGAGGACGTTAAAGCGAGTAACTTGGAAATATAAGAGTTGGAAGGATCATTAGCAGGAATATTAAAGTCACCAAGGATGAGAGAGGGGGAGGAAGGATCATGGAAGAAGGCAAGCCAGGCGTCAAAGTCACTGAGAAAGGACGAAAGGGACTTATCAGGGGGACGATAAATGACCACTATTCGAAGAGGCAGAGGAGAGAAAAGGCGGATAGAGTTGACTTCAAAGGAGGAAAAACAGTGAGATTGAGGTGGAAGAAGGGGTTGAAATCTGGAGGAGGGAGAGAGAAGTACTCCAACACCGCCCCCACGGCCAGCAGGGCGAGGAGTATGTGAAAATAGATAACCGCCATGGCTCAGGGCTGCGACTGAAGCAGAGTCATCAGGGCAGAGCCAGGTTTCTGTTATGGCGAGTAGATGGAGGTGATGCGAGATAAAGAGGTCCTGGATATAGGCGAGTTTGTTACAGATAGAGCGGGCATTCCATAGGGCGCAAGAGAAGGGCAGAGAAGAGGAGGGGAGTAGAGAAATAGAGATGAGGTTAGAGAGGTCGCGGTGAGATCTGTAGAGTTGGGATAATAGTTGGTGAGGGGGGCCAGGATTGGGATTGATGTCACCGGCTGAGAGTAAGAGAAGGAGTAAAAGAGAGCGGTAAGTTCTAGATTTAAGGAAGTCCTGGAACCACTGCAAGATCATCCCACATAACCTCACACCCCTTTTCATTTTCTTCTTCAAGGACAGAGTTAACTTCTCACTGATTTACCCAGTTAGGCAGAGCGGTCCCTATCTTCATTTTAACTGCTGGTATTAATGTACCTTTCAGACTTTAAAACTTTTCTCAGCCTCTCCTCAAACACTTATCTGTTCTAGCCTGACTAGAATGTAAGCACCTCAAAGCAGGGTCTGTCTCTTGTGCTACATACACCCTGTAAACTTTTAGCAGTCACAGTAGTTCTAACTTAAAGGTAAAATGAGGTCACTGTATTATGATATGCATTTCTATCCCCATTCAGGAATCAAGTGGCATAAGAATACTTAGGGTTACCTGATGTCTCCAGGTAATGGAGGACAGATTGAGCCAGTCCAGGTTTTGCTTCCATCTGTCCTCCATGATCTAGAGCCATCTGGTAACCCTAAGAATGGTTGTGCAAAGTGTTATATGTCCTCATTTTCTCTTTTGTAATAGTCTTTTATTGGGTGTTCCGAAACAAGTTTTGAAATCTTTACAAATTGCGCAGAATGCAACTGCGAGGTTGATTACAGGACATTCTAGACAAAAACATATTACACCTGTTCTGATGGCATTACATTGGTTGCCAATTGAATTTTGGATTCATTACAAGATATTGTTGTTGGCATTCAAGGTTTTGATTAATAAGATCTCTCCATTTGTATCATCCACTTTACATTTGCATCAACACTCACGCATTGGAGCCAACTCTGTGGGTTCTGTGGGTGCTTGAGCACCCCTAATATTGAGAAAATTCCTTGTATGTGTCCAGGGAGGGGTTATTTTCATTGGGCTTAGCACCCCCAATAATTTTGAAAAGTTGGCTCCTATGCACTCACGTACTTTGCAGTCTGCAGCTGTCCATTTGCTTGATGTGCCTTCTTTTTGCATGATATATCTTGAAGATAATCAAGTGTCTATATTCTATATAGTGGGACCCAAATTGTGGAATGGTTTACTGTTGAATATCCATTCTGTGAGGGACATGAAAGATTTAAAGGTTTCTCTAAAGCCTTTTTTTACTTAGTCAGGCTTTCAGACTGCATACTTGACTTTCATGATCTGATTTTATGAATCTTAAATCATGAACTTGTTGGTTATCATATTGTGTAATTTGTTTTGTATTTTATGTACTAGATCGTGAATGTTGCATTGTAATCCGCCTAGAATTCCAAAGGTAGTGCGGAATAGAAATTTTGAAAATAAAATAATTCAATAAATAAGAATACTGCACAGAAAGGTAGTATGGAGGGCTCAGGACAGAATGGGGATGACACTCAGCAGGACTTATCCGGGTAGGCGTGACTAATGTTAGGGTAGGTTTTCTGATGATCACTACCAAACTCAGGGGTAGATGCACTAAAAAAATTGTTAAAGTCCTTCTCTTACTGATCCCTTAGCGAATCGGTAAGAAACAGGCATACAGCAAGGAAATCGCATGCAAATTAGCTGGTCGCTGCTAGCTCATTTGCATGGGATTTCCTTCTAAGCCAGTCGGCCAGCTGAGCATGCGCAGAGCACCAAGCGTTATGCTGGCTGCTCTGCGCATGCCAAGGACGTCCTTTATGGACATCCTTCACGCAAGTCTAGGGAGTAGGCGTCTTTCACAGGTTTGTAATACTCTCTTGTTGGGGCTGCTGTGTGGGAATCGGAAGGCGCAGCTCGCGGGACTGCTGTCTACTCTATAGGGATAGGCGGCGGTGGTGTGTGTTTATATTTCATACCTTTAAAAATGTCAGCAAAGTGGGTAAAAAAACGGGGAGACATTGAGCCTGCAAATAGGTGGGATAATGTGGGATACAAATGCAATAAATAAATAAATAAAACATCTGAGAAGGACGACAATCTTGAAAAAAAAATGTCCAAGTGCTCGTCAGGGATGTCCTTCTAAAGTGCCTAACATGGACGTCCTTCACAAAACCAAAAAGGACGTCCCTGACGAGCACTTGGATGGGACAAAAAAAAAAACCCTCCTCCAGGTCTCTCTCAGCCAATCACAGCGCGTTTAGCTGTCACTGGTGTCAGCTAAACGCACTGTGATTGGCTGAGAGGCTGTGAGTGGCATCAAGCAGAGCTGCGTTCACATGCTGCTGGGACTCCCAAGCCTCCCCCCACCCCCGAAGCAGGCGCAAGCTGGGAACAGGATGGCTTTCACTGGCTGCGAGTCAGCAGGACTTAAAAAAAAAAACAAGTTGTAACAGAAAGCCTGTTGAAAAAAAAAAGACATTAAACATACAGCGGGGACCAGGAGAAATGCTCACACTGCTCACATCTGAATTCTAGATTTACTTCCCCCACCCCTTCCGCACAAAACTACAATCAGCTTTTAAAAATCACCGGGGAAAGAGAACATTTAAATCCCTTTCCTATCAGTCCATTTGGCTTCACTAATGGAATAAAGTGTATGGAAGATGAATCGGCAGTGTATTTAATAATTACTGTGTTAAGCCAGACTGGTAAAAGGAAGGGGGTCTTCGCAGACTCCCATTATATTACTCCTAGGACACGCAACTAATTTTCATTCTGTGTAAAACAAACATGCAGAGCGAGTGGGCAGGCAACACGCACAGTAGTAGAGCAAAGCAGGAAAGTACCGGGACAAACACACCAGCAACGGCAGCATCCTTTCCGATGGGTATTTTTGTTACTTTCCCCCTCTTTTAAAAGAACACAATTGAAACGCCAGGTATGGGATATTTGCAAGAAATGAGAGAAAAAGAGGAGAGAGCAGACCGGTTTCTCTTTTTATTTTTTCCGATTCCCTCACAGCAGCCCCAATGAGAGGTGCAGACCTCCCGTTAGGTTTTCCACGGTAAGGGGATCGGAAAACGGAAGTGCATCTCATTACAATACGAATGTTACACATTATAATACTAATTTGCTCATCTGCATTCCGTTTTTGTTAGCTGCTACCGCGACAGGACAATGCCCTTTTGTGCATGTCCTGGTTTACTACTTGCACGTTAAACTGGCTAGAACCAGTTTAAAACCCACGTTGCTGGCTCGTTAACTTTAGCGCATCTAGCCCTCAGGGCAGTGCTGCACTGCAGCTGCTGTCCTAGTCTCCTTTTCCTGCCTAGTGGAGAGCCATGATAGAAGTAAAAGATGTGTTGGACCTGCATTCTGCACAAACGCAAGCTTCTTCTATCTGTGGGGATAGCACCAGCATTACTTAGCGTACTGGGGCCAAAGGCAGGTCCTGCACGACTTTTATTTCTATCACGGCTCTTGCAGTTGCAGGCTTGGAGTGTTGCCACAGGCAGGAAAGAGAGATGGTCAGCTTGAGGGCATGGAGTGGACAGTGGCATAGCCAGGGGGGGTGCCAGGGGAGCGGCCGCTCCCCCAAACGGAGTTCTGCCAGCTCCGGCGCCTTTTTTTTCTCAATGTGTTGCATTGAAAATGTGTGCCAGCGCCGGCGGAAGTCCGCTCTCGTACCACTCTCGCTCCCCCCGCGCCGTCAACCTGGCTCCGCTTCTGGGAGTGGAGAGTGAAGAGGTTGGAGGGATATGCTAGACATGATACAGCACTGAAAGGGGGAATTAGGGATACAGATGGGGGAGATGCTGGATTACCTAGGAAGAGGGGACTATGGAGACAGGGAGGGGAAGCTGGATGTAACACATTGGATTGGGGGAAGGGGGAGGATGTGGATCCAGGGAGGAGGAAAGAGGGGGGATGATGGATTTGGGAGGAAAGAAGAGGAGGGGGAATTATTGAGAAACTGGGGAAGGAGAGAGTGATTGGAGATAGATTTTCTGGGGTGAGGAAAAAAGATGGAAGGCTGTAGATAAGAGCAGTAAAAAGAGGAAGATTGAGAACTACTTGATACAAAGGAGGTGTGAAATCTAGACAAAGAAGCAGACAAAATATATGGAATAAAGCTGAAATGAAGAGATCAATGTTGGATGTAAGAAAGGAAGTGAAGACAGAAGGAGAGAGAAGTGGCCAGTGGACCAGTGACCCTGAAAACAGAGTTATGGAAAAAAAAAACAGAAACCAATGCCTGTAACCAACATAATTACACAAATAGAATAACAACGGTATCTGCCAGGGCTGGTGTTAGACATGGCTGTAGTCCAGGTGAGAAATTTGAGAGGGGACCAAAAAGCCCACTAACAGTCTATGTTGTCCTCAGCTGTAGGTAGGCTTAGGGTCCTCTCTGGCCTGGAGGCCCGGGGCAATTGCCTGGTTGCACCCCCTCCCTCCAATGCCAGCCCTGACATCTGATATCGTTTGCAAACTATAGGGTAAAATGCATTTTTTTTTTTTCTTAACAACATGCAGCTTCATGAGATTTCTTGTTGATATTTCCTAGGTCATCCCTATAAATGACCTCTTATAAAACACTAATCAGTGTAAAAATATGCACCTTCTTTGCATGATGTGTACTTTTACTGTACATATGCACATGGATGGAGTTTGGGCAGAGCATAGTTATGTGCATGTATGTGTGTAAATGATAAAATAGGATCATTTATGTGCCTCTTTGCTACTATCTAGATGTGAGCATGTACACAATCCTTAGGACCAGGGACGTAGCCAGACTTCGGTGGGAAGGGGGGTCCAGAGCCTGAGGTGAGGGGGTACATTTTAGCCCCCCCCCCCGGTGCCGCCGAGCCCCCCGCCATTGCCGACCCCGCCGCCGCAGCCACCACCAACTTTGCCCCCCCCCCTCCGCTGCCAACCCGCCGTCGCCTACCTTTGCTGGCGGGGGACCCTGCACGTGCACATGCAGGACGTCAGAAACAGAGGGAAGCCTTTCGTGGGAAGAGGAGGACCTCGGCTGGCGAGGGTTGGGGTCCCCCGCCAGCAAAGGCAGGCGATGGCAGGGGGGGGGGGTCGAGAAGGATGTCGGCAGGGGGGGTCCAGGGCCAAATCTACGGGGGCCCAGGCCCCCCTGGCCCCACGTAGCTACACCACTGCTTAGGACTGGTGGAAGTGATCATGCCTTTAGTGCAAGGTTCATTTTCTGCCACTTAAGTTAGCATTTTACAAAGAAAAATATATATAGGGAGATATATATAAAATAGGCTTGAAATAGACACATTTCTGTCGCTTTAACCTAAGCGCTCAGTGATATCATTATTCTCTATTTGGATACTTTTAGCCACATATAGTCCAGCAACTTAAAAAACAGCCATTTCTGAGCATAATTGTCTGTTTTATGCACGTAAATAGCTTTTCTATATGACTCTCATATTCTGTTTTCTGCTGTAGGATTGGGGGGGGGGGGGGGGGTTGGCTGCTTGCTGCTCCCTTCACAATGAGTTTGATTTACCCACCTGCAGCAAGGCAGAATAGCTAATGCCTTATTACCCACTGCCTCAGGTTTTCTCCCCCCCCCCCATCCCCTGATGCTCTGATCCCCAAAAAAGGACCTCCCCATGCTCTGAGCCCTTGCTCCCTAACCCAGAAGGGACCAATCCTCCAGAGATACACCACCCTGTTCACCCCTCAACATTACCCCAGAATCCATGGAAGAAGTCTATTGTAAACCCCCACCACCACCACCACCATCTGAAACTCTAATCCTCCCCAAACACCCCTAACCCCTGGTAGAGAATAATGGACCCTGAGATGTATCGTGCATGACAGGTGTTGCCATTTTGGAAGGTGATGGTGCAGAGACAGGTTCCTGCCTCTTGTTCAAATATGTGGGAGGGGGATCTGAGAAGCTCTAGGGGTTGCAGGACTGGAGGTTGAAAGCCACCAGACTACACTAGTGTAACGGAATTGTTGGGGTGTGTCGGGGGAATCATGAGTTATTCCTGGGGGATGGTGAGTCACGGCATGGGGGTGTCATATCTGTGGTCAGGGGTCCACGACTAATCGGGAATTTGGGGAGGTATTAAGGGGATCATCCCTGGGGTCAGGAGTTATATCCTGAAGGGGGTGGAGGGGTTGGAGCATGGGGCTTCTTTCTGTGGGGGTGTCCACTAGACTACCAGTGATGAGGGATTGGGGATGAAGGATTGATTTTTTTTTTTTTGGTGGAGGGAGTGGAGGCAGTGATTTTCTTTTAATGTCTCCCTTCCTGTCAATACACACTGACAGGAAGGGAGACAATTTGCTCTTCAATGCATCAAAGGTCTGCATAGTACTGCAGCAATGTGCATGTTTTTTTTTCTGACAGCACACATTTTTAATATGGTGGTAATTTGCATACCATTAGATTACTACTGTACATGGAAGAGCAAAACTTTCATGTTATGTTTGCATTAGAATCCATCAGCTATTGACGTCTGACACAAGCTTCCTGCATGGGCCTCTTATTCCTTGTCTATCTCTCTCATTCTATCCCGAAGGAGATTCTCTAACTGAGGGGTTGGGGAGGGGGATAATTTCCAAACCCAGATAGAGAGTGTGATCTTGTCTCCTATTTAGCAAATAAATGTGTTTCAACAAACACTTTACTAATCAATTTGTGTATCGGTAATAATCTGGAATTGTGGTGGGTTTACTTTTGGCTTTTGTTAGGGGGGGGGGGGAGTACTTTATATTAGTTTCAGGTGGGTGAAGCCTCATTGGAGTGAGAAAAATTGTAACTACATTTGGCCCATAGGCAGAGACTTTCATTTTGTAAATGACTTGAATGTAAGATACGTGACTAATCTTAAAATTAATGTTAGAGCATTGGTGTCAAGTTTCTTATTAATATTACTGTTGATTTCAAAGTCAGGATATCACATTTCCTTTTCCCTTTTAATGATTCAGTTTCTACCACTGTTTTCTTGTAATAGATGGTGTACATATGAGCCCTTCAGAGCAAAAGCAGGCCATGGCCAGTTTGTTCACTTCTAAGCAGAACTTCGCTTTTAGAAAAAGTGTAGATTGCCGACAGACTAAATCCGATTCAGGCATTGTTCGTTAACATAAGAACGTAAGAGTAGAAATACTGGGTCAGACAGTCTAGCCCAGTATCCTGTTTTCCCAAACAGTGGCCAAGCCAGGTCACAAGTACCTGGCAGAAACCCAAATCCCAGGGCAAGCAGTTGCTTTCCATGTCTGTCTCAATAGCAGACTATGGACTTTTCCTCCAGGAATTTGTTCGAACCTTTTTTTAACCCAAATACACTAACCGCTGTTACCACATCCTTCGGCAAAGAGTTCCAGAGCTTAACTATTCATTGAGTGAGAAATATTTCCTCCTATTTGTTTTAAAAGTTTTTCCATGTAACTTCAATTGTCCCCTAGTCTTGTACTTTTGGAACGAGTAAAAAATTGATTTACTTGTACTCGTTCTACACCACTCAGTATTTTGTAGACCTCAATCATATCTCCCCTCATTCGTCTTTTTTCCAAGCTGAAGAGCCCTAACTTCTTGTTCTTACTACTTAACTATCAAAAAGGCTATTAACTTGCTGTTAAATTATAATCACTATCTAGTCAATGCAATTTAAACATGAAGATATTACAAAATGAAGGGAAAAAAGACTTCAGAATCAGAAGCTCAAAAATCTGTCCTACTTTCAACTCACTGGACATAGTGGCTAAGCAGTTTCTTCATGAGTTTTTAAAAATAACCTCCTTTCTCTCTTCTAATACTTTATGACTATATCCACCACTTCTTTCTTGTGAATTGTTTACCGTTTTTTTTAGTTTAAAATTCCAAACGTTTCTACTTTTAGAACTTTAGTGAAGAGTATATATAGCAGGCACTTATCTTGATTGTATAGTCAATGTGCTCTACAGTGCATCACCGTTTCACTTCAGGCTTCCTCAGGAGCGACAATCATTTTCGGCACAACATACTTTCTCTTCTCATTTTTCCCATTGAAGAGAAAAAAAGTATGGATACTGTTGGTGCCGAAAATAATTGTCACTCCTGAGGAAGCCTGAAGTGTATGGTGACACACTGTAAAGCGAATCGGCAACACAATCAAGATAAGTGCCCACTGTATATACACGAGAATTCTAAAAGAGGAAATGTTTGTAATTTTATTGTAAACTAAAAAATGGTTAAAAATTGTCCCATATTCTCTTGCTTGTGTCTAGTAAAGGCCACTTCTAAAGCACTACTAGAAGAATGCAGGACTGTATAAATACATATAATTTAATTTAAATTTTATATTATACTTTTCCAAGGAAAAGGTCCAGGTTCAATGTGAATTACAGCACAAATAAAAAAATACAGTTGTCTATAGGTTGGAAAGGTTAAATGGTTAAAAAAGAAGTGGTGGATATAGTCACGAAGAATTAGAAGAGAAAATGGAGGATTTAAAATTCTCATGAGGAAGCTGTTCAGCCGCGAGTTCAGCGAGTTGGAAGCAGGACAGATTTCTGAGCATCTGAAGTATTTTTCCTCCATTTTGTAATGTCTTCATGTTTAAATTGATCCAGCTCAGTTTTGTTAAAACTTGCATTGATTGGATAGTGATTGTTATTACTACTGAAATGTCATAGAGTGTTTAAAATATCTTGTAATTTTTCTAAAAGTGAAGATACATTTCTGCTTACAAATGCAAAAAGTGGAGATGACCTGCTTTTGCTCTGGAGAGTCAATAAATGGGGTGACTGAAGAATGGACAGACATGTTTGGCCTCTTGACCTTAATTCATGCTGACATGTCAAGAGCAAGCTTCAGGTGCTTCCTACCTCTTATTCCGTGTTCCTGATATCAGGAGGATGACATGGATGTCTAGAAATGGTTAATGAAACTCAGGATCATTTATAATGAAGCCAATAATGTATTATGCACAGGAGGGTGGGGCCAGCAAATTTCATTTGGCTTTTTCAAAACATACAGGGCCTCTTTGCTAACATTTGTGATTGCATTTTTCAATATTATAATGCCTTTGTATTTCTTCATAGTGCGACTCCACCTTGAATATTATGTGCAATTTTTATCACCACATCTCAAAAAAAGGTATAGTGGAATTAAAAAAGGTACAGATAAGGGCTATGAAAATGATAATTCTATAGCACTGCTCACATCTTTGGAGAACACCCATGATCTGCCCATGCCCCTCCTATGGCCTTGCTCCCTTATGAGTTGCGTGTCATGAGGTTTGTGCACACAATATTATAGAATAATACACAGCAAAATGCATGCAAAACTCCCAATTGAGGCCCATTAACACCCATAATTGATGGGATGACTTCCCTTTGAGGAAAGGCTAAAGAGGCTAGGGCTCTTCAGCTTGGAGAAGAGAAGGCTGAGAGGAAATATGATAGAGGTCTATAAAATATTGAATGGAGTAGATGTAAATTGATTGTTTACTCTTTCCAAAATTACAAGGACTAGGAGGGATGCAATGAAACTACCAAATAATACATTTAAAACAAATTGGAAAAATATTTCTTCACTCATCGTAATTAAACTCTGGAATTCTTTGCCAGAGAATATGGTAAAAGCAGTTAGCTAAGCAGAGTTTTAAAAAGTTTTGCACAAGATCCTAAAAGAAAAGCTCATAAGCCATTATTAAGGTGGACTTGGGAAAATTCTCTGCTTATTCCTCGGATCTTGCCAGATACTTGTGTCCTGAATTGGCCACTGTTGGAAACAGAATACTGGGCTTGATGGACCTTTGGGCCATCCCAGTATGGTGATGCTTATGTTTATATGTTTAGGATACAAACTTTTTTTTTCAACTCTGTAAATTACTGTGACCTGTACCTGATTCTGAGTGCTAGAGGTGGGTGAACCAAATCCAGTATGCCTTCTCCATATGTCCTTTTCTGTCTTGCTGCTTTCTCTGGTTCCATGGACATCCCAGCTCAGTCAGATCCTGCAACACCTTGAGCTGTGTTTTCAGGAGTTTTTATTCACAATTACCCAGAATTTTCCTCCATTTTTTTCTTCCCTCACCTCCTTCCCATTGCAGTAACTGCTCTTTGCCTCAGGGTCACAAATTGTGATGCCCTCTTGAACACAACACAAATGAAACAATAGGTATGAAACTCCTTTCCTCCTTAGGATATTCACAGGCAAACAATTTTCAACTTGTTTTCAGAAAATGTGGCTTTTTCTCCAGATTGCATATATATATATATATTTCATTTCAAACATGCTTCTTTGTAAAAAGTATTAAACCTGTTTTAGAATTGGTTATGGGTGGAGGAGGAGCAGATTGGGAATCAGACAGCTCAGGTTCAAATCCCACAGCAGCTCCTTGTGGCCTTGGGAAAGCCACTAAACCATTCATTATCTTGGAATAGCCAGAGGTGGTGCTTGGAACCTCCTCCACATAGGACCAGACATGGAAACCATCCTGCTTGTGTTGGCCCCTGTAGGCTGTTCATGACCTGGTGCATGTGCACAGAGGAGAGGGAAAGGGAATGGGACTTGATATACCGCCTGTGGTTTTTTTTGCAACTGCATTCAAAGTGGTTTACATAGTATATACAGACACTTATTTGTACCTGGAGCAATAGAGGGTTAAGTGATTTGCCTTGAATCACAAGGAGCTGCAGTGGGAATCGAACCCAGTTCCCCAGGATCGAAGTCCACTGCACTAACCTGGGCATCCAAATGGTAGATGACATTTAATGTGAGCAAGTGCAAAGTGATGCATGTGGGAAAAAGGAACCCAAATTATAGCCACGTAATGTAAGGTTCCACATTAGGAGTCACGGACCAGGAAAGGGATCTAAGTGTCATCGTTGATGATACATTGAAACCCCCTGCTCAGTGTGCGGCTACAGGTAAGAAAGCACGTAGAATGTTAGGTATTATTAAGGAATGGAAAACAAAAATGAGGACATTATAATGCATTTATATTGCTCCGTGGTGCGACCGCACCTCGAACATTGTTTGCAGTTCTGGTCACTGCATCTCAAAAAAGATATGGCAGAATTAGAAAAGGTACAGAGAAGTGCGAAAATGATAAAGGGGATGGGTCGACTTCCCTATGATGACAAGCTAGAGTGGCTAGGGCTCTTCAGCTTGGAGAAGAGACAGCTGAGGGGAGATATGATAGAGGTTTATAAAATAATGAATGGAGTGGAATGGAACGGGTAGACGTAAATCAATTGTTTACTCTTTCCAAAAATACTAGGACTAAGGGGCACGCAACGAAACTACAAATTATTAAATTTAAAACTAATTACAGAAAATATTTCTTCGCTCAACGTGTAATTAAACTCTGAAATTCGTTGCCAGAGAATGTAGTAAAAGCAGTTAGCTTAGCGGGGTTTAAAATAAGGTTTGGCTAGCTTCTTAAAAGAAAAGTCCATAAGCCATTATTAAAATGGATTTGGGGAAAATCCACTGCTTATTTCTAGGATAAGCAGCATAAAATGTATTGTACTGTTTTGGCATCTTGCCAGTTACTTGTGACCTCGATTGGCCACTGTTGGAAACAGGATGCTGGGCTTGATGTGTTAAAAGAAATATTTAAAAACGGGGAATTACTCGGAGCATGTGCTGTATTTTTATATTTTAAGAACATGCGCTGAATTTATAAGTTTTAGGATATATATATTTTGATTAATTCTCCACCAATTACCTATTAAGGTAATAAGATTCACAATTGCAAGAATAAAGATGAATTGAATATTATATTTCTATTTATTGGATCACATTAACCTTCATTGCCAGGTTTAGGAACATGTGCAAAGAACAGGAAAAGACCATATATTTAGCTTTAGAAAAAATTATTTATAATACAGTTAATGTAATCAATGTTGCAGCAAGAGGTAGTCTTTTAAAACGGATCTTGGAACAGAGAATTTGTGCTTTAAAACAAGGTAACAGGTCTAAATCAAAGGTTAACTTACAAAAAGTCCTTGTTGTTGTCCAGCTGATTGATGAGTAGCATGAGGTAAGAGGAGCCCAGGCATTCTGCAGTCAGTGATGGAAGAAAAGTGCAGCAGGAGAGAAGAGAGTCTGTCTGGAGATGCCTGCCTGTTTAGCTGAGCGATGAGCACATGGTTGCAGGAGGAGGGAGAGTCTCTGTAGCAGTGGCAGGGAGACGATCAGGGCTGCAGCAGAGGAGAAGAAATCTGTCTCTGTGTGGAACAGCTCCTGCCTTTTATACATTGCAAGTTGCAGGAAGACATGATCACATGAATCTCAGCAGTTGCTTCCTGGTTGCACTGGACCCTGGGTAGTTGCAAAGAATCATGGTACCTGGTCTCATGTTTTATGACATCATAAGACTTCCTGTCTGGACTTCTGCTGACAAATGGTCTATTGAAGCAAAAGCAAGCAAATGGCCTCTTGTTTATGATTTCCTCTGAGTCCTTTTGTCTTTACTAGCAAGGGTCACACCTCTCCTGCCTTTCTGTCTCTTGGCTCTTTGATACTTTGTTCACCCTCAGGAAGGCTTTTTGATCAGAGGAAGGGAGGAAGTTTAAAAAAAACTCTTTGAAATAGCCTCTTACTTGTTTGTATTTGAATAGTCCTTTTGTTAAGAGTAGTAGAGGTGTTAATGGCTTTAGGTAACCACCTAGCCAAGTTTTTGCGATCAGAAGTTTCCCCAGGGAAAGGGAGGGGGAGATGAAAGCCAGGCTAGCTGATCTCAATGAGTGTTTAAAGCTGTTTTATATTTGTATCTGATCCAGCACAATCAATAATTCTGCTACATATTTCAATAATTCTGACAATTATTCTCATATCATGTTACAGATGGACCTTTGGTCTGTCCCAGTATGGCAATACTTATGTACTTAACCACTAGGCTACTCCTTCACTCACTTCTTATGCATGGAAATATGCACATTTCATTTATGGACTCAAATTGCTAAGGTGCTTTAACCACTGAAATGTGCACTAATGAATGCATAACCCTGCTCTCTCCATAACATTCCCAGCTTCTTCTGTTTCTAAGAACAGGGAGATACATGTGGAAGTCAAACACTGGTCAAACTCCCACAGCTGCCACTGCCCTTCCAAAACGATGTGTCATTTTGTTTATCTTATTTCTGTTTTAAGTCATTTTAATACATTTTGGACTAGATTCAGTAAATGGTGCTAGAAAAAACGGTACAAAAAAAATTGGCACAGAGAGCTGTTCTATAAACGGTGCTCCGAGTTGCGCACCATTCATGAAGTACCGCTCAGAGCTGATTCCCGTGCCAAACTTTGGTGACGAGGATTTACGCCAACTAAAACCTGGTGTAAATCCTGGCGTGTAAGTTAGGCACGGATCCCCTAAATTCTATAGCACTGCACGCGTCTTTAGAGAACACCCATGATCCTCCCATGCCCCTCCTATGGCCATACTCCCTTATGAGTTGCGTGTCATGAGGTTTGTGCACACAATATTATAGAATAATACACAGCAAAATACACGCAAAACTCCTGAGGCCCATCAACACCCATAATTGATTGAAAACATTCAATTATTGGCATTAAGTGGCTCGTTAAGCAATTAAAATGCATGTGCATCTCAGGATCCCTTGCAAAATTCAGTATGTATCTTTTAGTGCCATATAAAGAGTCCAAGGATTAATATTTTTGTGAAATACATGTCAACTAAGGGGTTTCAGACAAAACCCGGACAGTTCCCACCCACCAATTCCCCCCAGGACAATTCCCATCAAGGACCTCCCCCCCCCCCCCCCCCCCCATTTCCCCCCCTCCCTAGCCTGCAGCTTCTTTCTTGTATTGGGTCCCATAAGTCCTGACGGCGGTGGTTTTTTTTTTTTTTTTTAAACGGCATCTGAAACTAGGTTAGAGCAGGATGTACACAGAGGATGTATAACAATGGAATAACTTTTCATAGGTAGAGTAGTAATTTGTTATAAATCGTAATCAGTGTGTCATTTTGAGGGGCTGGATTAGGTTGAAACCTAGTTTGGGTGGTGTAGGGGGGTATTGCCCCCCACATGAACTGCACTTTGTATTTATCTATTTATTTATTTACTTATTTATTTATGACATTTAGATCCCAGATTAAACATGAATTAGGTTCAAATCTAGTTTGGGGGGTGTGGGGGGGCATTGCCCCCCCATATGAACTGCATGTCTGGAAGGGGAAAGGGATGTGAAAGATAATGTTGTGGGGGGTGAGATTGTACTGGCCCCCCAAACAATATTGACGAGAAAGGCAGGGAGATTATTTGTCCTACTGTGTTTTTCGGGTTATGGGTGGGAATTTTCCTCCCTCGTGTGGGGAATTGTCCTAGGTGGGAATTGTAGGTCCCGATAAACTTGTTCTGAAGCTCTTACTCTTTTGTCTGGGCTGGTCATTTGGATTTGGTTGTCTTCCACCCTTGGTTTGTTGTGCTTGCGTTTCTGTGGAAGGCGTGGACCTCCTCTTCTTCCTGTTTCCAGTAGGTGGGAATTGTCCAGATGGGAATTGGTGGGTGGGAACTGTTCAGGTGGGAACTGATCTAGAGCCAACTAAGGTGCCCACGGTAATCAGTTCCTGATATTCCTTTGCCAGTGACTGGGGATCTTGACTTAAGAGAGAAATTATCAACGGATCTTATTTCTTTAGGGCTTTAAGGAGAAGTGCTGCCAAGTCTGATTGTTGAGCACTAGGAAGATTCTGCTCAAAGCACGCGTGTGTAAACCTGTGAATGTCAATGTAATTTAATTCCGCTTACTGGTTGCTAGTTTTTATCGTCTTATGTTATCTTTAATTATTGATATTGGACCTTACCTGAGCACTATGATGGGAAAATGACAAAGTACTTCATGAAAAACTCCAGAGGAAATTGGAGAGTCATGGGATAGGAAGTAGTATTCTATTGTGGATTAAAAACTGGTTAAAAGATAGAAAATAGAGAGTAGGGTTAAATGGTCAGTATTCTCAATGGAGAAAGGTAGTTAGTGGGGTTCCCCAGGGGTTTGTTCTCGGACCGCTGCTTTTTAGCATATTTATAAATGACCTAGAGATGGGAGTAACTAGTGAGGTAATTAAATTTGCTGATGACACAAAGTTATTCAAAGTCGCGGGAGGATTGTGAAAATTTGCAAAAGGACCTTACAAGACTGGGAGACTGGGCGTCTAAATGGCAGATGACGTTTAATGTGAGCAAGTGCAAAGTGATGCACATGGTAAAGAGGAACCCGAATTATAGCTACGTCATGCAAGGTTCCACGTTAGGAGTCACGGACCAAGAAAGGGATCTAGGTGTCGTCGTTGAAGATACGTTGAAACCTTCTGCTCAGTGTGTTGCTGCGGCTAAGAAAGCAAATACAATGTTAGGTATTATTAGGAAAGGAATGGAAAACAAAAATGAGGATGTTATAATGCCTTTGTATCGCTCCATTGTGCAACCGCACCTCGAATATTGTGTTCAATTCTGGTCACTGCATCTCAAAAAAGATATAGTGGAATTAGAAAAGGTGCAGAGAAGGGCGGCGAAAATGATAAAAGGGATGGGACGACTTCCCTATGAGGAAAGGTTAAAGCGGCTAGGGCTCTTCAGCTTGGAGAAAAGGCGGCTGAGGGGACATATGATAGAGGTCTATAAAATAATGAGTGGAATTGAAATGGGTAGATGTGAAGTGTCTGTTTATGCTTTCCAAAAATACTAGGACTAGGGGGCATGCGATGAAGCTACAACGTAGTAAATTTAAAACAGATCGGAGAAAATTTTTCTTCACTCATCATGTAATTAAACTCTGGAATTCGTTGCCAGAGAATGTGGTAAAGGCGGTTAGCTTAGTCGAGTTTAAGAAAAGGTTTGGACGGCTTCCTAAAGGAAAAGTCCATAGACCGTTATTAAATGGACTAGGGGGAAATCCACTATTTCTGGGATAAGCAGTATAAAATATTTTGTACTTTCTTGGGATCTTGCCAGGTATTTGTGACCTGGATTGGCCACTGTTGGAAACAGGATGCTGGGCTTGATGGACCTTTGGTCTTTCCCAGTATGGCAATAGTTATGTACTTATGGCAGCCTACGGGAATCCTGCCACCACCATCTTGGAAAACAAAGGTAGGCTCGAGGAAGGGGGTTGAAGAAAGAAGACCATGACCAAGGGGGTGGCATGCTGGCTCAGCCCTCATCTCAGGTGGCAGATTGCCTTGGGTCGCCCCTGATACATAGTGTCACAAAGATTGTATATAACTGCTTTGCTGTTTCATTTCTAGAAGGCAGAATATCAAGTATTTGTAAATAAAGACATACATATAAGCCTTGATCTAAAGCTTATCACCGAGGCAGCATAATGCCTTTCTTCCAGTTGAACTGCCTACTACTAGCTACTACCAGGGGCATAGCCAGACTTTGGCAGGAGGGGGGTCCAGAGGCTGAGGTGAGGGGGCACCTTTTGGCCCCCCCCCCCGGCACCACCGACCCCCCCCCCCTCCCGCCATTCCATTTTTGACCGCCAACACCACCACTTTTGATCCCTCCGGCGCCAACCTTTTTGACCCCCCCCTTCCCACAGCTGCCAACCCTCCCCCGACAGCGGGGGAGGGTTGGCGGCAGGGGGGGTCGAAGGGGTTGGCGGTGGGGGGGCCAGGGCCAAATCTACAGGGGCCCATGCCCCCATGGCCCCACGTAGCTACATCCCTGGCTACTACTTATCGTTTCTATAGCGCTACTAAACATACACAGTGTTGTACTCAAACACTGAGAAAGTCCCTGCTTAGTGGAGCTTACAATCTATTAAAGAGAGACAAAAAGGACAGTGAAAGATGGGAGTTCCATTTATTATAGAGAAAGATTCTCCTCTTATACAGTTTAAAATTAAATAAGACTTAAAATATATTATTAAGTATGATGTTTATGGCAACATGTTAAGAATTCATTGATTAAGTATCTGTATTAAGAAGTGTTGAATTTGTCATTAATGTAAATAATGTGCTGATTGAACACTTACTGAAGCCATTTGAAATGATTTATTATTATCTTATTATTCAGTTTAAATCATTTGCTGCTTAGAGCTCTGGTTGCCAGCATGCCTTTCACATATGCTTCATCAGGAAGAAGTTTACCTGAGGCCTGTACAGACATGTATTGCTTGGAATTGCTGCAAATGCTGAGTATGGAAAATCATAAAGCCCATGAACAGAGAGGAATCTCCTGCAGAAAAGAATCCAGTAGCATATGACATATCAACATATCATCGGGCGTTGTTTTTTTTAGTTTGAACTTTTTATTTCTACAAACCTGGGTGCCAAAACACAAATCCATTTAACATAGACCTCCTTCCCACCCTCACCAAAGCCCCAGGTCTAACAAATACAGGGGGTCCTTTTACTAAGGTGCACTAAAAAGTGGTCTGCACTGGTGTGTATTGGACGCGCGCAGGTCCAGTTTTCAGCGGACCTGCAAAAAAGGCACTTTTTTGGCCAAAAATGGACGTGCAGCAAAATGAAAATTGGTGCGAGCCCATTTTGGGCCTGAAACCTTACCACCACCCATTCACTTAGTGGTAAGGTCTCATGCATTAACCGGGTGGTAATCGTCAGCTCACGTACAATGCCGCACATAGTGGGCATGCATAAAAAATGAAATTACCGCTCAGGCCACGCGGTAGCTGGATGGTAGTTCCGAATTGGCGTACGTTGTGCAGCTTAGTAAAAGGGCCCCACAATACATAATCCCAGATCTTTCTAAATACTGAAAAGCTCTGTCTCTTAACTGCAGCAATTTCTTCACACTTCCTAGTGAGACAGTATTCCACCACACATTTACAGACTATATTGTATTTCCCCTCAGACAATATAGACTGTATAACTATAGCCATCAGTAAATTGCTTAGCTTAGCCTGTTCCTTACTTAACAAGAGCCCTGTTTACAAAGGCATACTAGTGTTTTTAGTGCACACTAAAAATTAGCACATGCTAATCGTGTATTTGCCCATAGGAATATTATGGACACCTACATGGTTAATGTGTGCTAAAAACGCTAGCTTGCCTTTGTAAACAGGGCCCTAAATGAAATAAAATGACTGATCACAACACAACAACCTTATAACCGAGCTCAGCTTGAATTCCTAACACATTTATAACTCTATCCCATACTGGTACCCAAACTTCATACAGGCAAACAGTATATGAGATAGAGTTCCCACAGCAGACCCACAAGACCAGCATTTATTAGAACCACCAGCTCTCAATTTTGCAACTTTGGAAGGGGTGGTAAGACACTATGGGGGTCCTTTTGCAAAGCTGCAGCAAAAGGGAGCCTGCGCTGGCATTGGCACATGTTTTTGACGCCGTGCAGCCATTTCAGAGGGGAGCACTTACGCCACCCATTGAAGTGGCGGTAAGGATTCCCGCATAACCCAGTGGTAACTAGGCAGCACATGGCACTGGGTACACACTGGTGCTACAAAAATTGAAATTTTTTGCAGCACCGGAAATGACATGCGCTGGGGTGGGAACTATTGCAGGGCTGCTGCGGTAGCCCGACGGTACTTCCCTTTTAGCCCTCATTGAGCTTACTGCTGCTTCATAAAAGGGCCCCTATAAGACTGAGTGACCGCTAAATATCTGCAGTTAGACGCCTATATGCTATCTAACCAGTCAGTGCCCATGAATGGCCGGTTAAATAGCTTTGAATATCGGGGGCGGGGGGGGGGGGTTATGTTTATTTGTGTGCTTGATATACCGCCAAATTTTCAGTTCTTAGTTCCATCTGCAAACAGAAAAGCAGCCTGAAAGGAATATGATCGTTTATCATTTCTCATATCGATGGCACCTCCATCTTAGTGCTATGCTGTTTAAAAATTTACTTAAAATAATTCTGCAATAAATGTCACTGTCTTTTAAAAACACAGATTGCACGGTAAACATTACCTGACCTTAAATTATATTTTTGCTAAACTTCTCCGTTGTGCTTCCAGAACACTTACTCTGGTCCCCCAAATCCAAGCAACCTTCAGGATCTGCCTCTGTTATCTGCGACAAGTACATTGCCTCTCTTATATATACTGAGAAGGCAAGTCACAGTGTTTCATGCAATGATAATATCAAAGCTGGATTACTGTAATGCACTCTACATTGGTCTGACTACAAAGGGTTTTGCACCAGCTCTAATTGATTCAGTTCTGCAGGAAGACTGATAGAAGGTTGCAAGTGATGTGATCACATCACACCATTTCTGCAAAACCTTCACTGGCTACCAGTACAATACAGGGCTAAATTTAAAACTCTGATCTTCAAGGCTCTTAAAGGAAATGGACATGAAGTACTTGAACAGGGTCTCCTGTGCACCTTCATGGTCACTAAGATCCTCCCAAGGAATATCCCTAACCACACCCTCTCCAAAGAAAATCACAGTATGAGACATCCGCCAACAAGCCTTGTAGAGAGTAGCCCCCGCACTCTGGAATGCACTCCTTGAAAGAGTTCACTCAGTGCCAAATTATCTCTACTTGAAGAAGCAGGTGAAAACTTGGCTCCTTTCCCAAGCTTTTAATGGAAGAAACAATTAACTAGCTACTTACATACACAAAAACTGACTGCACATACTGTAGCAGAACTTGCTTATCCTCTTTGTGATTATCCTTTATACGCTTATTTATTTATTTATTTATTTATTTATTCATGACATTTATATTCCACATTATCCCAGCAACCTGAGTTCAATGTGGCTAACAATACAGCGAAATCACATCATACAGAACACGTGGAGGGGCATAATCGAAAGGGGTGCCCAAGTTTTCCTGAGAACGTCCCGGCGAAGGGGCGGGGAAAACCGTATTATCGAAACAAGATAGGCGTCCATATTTTGTTTCGATAATACGGTCGGGGATGGCCAAATCTTGAAATTTAGGTCGTCCCTAGAGATGGTCGTCCTTAGACTTGGTCGTTTCTGATTTTCGGTGATAATGGAAACTAAGCACGCCCATCTCAGAAACGACCAAATGCAAGCCCTTTGGTCATAGGAGGAGCCAGCCTTCGTAGTGCACTGGTCCCCCTGACATGCCAGGACACCAACCGGGCACTGTAGGGGGCACTGCAGTGGACTTCATAAATTGCTCCCAGGTACATAGCTCCCTTACCTTGTGTGCTGAGCCCCCTAACCCCCCCCCCAAACCCACTACCCACCACTGTACACCACTACCATAGCCCTTACAGGTGAAGGGGGACACCTAGATGTGGGTACAGTGGGTTTGTGGTGGGTTTTGAAGGGCTCACATTTACCACCACAAGTGTAACATGTAGGGGGGAATGGGCCTGGGTCCACCTGCCTGAAGTGCACTGCACCCACTAAAACTGCTCAAGGGACCTGCGTACTGCTGTCATGGAGCTGGGTATGATATTTGAGGCTGGCATAGAGGCTGTCAAAAAATATTTTTAAAATTTTTTTTGAGGGTGGGAGGGGGTTAGTGACCACTGGGGGAGTCAGGGGAGGTCATCCCCGATTCCCTCCGGTGGTCATCTGGTCAGTTCGGGCACCTTTTCGTGGCTTGGTCGTAAGAAAAAAAGGACCAAGTAAAGTCATCCAAGTGCTCATCAGGGACGCCCTTTTTTTCCATTATGGGTTGAGTATGCCCATGTGTTAGGCACGCCCAAGACCCGCCTTCGCTACGCTTCCGACTCGCCCCTGGGAACTTTGGTCATCCCTGCGACGGAAACCAGTTGGGGACGCCCAAAATCGGCTTTCGATTATGCCGATTTGGGCGACCCTGGGAGAAGGACACCCATGTCCCGATTTGTGTCAAAGGATGGCTGTCCTTTTCTTTTGAAAATAAGCCTGAAAGTGAACAAAGTAGTAGACTATAATACATAGTACATTGCAATAGAAAAGAGAACCTAAACGTTTTCCAAAGAGGAAAGTTTTTTTTATCATTTTACGGAATATCATGTAATCATTGACTTCATCAAGGAGTTCTAATATTTCATGCCCCAATAAGCAAATCCTGCTTAAAACAAGAACTGATTTGTAAACAATTTTCTTACAACTTAGATAATGAAGTACTAGATAATCTCTAAACCGAAGAACAGCATTATGTAGTGGACGATCAACAAGAGATAACATATAGCCAGAGGCCATACCATACAATATTTGGCAGATAAGTGCACAAAGTTTAAAAGTGACTCTTGCTTTTATTGAGAGCCAGTGCAGCTTAGATAGCAGTGAAGATGCCCTTTCAAAATGCAAAACTTTACTGATAAACTGAGCTGCAGTGTTTTGGGCAGTTTAGAGTTTTCTTAACAGCAGTTCCCTGCAACCAGCATAGATTGCATTGCAATAGTCTAATTGTGACAAAACAAGCATCTGCACATAGGGCCCTGTTTACTAAGTTGTGCTAGAGGCGTGTTAACATTTTTAACACTTGCTAACCATTAGCACACGCTGTGTAGGCGCCTATAATATTATGAGTGTATACACAGCACATGCTAATTTTGTGCATGCGCTAAAAGCGCTAGCATACCTTAGTAAACATGGCCCTAACAGTCTGAAGGTCACAGTTTCCATGAAGTTGTAAAGGATTTGGACACAACATTGGATACTTGTGGCTCAAAAGTTAGGTGATGATCAACAACTGCTCCCAGAACTGTTATGGGCCCTTTTACTAAACCTCGTAGGCCCAACTTAGATCAATTTTGAGTTACCGTCCAGCTACCACATGGCCCTTGTGGTAATTTCATTTTTGACATGCGTCCACTAGGCGCGCCAGAAAATATTTTTATTTTCTGGCGCGCGGGCGGTAATCGGGCAGTAATCATCATTCTGCACGCGTAGACCATTACCACCCGGTTACCTTATGAGACCTGACCGCTAGGTCAATGGCTGGCAGTAAGGTCTCAGACCCAAAATGGACACGTGGCAATTTTCATTTTGCCGCACGTCCATTTTTGGCAAAAATAAAAAAAGGCATTTTTTACAGTGCACTGAAAAATGATTCTGCTTCTGCACGTGCCCAGAGCATGCGTCTACAGTACCGCAGACCGTTTTTCAGCGTGCCTTTGTAAAGGGGTCCCTTAGTGTAGACTCCAATGGATAAGCAGTGTGGTCAATCATAAAACTGTCTAAAGGTGTATGATCAAAAGAATTAGTGAGGACCAAGATTTTTGTTTTGTCCCTACTCAATTTTAATTAGAAATCAGATGCCCAAGATGCCTTCAGGTCTAAACCTGATTTAACCACTAACAGAAGTTTTTGAAAGTCTTATGTAAAAGGGATGTGAATTGTGACATCATCAGTATAAATAAAGGAATTGGAATCCTTGTGCCTCCAATAGCCTACCTAAAGGTGCCTTCATGACATTAAATAAAATGGGCGACAGAGGAGAGCCCTGAGATACACCGCAGTCAGGAAGTCCAGGGGGATGAGGTACAACCAGACAATTTTACCCGATAGTACCTAGCCATTAGGAAACCCTAGAACCACTTAATGACATCACATTGCATCTTATCTGTCTATATGTTCCACTTCTGCTTACACCCTATGCTGTCTGTTAAGATGTTTTAATGTGCATTATGCTGACCTTGTAACATACTATGCTATAATATGCACTGTTATTTAAATGATTTTTGTACTGAAATAATTTTTGCCTATATCCAGATTGCTCTTGCTATACACCTGCTTGGGCGAATTTCTTCTAAAAGGTGCTAATTAAATCCTAATAGATATATATTATTTTTATATAAATTTAATTCGGTAGATTCCATACTGCATAGATTATGGAAGGGAAAAGATCCTGATGGGCAGTGAGAGGCAACTACCCCAAAGCCCTCCTTATCTGATTTTTTCACCCCCTGTTCAAAAAAAAAAAAAAGCAATTCCACAAATATCACCTTTTTTTGTGAACGTTCACAAAATGCAAAACATACACAGATCAAAAAAGAATGCAATAAGGAGAGAGCAATTCAAGATCACACTTGCTTAGACTTACACCTCTGTAGCAGGGATTTGTTCTATGGTTGTAGCTGGACAAGTTCTTTCCTGATTCTTCCTTCAGCTTGAAACAAAAGCGCTTGCTGTTCTTTCTGTCTCTGATCTTCTTTAGAAAACTGATTCTTCTTTCTTTGTTCTTGGTCTCCTGGAGACTCTGTCTCTTCCTTCATCTAAAAGACACTTATAAAGTAGATGCTCCAGAACCTTTAACAATTCTTCCAGTGCCTGGACAGAGTACTTGGTTGTGTTTGTGCCAAGGCCCTTTTCTCCAGTAGCCCATAATTTCTTCTCACCTCTCTGGGACAGTGCTCAAAAGTCATCATTAGTAGCCATGTGCATTTATAGAGGCAGCTGAACTTACTGAGCAAGAAATAGCGGTCAGTGCTCAAAGGAAATTGCATGCAAATGAGATGCGAAGAAAGTCTACGTGCAGTTTGGTAGGGAAAGCGCCAGGCACATGCACAGAACAGTCTCGTGGTAAGTGTTGTCATTCTGTGCATGCCTTGGCCAGAGGAATGGGAAGCAGGGGAGGGAGTGGGGCAAACGAGTGCAGTAGATGTGCTCCATTATACAGGAAAAAAGCTGAAATAAAATAAAATACAAAACAAGACAAAATAAAAGCAGAACCTTACTTGAAAAATGGCAACAACTGCTCTATGGACTCTGGCGTAAAAGCATGCGTCATAAGCATCAATTCTAATTTTATACCGACCTTTTTGCAGTTCACATCAGCTGTGTTAGCTTTTCTGCCAGTGTACCAGGATTCTTTTCTCCTTGTGGAGGACAGTGCTTCTTTGCAGTTTGCAGTGGTACCTGCCATAGATTTTTGTTGTTGTTCTTTTGTTGTTTTTTTTCCAATTATTTTATATTGCTTTTGGTAAGTATCTAAATAAGATTTCACCCTTTGAGGGCGTTTTTTTCATGCTTTATTACTACCTGTGATATTTTGTCACATTGTGCGGAACACAAATGCATACGATACACATTCATGAAAAGTGCAAATACTATTTAAAAACACAGACCACTGAGAAGCTACCCTTTCACATGCAACGCCACCTCAGACCTGCCAGAAATTTTTGAGGCAACCCCTTCTTTGCATCACATGGAATGCTCATTTTAATACTAATGAGCTTATTTTAATAAATTTGCATCTAGGTTTTGGCCGCCGCTTTTCATATGGTAAAAGCAGTGCCGAAACCCTTTGCACATTAGACTTATACGGTCTGTGCCCTGAAGAACACAGGTACAAATCAAAGTAGGGTATACACAAAAATTAGCACATATGAGTTATCTTGTTGGGCAGACTGGATGGACCGTGCAGGTCTTTTTCTGCCGTCATCTACTAAGTTACTTTGTTACTATGTAGATGCACAATAACAAACACGCAAAACCGGTCAAAATGGAAAGCCCGGTAAGCTTTGAGCATCAGCCCCTCTGTAAAAGCACAAGAAAAATATCCCAGACTCTCCATAATCTTCCCTGACTAGCTGTACAGGATGCACCATGTTCAGTCCTATACAATTCAGGAATCCCCTCTTTAAACGCTGACCCCCAGATTCTATATAGCGTGACCAAAATTGTGTACGCAAATCCAATTGTATTCTGGATGTGCGTGTGCAATTTAATTACTTAGGAACCCTTTTACAAAGGCATGGCAGGGCTAATGCGCAGATAGCATGCACCCAATTGGCACTATTGCAAGGGTAGCGCATGCACCCTGTGATTATTCTGAGTTTGGTGCACACCAAATCCCGCGGTAGAAAATAATTTTCTGTTTTCTACCACGAGAAGCATTCCCAGTGGTAACTGGCAGAGTACCCACATTGGCGTGAGCTGCATGGTTACCGCGTGGATAATGTGTGAGCCCTTACTGCTAGGTCAGTGTGTGGCGAGTAAGGGCTCAGGCCATAAATAGGCACGCACAAGTTTTAATATTAGCGCACGCAAATTTCACGGGCAATTAAAAAATAGCCTTTTTTCCAGCTGTGAAAAAAAATGGCCCAGCACGTGCCTTAAAGACGCGTCCACGCTACTGCTGGCCACTTTTTACCGCAACTTTGGAAAAGCCCCTTAACAAGCCAATAGCACCGATAATTGCCACTTAAGCAATTATTGATACTAATTGGCATTAATTAGAATTTGTGCACAACTTGCTAGGCATATTCTTGAAATTGGGACGCGTAAATTTTAATGTGCACTGCCAAAAAGGGGGCGTGGCCATGGAATGGGCGGACCATGGGCATTCTGAAAATCTAAGCGCATGGTTATAGAATACACCTGCTCCATGCCTAACTTACATGTCAGTGTTTACACCAAGATTTACTTGGTGTAAATGACCGCACCTAGAGTTAGGCATAGGTATAGCCAGTAGACATGTTCTATAAACTGGCTAGGTGTATTCTATAAACCACGCCTAAAACTAGGTGTGGTTTACAGAATACACCTAGGCGGAAATATTTTTGGCACAGATTTTTGAGGTGCCATATATAGAATCTAGTCCTGAACATCCAATTCTCCGGGTCCCCTGTTGTCTGTGCTACTCTTTACACCCCTCTTTCTCTGTTAGATACAGCCAGCCTGAAACATCTTCTTTGGTGCCAGGCTTAGCCAGGGTTTGGGCAAAAATATTTGGCACCCTAGGCAAACCTTCACCCTTATCCCCCTCCCTCCAATTATTTTCAGGCCCCCAAGCCTGTCAGCTTCCACCTCCAAGAGTTTGATAATTAAACTCTACAATCATGATCACCCTACAACAATTCATTAAAAATGCAAAACTGGACATTATGGTGCAGCGGCAGCCACAAGAAAGAGACAGTCATAGAGTTGGAGGTTCTTTCTGTTCAGGTGGCTGACAGGATTTTATGGTTTTGGTTTGACTACAGCTGCTTTTTGTTACCCCTGGAAGCTGCTGCCCCAGGCAACTGCCTAGTCATCCCTAATGACTGGGCTAATCCTGACTCTAGCAGGCCATACAGAAAAGGGAGATGACTCATAAAGCAATACAAGCCAAGAGCCCCTGGTCTCTGCCAACCAACTCTAACTACTCCCCAGCTTTAAATTATGCAGGGAACACCCCACTGACTGGGACAGACATTATATCACACTCATTTTCTTTGGAACTTCTTACATAAGACTTCATATGAAAAAAAAAATTAGTTTTATGCAACCTTTGAGGGGGTGCCATCTTCTAGCAACTAAGGTGATGAAGTGGGTCTCGCTTTTATTTTATTTTGCGCTTATTATTCCATGCCATTTATTTAATGGTTTATGTTTGTTTGTACTGTTTTGTATTAACCCTTCTGTTTTATGTTTATAATCCTATCATAATCCACTTTCACATTATGTTAAGAAAGGTGGTCAAGAGAGTTGAGGAATAAACTAAACTAACCTGTCATTCTGTTCATCATTCTAGTACTCAGCAGATTTAGGTGTACAGGCTTCAGAAATGTCCTCATTCAAAAGAGAGAGGAACATTTTGTGGCCTTGCTCCATGCGTATTTATGTTGTAAATACATGGTACATAAGCACACAAGGGATACATTATATGAACATTAAACCTGCTAGGCCAGCTGTTTAAATGAGATCTGCAAACATACTTTAAAAATTTAATAAGTTGATGTTTACTAGTCATTTACGAAAGAGCATTAAGGTTTTGTTTGACATGAGAAAGTGTTCAAGCTTTGCATAGAGGCAAAAGCTGTTTGAGCAGAAGGGAGGGTACATTTCACAGAAAACATGAACTCTCTAGCATTTGTAGGGAAAGTTTTTCTCCAAGACAATAATTACACTGGCTGATTATTGTTAAAACATTTTAAAAAATTCTTTTATCCATTGCTGACACGTTATGAACTTGACTTCTGCACAACTACACACATGGTTTTCAGTTTGATTTGTGTGGTAATCACATAAAAAGAGGTATTTGTACCCATTACTAAGGTCTAACAGTTGTGAGAATAGAGCAGACTGAATCATTTTGCTACTCTAAACAGTTCACAAATGTATTTACCTTGAGGGAAGTGGGAGTTGCCAGGATGTTTGTTTGCCCTGCAGAGTAAGGAGGAGCTGAAGTGCAGCACTTTCTCCACCTTCCCACAGCAGCAGACCAGGCCTGCCAACTGCCCCAGGAGGCGACAGCAAGCAGTGAGGGCTGCCACAACAGCCAGAGCAGGAGCAGCAGAAACAGTGAGAGCCACTGGAGGAGATGGATGAAAAAAAAAAAATAAAGCAATGTGACGGCAGGAGTGAAGAGACATGGGGGCATGTAGCTGCAGCGGCAGCCACAAGAAAGAGACAGTCGGAGAGTGTGGGCCATGAGGAGCAGGAGGCCTCAAGCAAGAGTGACAAACTGAGAAGAGAGAACACCAGATCACTGAGCCAGTTCCAGAGTGCAGGAGGCCTTAGCAGCCTTAAAGAAGCCTTCACAGAGACCAGGGCAGGGATAAAAATATCCCCCATATTCTACAACCCAAAGAACTTAGCATAGTCTTTTATAAAATATTGCGTTCAACACAGCCTTTTGTAGAATACCTCCAGAACTGAACACATTCTGACCTGGATGTCTCAGGTTCAGTCTCAATGTTCTATGTAAAATGGACCTTAAAGGAAACAGGGATTTACCAGTTGACTTTCCATGTTGCTGTAAGAGTTCATATAGGAATGGAAGGATCCCTTGAGTTGTTGAAGGGAGGCCTTATTCTCAGGGCTGGCGTTAGGGGGAGAGGGGGCTAATACAGCAGCTGCCCTGAGCCTCACAGCTCCAGGGGGCCCCACAGTCTAGGCATCTCTTCCCCTTCTCCCCACCACTGTCCCATCTCCTCCTCTCTTTCTGTCATCTTCTCGATCTTCTTATTTCCCTTATCTTCTCGATCTTCTTATTTCCCTTCTCAGAAGAGCCTCGGCGCACCAGCCATCCTCACAAGCTGCCTCCGGCTGCCCCAAAGCTTTCCCTCTCTGCCACGATCCACCCCCCTCCGATGCAATTTCCGGTTTCCACCTGTGCGAATTGCGGCAGAGAGGGGAAGCTTTGGGGCAGCTGGAGGTAGTTTGTGAAGATGGCTGCTGCGCTGGGGCCCCTCTGAGAAGGGAAATACATTTTTTAAGAAGACCTCAAGGTGAGGGGAAGGGAGAGAGAGGGACCATGGTGTGGAGAAGGGTAAGTGATGCCTGGACTACATTGTAGCAATGCAGGTGGGGAGGGGGAGGAGAGGGGATCAGGGGCCCCCTCCTTAATTTCTGCCCTGGGCCCCCTACCATGTCTAAAACTGGCCCTGCTTATTCTAAAAGCTTATTTGTGCTTATATGTGTATGCTGTTAACAAAATTGTAAGTTTTATGCTAAACTGTACCTGCTATGCATCGCCTTGGGTGAATCTCTTCATAAAGGCAGTTAATAAATCCCAATAAATAATTATTATTCCTGTTTAGCTTTGATACTACTGCTAAATATTATGAAATGTAAATATTATGAAATGTGTTCATGTTTGATTTTACTACTTTTGTTGTAACTAAATGTAGTTTTCTTATCCTGATTTAATTTATCTCATTCTAAGAAACCAAATAAAATCTTTTGAAATTCTACCTTATATGGTTTTTGCCTACCTTTCCTTCCCCCGAGAGACACATCTGTGCTCCCTTATTATTTACTCAACCCATTGTCCTCTCTTCAGGGAAACCTTACATGGTTGTCATATTGACATCAAGGAGGGATGGTACCTTATTGTGGCTCACTGAGCAGAGGGGCTGATGCCCCAAATTGATGCTCATCTACCAGTGACACAGGGGAGCCCAGACTGCTGACCCCATCTGTGTTGGCATAAAGGTCACACTGGTACTACCTGCTACAAGTGACTGTAATAGTATAGCCCACGGATGGATGAGATAATGCATGTGATGATTCTAGTGAGAGAGATGTTCCACATGCAAGGAAGGATTTGGAATTGGCGAGGAGGAAGTATGCCTCCTATTTCTGGTATTTATTGCTAGGGCCGGCCTTAAGAATGGCAATAGGGTAGCCACATGGGGCCCCATACTTAACTGAGTCAGCTTTGTAGCTGGCGGTTGATCAAAAGTAAAGGATTCTTTTCCATCTCTGACTCCCTCTTTTAGCTCCCTCCCCCTCCCCTTAGTAATCATGGTCCTCAGCACTAATGCTTTACGTTCCTCCCACTACACATGACAGCCAGCCCTTATACCTCATTTGAAATCTTCAGTGGGGGTGGGGATGGCCACCAAACTGTTCTGCACAGGGCCCCACAATTGCAAAGGCCAGCCCTGTTCATGTAGAAGATGATGGTCTCCATGGTGGTGGTTCTGTCATTTCACTTAAGAAAGGTGTTCCTGAAGGATCCAGCCATAGAGTGGAGTATGTCCCAATTCCAAGAGTGTAAATCTGTCACTCTGAATCTCTTTTATGGGAAGGGAAGATCTCAGTGCCATACCAAGAGCTATGTGCAAATGTGGAGGGGCTCAATAATTGTTCCCAGCTTACCATCTTCTCTCATTGCCAATGGTAAAGCAGTAGGGCTAGGTGAATTGCACAGGGCACAGCCAAAGCTGGGTTTGATCTTGGAAGACACTGATTTGTTTTCCAGAAGAGAACAAAGATCTATGCAGTGGTGAGAAGTGTGTATCAGGTGCCTGTCCAGAGGTACCCAACTGTGTGGAAATGCTTGAGAGAGAAAGGGAGAGGAAAGACCATTGGAAGCAGAGATTCAACCTCTGAGAGTAACAGGTCCTTGTGGAGTGAGGAAGCCCAGCAAGGCTGGCTTAACCTATGGACCAGGTGAGGCTTTCGCCAAGGGTGCCAGAGTTAAAGGGCACCAAAAGCCTAAACCTATAATGTCACTGGCCCTATAGGTTAAGCTGGCCCAGAGCTTACCTGGTGACATTGCATATGCAGAGAAAAAAGAAAAGCCAGCAGCCCCCTTCTTTCTGTTTCAGGTCACCTTCCCCCATCTGTTTTCCCCTCTCAAACACAGACAGTGTTCCACCTAACACTACCCACATCGGCCCCGGCATCTTCTGCCGCGCTCCGCCCCTTGCATCCTTTGACATAACTTCCTGTTTCCACAGGGGCGCAGCAGAGGAAAGATGCAAAGGCTGATACAGGTAGCATTAGGTGAAACCCTGTCAGTATTCAGGAGGGGGAAACTGCCTTTAAAGGTAGGCTTGGGGAGGGTGCGCCAATGAGAAGGCACCAAACCAAAAGTTGGTTCAGGGCACCAGAGTCCATGAGCCGGCCCTGGAGCCTGGTAGAAACCCACCACCTGATATTTAAGTGTGCAGAGAGGCTCTTGTCTGCTTAAATTGCCTGTGGCTGCCTAACGGTCGATATTCAGAAGCACTTAACCAGGCAGTGCAGATGAATATTGGCATAACAGCAGTGTCAAAAGTGGGCAGGTCATGGATGGTATTTAGGACATCTTCAAAGCTGTCCTAAATTCACCCAGGTAGCTATGCGGGCCCCAGCAGCAAATATTGGCATGGACCCACATAACAAAAATTGTCTTGTTTCCCTCCCAACCCCCTGATGATGTCCACAGCCCTCCTCCAAACCACCCCGACAAGACACGCCTAACCCCGCCCCCCACAGGTTTATACCCTTTCCCATCCCCAGTGCCTACCAAAAGGCTGCTTCTAGAGTTTGTGGCAGCCATTTTGTAAAGGTAGTCGCTAGAGGCAGGAGTAAGTGTGGGTTGCGCTGTACCTATCGCCCCACTGGACCACCAATCAGGTAAGCCCCGGGAATGGGCTTAATCTAAGTCGGGGGTGGAGGGTGGGGATGGGAGCAGACATGGATCTGTGGGGAGGGCTCTTGTCTTATTGGAGAGGGATTGGGAGAGGGGGCTAAGGATCTCATCATGGGATGGGAGGGGGATCGGAAGGCATCAAGACAATTATTGTTATTAGGGTCCAGGCCGATATTCAGCCAGGGTCCACATAACTATCTTATGCAGACCCCGGCTGAATACCGGTCAGTACCTGCATAAGCTTTAGCAGTTACTGTTGTGTCAGTTAGGCCCAGATGTTCAGTGCTGTTGCTTGTTCATGACCCGGCACTGAATATCTAGGACAAATTTTTAAAATGCTGACTGCCATGGGCTGAATATCAGCCAGCCAAAGCCCAAAAGAAGAGAAGGTCTGTGTCCCAGAATTGTGTGGAAGAAAGGGTCATAATCCCTGTTCTGCATTTTGTATTTGTGTGCTGTAACACTGCAATTTAATCTCTTCTCATAGACTATTACTTTGCAGAAACATGTGCCAGGGAAGTCATTTATTGTGAAACACCACTGCTGTGTTTCAAGTAGCTCCTTGAACTTGATAACAATATACTTTGGGCCCTGGAGAGGAGAATCTGTTTTCCCCATCAGAGAATCCATACCAGGTTTTGGAAGAGAGCCATGGAATCAAGTGAACACCCTGCTAAAAGTCAGGAAGGGGGGGGGGGGGTGGATAGACACAAAATCCTCTTTTAAAGTTTGTGCACTACGAGCTAGCACTTGAGCCAGATGACTGTAAGCATCCAGCTTTAGCATACACCTTTGAGGTCAGTGCTATCTTTCAGGAACACATTTTCTCACAGCAAATCACCTAATAAACAGTCTGAGCTTCCTCAAATTAGTAGTATTAATCCATTCCTTTAAGTCAAGCCATGTAAATGCAAACTACTTCTTCATGTCAGCTGATATATAACATTTATACACCATCAGTGTGATATTCAAAAGCACTTATGCAGCTAGCATTGGAGGCTGGCTACATAACCGCCTCCTTTTTTGCTGGCATGAACAAGGGTTAAATTGTAGTCATTTAAAGTAACAGTGTGCCAAAATATATTCATATGAAGTTGGTGGGGGGGGGGGGGGGGGGGGGGGGGAGACAAGGATTGGCCTACTGGTGTTACCAGAAGTTATATGGGATGGTGGAGATATTCAGCCATTATGGGGGTAATTTTATAAAGAACAAACGGGTTCTTTTACAAGGCTACGGTAAAAATTGTCCTTACGCTGGTCTTTCCCACACGCTAAGGCCATTTTTTACCACAGATACATTCATCCACACGCACTTCTAGTAGGTTGGAAATAATTACATACATGAGCCAGGACCCATATGCCTTCCTCACAAATGCAAACACACAAACTTATATCTGCTTGAAAACGTGGTAATAGGCACATGCAAGATATAAAGTACACACGTATATCACAGCTCTGCTCTGCCCTAGGAATGCTGTCATGTGGCACATGTACGTAGCCACAGTATGTTAGAAGAGATAACTTTCATCTGCGCAAGAGGCTTGACGTGTGGAAACGCCTTTCTAAAATGACCTCCATAGTGTTAAGATGACTTTTCATATTCTTAAACTGGAGTCAGTCTATTACAGTTGGAAATAGAAGACCAAATTGAGATTTCAAGCCTTTAATAACAAAGTGAAGTGTTTAGGTTTTACGGTGGCAGGATATCAGACCGGCAGCTTATGCTGATTATTACAGGGTGACCATTATGGTTCTGTTTTTCAGGGTTTATCTGCTCTGTAGAATGGCACCAGTCCATCTAATTAATGGAAACAGTACCACCGAGTCACTGAATCCACCTTTACTTCAGTTTATAATTGAATTCAAAGGCAGATTTATAGTGTAACACACAGAGTAAAGGTATAGGGAGAACATTTCACACTGCCCCGTTGCTACAAAATCTACCTGTATTTTAAACATAGAAAATTGCTGAAAGAAGAAAAGTACTCAGAAGGATTTGCATCTCCTTCTTCCTGTGGGTATTTTTGCCTACTAAAACAATCCAAAAACTATGCATATTGTTTACTCTTCTAACCTAACACTGACCCTGGAAAAAGCACATGCATTGCAGATCCGTGTGAATATTTTCACCTGCATACTGGAGGGGCAATTTTCAGATAATGGATTTACCTGGTAAATCCCTGTCATCCTGCAGAAAGTGCTATGAAAATTGCTCTCCTATGTTAGTCACAAACCAAAGTGATTTTTCTTTATAGTAAACAGCACAAATTTTGTAGATACTAAGAGGCAGATGCAGCAACCAAACGTAAAAAAATCTAAATCGTTAAAGTCCCTAACGATTTTAAAATAACGAAAAATGCACCAAAAAAAAAAGTCACACATGCTGAGATCGGTAGTGAAACGTACAATGTATCAAAGAATCACAATACACATCGTTAATCGGCCCCCAAATCATGCGCAGAGCAGCCAAGCGTTATGTTAGCTGCTCTGCGCATGCCACAAACAGTCACAACACAGTCAAATCGCAAGCACATGGCTCCCAAATAAAAACAAAAATAAAAAAAAAGGGTCGGGAGGGGGCAAGGGCGCTCATCAGGAGCGTCCTGTACAGACGGCCTTGCCCCCCCCCCGCTGCTCCCCACTTTCCGCCGCTCCCCCCACCCCGAAAAAGCAAACTTCTAGAAGCCCCTGCCCCCCTCCCTTCCTCAGTACTCTGTCACCTGTGCTCCGCCTCCCGCCTCCCGACTGACGTCAGACAGGGGCGGGCCCAGGAGGAGAAAGACGCGCCATCGCGAAGGCAGGCATCAGCTGATTCAGCGTTCTTCTTGCCCGTGCAGCGCCTTCGGACAGAGGAGAGAGGCGCTGCACGGGCCCGGTAAGAGGAAGGGGGGCCCGATGGAGGAGGGGAATGGCGGCGACGACCCCAAAAGGGGGCGGGGCACGGACGGAGGATGTCGGGAGGCGGAGCACAGGTGACAGAGTACTGAGGAAGGGAGGGGGGCAGGGGCTTCTAGAAGTTTGCTTTTTCGGGGTGGGGGGAGCGGCGGAAAGTGGGGAGCAGCGGGGGGGGGGGGCAAGGCCGTCCGTACAGGACGCTCCTGATGAGCGCCCTTGCCCCCTCCCGATCCTTTTTTTATTTTTATTTTTTTATGTGTTTTCTGAGGTCCTTTGGACCAATCACAGCGCTTTTAGCTCTGCTAATGCGCTGGGATTGGCTCAAAGTTTGTTTATTTTTTCAATTAACACTTTTTCCTGGCACAGAGCTGTCCTAACGAGAGGTCCAGACCTCTCGTTAGTTTTCCTGCCTTTTTCCTGCGTAAAGGCAATCGGAAAAGGTTAGTGCATGTCGTTTCAATGGGGTTTTCACACTAATTGCTCATCTCCATTCCGTTTTCGTTAGCTGCTACTGTCGTCGGAAAATAGGCTTAAGTGCATGGAAAGGATAGGAAATTCTTCCCTGAGGGCTCATTTAACGATGAAAAACGTTTAGTGCATCTGCCTCAAAGTGCAGTCAGACCATCACTTGTTTCTGTAATCCGACACTAGTTCCCTACAGAGTAACCCAGAACTTGATACATTTTCTTTGAATTTAAGAGCCAGCTGCTTAGACCTCTGTCACAGTGTTGTTCCTCCTCCTCCCCGGGCAAAGTCTGATTATCATTATTTTTGTCTATGGAATAAGAATGCATAATAAATCAGGCCCTTAATATACCACCAGAGAATGCTTCTTGTGCTTTATCTCCTCTCATCGCCCCCTTTTTTCCTGTCTTTTGAATTCCATCACCCCCCTTCCAGACCAATCCCCTGCCTTCTGATCCCCCAACATAGAGCCCACCCCCTGAAAACAAGCCCCCAACCGCAGAGCTTGACCTTATCCACACCCTCTCACAACCCTCCGGGACCTACCCAGGAGTAGCATTAGTGGTCTAGTGTGGCCCATGGTGGGATTAGCCCTACTCCACTCCCAACACGATTTGTACCAACGGTCTCTAACAGAGGTTATGCAGTACTATTGCAAGGAACCTTCCTTACATGTAAGGTACCATGAGACTAGAGGACATTAGAGTCATTTTGGATCCTGGTACAGTGCCATGGCTCATACTGGACTATCAGTGTGTTCATGAGAGGGGGAGGAGGGTCAGGCTGTGGGGGCAGGGCTTGTTTTCAGGTGGGGGTTCATGGCTTTTCTTCTTTGAGCAGCCTTGTTACTGGTCTGCACTTAACCCCCACCAGTATATGCACTGTCACCATTGGCCGTTTCCCCATTCTATCCCTGATATCAGGGGCGTAGCCAGACAGCAGATTTTGGGTGGGCCTAGTCAAAACGTGGGTGGGCACCAAGTGTTCTCCCCCCCCCCCCCCCCCCCAATGCGATGAGGCCAGTATCAGCAGCTTAGGAAGCTTAGACTGCTGAAGTGGAAAGCAGTGTTTTCAGCACCATCAGGGGGAGGTCTTCAGCTGGCCAAGCTTGGGATCCCCACTAGCTAGCACTAAATATGTGCTGCTGTTGGGTGGGCCTGAGCCCTAAGTGGATGGGCCCCAGCCCACCTGTGGCTACGCCACTGCCTAATATGCCCACACACTATCCTTGCCTCCATGAAGCAGCTAGCATGGGCTTTTACCACTCTTATCTATTTTAATGTACATTAGCGCAGGCCCACGTTTATGTTTAACATGTGCTAAAACCCACACTAGCTGCTTAGCACAGCCTAGTGAAAGGGTCCCCTAGTGTCCAATCAAAATCATACTTGATTATTTCTGAATAAAGCAGACTTCTGTCAGTGTACTTTCACTTCCAGCTCTCATCTTCACAAGCAAAAAGGTGGCCAGCTCTGCTGCCTCCTCTCCAAGACGTGACAGTGCCAGAAGTGCTTTGTTGCGTTTCTGGTGAAATTCATTTGATAAAAAGTCATGTGTGTTAACATATCCCTGACGCAAATAAAACTGGTTGAAACTTCTTTTGTGTTGTGGTATCATTTTATGATATTATGTTCGCATGTGTCAGACCTGTCATGCAAAACCAACCACTCTTCCTGTGGACTCTTTCACAACATGTACAAGCCCGATTAGAAACCTAGATTAGGGTGTCGTCTAAAGATTCAGTAGCTGCAAGGATGATTTCCCGAGGAGATACTACAAGGAAGTGTAATTGAAGTAATTTGTTGACTGTAAAAGACATTGTCCTGTCAAAGATATGACTAATATAAGGTGCACAGGGTTCATCCTGTTCAGCTGGCTCATATTTGTACATATTAAAACTGCCGAGCTGTAAATAAGTGAGAAACTTGTCTCAGCAAGCTCCTTAAATTGAGCAAATGCAAGAGATTCAGTGGTGTGATGATTGAAAGATAATGGTACATTTTCAAATGCCAAATTGGGAATTATGGGGGAAGGGGGTAAAAACGGAGGTAATGCAGACAGAAGGACTGGCTCTTCCTAAGTGGATTTTCAGGTGGCTCACTTGTTTGTTGTGGTGAAAAGAGGCATTCCTGAGTATGTTATAAACTGTGTTTATATTTGTTGAATAGCAGTGTATCAAATTTGGCAATAAACCTAAACAGTCTGGAGGAGAGAATTTCACACCTATGTGAATTTTTAAATAATCTGTACTCATGTGGGCTCATTTTAAAACAGGTTGCCTATGTGAAAAGATTAAAACGGCAAGATCCCAAAACAGTACAATGTATTTTATGCTTCTTATCCTGCAAGATCCCAAAACAGTACAATATATTTTATGCTTCTTATCCCAGAAATAAGCAATGGATTTTCCCAAGTCCATTTTAATAATGGCGTACGGACTTTTCTTTTAAGAAGCTAGCCAAACTTTTTTAAAACTCTGCTAATCTAACTTTCTTGTACCTCATTCTCTGGCAACAAATTCCAGAGTTTAATTACATGCTCAGTGAAGAAATATTTTCTCTGATTTATTTTTAAATGTACTACTTTGTAGCTTCATTATGTGCCCCCTAGTCCTAGTATTTTTGGAAAGAGTAAACAAGTGATTCATATCTACCTGTTTCAATCCACTCAGTATTTTATAGACCTCTATCATATCTCCCCTCAGCTGTCTTTTCTCCAAGCTGAAGAGCCCAAGCCGTTTCAGCCTTTCCTCATAGGGAAGTCGTTCCAGCCCCTTTATCATTTTCATCGTCCTTCTCTGTACCTTTTCTAATTCCACTATATCTTTTTTGAGATGCGGTGACCAGAATTACACACAGTATTCAAGGTGCGGTCGCACCATGGAGCGATACAAAGGCATTATAACATCCTCATTTTTATTTTCCATTTCTTTCCTTATAATACCTAACATTCTATTTGCTTTCTTTGCTGCCACAGCACACTGAGCATAGGGTTTCAAAGTATCGTCAACGATGACTCCTAGATCCTTTTCCTGGTCGGTGACTCCTAACGTGGAACCTTGCATCACAAAGCTATAGTTCAGGTTCCTCTTTCCCACATGCATCACTTTGCACTTGCTAATGTTAAACATCATCTGCCATTTGGATGCCCAGTCTCACAGTCTCATAAGGTCATCTTACAGGATCTATAAGTTCAAAAGAATTCTTTATCACTGGAAATGTGCGGTCAAGTTTTTGGAGAAAGTCTGGTCCTAATAACCACATGGTTTCCATTAGACAGGAAGCTGGCACCGCAGAGTCGCAGTCAATTACTCCAATTAAAACCTAGTGTAAATCCTGACACCTAAATTAGGCATGGAGCGGATATATCTATAACAACATGCATAGATTTTAGAAACAGTCTTGGTCATGTTTAGTTTCAGATGGCGATGAGACATCCAGGCAGCAATGTCAGACAAGCAGGCTGATACTTTGGCCTGGATTTTGGCTGAGATTTCTGGTGTGGAGAGGTAGATCTGGGAGTCATCAGCGTAAAGATGATACTGAAAACCATGGGATGAGATCAGAGTACCAAGGGAAGAAGTACAGATGGAGAAAAGAAGAGGTCCCAGGACAGATCCCTGAGGTACACCAACTGACAGTGGGATAGAAGTAGAGGAGGATCCACTAGATTATACACTAAAGGTACGCACACCAGTTCTGGTGGCAATCTGCATTTGGTATGTGCTGACGGGCCACCGTGCGTGTAGTGTGTGAGCCTTTACCGCTAGATCAATGGGATGGCGTTAAGGACTCAGGCCAGTTTTGAGTGCGCATTGGTTTCATTTTTATTTTCCTGTCCCATTTTTAAAAAAGCCCTTTTTTGTAGATGCGGTAAAAACTGGCCTGGCGCACGCCTAATACACACGCCTACACTACTGCGGGCCACTATTTACTGCTGCTTAGTAAAAGGGCCCCTCAATTGTTAAGCAAATCTTCTTTATTGTAATACTCGTAATAAACAAAGAAAATCCAATTTACAGTTCAGTTGCTTAGACAGAATTGATGCCTTCTGCAATAGAGTCTCAATCTAGCCACCCCAAAGGCCAGGAGATGGCCAGAACCTCAGCCACACTGAGAGGAAAGGGGGGAAGGAGAATACCCCAGTACACAGTACTATCTATTACACAGACAATGCAATAAAATACAATTAGTACTCATATTAAATATATATAACAATGTACCCTGCCTCCATGGATATGGGGGCAGAATATGCGGGGATTTACACCAAGGTTTCATTGATGTAAATGTTCACGTCTAATGTAGTTGTGGTTCCCGGCACTAAGCTCTCTTCTATAAACGGCATCTAACTTTAAGCACTGTTTATAAAATAGCACTAAGTGCATTTTTTTTGTTCCAATTTTTTTAGGCACCATTTATAGAAGTCAGTCCATAATGTACACCAAGATTTAGAATTGCCATTTATTTGTCTAGATTTAGAAGTCTAATTTAGGGGTCCTTTTACAAAGGCACGCTGAAAAATGGCTTGCGGTAGTGTAAGCGTGGGTTTTGGGCGCACGCCAATCCATTTTTTAGCGCGCCTTTAAAAAAGGCCTATTTTTTGGGGCCAAAAATAGACATGCGCCAAAATCAAAATTGCTGTGCGTCCATTCTGTGTCTGAGACCTTACCGTCAGCCATTGAGCTATCGGTAAAGAATCTGGGCGGTAATGACCTACCTGCGTCCGTTATAGTGTGCTACAGGTGGGTAGAAGAAGGCCCAGCCCAGGATCAGGGAACCGGAGCCAAGGAGAGCTCATCTCAGAACCAGGGTGGACCAAAGGTGAGGACACTGCTGGGAATGGGGGGAGTCTGAGCCCACAAAAGTAAATCAGTGCAAAGAAGAGGAGCACAGCCTTTGGGGATTATATCTTTCTGCAGGACAGGCATGGACAGGAGAAGCTGTAAATACCTGTAAATATAACATTAAGCATCCTGTAAATATAATTCAGTGAAAAAGTGGCTGGTGGAGGTCCCCAAGCCCTGCCAGAAGAAGCTTTCCTGCGGCGATAATCACCACTGCGCTGCCTACTCTGCTTTCCCGCCTGGCGCACTTGCTCGTTTTTAGTGAAATTGAGCATGCATGAGCTAATCTGCCACTAATCAGCACACGGTAATGTGGCTGTGCTAACTGATTCACACTTTCAAGTGCACTCTCTGCCCCCATGTATATAAGTACATACAGTGGCAAGTATGTATGCCCTTATGTGAATGTCCATTTTCTCACCTAGAAAACCTTAGAAAAATTGGGCTTTATGTCGACCAATAAAGACCTTAAGGCCACTCTAAGGCCTGATTCATTAAATCCTTTCTCCATTTCTCTGTGGATGGAAATAAAGCTGTGAATCAGGCTCTGGGTTTGTCCAGACTTGTTTTCTTTTGCAAGATAACAGTTGATCTCTGCATTTCCCTTTGCTATTTTTCATTTAAGGGCCTTCTATGCTTTTGGCATGTCTTTTCTTCCTGGACGGGGTTTTGGATGTGGGATTTGGTCTATGCATTATGTGGTTTTCCTGCTTCAGAAGTGAAAGAGTAACTGAATGGGTGAGCTGTGGATTTTGCTGATGTTGAATTCTTTGTAATTTGTCCCCACGGGGTCTGCTGTGTTCATTATTTTTGCCATTAAATCTTTTCCGGATTGGAACAAAACTTGAACTGTGGCCTATTTTTGGAGTGGGATGCAAGGGAGTGAATGAGTCCCAGGGCCAGAGGACTCCTAGCCAATCCTGTCTTAAAGCCTGCTCAGACCCTGCAAATGAGCTGCAGAGTTTTACATGATCCTGAGAATTTTAGATATTAATTGGGGGTGGGCAATGATTAAACAGGTGCGAGCACTTACACCCTCAGAATATATGGTTCACGGCCAAGTCAGGCCTCAGGCCTACAAAAGGTGAGACAGGGAACACCCCAGCAGCTGGCAATGGAGCTGGTGTAAGTGTTCACACCTAAATGCCAGGGAGACACCCAGGCACTGTCCATATGTTCTTCCCCAACAAATATGTGCTATATAAGGTAGCATCCGGATTCTATATATGGCTCCCAAATTGACGTTAATTGACACCAATTAGAATCTGTGCACACATCTGCTGTGCGCTATTTCTGTAATGCAGGGCACCTGAATCCCATAGTGCACAACCATCGGAGGTGCACAGGCATTCCAAAAGGTTGCACATAGTATAGTAGAATAATGGATCTCTGCGTGCAACTTAGGTGCAGGTTTCAGCAGGTGTATATCTGGCACCCAGAGTTGGGCGTGGAAACCGGCACTAAGCGCTATTTTATGAAGGGCGCATGCCCGTTATAGAATAGCACTTAGCACTGAACTTTTCCAGAACCCATTTTTGAGCGCCATTTATAGAACCTGGCCCTTAATTGTGTAGTTATAGAATAACGTTTAAGCAAAATGTTGGCATTTATGTGAATATGTATGCAAATAATGTGTAAGTTACTCTAAACATTTACCTAATAAGCAGGTGAATGTGTCTTTGTTATAGAATTACCCATATTGGAAGGGAAGTTTTATAAAAGGCTATTTTCTTGAGTTAAAGCCCTGTTTCAGCTGTGAACACGTTTTAAAAATTAACTTCGTAGTGGAGAAATGTAAAGCATTTTCTACTCGTTAAGTATGTTGTATGAGAAAATAGCTCTTATGAGATTATGCAAATGTGTAGAATTAAATTTGCCAACAAGAACATACATATATTTATGCAATTCAGGGTTATTCAGTAAGGAGGGTGCCAACATTTAGGTATAGGCCAACCAAAACCATTTTTTTCTGTTTTGGCCAATACCGAACCCGGAACCAAATTTTGTTGCTCGGTTTTGGCTGAAACGGAAACAGGAAACTAAACTGCATGCACCCCTCCCGCTATTTCCCTAAACAGGAGCAGCTTACATCCAAGGCCCAGGTCCCCCCCAGAACTAAGGCAAGGCAACTCTCCCCCTGGATCCCCCAACCCATAGGGCTGGACTCTCCCCCAGCTTATTTTAAAAGCACTGGTGGTGGAGTGTGGGCAGGAGCAATCCATACTCACCCGTGCCAGCTCCGTTGTCTACATGGCTACTGTGACTTCTGGCACCAGTCTTGCGATACTGTTGTTTGAAGTCCTTGCAGCCATGTTGACAATGGAGCCAGCAGGGATAGGAATGAGTGCTGATCACTCCTGCCCTTAATGCACCACCAATGCTTTTAAGGTAAGCCTCAGGATGGGGAGGTCTGGCCCAACAGGCGAGGGGGGGGAGAGCCCAGGGGGAGCCTTGCCTTTGCTCTGAGGGAGGAGGGGGGCCTCACCTATGTTCTGCACCAGAATTCCAGTTTCGGCAGCAAAACCAAAATTCAGTCGACCTCTACATTTAGGCACTAAAAAATGTGTGTGAATGACTAGCATCTATGTGCTTATGTTAATTACATGTGTAAGTGGGTGCCCTGCCTAAGTCCTACCCATGCTCTGCCCCTGTGTACACCCCCCACCCCTTTGCAAATAACTACTATGTTGTAAATTAAGCGGTTATTTGCAGAATAGTGCTTAGGTGCCCTGCACATACACATGTATGCACTAGTATGCTAAAGAATTGCCCTTAAACCCACTAATTCTATAATGTTATGTGCACAATGTTATTTCACAAGTTCTAGAATAGTATCAGTTATGCACGAAAATTGGCGTTAATTATTGGCTATAATTGCTTTCGATTGCTGCTAAGTGGCACTAATTAGCATAATAACATAAGAATAGCCTTACTGGTCCATCCAGCCCAGTATCCTGTTTCCAACAGTGGCCAATCCAGGTCACAAGTACCTACCAGAAACCCAATTAGTATCAACATTCCATGATACCAATCTCAGGGCAAGCAGTGACTGCCCCATGTCTATCTCAATAGCACACTATGGACTTTTTCTCCAGGAACCTGTCTAAACCTGTTTTTTAAACCCAGATATGCTAACCACTGATGAGTTCCAGAGCTTAACTATTTGTTGAGTGAAAAAATATTTCGTCCTATTTGTTTAAATGTGTTTCCATGTAATTTCATTGAGTGTCCCCTAGTCAAATGTTTCCCAAATCCCGTCCTACAGTACCCCTTGCCAGTCAGGTTTTCAGGCGATCACAATGAATATGCATGAAAGAGATTTGCATATAATGGAGGCAGTGTATGTAAATCAGGTAAATGCATATTCATTGTGGATATCCTGAAAACCTGACTGGCAAGGGTATTCCAGGACTGGACTTGGGAAACATTGTACTTCTTTGTACTTCTACTTGTTCTACGCCACTCAGGATTTTGTAGACCTTAATCATATCCCCCCTCAACTGCCTCTTTTCCAAGCTGAAGAGCCCTAACCTCTTTAGCCTTTCCTCATATGAGAGGAATTCCATCACTTTTAACATTTTGGTCGCTCTTCTTTGAGCCTTTTGTAATTACACTATATCTTTTTTTAGATATGGCGACCAGAATTGAACCCAATACTCAAGGTAGGGTTGCACCATGGAGCGATACAGAGTCATTACAATATTCTTAGCCTTATTTACCATCCCTCTCCAAGTAATTCCTATCATCCTGTTTTTTTTTTGGCCACCACCACACACCGGACAGAAGATTTCAGCGTATTGTCTATAATGACATATATTCGAGACACAGACCATACAAGTGCCCGGTATTTGCCCTAGTTCATCACAGCCGGAGTTACCATCTTAGCCTCACTCAACACATCCATACACATGCAGCCATTTAAGCTTAGATTTTTTATGACTTCCATTTTCTAATTGAGATCCTCTGTGTTCATCCCATGCCTTTTTGAATTCCATCACCATTTGTGTCTCTATCACCTCTACAATAGAGACTTTCCGCATCTGTGCTGTTAAAGCAAGGAGGAGGAGACTACAGCACTCAAAGAACTTGGTACTCAGTAAGTGAGAGGCTGGCGCAAGTGCAGCATACACTTCTATGGGAACCCCGCAGGCATTGTTTCTGTCCCCACGGGAACCCCGCAGGACTGCGGGATTCCCAAGAACCCCCATTTCCGTGCAAGTCTCTATTCTATTAATTGCATACACAAATTGCATGTGTAACTTCAAGGCAGTTGTGGACATGGGAGGGGTAAGGACAGGTCAGGGGAGTGCCTAGTAGTCGTGTGCTCAGTTTATAGAACTCTACCACTTACATGCCTAACTACCTACAGCTAAACCAGTTATTGAGATGGTATAAGGGCTCACCAGTGGCGTTCCTATCCTGTTCGCCACCCAGGGCTGGTTGCCGCTGCACCCCCCAGCACATCACCCTCCCCAAAGTGCATTCCACACGCACACACACACACACAACAACATCCCTCACCGAAGCATATCACCAGACCTTTTCCTCCTAGCAAGGGGGTGTGTGGAGCAGGCGCGCGGCTGTCAGATCTGCTGGTCCCCTGCCCTGGAACAGGAAGTAACTTTAGAGGGGGCAAGGGACCAGTAGAGCTGCCAGCCACGTGCCTGCTCTGTGCATCCCCTTGCTGTGTGCACCAGTCTGCCCTGCCATTGATACGCTACTGGAGCTCACGCCTAAAGTTAGATGTGTCAATGCAGGCTGACACTAGTATTCTATAATGGCAACTGCATGTGCAATTGCTGATATGGAATTCACACTTAGGCTAGTGGAGGAGTAGCCTAATGGTTAGTGCAGTAAACTGAGATCCTGGGGAACCAAGTTTAAGTCCCACTGCAGCTCCTTGTGATCCTGGGCAAGTCACTTAACCCTCTGTTGCCCCAGGTACAAAAATTTAGATTGTGAGCCCACTAGGGACAGAGAAGTACCTTCATATAATGTGTACAGCGTCTACATTTACACCCTGTTGTCACGCTCCTCACCGGCCCCTGCCTGCTGCGCGACTTCCCTCGGTAGTGCAAGTTCTCCTGCCTCGGCAGCAGCGGTTACCTCCAGAAGCGCAGGACTCCCCTCCATTTTGATCCACCCATGTCCTCGGCACTGCCGTCCATCTTCCCAGCGCTTCGCCCTGCGGTCCACCCTCTGCTTTGCTGAGGATTGGCCAACCCCGACATTCAGGGTACTGGGCTACTTCTTCTGTTGATCCCCAGCCTATTGGCTGTCTTGGATTCCCTTTTGAGTGAGTGGAGGAGTAGCCTAGTGGTTAGTGCAGTGAACTTTGATCCTGGGGAACTGAGTCGATTCCCACTGCAGCTCCTTGTGACTCTGGGCAAGTCACTTAACCCTCCATTGACCCTAGTACAAAATAAGTACCTGAATATATGTAAACCGCTTTGAATGTAGTTGCAAAAACCTCAGAAAGACAGTATATCATTTCCCTTTCCCTTTCCCTTTTGCCTCTCTCTCATTGGCCCTTGTCTGTCTCCTTGTTACCTCCTGTCCTATGGCAGCTTCCCTTCTCTGCTGGTTTCTGCTGACGTCAGACGCCAGCACTATTTCTACTGAACTTTTCTTTGCCTCTGTGCTTCAGCTTCTACTTTGGTAGGTGTTACTTGCTCAGTAGTGTGCTTCTCCTCTACTTTGGTCCTCGTTGCTGACTCTGCCTGTACCTGGATTACTCTTGTGTCTGCTGCCTGCCTACTGACTCTGCCTGTACCTGGATTACTCTCGTGTCTGCTGCCTGCCTACTGACTCTGCCTGCACCTGGATTACTCTCGTGTCTGCTGCCTGTCTACTGACTCTGCCTGTACCTGGATTACTCTCGTGTCTGCTGCCTGCCTACTGACTCTGCCTGTACCTGGATTACTCTCGTGTCTGCTGCCTGCCTACTGACTCTGCCTGTACCTGGATCGCTCTCTTTCTTGCTTCCTGTCTGGCTGTCACGTTCATCACCCCGCTTCCTGCTCCATCTCGTAAGCCCTGCAGGCCGCCTGCACCTAGGGGCTCAACCTCTGGGGAACGGCGGTCAGCGCAGGTGAAACCCGGGGTTGTCCGGCTGCCAAGCAGAACCTGGTTTGAGTAACGGGCTCGGCAGCGCTCTACTTGGTACAAGAACTTGCAGGTCTGACACCTGTGCATAGAGGGCCATATTCTATAACTACGCAAACAAATATCGGAACACCCACAAAATGCCCATAACCATGCCCCTTTTTGCCTGCACATGTTAGAAGTTTGGTGAACATTGTTACAGAATACGCTTAGCAAGTTCTGCTCCTAAATTCTAATTAGTGCCAATTAGTGCTCAGTATTGCTTGTTAACTGCTGTTATCTGCGCTCATTAGCTTGTTAAGTTACACACATTGTTATAGAATCGGCATAGATCTTCTCTAGGCACTCTATATAGAATCCAGCAGTTAATGGATAAGTAAAATGAATGAATACATGAGTGGATGCCAGGAAAAACTATTAAACAGAAGGAACACCTTGGGGTTATGGTGACATAAGAATACACTTGACCTTCAGTCTCATGATTTACATAGTGCTGCCAGAACCCTGTGCACATCATGTGATATAATATAGAATGATATTCTTGTCTAAGGCACAGGAGCCCCCTCTCATGTTCAGCAAGAAAGTTCATCATAGACATGATTACATTCAAAGCAGATTCCCTGTGCAAAAGCAAGAGTCTGGTAGAGTATGTCAGGGTTTTTCAAAGGTACAGACACAGCATTATCATAACTTATCAGACAAATCATGGTACATATTTGATATGAATAGGAAATAGAAAAGTCACAGTGATGTCACATAAACTACAAAACTGCCTGATGAGAGTGGCAGAGCTGCCAACTGACCCAGTTCCTCGCTAGAGGCTTTTCGCCCAGTCCTGGTTTTGAACTTAACATCCTGAAGCATTATGGGATTTGTACTGCTGTGATTCCCTTAGATGGAGTGGTCAGAAATCCAGGACTGACTCCAACTGGGTAACATGACATCTCTGGAGCGGTGATGGTAAGTACCTACTCCATTCCAGATTTCAGAGATCCTGGTCCCACCACAGTAGGGACATTATGCCTTCTGCAGGCTACAGTGCCTGATCTTTCCTGGTGGTTTCAAAATCCAGTCCCAGGCAAGCTTGAGTCTGCTTAGAGTTTGTTTGTTGTTGAGTTTGAGCTCATCTATGGCATTGTTACTGGGGCTAATTAGAGTAGCATAATATAATGCATCCTGCTGTGACCACAGATAATCTTAAGTGTTTCATTTAGGAAATATACTTCCAGCTGATGCTTTCTGACACCACAGGGGTGATTTTATAAAAACTTTTTTCCAAATATTTGTCTGTAGGTTTATATAAAAGGTCTATTATAAAATTACCACACACACATACTTCTACACGACCCAGGTATAGTTATGGTCAGAGTTGGGTAGAGCATGAGCGGAGTTGTGAATAATGAGTGATGTTTATAGAAGCTAACGTGGATACAAAAGAACAAAACCCTCGCAGTTAGCCAGACAAATGCAAACTCAGCAAAAGTGACTGAAACAATGACTAGACAATGTAAAAAGCTCAAATATTTATTAGCATTCCAGACTCAACACAGACCGTGTTTTGGCCTTTTAGGCCTGCTTCAGGAGTCATCGTAAAGCTCCGGCAGCAACACCGGTTCTCACTAAATGGAGAACAAATATTGGTTCAACAATGAGGTTAGTTGAGCTCTTTCTCTATAAACAGCAGTAATGTCAGGTGCTGAAATCAAAGTAAAGCCAAATATTTGAACTTTTTACAACATCTGGTTATTGTTTCAGTCACCTTCACTATGTTTGTGTTTGATGTTTATAGACTATACTCTAGTGGATCCCCCTCTACTTCTATCCCACTGTCAGTTGGTGTACCTCCGGGATCTGTCCTGGGACCTCTTCTTTTCTCAATCTATACTTCTTCCCTAGGTACTCTGATCTCATCCCATGGTTTTCAGTATCATCTTTACGCTGATGACTCCCAGATCTACCTCTCCACACCAGAAATCTCAGCAGGAATCCAGGCCAAAGTATCAGCCTGCCTGTCTGACATTGCTGCCTGGATGTCTCAGCGCCATCTGAAACTAAACATGACCAAGATTGAACTTCTCATCTTTCCCCCTAAACCAACCTCTCCTCCTCCCCCATTCTCTATTTCTGTGGATAACACTCTCATCCTTCCTGTCTCATCAGCTCGTAACCTTGGGGTCATCTTCGACTCCTCCCTCTCCTTCTCTGCACATATTCAGCAGACTGCTAAAACCTGTCGTTTCTTTCTCTATAATATCAGGGAGATTCGCCCTTTCCTTTCTGAGCACACTACCAGAATCCTCATCCACACTCTTATCACCTCTCGCTTAGACTATTGCAACTTGCTTCTTACAGGTCTCCCACTTAGCCATCTCTCTCCTCTTCAATCTGTTCAAAATTCTGCTGCACGACTAATATTCCGCCAGTGTCGTTATGCTCATATTAGCCCTCTCCTCAAGTCAACTTCACTGGCTTCCTATCCGTTTCCGCATACAGTTCAAACTCCTCTTATTGACCTATAAGTGCATTCACTCTGAAGCTCCTCAGTACCTCTCCACTCTCATCTCTCCCTACATTCCTCCCCAGGAACTCCGTTCACTGGGTAAATCTCTCTTATCTGCACCCTTCTCCTCCACTGCTAACTCCAGACTCCGTTCCTTTCATCTTGCTGCACCATATGCCTGGAATAGACTTCCTGAGCCGGTACGTCAAGCTCCATCTCTGGCCGTCTTCAAATCTAAGCTAAAAGCCCACCTTTTTGATGCTGCTTTTAACTCCTAACCCTTATTCACTTTGTTCAGAACCCTTATTTTATCATCCTCACTTTAATATTCCCTTATCCCTTGTTTGTTCTGTCTGTCTGTCTGTCCTAATTAGATTGTAAGCTCTGTCGAGCAGGGACTGTCTCTTCATGTTCAAGTGTACAGCGCTGCGTACGTCTAGTAGCGCTTTAGAAATGATAAGTAGTAGTAGTATATGTACATTGATCCCTGCTTCTGAGTAGGTGAAAATATACACAGGTTCATAACATTGACACTTTCATTGCTTTCATGCTCATTCACACAAAATATCTAAACAATTATTATTATTGTGGATATAAACTTGGCCGCAGCTTTATTTAAATCAGTTTAACACATATTCAAATATACTTCTTTAAACTCTTTTCCTATTATCAAGTGACCTTCAATTCAATTTATCAACTCTTTCTTTTGTGCAGCTAGTTGGTGACAACCTAGTAGCCCATGCTTATTCATCACTAAACTATTTATTTAAACCATGCCTTTTTCCATGAGTTCTCAAGTGTCATCAAGGCCTCACCTGTGCTTGTGGTGGTGTCACACACAACCCAATAACACCCCCAAGTATGTCACTCAGTTATTATGATTCCTATAAATGAAGGCCACTTGAGGAATTACCCATGTTTTCTCCACCAAAGCAGTGACAGCCTAGAACTTGTCACGCCCCCCCCCCAAAAAAATAAAAATCTGCTCAGCTGCAGCCAGTTGGATTGAAAAATAGCTTCTAACAAATCCTGAATTGTACTTAGAAAAATATTTAACCCTATATCAGATAGGTGAATACCATCCTGGCAAAAAATCCCTGGACAATCATGTTAATAATTTGTGAGTGAGCACTTTACCACCTAAAGAGCACATAAATTTGGATAGCTCCCCATTAACCTATTTGCAAAGGCACTCATTAGCCTGCATGCGCTTAGCATCCCTCCACACCAAATGAGGAATAATCTGGGACCAGACCAATCAAGCACAAGGGAACTGACACGTCAAGCAAAGAAAGGTCCTTTTCCTTACCTTGATCAAATTGACACCCTTCACATGAAAAAGATCATTACCACCTAAATGAATCAAAATTAAGTCTGGGTAAGAAAAACGTTGAGCTTCAAACAATGACGATAGCAACTGCTCCCAACACATTCCATGCTATCCCAGCCAATGAATGGTAACTCCCATGGTAGCAAGACCAAGATGTTTTCTCCAATGAGACTCCTCAGTATGCTTTCCAGGCCAAAATATGTAGGACTGACCACAAAGCCAGACACAGACATCGAATGGAACAAGGTGCAAAGAGGAAACTAACAAAATAGAATAACAAAACATATTAGGAAAGATTTAACTGTCAATAGGTTTTTATATAAACAGAGAAATAGAGAAAAATGTAGGCAGATAAAGACCGTATGTCCTATCCAGTCTGCCCATCCATGTCATCTACTCACCTTATCACTCTCTTTGATATCCTATGTATTTGTCCCAAGCTGTCTTGAATTCATATACAATTTTTGTCTCTACCACTTCCACTGGGAGGCCATTCCATGAATTCACCACCCTTTCCATGAAGAAGTATTTCCTCAGGTTACTTCTGAGTCTATCTCCTTTCACCTTCATCCTATGTCCTATCAACTGAAAGAGACCTGCCTCCTGTGCATTTATCCCGCATAGGTATTTAAATGTCTCTATTATATCTCCCCTTTCCCGCCTTTCGTCCATAGTATACACATTGAGGTCTTTAAGTCTGTTCCCATACGTTTTATGATGAAGACCACTGACCATTTTAGTAACTGCCCTCTGGACCGATTCCATCCTGTTTATATATTTTTGAAGATTCAGTCTCCAGAGTTCTCACCAGAGTCTTATACAGGGGCTTCATCACCTCCTTTTTCCTACTGGCCATTCCTCTCCCTATGCACTCAAGTATCCTTCTTGCTTTCACCGTCACGTTTTCTACCTGTTTGGACATCACACCCAAGATCATCACATACAATCACACCTAAATCCCGCTCCTCTTTCGTGTAAAAAAGTTCTTCACCCCCTAAACTGTACTTTTTCCTCAGGTTTTTGCAGCCTAAATGCATATCCCTGCATATTTTAGAATAAACCTTAGCTTCCAAATTCCAGACTGTTCCTGCAGCTTCACTAAGTCATTCCTCATGTTCATCCACACCATCAGGGGTGTCTACCCTATTGCAGATTTTGGTATCATCTGCAAAGAGGCAGACCTTACCAGACAGCCCTTCAGCAATATTCGCTTACAAGAACGCTTTTTTAAAAACGGCCCAAGAACCAAACTTGTGGCACACCACTGGTAACATCCTTTTCTTCATAATGAGTTCCATTTACGAATACCCTCTATCACCTTCCACTCAACCAGTTCCTAACCCAGTCTGTTTCGTTAAGGCCCATACCGAGGGCACTCAGTTTATTATTATTTTTTTTTTTATAAATGTTTTTATTGTTCCATGGATTCATATACAGGCATCAAGAGCAACATTAATACAAACAACAAAGCATGTCCTGACAACTCTGCCAACAATCTACTGAATTCCATGTTTTATTTTATTCCCCCCCCCCCCGTTTCTCCCCCCCCCAGCAAAGACCCCTCCCCCTCCCCTCCCCCCTATCCTTTATCACTTAAACAGCACACAGACTTAATCAATTATGCTCTTATGTAGGCATCATGAACAAGGCACATGTTCTTCCCCACAGGTCACGATATTGACGAGCACCCAGAGAGGTCACAAATTTATATCTCATAGCCACCCAATGAGCCATCTCAAGCATACTATGTTTCCACACTGCAAGGGCCGGGGGCTCTCTCTGCACCCACTGTTTCAGCAAACACTTTTTAAGCAAAATCAAGGCTAACAAAACAAATTTACATTGTGAGACTCTCAACCCCTGCTCCTTAAGAGCCTGCCCACAACCCATTAATGTAATAGAATATTGCCACTCCACTGAGCGCTGTAATATCTCTTCTAAGGTTGTTAGCGCCCCAGACCATAGTTCCTGCAGAGTAGGACTTTCCATGAAAGAGTGCAAAAAGGTGCCCACTGCCCCCCCCCCCCCCCCACACTTGTCACATGTGTCACTATCCCACATTCCCAGGGCTTTCCCCCTAACTTTAGTGATATGTACCCTGTAAAGGATTCTATACTGTGTGTCTTGTAAAGACGCATTCGATGTGAGCCCCCACAGACCTCGGAAGACTGCGCTCAATCTCTCCACCGACACCTCTTCCACAGTATCCTCACTCCACGCAGCAGCTAGTGATTTTAAGTGGGGGGATTGCATTTGCTCCCTAATCAACTGACACCAGCCGGTCAACCTATTGGGCACTCCGTTTATTTCTTAGTTGTCTATGCAGAACCTTGTCAAAGGCCTTGCTAAAATCTAAATACAGCACATCAAGCGCTGTCCCTCGATCCACTCTGGTTACCCAGTCAAAGAAATTAATCAGATTTGTCTGACAAGACCTGCCTCTAGTGAAACCATGTTGCCTTGAGTATTGTAATCCATTGGACTCAAAAAACTTTACTATTCTCTGTTTCAAAAGCATTTTCATTAATTTACTTACCACAGAAGTCAGACTTACTGATCTGTAGTTTCCAAACTCTCCTTATGTTTACGCTCTCTTACTGGGCACACCTGGAGTTGAGGTGTGACCTGACTGGAGCCTCCCGAAGACAATCTTCATCGGTCCCTTACGCACTTCGCCATGGGCGTAGTTTGACTGTTTCATTTGGGGGGTAAAGGATGAGGGGGGGCATATTAGCATATTCATTTGCAACTGAATATGCTAATATGGAGGAAGGAAGGGAGAAAGAGCTGGCTTTTTTGGGAATAACCATAATGTATATGTATGAGATATCTCACACATATACATTATGGTTATTCTCAAAAAAGCCAGCTCTTTCTCCCTTCCTTCCTTCCTTCTTTCCTCCTTACCCAGCACTTCCTCTTCCTCTCCAGTAGTATTTCCCCACCCCATTTCCCAAACCATGTCAGTGTAGACTTTAGAAATGCATAAGCTCTATATGTAAATCCTTCAAGAAGTAGTGTATCAAGATTTAGGCTCTAAAACCCTTTCTGATGTTTTGGTGCCACCTCAGTAAGGCCAACACACAATCTCTCCACTGCAATACACTATACACAAACTTGTGCAAAAACATACTCATAACCTTACCAAACCATAATAGCACTAATTCCAAGGACAGGACGAGCTACAACCTTATGTGTGGAAAGGCAGCACTGTAATCACACCGGGCTCTAAAACACCAGTACACAACCAAGTGAAAGAAAACAAAACAAAACAAAAAGGGCTGCAAATACTGCACGCTAGCAGAATACTGCACCTTGATCAAACATGAAAAACAGATGACAACAGATATGACACAAAGAACTAGAAATAAAAAAAATATGAAGGCAAAATACTGAACTGGAAAGTTACCTCAAGAAGTTAGACTCGGCATGCAGCAATACTAGAAAAATTGAAACTTACATGCAAAATATTACAGATGCACATTTCCAAAAGCTGACATATTCCAATTAATAAATTCTGAATAAAAATACTTTTTCTACCTTTGTTGTCTAAGCATTTAGTTTTTCTATTCACTTTGGTCCCAGTGTCTTCTGTTTTATGCAGTGTCTTCTTTCCATTTGATATTTTTTCACTCACCATGTCCACCATCCTCATGTGTCCTTATGCGTCCTGTCTATCATCTGTAGCCCTGTCTCTATCCTTCCTCGAGTTTCAGTATCTGCCCTCAAAGTGTTCCAATCCAGTCCTTAAATTCAGCAGTTTCCCCTCCATCCAAATCCAGCATTTCTCCTCACTCCCCTCCCCTCCATCCATGTTCATCTACTTCCTCTGTCTTCACTTCCCTCCATCCATGTCCAGCATTTCTCCTGTCTCCCTTCCCCTCCATCCCTGTGCATCTCCTTCCTTTGTCTTTCCTTCCCACCATCCTTGTCCAATATTTCTCCTCCCTTAACTGCCCGCTGCTCCATCCATGTCCAGCATTTCTCCTCTCTTCCCTACCCTCCATCCATGTGCATCTCCTTCCTGACTTCCCTCCCCTCCATCCATCCATGTCCAACTCTCCATTCTCCCCTGCCCTCTCCTCCATCCACCCATATCTAACAAAATTCCTCTCTCCCCTGCCCCCATTCATCCATCCAAGTCCAGCCATTCTCCTCTCCCCTGCCCTCTCCTCCATCCATCCATATCCAGCAAATTTCCTCTCTCCCCTGACCCCCATCCATCCATGTCCAGCAATTCTCCTTTCTCCCCTGTCCTCCATCCATCCATGTCCAGCAACTCTCCATTCTCCCCTGCCTTCTCCTCCATCCATCCATCCATATTCAGCAAATTTCCTCTCTCCCCTGCCCCCATTCATCCATCCATGTCCAGCAATTCTCCTCTCCCCCCCTGCCCTCCCCTCCTCTACTTCCGCTTTTGTGGAGAAGGGGCCATGTCTGCTGTTCCCCAGTCCTCTGGGACCACTTCCAACTCTAGAGATCATTGAAAAGGTCAGCTAGCAGAACTGCTAGAACTTCCCTAAGTTCCATCAGTACCCTCAATGTATCCCATCGCTTTGTCCATCTTTAGTTGAGCCAGCACCTCTCAAACACAGTCCTCTGAAAATTGTTCAGGGACTACCACCCCTACATTCCTATTTGTGTTTGTCTTCTGTGGTCTTGCTCTCGGCCCTTCAGCTGTGAACACAGAACAAAACTATTTGTTAAGCAATTCTGCCTTATCTTTATCAGCTTCTACATATTCCTCCCCTTCACCTTTGAGTCTCACAATTCCACTTCTTCCTATCACTAATATATCTACAAATGTCTTGTCCCCTCCCCCCCATTTTACTGTATCCACTATTTTTTTTCTTCCATTTCCATCTTTGCTTTCCTGACTATTCTTCCAGCTTCTCTAAGCTTTTCCAGATATGGTCACCTGTCTTCCTCTTTCTGCAATCTCTTGTAGTTTATAAAGGCAAACCTCTTTTTCCTTACTTATTCAGCTACTACTTTTGAGAACCAAAGTAGCTCCTTTTCCTCTAACTTTTATTTACTTTCCTTACAAAAAGTTTTGTTGCCCTTACAATAGCTTTGCCCACTGATTTCCAACTTCTTCCAGATGTTCCCATCCAGACAACAATTCCTTGAGGTAATCCCCCATCTGTACAAAGTTAAGTGTTTTTGAAGTCTAGAATCTTTACTTTTGAATGAACCCTCTCCACACCTATCTTAATATTAAACCACACCATCTGTTGATCACTGGATACCAGATGATCTCCTACTCATCCCTGCATTCTCCTGACCTCTGCCACCTCCAGCACAAACTCTCACATTGCGCTGTAAGTGGCATGACAATTTCCAACTGATGGCACAGGCAGATCCCAGTAAACAGTGCCCTCAACCATGAGAGAGACACTTTCAGTGATATCAACTTTCGTATGTCTAGGAGAGCTTACTTATTTCCATTTTGTGCTTTTTCCCAATGGGTGCTCAAAACTGCATGGTGCCCTGACTTAAGGAATTGCAGTTTTCTACATTTATTGTGACATGCCTTCATTTAGGATGCTATATAAAGGCAGAAAAAATAGTCCCATAGTGAAAGGATTTGAATGTTCTAAATAAGAGGAAAGGGGATTCAAAATAGTGTCATGCTGACAACATTTGTATCATTTTTAATACCGTCTTGCTCAAATCTATATATGTTACCTTACCATAGAAAGCTTTCATTTCTGGATTTGAAAACGTGGTATTTGTTGATGTGTCATTTATTTAAAAAGGTGCAGCTCTGAAGATTCACAATGCAACTTCCCTCATTCCATTCTGTTTTCTATAGTGACTCTCAGAGTAAGCAAAACATAAAAGTTCGCAGTGATAGTTTACTGTCTTAGCAAATTTCTGGTAAATCGAGACCTCTTCCTCATATGGCACTTGTTTTTTTTTTTAAACTACTGATACTGTTCCGAAGCCAAAGAAGAAAACCTCCCTCAGTTGCATCTTTAATCTATTGTAATTGTTTAGCCTGTGGATTACATCACTTGAAAATACAAGGAAGCTCGTTGCACCTTCTTCCTAAAATTAGCTCTTTGTTTGAATTCAATAAAGGATGTTAACAAAACTTCCCTTGTTCCTTGAGTAAGAAGTAGAAGACAACGTTATTTATTTTATTAATTTATATTCTGCTTAAAAACTAAGCAAATTACGGTAAAAACATATATCCACTTCACCATTCAGGGAAAGGATCTAGGTTTCATCTAAGCTCTTTTGAGCAGGGACTGTCTCTCTCTCTATGTTGGATGTTCAGCGCTGCGTGCATCTGGTAGCGCTATACAAATGTTAATAATAATAATAATTGATCGGAGGTGTATTTAATAAAGGTGTGTCAGTGGCGCATGCACCCCCATCAGACCTGGCCCTGCCCCCACCTTAAAATCCTGCTTGCAGTGCTGCAGTCTTCACCTGGGCAGTGGCAGTCTCACTCATAGGCTGCCTGCAATATTTCTTTACGCAGCGTGTAATCAAACTCTGGAATTCATTGCCAGAGCATGTGATAAAAGCAGTTAGCTTAGCAGGTTTTTAAAAAGGTTTGGATCATTTCCTAAAAGAAAAGTCTATAAGCCATTATTAAAGATGGACTTGGCAAAATCCACTGCTTATTTCTAAGATACACAACCAATGGTGGATGGAGCAAAACAAGCTAAATGAACAATCTATTATTTAATAAAGGGACGTCTCATACTGTCACTTAAGCACTATTGTCACATGCTACATCAAAGCATACGCTTTTGTGACACTTTATAATCATGGACAGCCCCCAACCTCCGATAGTACATAACTATGCTTGATCAGTGTCTCTTAAAATCTTAATATTTTCAAATGTCAAATATCCCAGTGAAATAATTTAAAAAAATGTTTTTATAAATTTTTTTAATGCAATATCGACATTCAAAAAGCTTTAAACTCTGTTCAGGAAAAATCAACTTATCTTAATGTTTGATGAAAGCTACACGCCTCACTGTCGTTCTTAGATCATGCTGTAGTTTTAAACATCCTGCACTTTCCGGATCTCATTAATCAACATTCAGTTCTAGTCCCGGTATATATCAAGTCCCGACAGGAGCCTGTTTCGCATTACACCGCTTTGTCAAGGGACGATTCGCACATACTTCAACAGCAACCGGTACCAGCAGAGAACCTCCTGTCAGGACTTGACATATACCAGGACTAGAACTGAACGTTGATTAATGAGATCCGGAAAGTGCAGGATGTTTAAAACCACAGCATGATCTAAGAACGACAGTGAGGCGTGTAGCTTTCATCAAACATTAAGATAAGTTGATTTTTCCTGAACAGAGTTTAAAGCTTTTTGAATGTCGATATTGCATTAAAAAAATTTATAAAAACATTTTTTTAAATTATTTCACTGGGATATTTGACATTTGAAAATATTAAGATTTTAAGAGACACTGATCAAGCATAGTTATGTACTATCGGAGGTTGGGGGCTGTCCATGATTATAAAGTGTCACAAAAGCGTATGCTTTGATGTAGCATGTGACAATAGTGCTTAAGTGACAGTATGAGACGTCCCTTTATTAAATAATAGATTGTTCATTTAGCTTGTTTTGCTCCATCCACCATTGGTTGTGTGTGTTTCAAAAAGATTAGGTTGGAGTGGTGCCATTTTTCTAGTTTTTGATTACTATTTCTAAGATAAACAGCATAAAATCTGTTTTATTGTTCTGGGATCTTGCCGGGTATTTGTGACTTGGATTGGCCACTGTTGGAAACAGGATACTGGGCTTGATGGACCTTTGGTCTCTTCTAGTATAGCAATGCTCATGTTCTTATCCATCTCTAGGAAAGTTTGTTGAATGGGACCTGAAAAAAAAATTTTTTTAATTCTGTGGTGAGGTGTCTAGATTTACAAGAATGCGTTCTCGCTGTTAAATGCATTATTAGAAATTAGAACTCTCTGCATGGAATGGGACCTATGATAACATAAGTACATAAGTAATGCCACACTGGGAAAAGACCAAGGGTCCATCGAGCCCAGCATCCTATCCATGAGAGCGGCCAATCCAGGCCAAGGGCACCTGGCAAGCTTCCCAAATGTACAAACATTCTATACATGTTATTCCTGGAATTCTGGATTTTTCCAAGTTCGTTTAGTAGCGGTTTATGGACTTGTCCTTTAGGAAACCGGCCAACCCCTTTTTAAACTCTGCTAAGCTAACCGCCTTCACCATGTTCTCCGGCAACGAATTCCAGAGTTTAATTACACGTTGGGTGAAGAAACATTTTCTCAGATTTGTTTTAAATTTACTACACTGTAGTTTCATCGCATGCCCCCTAGTCCTAGTATTTTTGGAAAGCGTGAACAGACGCTTCACATCCACCTGTTCCACTCCACTCATTATTTTATATACCTCTATCATGTCTCCCCTCAGCCGTCTCTTCTCCAAGCTGAAAAGCCCTAGCCTCCTTAGTCTTTCTTCATAGGGAAGTCGTCCCATCCCCGCTATCATTTTAGTCACCCTTTGCTGCATCTTTTCCAGTTCCACTATATCTTTCTTGAGATGCAGCAACCAGAATTGAACACAATACTCAAGGTGCGGTCGCACCATGGAGCGATATAACGGCATTATAACATCCTCACACCTGTTTTCCATACCTTTCCTAATAATACCCAACATTCTATTCGCTTTCCGACCCGCAGCAGCACACTGAGCAGAAGGTTTCAGTGTATTATCGACGACTACACCCAGATCCCTTTCTTGGTCCATAACTCCTAACGTGGAACCTTGCATGACATAGCTATAATTCGGGTTCTTTTTTCCCACATGCATCACCTTGCACTTGCTCACATTAAACGTCATCTGCCATCTAGCCGTCCAGTCTCCCAGTCTCGTAAGGTCCTCTTGTAATTTTTCACAATCCTGTCGCGATTTAACAACTTTGAATAACTTTGTGTCATCAGCAAATTTAATTACCTCGCTAGTTAGTCCCATCTCTAAATCATTTATAAATATATTAAAAAGCAGTGGTCCTAGCACAGACCCCTGAGCAACCCCACTAACTACCCTTCTCCATTGTGAATACTGCCCATTTAACTTCACTCTCTGTTTCCTATCCTTCAACCAGTTTTTAATCCACAATAGGACTTTTCCTCCTATCCCATAACCCTCCAATTTCCTCTGTAGCCTTTCATGAGGTACCTTGTCAATCGCCTTTTGAAAATCCAGATACACAATATCAACCGGCTCCCCTTTGTCCACATGTTTGTTTACTCCTTCAAAGAACTGAAGTAAATTGGTCAGGCAAGATTTCCCCACACATGTTCATGCTCCCTAATTCTATAAAATTGTACACGCAAAGTTGGGCGCCCAGGTTCTAGAATAAGGTCAGGTGCGCGTGCAACTTAATTTAATATTGGCACCAATTGGCAGTTGTATATGTAACTAACTTTATTTACTATTCTAGAAACTGCAATGTGCAGTTTCTGCCATGCACAACTTCTAGGAGGTGTGGCCTTGGGAAGGGTATGAGCGGCATGAGTTACGCATGCAGGTTATAGAAGACTAGCGATTGGAAGCCTAACTGCCACTATTATTGAATTTACCCCTAAGCTTCTATCATTAAATACAGAATGTGGAGAAAAGCATTTAGCGAAGCAGGTCCTTCATCTCGAGCTGGAGGAAATTCCACAACATGTAAACGAGGGGTCTTTATATCAGGCAGTGAATCTTTTGTACTAGAATATTTGTTGTGACTGTACAAAGGCACAATGAGAAGAAAAGGTGCATGAACAATTGTGCCCCATTTTTTTGGATTTCCATACTCCATTGTGAAGAAGATCCAGTGCAAGAAGAATTGTCCTAACCATTCATACTGGAATTATATGAGGCAATCTGGGGAGGGGTGTTTAAAGGAGAAACCAGTGTGAAGGAAAAGCGTGGTCTGCACATGAGACATTTTAGAATGTGTGTAAGAAGACACCCCATTTGTGAAAGGATTTCCCCAGCAGCGGTGCCGAAGTAGCTCAAAGCTTGGGTTACGGTATCTGCTGTGTAAGTACAAGCTGTGTAACTAAGACTTATCTAGGAGGCAGTCGCACCAGTGAGGCTTCATTCCTCTCTTTGCATTTCTTGAATGTGCATTCCCATAATGTCTCTCTTGCCACGGGGTCTGGCTTTTTAAAGTTTGACACCCAAACCAAATACCAAATTACAAGTGGCCTCTTGTCCATGAAGATATGGTGTTTGGAGAGGGAACTGTCTATGAGCAGTATACTGAACACAGGATGAGGGAGTCTGTGATGATTTTGGAAAGTTTGCAGAAATGCCCTCTGATCTCAAAGTTTGCTAAGGTTAATTCTTCATTTTCTAAAACAGTGGTGGGCACATAATACAGAGTCAAGCGAAGCATAGGAAAGATTCTAAGAGAAGGTACAATTAGAAAGATTGCCTGTATTATGGAATATGGGTGTAATTTTTCACTTGGAAAAGGGCTCTTGTAATATCATGTGGCTGAATATGCATATATAAATGTGCTCATTTTCGAAAGAGAAAAATGTCCAAAAAGTATAATAATGCACCATTTGTACGTTTTTCTTCTCAAAATGTCCAAATCAGTATTTTCAAAACCTAATTTGCAGGTGTTTATCTATTTAATTCGTCTGTACTGCGTCCAAATCACAAGGGTGCGTATTGGGAGCATTTCAAAGGCGGGATTAAAATATGCCTAACACTTTGACATTTTACAGCCATAATGGAACAAAACAAAGATGTCCAGGACTAAACTAAGATGTTTTGGTCTAGACCTGTTTGCAGAATGAATAAGGCACAAAAAGGTGCTCTAAATGACCAGATTACCACTGGAGGGAATCAGGGGTGACCCCAATACACCCCCAGTGGTCACTGACCCCCCTCCCACCCCCCATAAATGTGAATAAAAATATGACTTACCAGCCTCTATGACGGCCTCAGATGTTAAAGTCAGGTCTATTAGAGCAGCATGCAGGTCCCTGGAGTAGTGGTGCAGTATGAAGTGGGGGACTCGTGTCCCTATCTCCCTCTGCCTCTCACACTTGTGGTGGAAACTGTGACCCCTCCCAAAGTCACCAAATGCCTGCTGTACCCACATATAGGTGCCCCTTCACCCATAAGAGCTAACATAGTAGTGTACAGTGGGGACAATGTGTTTTGGGTGAGTTTTGGAGGGCTCAGGGGACAAGATAAGTACATAAGTACATAAGTAATGCCATACTGGGAAAAGACCAAGGGTCCATCGAGCCCAGCATCTTGTCCACGACAGCGGCCAATCCAGGCCAAGGGCACCTGGCAAGCTTCCCAAATGTACAAACATTCTATACATGTTATTCCTGGAATTTTGGATTTTTCCAAGTCCGTTTAGTAGCGGTTTATGGACTTGTCCTTTAGGAAACCGGCCAACCCCTTTTTAAACTCTGCTAAGCTAACCGCCTTCACCACATTCTCCGGCAATGAATTCCAGAGTTTAATTACACGTTGGGTGAAGAAAACTTTTCTCCGATTTGTTTTAAATTTACTACACTGTAGTTTAATTGCATGCCCCCTAGTCCTAGTATTTTTGGAAAGCGTGAACAGACGCTTCACATCCACCTGTTCCACTCCACTCATTATTTTATATACCTCTATCATGTCTCCCCTCAGCCGTCTCTTCTCCAAGCTGAATAGCCCTAGCCTCCTTAGTCTTTCTTCATAGGGAAGTCGTCCCATCCCCGCTATCATTTTAGTTGCCCTTCGCTGCACCTTTTCCAATTCTACTATATCTTTCTTGAGATGCGGCGACCAGAATTGAACACAATACTCAAGGTGCTGTCGCACCATGGAGCGATACAACGGCATTATAACATCCTCACACCTGTTTTCCATACCTTTCCTAATAATACCCAACATTCTATTCGCTTTCCTAGCCGCAGCAGCACACTGAGCAGAAGGTTTCAGTGTGTTATCGACGACGACACCCAGATCCCTTTCTTGGTCCGTAACTCCTAACGTGGAACCTTGCATGACGTAGCTATAATTCGGGTTCTTTTTTCCCACATGCATCACCTTGCACTTGCTCACATTAAACGTCATCTGCCATTTAGCCGCCCAGTCTCCCAGTCTCGTAAGGTCCTCTTGTAATTTTTCACAATCCTGTCGCGAGTTAACGACTTTGAATAACTTTGTGTCATCAGCAAATTTAATTACCTCGCTAGTTACTCCCATCTCTAAATCATTTATAAATATATTAAAAAGCAGCGGTCCTAGCACAGACCCCTGAGGAACCCCACTAACTACCCTTCTCCATTGTGAATACTACCCATTTAACCCCACTCTCTGTTTCCTATCCTTCAACCAGTTTTTAATCCAAAATAGGACATTTCCTCCTATCCTATGACCCTCCAATTTCCTCTGTAGCCTTTCATGAGGTACCTTGTCAAACGCCTTTTGAAAATCCAGATACACAATATCAACCGGCTCCCCTTTGTCCACATGTTTGTTTACTCCTTCAAAGAATTGAAGTAAATTGGTCAGGCAAGATTTCCCCACACAAAAGCCGTGCTGACTCGGTCTCAGTAATCCATGTCCTCGGATGTGCTCTGTAATTTTGTTTTTAATAATGGCCTCTACCATTTTCCCCGGCACCGACGTCAGACTCACTGGTCTATAATTTCCTGGATCTCCCCTGGAGCCTTTTTTAAAAATGGGCGTTACATTGGCCACCCTCCAATCTTCCGGTACCATGCTCGATTTTAAGGATAAGTTGCATATCACTAGCAGTAGCTCCGCAAGCTCATTTTTCAGTTCTATCAGTACTCTAGGATGAATACCATCCGGTCCAGGAGATTTGCTACTCTTCAGTTTGCCGAACTGCCCCATTACGTCCTCCAGGTTTACCGTGAAGTCAGTAAGTTTCTCCGACTCGTCCGCTTGAAATACCATTTCCGACACCGGTATCCCACCCAAATCTTCCTCGGTGAAGACCGAAGCAAAGAATTCATTCAGTCTCTCTGCTACGTCTTTGTCTTCCTTGATCGCCCCTTTTACCCCTCGGTCATCCAGCGGCCCAACCGATTCTTTTGCCGGCTTCCTGCTTCTAATATACCGAAAAAAAAATTTACTATGTTTTTTTGCCTCTAATGCTATCTTTGTTTTGTAATCCCTCTTGGCTTTCTTTATCTGTGCCTTGCATTTGCTTTGACACTCCTTATGCTGGTTCTTGTTATTTTCAGACGGTTCCTTCTTCCATTTTCTGAAGGTGTTTCTTTTAGCCCTAATAGCTTCCTTCACTCACTTTTCAACCAGGCCGGCTGTCTTTTGGAGTTCCGTCTTTCTTTTCTAATTCGCGGAATATGTATGGCCTGGGCCTCCAGGATGGTATTTTTGAACAGCGTCCACGCCTGTTGTACAGTTTTTACTCTCTCAGTTGCCCCCCTAAGTTTTTTTTTTTACCGTTCTTCTCATTTTATCATAGTCTCCTTTTTTAAAGTTAAACGCTAATGTATTTGACTTTCTGTGTACAGTTACTTCAAGGTCGATATCAAAACTGATCATATTATGGTCACTGTTATCAAGCGGCCCCAGTACCATAACGTCCCTCACCAGATCATGCGCTCCACTAAGGACCAAGTCTAGAATTTTTCCTTCTCTCGTCGGCTCCTGCACCAGTTGCTCCATAAAGCTGTCCTTGATTTCATCAAGGAATTGTAACTCTGTAGCGTGTCCCGATGTTACATTTACCCAGTCTATATTTGGATAATTGAAGTCACCCATTATTATCACATTGCCTATTTTGTTCGCGTCTCTGATTTCTTTTATCATTTCTGTGTCTACCTGCTCATCCTGGCGAGGCGGACGGTAGTACACTCCTATCACCGTTTTTTTCCCTTTTATACATGGAATTTCAACCCACAATGATTCAAAGGTGTGATTTGTGTCCTGCTGAATTTGTAATCTATCTGAGTCAAGGCTCTCGTTAATATACAATGCTACCCCTCCACCAGTCCGGTCCACCCTATCACTACGATATACTTTGTACCCCGGTATGACAGTGTCCCACTGGTTATCCTCCTTCCACCAGGTCTCAGTAATGCCTATTATATCCAATTTTTCGTTTAGTGCAATATATTCCAACTCTCCCATCTTATTTCTTAGACTCCTAGCATTTGCATATAGACATTTCAGAGTATGTTTGTTGTTCTTATTTGCATGATGCTTAGTACCTGACACTATTGATTTGACATCTTTTGTCTGATCTTTAGTTGTATTTAAGGGCACCTGGTCTACCACGGTCTGTTGTGCAACCTCACTATCCAGAAACCCTATCTTCCCTGTTTGTGAGGTATCTTTGCAAGATACCTTTTCCCGAACCATGCGCTTTTGAGCGACTGTCGGCCTTCCCCCCATTTCTAGTTTAAAAGCTGCTCTATCTCCTTTTTAAATGCCGATGCCAGCAGCCTGGTGCCACCCTGGTTAAGGTGGAGCCCATCCTTTCGAAATAGGCTCCCCCTTCCCCAGAATGTTGCCCAGTTCCTAACAAATCTAAAACCCTCCTCCCTGCACCATCGTCTCATCCACGCATTGAGACTCTGGAGCTCTGCCTGTCTCTTGGGCCCTGCACATGGAACAGGTAGCATTTCAGAAAATGCTACCCTAGAGGATCTGGATTTGAGCTTTCAACCTAAGAGCCTAAATTTGGCTTCCAGAACCTCTCTCCCACATTTTCCTATGTCATTGGTACCCACATGTACCAAGACAGCGGACTCCTCCCCAGCACTATCTAAAATCCTATCTAGGTGACGCGTGAGGTCCGCCACCTTCGCACCAGGCAGGCAAGTCACCAGGCGATCCTCACGTCCACCAGCCACTCAGCTATCTATATGCCTAATGATCGAATCACCAACTACAACAGCTGTCCTAACCTTTCCCTCCCGGGCAGCACTTGGAGACATATCCTTGGTGCGATAATAGATAATAGAGCAAAGGTGAGATGTGTACCTGGGAGCATTTTTATGAAGTGCACTAAGTGCCTTTTAGTGTGCCTCATTGCTCTCTTGAGTTGTCTGGGGAGCCAGTCTACTAAAAATTCTGGCTTCTTCTACATCCCAATGGCATGAATCTCTACGTTTTTCACTTATTTTTTTTTTAATGGATCAAAAAACTAAACATCCAAAGCACAAAACCTTACATGAAACAGTATTTAAAAAAATAAAATAGATGTTTTTCTTTTTCAAACATGGCCCTCTTTCCTATTCAGATTTTAGATGTTTTGTGCAAAACATCATATCAAAACTTCCCCTCAGTGTGTCCTTACAATGCATGCTATGCACAAGTTTTCTTGGGAGGCATAATTTGGGTGGAGGTGGGATGTACACATTTATTTTATATATAATTTGAGGGCAGTTCAGTTTAGACCACGTTGTTAGGCACCATAATGTGGACGAAATGGTGGGTACTAACCACCAGATTCTGTATTGATTGCCCAAAGTTGGGCATGGATCACAGATCTGCCTGTAAACTAATTCGTTTATTTTTAATTTAATTTGGCATTTATAACCCACTTTACTGACAAGTTCTAAGTGGTTTACATTTAACAGTTTGTTCTCCGAGGACAAGCAGGCTGCTTGTTCTCACGACTGGGTGACGTCCGCGGCAGCCCCCACCAACCGGAAAAAAGCTTCGCGGGACGGTCGGCACGCAGGACACGCCCACCGCGCATGCGCGGCCGTCTTCCCGCCCGTGCGCAACCGCTCCCGCCAGTTCCTTTTTTTCCGCGTCTGGAGAGAGTCGTGCCCCGCCGCTCTCTCTGATTCAGCCGCCGGATTTTCGATCGCGTTTACGCCGATCGTGCTTTTTCTTTGTTTATTTAGGTTTAGTTACCGTCTGGTTTCTTTTAAAAAAAAAAAAAAAAAAAAAAAAGAAACCCTGCGCGTGTGGAGCACGCGCTCCCTTTTTTCCCTCGCTTCCAGCGGGGACGCTGCGTTGCGGCCTAGTGGCCGCACGGTCGTTTTCCTTTTCGTGGTGTGATTTCAGCCACCATTGACGACTTTGACTTCGCCGACGCGATTTTTCCGTCGATGTCCTCGAAGGTCCCGAGTGGATTTAAAAAGTGTGGTCGCTGCGGCCGGCCGATCTCGCAGACCGACACCCACGCTTGGTGCTTCCAGTGCCTCGGGCCGGAGCATAATATCAAGTCGTGTTCTCTGTGTCTCGGTCTCCGGAAACGGACTCAGGTTGCGAGGCAAGTTCTGCGGGACCATCTTTTTGGAACTTGCGCCGGCCCCTCGACGTCGACCTCGAAGGCATCGGTATCGACGCCTGGCCCTTCGGTACCGGTATCGATGCCCGAGACATCGGCACCGATGGCAGCGACCCCAGGAGAACAGGTCCCGTCGGCCCGCCGGTCCTCCGGTGAGAGTGGGGGTGAGAGGCCGCGTGGGCAGTCGGCCCCGGTCACTCCCTCAGCTCGTGGGCCACGGGACCGAACCCTGTCTGACCCGGTACCTCGAGACCGAGGGGGATCGACCTCCTCCTCCTCCATGCCTTCCGGCGCCGGTGACGGGCATCGTAAGAAAGATAAGAAGCGTCGTCACCGGTCGCCCTCGGTGCATCCGGATATCGGAGAGGAGGCGACGCCGAAGCGTCATCGTCGAGAGGAGAGGTCTCCGTCGGTTGTGGAGGTACCGACGCGTCGGGGTTCCGGCACCTCGGTGCCGTCTCCTGGCCCCCAGCAGCTTCTGGCGCCGACACCCCTACCGGCCCCACCGCCTTTCCCGGCAGCGGGCCTGGACGAGTGCCTCAGAGCCATCCTTCCGGGGATCCTGGAAGGGCTGATGCGCCAGGCTGTGCCGGCGCCGGGGGTGCTTGCGCCCTCGGCGCCGATGACTCTGGCGCCGGCGAGCTCTAGCCCGGCGCTGGGGCCGTCGACACCGCCGCCGCTTGCGGTGCCGGTCTCGACCGCCAAGCAGGTGGAGTCCCCGTCGACGTCGATGGAGGGAGCTCCGTCCCCGCCGGCGCGGGAGTCCACCGCTCGACGACACCGAGACCTTGGTGCCTCGACGTTGAGCCGGGCCCGGTTCAGGACTCAGCTACATGAGCTTACGTCCGACACCGAGGATGAGGACTCGTGGGGGGAAGAGGAGGACCCTAGATATTTCTCCTCAGAGGAGTCTACGGGCCTTCCCTCGGACCCCACGCCTTCACCGGACAGGAAACTCTCACCTCCCGAGAGTCTCTCCTTTGCCTCCTTTGTGCGGGATATGTCTATTAGCATTCCCTTCCCCGTGGTCTCTGTGGAAGAGCCGAGGGCCGAGATGCTCGAGGTCCTCGACTATCCATCACCACCTAGAGAGTCCTCCACGGTGCCGCTGCACAATGTCCTTAAGGAGACGCTGCTTCGGAACTGGGTGCGACCATTAACTAACCCCACCATTCCCAAGAAAGCAGAGTCCCAGTACAGGATCCACTCCGACCCGGAGCTGATGCGGCCACAATTGCCCCATGACTCAGCGGTCGTGGATTCTGCTCTCAAGAGGGCACGGAGTTCGAGGGATACCGCCTCGGCGCCCCCGGGGCGGGAGTCTCGCACTCTGGACTCGTTTGGGAGGAAGGCCTACCAATCCTCCATGCTCGTGACCCGCATCCAATCATACCTGCTCTATATGAGCATTCACATGCGGACCTATGTGCGGCAACTGGCGGACCTGGTCGAGAAGCTCCCGCCGGAGCAGTCCAGGCCTTATCAGGAGGTGGTCAGGCAGCTGAAGGCGTGCAGAAAGTTCCTGTCCAGGGGTATCTATGACACCTGTGACGTGGCATCTCGTGCTGCGGCCCAAGGTATAGTGATGCGCAGGCTCTCATGGCTGCGTGCCTCTGACCTGGACAACCGCACCCAGCAGAGACTGGCCGACGTCCCTTGCCGGGGGGATAACATTTTTGGTGAGAAGGTCGAGCAGATGGTGGACCAACTGCATCAGCAGGAAACCGCTCTTGACAAGCTCTCCCACCGGGCGCCTTCAGCATCCACCTCCACAGGTGGACGTTTTTCCCGGGCCCGGCAGGCTGCACCCTATTCTTTTGCGAAGCGTAGGTACAACCAGCCGGCCCGAAGGCCTCGTCAGGCACAGGGACAGACCCAGCGCGCTCGTTCTCGTCAACAGCGTGCGCCTAAGCAGCCCCCTGCGCCTCCACAGCAAAAGCCGGGGACGGGCTTTTGACTGGATCCACGGGAACATAGCCGCCCTACAAGTGTCCGTACCGGACGATCTGCCGGTCGGAGGGAGGTTAAAATTTTTTCACCAAAGGTGGCCTCTCATAACCTCCGACCAGTGGGTTCTCCAAATAGTGCGGTGCGGATACGCCCTGAATTTGGCCTCCCTGCCTCCAAATTGTCCTCCGGGAGCTCAGTCTTTCAGCTCCCATCACAAGCAGGTACTTGCAGAGGAACTCTCCGCCCTTCTCAGCGCCAATGCGGTCGAGCCCGTACCACCCGGGCAGGAAGGGCAGGGATTCTATTCCAGGTACTTCCTTGTGGAAAAGAAAACAGGGGGGATGCGTCCCATCCTAGACCTGAGAGGCCTGAACAAATTCCTGGTCAAAGAAAAGTTCAGGATGCTTTCCTTGGGCACCCTTCTGCCAATGATTCAGAAAAACGATTGGCTATGTTCCCTGGATTTAAAGGACGCATATACTCACATACCGATACTGCCAGCTCACAGACAGTATCTCAGATTCCGCCTGGGCGCACGGCACTTTCAGTATTGTGTGCTGCCCTTTGGGCTCGCCTCTGCCCCACGAGTGTTTACCAAGTGCCTCGTGGTGGTAGCGGCCTACCTACGCAAGCTGGGAGTGCACGTGTTCCCATATCTCGACGATTGGCTGGTCAAGAACACCTCGGAGGCAGGAGCCCTCCGGTCCATGCAGTGCACTATTCAGCTTCTGGAGCTGCTGGGGTTTGTGATAAATTACCCAAAGTCCCATCTCCAGCCAACCCAGTCTCTGGAATTCATAGGAGCTCTGCTGAATACCCAGACGGCTCAGGCCTACCTTCCCGAAGCGAGGGCCACCAATCTCCTGGCCCTGGCTTCGCAGACCAGAGCGTCTCAGCAGATCACAGCTCGGCAGATGTTGAGACTTCTGGGTCATATGGCCTCCACAGTTCATGTGACTTCCATGGCTTGTCTTCACATGAGATCTGCTCAATGGACCCTAGCTTCCCAGTGGTTCCAAGCCACCGGGAATCTAGAAGATGCCATCCGCCTCTCCACCAGTTGCCGCACTTCACTGCTCTGGTGGACCATCCGGACCAATTTGACACTGGGACGTCCATTTCAAATTCCACAGCCCACGAAAGTGTTGACGACGGATGCATCTCGCCTGGGGTGGGGAGCTCATGTCGATGGGCTTCACACCCAGGGTCTGTGGTCCCTCCAGGAAAACGATCTGCAGATCAACCTCCTGGAGCTCCGAGCGATCTGGAACGCACTGAAGGCTTTCAGAGATCGGCTGTCCTGCCAAATTATCCAAATTCGGACAGACAATCAGGTTGCAATGTATTACGTCAACAAGCAGGGGGGCACCGGATCTCGCCCCCTGTGTCAGGAGGCCGTCGGGATGTGGCGTTGGGCGTGTCGGTTCGGCATGCTCCTCCAAGCCACGTACCTGGCAGGCGTAAACAACAGTCTGGCCGACAGACTGAGCAGAGTCATGCAACCGCACGAGTGGTCGCTCCATGCCAGAGTGGTACGCAAGATCTTCCGAGAGTGGGGCACCCCCTCGGTGGACCTTTTCGCCTCTCAGACCAACCACAAGCTGCCTCTGTTCTGTTCCAGACTTCAGGCACACGGCAGGCTAGCGTCGGACGCTTTTCTCCTCCATTGGGGGACCGGCCTCCTGTATGCTTATCCTCCCATACCTTTGGTGGGGAAGACCTTACTGAAGCTCAAGCAAGACCGCGGCACCATGATTCTGATAGCGCCCTTTTGGCCCCGTCAGATCTGGTTCCCTCTTCTTCTGGAGTTGTCCTCCGGGGAACCGTGGAGATTGGAATGTTTTCCGACTCTCATCTTGCAGAACGACGGAGCGTTGCTGCACCCCAACCTTCAGTCCCTGGCTCTCACGGCCTGGATGTTGAGGGCGTAGACTTCACTGCGTTGGGTCTGTCTGAGGGTGTCTCCCGGGTCTTGCTTGCCTCTAGGAAGGATTCCACTAAAAAGAGTTACTTTTTCAAGTGGAGGAGGTTTGTCGTGTGGTGTGAGAGCAAGGCCCTAGAACCTCGTTCTTGCCCTGCACAGAACCTGCTTGAATACCTTCTGCACTTATCAGAGTCTGGCCTCAAGACCAACTCAGTAAGGAATCACCTTAGTGCGATTAGTGCTTACCATTATCGTGTGGAAGGTAAAGCCATCTCTGGAGAGCCTTTAGTCGTTCGATTCATGAGAGGCTTGCTTTTGTCAAAGCCCCCTATCAAGCCTCCTACTGTGTCATGGGATCTCAACGTCGTCCTCACCCAGCTGATGAAACCTCCTTTTGAGCCATTGAATACCTGCCATCTGAAGTACTTGACCTGGAAGGTCATTTTCTTGGTGGCAGTTACTTCCGCTCATAGGGTCAGTGAGCTTCAAGCCCTAGTAGCTCATGCTCCATATACCAAATTTCATCACAACAGAGTAGTGCTCCGTACCCACCCAAAGTTCCTGCCGAAGGTGGTGTCGGAGTTCCATCTTAACCAGTCAATTGTCTTGCCAACATTCTTTCCCAGGCCGCATACCCGCCCTGCTGAACGTCAGTTGCACACATTGGACTGCAAGAGAGCATTGGCCTTCTACTTGGAGCGGACACAGCCCAACAGACAGACCGCCCAATTGTTTATTTCTTTCGACCCTAACAGGCTAGGGGTCGCTGTTGGGAAACGCACCATCTCCAATTGGCTAGCAGATTGCATTTCCTTCACTTACGCCCAGGCTGGGCTGACTCTTGAGGGTCATGTCACGGCTCATAGTGTCAGAGCCATGGCAGTGTCGGTGGCCCACTTGAAGTCAGCCACTATTGAAGAGATCTGCAAGGCTGCGACGTGGTCATCTGTCCACACATTCACATCTCATTACTGCCTCCAGCAGGATACCCGACGCGACAGTCGGTTCGGGCAGTCAGTGCTGCAGAATCTGTTTGGGGTGTAAATCCAACTCCACCCTCCAGGACCCGAATTTATTCTGGTCAGGCTGCACTCTCAGTTAGTTGTTCTTCGTAGGTCAATTTCTGTTGTACCCTCGCCATTGCGAGGTTCAATTGACCTGGGTTCTTGTTTTGAGTGAGCCTGAGAGCTAGGGATACCCCAGTCATGAGAACAAGCAGCCTGCTTGTCCTCGGAGAAAGTGAATGATACATACCTGTAGCAAGTGTTCTCCGAGGACAGCAGGCTGATTGTTCTCACCTACCCTCCCTCCTCCCCTTTGGAGTTGTGTGTTTCATCTTTTGCTAGTCATTCAACTGGCGGGAGCGGTCGCGCACGGGCGGGAAGACGGCCGCGCATGCGCGGTGGGCGTGTCCTGCGTGCCGACCGTCCCGCGAAGCTTTTTTCCGGTTGGTGGGGGCTGCCGCGGACGTCACCCAGTCGTGAGAACAATCAGCCTGCTGTCCTCGGAGAACACCTGCTACAGGTATGTATCATTCACTTTATCAAAAGATTAGCTAACATTAATTAGTAATAACTTATGGTGGAACAGTTCAGTATACAGTAAAAATATTACATTACATCTTATTAACTAGTTAGACATGGTTGAGCATAATTGTTTATGTGAGATCATATTTAATATGAAACTTGATAGTCTTTGAAACTCATAGTCTATAATGTAGACCCTTTCATATTTTTATTGGGACAAGTGTAGGTTCCATGTGAGTGTTCTGCTAGGTTTAGCAGGTGGTTTTGTGTTTCATCTTCCATAAGTACATAAGTATTGCCATACTGGGACAGACCGAAGGTCCATCAAGCCCAGCATCCTGTTTCTAACAGTAGCAAATCCAGGTCACAAGTACAATACATTTTATGCTTCTTATCCTAGAAATAAGCAGTGGATTTTCCCCAAGTCCATTTTAATAATGGTCTATGGACTTTTCCTTTAGGAAGCCATCCAAACCTTTTTTAAACCCCGCTAAGCTAACTGCTTTTAATACATTCTCTGGCAACGAATTCCAGAGTTTAATTACCTGTTGAGTGAAGAAACATTTTCTCAGATTTGTTTTAAATTTACCACTTTGTAGCTTCATGGCATGCCCCCTAGTCCTAGTATTTTTGGAAAGAGTAAACAAGTGATTCATGTCTACCTGTTCCACTCCACTCATTATTTTATAGACCTCTATCATATCTCCACTCAGCCATCTTTTCTCCAAGCTGAGGAGTCCTAGCCACTTTAGCCTTTCCTCATAGGGAAATCTTCCCATCCCCTTTATGATTTTTATTGCCCTTCTCTGTACTTTTTCTAATTCCACTATATCTTTTTTGAGATGTGGCACCCAGAATTGAACACAATATTCGAGGTGCGGTCACATCATGGAGTGATACAAAGGTATTATAACGTCCTTATTTTTGTTTTTCATTCCTTTTCTAATAATACCCAACATTCTATTTGCTTTCTTAGCCGCCGCCACACACTGAACAGAGGGTTTCAACATATCATCGACGACGACACCTAGATCTCTTTCCTGGTCGGTGACTCCTAACGTGGAACCTTGCATTACATAGCTATAATTCAGGTTCCTCTTTCCCACATGCATCACTTTGCATATCATCTGCCATTTAGATGCCCAGTCTCCCAGTCTCGTAAGGTCCTCTTATAATTTTTCACAGTCCTCTTGCAGTTTAACAACTTTGAAGATGTTTGTGTCGTCAGCAAATTTAATTACCTCACTAGTTACTCCCATCTCTAGATCACTTATAAATACATTAAAAAGCAGCAGTCCCAGCACAGACCCCTGGGGAACCCCACTAACTACCCTTCTCCATTGAGAATACTGACCATTTAACCCTACTCTCTGTTTTCTATCTTTTAACCAGTTTTTAATTCACAATAGGACACTACCTCTTATCCCATGACTTTCCAGTTTCCTCTGGAGTCTTTCATGAGGTACTTTGTTAAACGCCTTTTGAAAATCAAGATGCACAATATCGACCGGCTCACCTATAGAAATAAGTAGTAGTAGTAGTAGTAGTAAGTGCTTCTCAGCACAACCTGCAGAATGCAAATAAATCCACTACATAAATCTAGAACCCTTTCTTATATGTTATGAGTAAACTGTTGCAACTGTTTATTTATTTACTTTTTATTAGGATTTATTTACCACCTTTTTGAAGGAATTCACTCAAGGCGGTGTACAGTAAGAATAGATCAAATATGAGCAATAGGCAATTACAGCAGTAAAAATATTCAAGTAACAATACAAAATATGGCATGGGATACTACTTGCAATGACAATACAATACGTAATAGAACATTATAATTGGTAGTGGAGGGTAAGGCAAAGTTGTAACATATAGATGAGTAAGATAGTAGGAAGAATTTGAAAGTAAAGTGACTGATTTGAAGAAAGGGCAAGTCACTTAACCCTCCATTGCCCCAGGTACAAATAAGTACCTGTATACAATATGTAAGCCGCATTGAGCCTGCCATGAGTGGGAAAGCGCGGGGTACAAATGTAATAAAAATAAATAAAGTTGCACATGAGGTCAGAGAGATGGTTAAATATTATCTCAGTTAGGCTAGGAGTGGATAAACATGTCCCGCTGCAGTATGTGCAGCCTGAGTCAATCCTTGTATGTGTGAGTGAGACTAACAAGTTAGTTACTTCTTCCATTAAAGGCTTGCTGTTATAAGTAAAACCCGAATGCTTTCACATTCTATTGAGTTGTGCAGCTTCGTTACTGATGTAGGTCGAAGCCTTAAAGAAGGGGGAAATAAGACTACAGTCTCAAACAGCATACAATCACACCCTTGTAATCTATACAAAATAGAAGGCAAATACTATGGCAAAGTGCACAGATGTACTGCCTTTATTGTATGCCACTCCATTTCATGCATATATTCTGAAAAACAGATGGATCATGTTGTTCAAGGATAATGAGAATCACTCAACTGAACTCTCAAACTGCTGGGTGTACCCCATCTGAAGACACTGCTGGCTATGTTCTTGTCAATGATGCTATAAAAATTAACTCCTCTATGCTAGCTCTGTGCTATAATCTTACTTGTTGTACACTTAGCGATGCTAAGCATATAAACCCCTTTGAATATTTGATCAAAATTATTTTTATAGCCTCTTGGAGTCCTAGGAAAGCACATTTTAAAATATGTTGTATATCAAGAAGAATTCTCTATTCGGTTTTTTTTTTCACTTTCTTATTATGGAGTATTTATTTTTCTTGATTTAGATCTAAGATTGCTATATCTTGCATCTACGTCGGTATTCCTTAACGCTTCAGAAGAGGTACTGCTAAGATCTGAAAGGATCCTGGAAAGATCATTGGCGGCCATACCTTAGCAAATCCTAGCTTTTCAAATGTAGTTCCCTTTTTCTTTATCTAGTTTTAAATACTCCACCAAGAATTCCTGAAAGATAAAGCGATGGTGAACTTAAATGTTAGATTGAAGCATAATGGAAACAGAAGAAAAATTTAACCAAAAACAACTGTAAGGGGGAATTCCATTAAGAAATAAAATGCTGATTTCTAAAATACAACAGGAAAATCTAACATAAGGATAGAATAGGCTGTTATTGTGCTGCCATTTTCTGCTTGTAATGACTAATCCATCTCTTTAAATTTCTTCTCCTTTGGAGATTGCAGAGTAGTAGCTGAACTTTAGCAGAAACTGTGGTGGGTGAGTGTTGTGTACGTGTGTTTTAGAAGTTGTGGCATCAAGAGCTTCTAACCTACTGAGGCTTGTTTCTTTAGTAGTTAATCACTGTAAATTCTTTGTGTGTACAGAGATGTAAGTATTTGCTTACTTGTGTAGATGTGGGGCTCGTTTTCCTGAGGTTGAGCCAAGTTTTAACTGAGCGTCTGAAATATAGATATTCTCGCGACAGTAAGTTCCACAGTTCTGCTCCTTTGCCTGCAATTGTCATGTTGTGAGTTTTCTTCCTTCTTTTTTAATCTTTCTAAATTAGGCAATAGCAATCAATTATTGGACTTAACAAACACTTAATTGGCAGTAATTAGGAGTTATGAGTGGATCTGCCCTACATTCTATTGTATAACATGCACACCTAGATTTCATTGCACACAACTCCAAAAGGGCGAGGCCATGGGAGGGACATGGGTGGGTCAGGGATGTTCCCAGGATTTAGGTGCAGTGCTATAGAATACCTGCATTTGTGCATCTAACTGCTTCAGTTGGGCACCAGCATTTGTACCAACCTTTGCCAGGGGTAAATGCTCACATCCAGAGTTAGGCGAGAAATACGCGATAAGGCCATTCTGTGCACAGCACCCTTTGCAGAATACTAGCTTAGTGTGGATCATCCCAGCACCTAACTTTGGGTGCCATTTGCTGAATTTGCCCCAGCACTACTATATAAGAGCATCTGGGTGGCCAGATTCCATTATAGAATACCAGCTTAAGACCATATAGAGGTGCCAATTTTTATACATAGCCACTTTCATCTGATCTATGGCAGGCATAAATGTACACACCTAAATATTGGCACTTAAACATGTGACTTACATTATTCTATAAGCTTTGCACTTGTGTACGACCCGCCCATGCCCCCTTATTTACATGCTGTAACATTTAGGCATGACCTAATAGAATGTCAATGTCAAGTGCCACTTCTAAACCACTGTTTCCCTTAAATTAGGGTTCATGTTAAAAAGGAAAATACAGAGTGAATGTAATAATAGAAATTCACGAGCACAGCACAAAAGTGGAAGGCGCCAGACACAATCTCCAGTGGATCAAGAAACGTTTATTTGTCCAGTAAATACAGCAAAGTGTTGATATTCAAACTCAACATGGGCTGTGTTTTGGCAGTCTAGCCTTCATCATAAAGCAACCAATTAGAATCATGTACACTATTTAAAACAAATAATAATAATAAAATATATAAAACATAAAAAAGACAAATGTGGAATCTAGGATAAGTAATATGGTTTAACAATAGAAATTCAGCATATTAATCCAACATTAGTCCCAACATATTAGTCTAACATCAAGAGGAAATTAGTTCTTGTTCAAATAAGTGTGTTTTAATCTTCTTGCGAAAATTGAGAGAGTTCGGCTCAACTCGAATAACCCATAGTGCCTAAGTGCTATTATGGGTGTAACTGCAAATATAGGTGCCATGCAGCACATAACTGGATTCATCTCCCCTAATTGTGTGCCAGTTAGATGTGCAACTTTGTATGACAGATTATAGAATTACAAGGTATGTTGGGTAAACACATAAAGCACATGCACATATTTACCCTGTCTTTAGAGCTGGTGTAACTATGTGCGTGAGGATTTTTTACGCAACTGGAGATAGCTCTAGGTGCCTTAATGGAACATAGGTACTGACCGGTCAACATTAAGCGAGCAGCAGTCAGCATTTTTTTATGCTGACTGTTGCTGGCTAAATTAGACTTAACCTGCTCCCACCTAACATAGTTGGACTCCCCACCCCCCAAGCAAAGTATGACCGCCCTCCCAGCCCTTCTCCCAAGTCATATCAGGTTCCCCCCAGGTCTACCTGAAGAAGCCTGCTGGTCTAGTGGTAATCAGGGCAGGAGCAAACCATACTCACTCCTACCTCTTGCAACCAGGGGCGTAGCTACAGGTGGGCCTGGATGGGCCCAGGCCCGCCCAGTTTTTGGTCAGGCCCACCCAGATGTCACCGTGTCTCCTCACCCTCTCCCACCCCCGCCGTAGCGCTTGTCTTCAATGCTATCGGCGCTGCCTCCTCCACCTCACAGTCTCCGAGTCCGTCTCCCACTCCCGTAGCAGCTTGCGATTTGCTACCAGCACTGCCTGACAGCTGACACATGGCGCAACGTCCTGCTCCGTGGCGGGGCCTTCCCTCTGCCACGCTGATTCAACTTCCTGTTTACGCAGGGCAGAAGAACGCACACGGCAGAGGGAAGGTCCTGGAGCAGGTCGTCGGCTCCGTGTCTGTGATGTCAGGCAGCGCCGATAGCAAATTCTAAGCGCTGCCACGGGGGGGGGGGGGAGACGGAGACTATGAGGTGGAGGAGGCAGCACCGATAGCATCGAATACAAGTGCTGAGGCGGGGGTGGGAGAGGGTGAGGAAGACAGTGGTCTGCTCGCCCTGCAAGGGGAGGGGGCTGAAGGGAAGGGAGAGGTTCTGGACGTGTGTGGGGGAAGGGAGAGGTTCTGGACGTGTGTGGGGAAAGGGAGAGGTTCTGGATGTGTGTGGGGGGTGAGGAAGACAAAGGGGAGCGGGCTGAAGGGAAGGGAGAGGTTCTGGATGTGTGTGGGGGAAGGGAGAGGTTCTGGGCATGTGGGGGGGAAGTGAGGAAGACAAAGGGGAGCGGGCTGAAGGGAAGGGAGAGGTTCTGGACGTGTGTGTGGGCATCAGGGAATGAGTGGGGGAAATCCTGGCCACACTGGATCAAAGGGGGCAAGACGAAAGACAGAAGTGACAGGAAGATGCTGGGAGGGGGTGAAGGGTGGGGAGAAGAGAGGGAGCAGTTGCTGGGCTAGAAGGGTGGAGGGAGAAAGACACTGGGAAAGGTGGAACCATGTGGGAGAGGCCAAGGGGGTGGCAAGGAAATAAACGTGAGGAAGATGGTGATTACAGGGGAAAGAAATATGGTAATAGGGCATAGATTGAAGATGGAAGGGAATGGATGGCTGGAGAAGTAGAGAGATGGGGAATAGGAGAACTAGTGTGTGGAAAGGAAATGGAAATCTGACAGGTATCTGAAAAGTAAAACAAAGGAAAAGGGGTTAGGATAAAATTTGGGTGGACAGAGAAAAGAAAAAGAAAGGAAAGAGCTAAAATGGAAAGGTTAATATGTCAGAGGCAAGTGAAATGAGGGAATGGAACAAGAGAGGAGAAAAAGACAAATGGACAGCAGCTGCTTGAAGGAGAAATAGCAGAAAGATTGGAAAGTTCAAAAGAGAAACTGGATCAACATGATGGAAAAAGAAAATGACCAGACAACAAAGGTAGAAAAGGCATTTTTTTATTTTGAATCTTAACTGAAATATGATAGCTTGAGAAATGTGCATAGCGGATGTCACTTTCCTCATGAGCTAAAGTGTTTCTGTTTCTATTTTGAGTTGGGAGGTGCTGGGGGAGAGATGGAGAATAGGGGGAGGAAGGGCGTGGCAGAGAGAAAATTTTGTGCCCACCCACTTTGGGCTGAGGCCCACCCAAAATTGGCTGTCTGGCTACGCCACTGCTTGCAACTCCAGTTAAAAATGGCTGCCATGACCTCTAGTTGGTAGTCTTGTAGTCAGTCACTAGGGGTAGGAGTGAGTGGAGTTAGATTCTGCCCCTTCTCCAACCATCACTAGACCACCAGACCTCTTCAAGTAGTCCAGGGGGGCCTGCTATGACTTGTGGGGGGGAGGAGAGCCAGGAGGTGGTCGACCTTTGCTGGATGCTTAGGTTAAGAGGAGCTATTTTATAAAGACGCATGAAGGGCAGTGCTATAACTGTGTTCCTGTACATATGTATGCTTTGCACTCATAAATACAGGATTAATTATATAGTTTATTAAAATGTGCTATACTGCCTTCAGTAACTAGTAGTTTATAGTATAAAAACAAAAATCATGGGGAAAAGAAAGAACTCCAGTTTTGATAGAAGAGAGCCATCAATCAATCAGCAACACACAAGACAAAAAGTGGAAGAGAGAGTTGGGAAGGGAGACAGAAAAGGGAAAAAAGAGGGCAAGAAAGCCGCATTGAGCCTGCCATGAGTGGGAAAGCATGGGGTACAAATGTAACAACAAAAAAAAAAAAAAGGAACAACCGATGGTGAAAATAGGTTTAGCAGAAACAGTCCTAATTTCGTGAAAAGGCCACTTTAAAAAGCCAAGTTTTTAAAGCAAGTTTACAATTTTTGAAAGACAGTTCAGCACTGATTGAGAATGGAAGAGAATTCCAGAAAGAAGGTGCTGCAAAAAAGAAAGCAAAGTGTCTCATGGACTCAAGCTGAGCCTTTCTGGGGCCTACAGAGATTAAATGAAAATCATTAATAGATCATAGCAGAAAGACTGGCGAGGAAGGGATGGTGAAAGTTGCTAGATAGGGAGGCAGGCCCACTCTAAATGCTTTAAAGGTAAGTGTGAGGAGATTGAAATTTACGGGTTGCTCAACAGGAAGCCAGTGGTACTTCTGTAACAGGGGCACATCTTCAGGCATGTCATAAGAGACAAATAGCAGTGTTCTGCAGGTATTGTAATTGCTTCAAATTTGTTTGGCAACATCCTATATAAACTACGTTACAGTAATCTAACCTGGTAACTAATAGGGACAGAATAAGAGAATGGAAGGAATTATGGTCGAAATATCTTATTGCTTACAAATATAAGCATCTTATTCTGTAAGGGCACATGAAAGTGCTACTGCGCTTAAGTGCAAGGGGGCGTATTCATGGGCAGCAAATGGGCATGTCTCCCACATATTTGCTCAACTTCTAGAATACTCTCATCTACACACATTGCTAGATGCACTTAGGCACACCCATTTACGCCTGCCATAGACCTGGCATACATGGGTGCCTACATTTAGGCATGCCGATGCCGGTTTGTGCTAGGTTTCTATAGCAGTATCTGGGTGCCCAGATGCCATTATAGAATAGGCACTCCACATGCCAGTAGTGTTCAAATCTAGTCCTCAAGGGCAATGTAACACCCTGAGCGAGGGTTGGGAGTGGGCTGGTGAAATAACAGAGCCGGACAAAAGGGATGAAGACAAAAATAAGTATTTATTTAAAGGAATCCTCAGGCCTTTTCCCTCACAGGGCCGAGATACAGGGTAGGAGAACCACTTCAAGTCAGAAAACATTGTATTAAGCAGGCCTCCAGCGGCAGGCCTAACTCAGTGTGTGTGACTGCTGGGGTTCTCGCGCCCCAAACACAACCTATAAGTTCTCAGGTTTCCTCTGAGGTCCAGGTGTGGCTTCAGCTAGACCTCAAAGCAAAACTTGCAAGATTCAGTCCAACATTAACAATGGCTTACCTCAGTCAGGTTGCGATAATAGAGCAGGAGCTTCAACAGCTTACAGCGGGGATTCAAGTCTTCCCTACCTGGGCCTCCTTAACCTGAGACTGACCCTGTCTTTTAAACTTCCTGGTATGGGCACAGCCCCTCCCAGCTCACTTCCTCCCAGGGCAGGATCAGTGCTCTTAGTGTACCGTTTACAAGGCTGTGGTAAAAAATGTCCCGCGGTAGTGTGGGTGCGTCTTATGGGGGTGCAGTGGTTAAAAGATAGAAAACAGAGAGTAGGGTTAAATAGGCAGTATTCTCAATGGAGAAGGGTAGTTAGTGGCTTTCGATTATGCCGATTTGGGCGACCCTGTGAGAAGGACACCCATCTCCCGATTTGTGTCGAAAGATGGGCGCCCTTCTCTTTCAAAAATAAGCCTGAAAGTCGGTAAATCACGGGAGGATTGTGAAAAATTAGAAGAGGACCTTATGAGACTGGGAGACTGGGCATCTAAATGGCAGATGACGTTTAATGTGAGCAAGTGCAAAGTGATGCATGTGGGAAAGAGGAACCCGAATTATAGCTACGTCATGCAAGGTTCCACGTTAGGAGTCACAGACCAAGAAATGGATCTAGGTGTCGTCGTTGATGATACGTTGAAACCTTCTGCTCAGTGTGCTGCTGCGGCTAAGAAAGCAAATAGAATGTTAGGTATTATTAGGAAAGGAATGGAAAACAAAAATGAGGATGTTATAATGCCTTTGTATCGCTCCATGGTGCGACCGCACCTCGAATATTGTGTTCAATTCTGGTCACTGCATCTCAAAAAGATATAGTGGAATTAGAAAAGGTGCAGAGAAGGGTGACAAAAATGATAAAGGGGATGGGACGACTTCCCTATGAGGAAAGGCTAAAGCAGCTAGGGCTCTTCAGCTTGGAGAAAAGGCAGCTGAGGGGAGATATGATAGAGGTCTATAAAATAATGAGTGGAGTTGAACGGGTAGATATGAAGCGTCTGTTTTCACTTTCCAAAAATACTAGGACTAGGGAGCATGAGATGAAGCTACAAAGTAGTAAATTTAAAACGAATCGGAGAAATGTGTTCTTCACTCAAAATGTAATTAAACTCTGGAATTCGTTGCCAGAGAATGAGGTATAAAGGCGGTTAGCTTAGCGGAGTTTTAAAAAAGTTTGGACGGCTTCCTAAAGGAAAAGTCCATAGCCCGTTATTAAATGGGCTTGGGGAAAATCCACTATTTCTGGGATAAGCAGTATAAAATGTTTTGTACTTTTTTGGGATCTTGCCAGGTATTTGTGACCTGGATTGGCCACTGTTGGAAACAGGATGCTGGGCTTGATGGACCTTTGGTCTCTCCCAGTATGGCAATACTTATGTACTTAAGGCTATTTTTTTTAATGGGCCGGGAAATGGACGTGCACAAAAATTAAAACTAGCGCATGTCTATTTACGGTCTGAGCCCTTACCGCCAGCCGTTGACTTAGCAGTAAGGGTTCACACGCTACCTGCGTGGTAACCATGCAGTGTGTGCCAACATGGCTGCACTGCCGATTACTGCCAGGAATGGCCCCTGTGGTAGAAAATAGAAAAATATTTTCTACCACGGGATTCAGCATGCACCAAACTCGGAATTTCCAATGGGTGCATGTGCTACCCCGGCGGTAGTGCCAATTTGGCACACGCTACCCGTGGCTTTGTAAAAGGGCCCCTTAAGGTGACCTAGGCTAGTTACTTTTCTTAAGGGTGAGGCGCAGTGTTTTAGAAACCCCCTCACAGCCTACATCCCAGCCTGGTTTTCAGGATTTTCACAATGAAGATGTATGAGATCTATTTGCATTCATTGCTTCTATTTCTTGCAAATAGATCTCATTCAGGCAGTGTTGTACAGTAAATAAGTAAATATAACTAGTTACTATACTTAAGTAAAAGCTTTTTACTTTAATTTATAAAGAAGTACAGGAAACATTTGTTACTTTTACCAAAGTAATAATTTTGCCAATTTTTACTACTTTTACCTAGTTACTTCTGTTGCTTGCAGTTAAAAGTAAAAAGTAAAAGTGGCAGAGAGGCTAACAAGGATAATGATAAAGATGCAAGTGATGAATTAGCACTACTTCTAATGTAAATGATAATGACAATAATGATGATAAAGCATTCTTTGCTATACGGAAGTCAGATGTTTCAAGAGATTCCCTTGATCAAAATCTGCAGACCCAGTGAGAAGACATCATTAATATCGCAATCTAACCTGATTTGAAGGAACTTTTTATCAATCTGAACAATCCACTTCCTGCTAGTGTAGTTGTTGAACACCTTTTTAGCTGTGGTGGATTAATGATTCACAAATGCACTCACATGAATGACAGTCATTATCAAAATTTAGGACCCTGTTTAGTAAGCCGTGCTGTAGGTGCACTAACTTTAGTTTTACTAAAAGTGAAGTAGATTGAATTGTAGAGCAATAAAATTGTTGGGAAAACATGTTAACAATAGTTGCATTCACTGTAGTTACGGTAGTTTTACTTTATATTCAAAAAGAATTATATTAGGCAGTAGCTTTTTTACTTTCACATAAATAAATTTTTTTTATGTGTTCATTGTACTTTTACTTAAGTATTAAAATATACATTTATTTTTACTTAAGCACTTTGACCTAGTACTTTTAATAACATTGCCCTTTCCCTATACCCTGTTTCCCTTTTTAGAACTGCCACCATAGGGAATAACTCTATATTGGCACTAATTAGATTTAATTGGGACTTATGTGCATACATTTTAGTGTGGGATCCATGCCTAAAATTTACATATGGCCTGAAAAAGGGGTCACAGAAATGGTCAGTGTCACGAAATGCCTAACCACCCACCTGAGGTTACCCCATGGCCACTTAGAGGGTCTATCCCCAACACAGCTCTGCTCTGCCTGCACCTGCTGCTTGTGCTCTACAATAGCACCCTCCTCCCTCCGACTGAGTCACAACCGCCTCTGGGCGAGTCTCCTGCTCTCAAATTATTCCCAGTGATTTCTAGGCTACTGGGGCCACACTCCCAGTAGTCCCACAGTTCCCAGAGAGCACTCACAGACCCAACACACAAACCACCAGGATTCTTTCAGTCCAGACAGGGAGAACGAACAAATGATTGTGTTTATTCTCATAAAAATATTGAACAGTGGACAAAAATGTTCAAATAGCAAACAGTAACAGGTAACTGAAAAATGGATCAATTAGAAAACTAACTAAACATCTGTATACTGTCTAAACAGTACCTGGGAAGATCAGAATGGAAACCAACGAAACAGATCAATAGGAGATAAACACAAATTTGTGTTTATCTCCTACTGATCTTCTTAGTTGGTTTCCATCTTGGAGTTTGCAGATTGTCTGCCTTGCTGTGGAATATCAGGACATATAACTGTTATCTGTTGAACTGTTCAGAGCCTTAGGAAAAAGATCTGTCTCCCCCTTCTTCCAGGCTAAGACTGAAACAACAGCCAGTCACTGCTGGGTAATTTTCAAAACTCCAGGCCAATCAGAGCCCAGAACAGTCAAGTTTCAAATAGAAACTGGTTACATCACTACAGGCACTTCCTATGATCTGTGTGCCAAATAAAAGAAAGAGAAGTCAGTCCTCTGTAACAGCTTTAAGCATTAACATACACCATCTGCTGGCAAAACATGACAAATACACTTCAGACATATTTAAGACAGGAAAATATCCAATTCATTTTACAGGCTTAAAACACACTGTTTCTTCATAGGGGATTGGGGGGTGCGGTTTTCAGTTACGCCTGTAATTATAGAATACGGGTGCTCCACATGTAAATTTAGGCACTACGTTTTTGTTGGTGCAAATAGCACCTAAATTTACGTACGACCTCTCTACATAAGCATTATTTTATAAACCGTGCCAAACTTTAGGCATAGCTTATAGAATACCACTTATGCATTTTTTTGGGCACCGATATTTTAGGCACCATTTATAGATTGCACATAACTTATAAGATTCTCTGTTGTGTGTATAATTTTGCATCCATGCCCCTGCTCTGCCCAGACCTCCACCCATATGTAAGCCCACCTGCAAACTACATGCTACTTGATATGTGTATATAGTTAAAGAATAGCATTACGCATTCACATCCAGGAAATGTACCTAAGTGCTCACATATATGCTAGTATTCTAAAGATTTAAATGCATAACTGGTGCATGTTAGCACTTACCTTATAGAATTAACCCCATAGGCACCTATCCTGCTTATTTTCGAAGGAGAAGGGCGGTCATCTTCCGACACAAATCGGTATAATCGAAAGCCGATTTTGGACGGCTTCAACTGCTTTCCATCGCAGGGCCGGCCAAAGTTCAAGGGGGCGTGTCGGCAGTGTACCGAAGGCAGGACGGGGTGTGGTTAAGAGATGGCCAGCCTCGGCTGATAATGGAAAAAAGAAGGCCGGCCCTGACGAGCATTTGGCTGGCTTTACTTGGTCCCTTTTTGTTCACGACCAAGCCTTGAAAAGGTGCCTGAACTGACCAGATGGCCACCGGAGGGAATCGGGGATCACCTCCCCTTACTCCCCCAGTGGTCACCAACCCCCTCCCACCCAAAAAATAAAAAATAAAAAACATTTTTTTGCCAGCCTCTATGCCAGCCTCAAATGTCATACCCAGCTCCATCACAGCAGTATGCAGGTCCCTAGAGCAGTTTTTAGTGGGTACTGCAGTCTGCCCATCCTCTGTAACCCCTAATTCTTCCTGTTCCTAAGCGATCCCACATGCTTATCCCATGCCTTTTTAAATTCTGGAACAGTCCTAGACTCCACCACCTCCACCGGGAGGCCATTCCACGCCTCCACCACCCTTTCTCTGAAATAATACTTCCTTAGGTTACTCCTAAGCCTATTCCCTCTTAACTTTGTCATATGCCTCCTCATTCCAGAGCTCTCCTTCATTTGAAAAAGGCTCTCTTCCTGTACATAAATGCCCTTGAGATATTTAAACATTTCTATCATGTCTCCTCTCTCCCTCCTCTCTTCCAGCTTATACATGTTGAGGTTCATAAGCCTGTCCCTATAATTTTTGCATTCAAGACCGCTTACAAATTTCATAGCCGCCCTCTGGACCGACTCCATCCTGTTTATATCTTTCCGTAGATGCGGTCTCCAGAACTGCACACATTACTTCAAATGGGGCCTCACTAGAGACTTATACAACGGTACTATCACCTCCTTTTTCCTGCTGGTCATGCCTCTCTTTATGCACCCAAGCATCCTTCTGGCTTTGACCGTCGCTTTTTCTACCTGTTTGGAAGCTTTAAAGTCATCAGACACAATCACCCCCCAAGTCCCGCTCGTCCTTCGTACACTGAAGCACTTCAGCCCCTATACTGTGCCGTTCCCTCAGATGTTTGCGACCCCAGTGCATGACCCTGCATTTTTTGGGATTAAACCATAGTTGCCAAATATCGGTCCATTCCTCTAGCTTCGCTAGGTCCTTCCTGATGTCATTCACACCCTCCAGGGTGTCCACCCTGTTGCAGAGTTTACATCTGCCGTCTTGTTTTGCAATGTACAGCAATATGTTTCTTTCTGTTTTTCTGGTATTGTGCTGCATGCAGAGTCTGTATGCTAATTTGGTTTGTGTCATGTTGGGTATACTGGAGCTGTAACAGCTTACATATATTATTTATAATGAAAAAATATATATTTTTCTTCTGTACTGGTGTAATATTTTCAGTGATTACTGTTTATATGCACCATGGCTAGTAAAAGGGGTGTGGCTAAATGTGCCAACATTGTCCAGTACAGCACACTATTAGCAGCCAAGTTCATACAAAGTTAATTATATTCAGTGGAAAATAAATCTGTTGGCTCAGGTTGCCTGCTATGTGAATATTCAATCACCGTTTCATTATTGCTACCAAGTATTACATATTAAGGGGTTACGTTTTAATTCATTTATCCAGTCCTTACATGCACGTGGTTTTGCTTTTTAAACCCAAAAGTTTCCTATGATAGCATTTTACATATTTGAATTAGTTTTTCTGTACAAGTTTTGCTTGATTTCTCTTTATTTGAAATTAAAAAAATGTTTAAAACACACCTTGTCAACAAGGGGTGGGGCTAGGTGGAATGGGAGGCCCCACCGAACTGGTCTACACAGTGCCCCGCAATTGCTAAGACCAGCCCTGGATATAATGGAATAAAGAACACATGTCAATATCCACATTAAACAGCATGACATTTTATGTTAATATAGAGGCAAAGCCACACCTCAGGTTTTGGAGGTCCTGAGCCTAAAATGGAGGGCACAAAATTTGGCCCCATCCCCCAAGCGTCCCCACATACCTGAACTGGCAGAAGCCTTACTCAAGATGAAGCCTGGCACTTTTCTTGGGCCACCGCCACTGTGCAAACCTTCCACCCTCTGTGGATGAGAGGCCCACCTCCTGCGTATGCTCAGTTTTCGTGCATGTGTGGGATACGGGTCTTCCTCGCACATGAGCAGTTTCACAAAAAAACAAGTGTGTGTAGGGGTAGGGTGCTAGTGCAGCACTAGCCCAGGAAATGCAGTTGGCTTTGGTTGGAGGAGAGCTTCCACTGGCAGGGGTTCAGGGACCCACGCCAGCCAAAACGGAAGACAGCGCCTCGATTTTGGGAGAGCCTGAATCCACATTAGGGGGCCCAGGCTCCCAAGACCACCCCTCATGGCTACACCACTGTGTTAATATGGGCTAGGGAGGGCGAAAAGAGAAGGTGATTCAGCAGTTAACATACATTTCTGTAATGCACATAGGCAGTTCTGTGAAGAGGTGCTTATTAGGATCTATTCTATAGAGCAAAATAGGCACATACTTTCTTTTGTGGTAGGGTTCTCGGCTCCGTCCTGCGAGCACAGCAATCTAGTCAGGTTTTCAGGATATCCAAATGGAATATGCAGGCACTACCTCCCCTGCAGCGTTCCTATGGCAGGAGTCTTGCCAGTGGAAGCTGATGCTTCAATATTGTGTTTTCAGTCATTAGGGACAGGCAAGTCCTTTGGAGTTCTGCAGAACTTGCCTGTCCCTTGCTATTGAAAATGGGATATTGAAACAGTACAGTCATTAGTGTGAGATTTGCATTGGAAAATGTTAGTTCCTTTTGTGTATATGTGTGTTAGTCACAGTGTTACAGGTGCTGGATTTTTAACAAAATGTGTGGATTGGTCATTGTTGAACTGTAGTCAAAACTCACTCCTCTCTGGTCCTTTCCCTATTGTTCTTATTGATTTTGGCTCACATGTTTAAAAACTTTGCTTGTCTCAGAGCTTACAGACGACTCAAGGCTGTTCCGCTCTGTAATGAAACTGACAGCACTGCGCTATGGCCATTTTTTTTTCCAGCCACTGCTGTGCTACTCACTGTTTGTACATGACATTGTGGTGTTTGTCCAGGACTGCTACACATAGCCAGAATGCATGTCCTCACATTCCTCTGAAGGCAGTGGAAGATGAAGGGGTGCTGTTTGCATGAGTAACTGCACGTTGCTACCGTGCTGAAGGGTCTGATGCGTTGGCTTTTTTTTTTCCTGTTGGCATAATGCTCCCCCTGACTTGAACACAAGCTAAAGATTTTAATGAATGTGTTCACTAGCTATTGGTTGACTGACTGTGTAGCATGACAGTCTGTAAAAGCTACCACATGCTTCTGATGTGACTGCTTGCTTTGTTATTTATATGGGAAAGCACTTCAGTAATGTACATGCCAGTTTATGAAGAACATATAGGAATGGGAAAAGGCATTAGCTGTACAGGAAAGAGTAGCAGAACATACCTAGAAGGAATTAACTTTATTTAATGTGAGACAAGGCCTCAAAAAGTATTCCATTGATAAATTGATGTATACCAGGGGTTCTCAAACCAATCCTTGGGACCCACCCAGTCAGGTTTTCAGGATACCCACAATGATTATGCATGAGGTTGATTTGCATACAATCTAACCTAATCTAATCTAATTTGACATTTGTAACCTGCTTAATTCTTAAAGTTAGGTCCAAAACGGTGTATGGTTTATTTCATTAATAACATTGTACAAAAGATAATATTGAATAGTACATGGTATACACTTCATAAATTTAAACTGACTGATCACTAGTCAAATATTTACCAAATAGATAAGTTTTCAAGCTTTTACAGAAGCCAATATAAATTTAGAAATAAAGGTGATAAATGGTCAAATTTGAAAATGAGTCATTTTACTAACCCACGCTAGCGATTCCCAGCGCGACAAGCGAGAGGAAGTCCATTTCCTGTGGGCTTCCTCTCATTTGCCGCACAGGAATCACTAGCACGGCTTGTAAAAGAAGCCCTAAGCGAGCTGCCATATTTTGTAATAATTGAAGTCTATGCTGTAACTTTATTGAAATGCTCAGATATAGTACATTACAGTAATCTGAGGGGTCCTTTTACTAAGCCACGGTAAAAAGTGGCCTGCGGTAGTGTACACGCGTGTTTTGGGCGTGCACCGGATCAGTTTTTACCACGTCTGCAGAAAAGGGCTTTTTTTTAATGGGAGAGGAAAAGGGCATGCATAAAACTGAAACCAGCATACGCCTAAAACCAGCCTGAGCCCTTAACACCACTCATTGATCTAGAGGTAAGGGCTCAAGCTCTACACCCACGATTACCGCTGGAAACATGTCACGTGGGAGGAAATAAATAAATTATCCAGGTGTTATGGGCGCATGGCAAATCTGAAATTACTGCGGGTGGGGGGGGGGGGCGTGGTAGCCTGGCAGTAGTCTCATTTTGGCACAATCTGCATGCATGTAGAGCCTAACACACCTTTGTAAAACGGCCCCTAAGTGAGGTAATATTAGGTCCTGAACCAATAGCCTGAAATGATTTCCATGACAATATGAACGAATAGTTCTGAGTTGTTTGAATTTGAAAAAAAAAACAACCTTTTTAAACATGTAATTTATTTGCAAATCAAAAGACAGAGTGGAACCTAAAATTACACCAAGTACTTTGATGATTTCTTCATTCTCAACTTTTCATTTATGCCAATTGAAATTGTCTCTGGCAGGGACTCCTGATGTTTGCTAAATCAAAGTATTTTTATTTTGTCTAAGTTCAGTTTTAACATGTGATGTAATGCTCAGTCTTTACATTTAGAAATAGGGCTGTACCGAATATTTGTATTTGATTTGGCCCCAAATACATTATTTGTGTTCAGCCAAATAGTGATTTAAATTCAAACATGAATAATCCAGGGCTTTACTGTACTAAATTCTACTTAAATAAACACTTGGGCCCCTGTTTACTAAGCCACACTATAGGCGCACTAGCGTTTTTAGCGCGCACTAACGCTAGAGACACCCATATATTCCTATGGGTATCTCTAACATTAGCGCGTGCTAATTTTTAGCACAAGCTAAAACTCTAGCGCACCTTCGTAAACAGAGCCCTTAATCTCTGATTTCACGTTGCTTCTTTTACTATTTGTTACGCTAAAGCTCAATGATGTTTGTATTTTGTATTCATACTCGGGCAAATAGGAAAATATGCTACTCAGTACTCTAATTATTAATACAAGTAACTATTTTGGAATAAGAGTATTTTAGATCAGGTAGAACTGGACCTAAAATGAAAATGTTACCAGCATAAGAGAGAAGAATTTCATCTTCTGCTAAGGAGGTAGCATTAAGAGAACTCATAAACACATTAAACACAATTGGGTACAAAGGTGATCCCTGAGGGACTCCACGGACTGGTTGCCAAGCTTGAGAACACGTAACCTTCATTTTAACAATATATTTCTTGTTAACCAATTAAAAAAAAAAACTGTTCAAAACAAGAGCTGAAATGCCTAGTTCTTCCAATTTGTCAAGTAAGAGAGCACGGTCAACCATGTCGATAGCAGGGGCGTAGCCAGACACACAATTTAGGGTGGGCCTGTACCCAAGATGAATGGGCAGAAGAACCCCGCCTCATCCCAAGGTGATCTGGTCTCCTCTCGCCTGCTGACCATATTGTCTCTCAAACATCCCCCGTGTAACTTTTAAATAGCAGATTTTCACCAGCAGCGAGCAGCAACTAATACACATTGCTAATAATGGGCCCACAGCCTTCCCACTGATGCAACTTCCCGTTTCTTCATAGGTAGGAATACATCAGAGGGAAGACTGTGGGGCCAGTGCAAGCAGTATGTATCAATTGCTGCTTGCTGCAGGCGAAGATCTGCTATTTACAAGGTATGCAGGAGGGACAGTTGTTGAGAGTTTTCAGCTAGTAGGGCTTGGGAATCTCTGCCAGCCATATCATAGGTGTGCTGCTACTAGGTGGGCCTGAGCCCAAAGTGGGTGGGCCTGGGCCCACCCTTGGCTACAGCACTGGTCGATAGCGGCTAATAAATCAAACTAGAATAATACTATCTGTATGAGCCCACACTAAGTAGCATTTTAACCTTAGAAACTAACGTCAACAAAAGAGACTCAATATTGTGTAGTGCTCATGCCATATTGAGATGAATGTAAATTTCTATTTTCCACCGCGTGGCGCCAACCAGGCAGTAATCGGCAGTGTACGCGTGCTGACAAGTACTGCCCAGATAACACGTGAGACCTTACCGCTAAATCAATAGGTAGCAGTAAGGTGTCAGGCCCAAAATGGACGTGCACTGATTTTTATTTTGCCTCACGCCCATTTTTGGCAAAAAAAGCCTTTTTTGCAGGTGCGCTGAAAAATGGACCTGTGCGCGTCCAATACACATGTTTACACCAGCGCAGGCCATTTTTCATCGCACCTTAGTAAAAGGACCCCTTAGTTTCTAGTAATTTAGTAAAAAATGGGATGCTGGCTACAGGTCTCTAGTTGCTTGGTGATGATAAATCCACAGTTTGGGATCTTGGAATAGGAGTGAGAATAATATCTCCAATAGCAAGTCCAAAATAGCCACTGCTTATAATCTTAGTCATAAATAAGGTAATCCAACATATAATTTCCAAAGGAAAGGGAAATGGGACTTGATATACCACCTTTCTTTGGTATTTTGCAACTACATTCAAAGCGGTTTACATATATATATACAGGGGCAATGGAGGGTTAAGTGACTTGCCCACAGTCACAAGGAGCTACAGTGGGAATCGAACCCAGTTCCCCAGGATCAAAGTCCGCTGCACTAACCACAAGGCTACTCCTAGAGAAGCTGGACAAAGTTCTAAAATACAAGAGGATTTAGAATTATTTAGTATAGGTAGAGCATCTTCCTGATTGACTGTAGTAAGTAAAGAACAGTGTCTGTCTACATAAATTTCAGAGGGGCCCATAGGCGTAGTTTGACTGTTTCATTTAGGGTGGCAAAGGATGGGGCGGAGCATATTAGCATATTCATTTGCATATATACATATGCAAATGAATATGCTAATATGGAGGAAGGAAGGAAGGGAAAAAAAGCTGGCTTTTTTTGGGAATAACCATAATGAATATGTATGAGATATCAAGCCAGCTCTTTCTCCCTTCCTTCTTTCCTTCTTCCACTCCAGTAGTATTTCCCCACCCCTTTTCCCATACCATGCCAGTGTTGACCTTAGAAATGCATAAGCTCTATATGTAGATCCTTCAAGATGTAGTGTGTCATGATTTAGGCTCTACACCCTTTCTGATGTTTTGGTGCCACCTCAGTAAAGCCAACACACAATCTCTCCACTGCAACACACTATACACAAACTTGTGCAAAAACACACTCATAACCTTACTAAACCATAACAGCACTAATTCCAAGGACAGGACGAGCTGCAACCTTATGCGTGAAAAGGCAGAACTGTAATTACACCAGGCTCTAAAACACCAATACACTACCTCGTGAAAAACACATGACACAACAGACATGACACAAGGAACTAGAAAGCAAAAAATATGAAGGCAAAATACTGAACTGGAAAGTTAACTTAAGAAGTCAGACTCAGCAGGCAGCAATACCAGAAAAATTGAAACTTACATGCAAAATTTCACAGAAAGCTGACATATTCCAATTAATAAATTCTGAATAAAATACTTTTTTTCTACCTTTGTTGTCTCATCATTTAGTTTTTCTATTCACTTTGGTCCCAGTGTCTTCTGTTTTATGCAGTGTCTTCTTTCCATTTGATATTCCATTTAATAGATTCAAAATAAAATACTTTTTTGTACCTTTGTTGTCTGGACATTTTACTGTTCAATCATGCTGGTTCCAGTTTCCTCTTTTCCTGTCTTTCTGCTAATTCTCCTTCAACTGCTTGCTGTCCATTTGTCTTTTCTCTTCTCTCCTGTCTTATTCCATTCCTTCACTACACCTACCTTTGACACATTATTTCTTTTTTAGCTCTTTCCTCTCTGTTTTGTTTCTTTACTGCCTCTCTGATCACTTAAATTTCACCCTCGTCCTCATCCTTCTCCTTTTTAGTTTTCAGCTATCAAATTCCATTTCTTTCTCTCACCCACTAGCTGCCCCATTCCTCTTCTCAGTCCTTCCTCCAACCTTTCATTTCCTTTCATCTTTAATCAACTCTCCCTTACCACATTTCTGCCCCCCCCCAACACTATCATCCTCTCATTTGTTTCCTTCCCACCTCCCCTTTGGCCTCTCCCAAATAGTTTCACCATTTGCAGCAGCATCTTCCTCCCTCCAACCTTCTAGCCCAGCACGCCTGCTCCCTTTCTCCCATTGTAGCCTAATATCTCCCTGTCCCTTCCACACACACACCCACACCCCAGCATCTTCCAGCCCCCACTTCCCTTTGGTCCAGCATTTCTTCCTCTCTCTCTTCCCTCCCTCCAATTGTCCAGCATTTCTCCCTCACTCCCTTCTGTCCCTGGATCCACAATCTCCCTCTTTTTCTCTTTCCCCTCTAGTGTATATCTATCCCTCCCTCTCATCCATCCCCATGTACAACCTCTCTTCCCTCCTTCTTCTCTCTCACTGCCCACATCACTCTCAGTATCTCCCTTCCTTGCACCCTGGGCCCAACATCTATCTCTTTCATTCTCTTCCTTCCCCTTTTAGCATCTCTCCCATCCCCATACAGCATCTCTCTCTGTCTCCCTCCCTCCCACTTCCATGTTCCAACATTTCCCCTTTTCTCTTGTTGTCCCTCCCTCCTCCTCCACATCCAGTATTATTTCTCCCTCTCTCTCCCCCATGCATCTCCCCCCACCAACATTCCCCACCTCTCTCGCTCACCTCTACCTAGCATTACCCCATCACCTCAACAGTGCTCCTGTGACTGTCTCTCCCTGTCTCCCTGCCACCAGCCAGCATGCTGCCTCGCTCTTCCCCGCCGGCGCTACCTCAGTCCCTGACTCCCTGCAGCATTTTTGTCTTCACCCGTCCTGTACCCGTCGCCGTCAGCGCTGCCATTCATTCTCACAGGCAGCCTCGTTCCCGCTCCCCTTTGCCGCGTCCTCTGGCTCTCTCTGATGCACTTCCTGTTTAACAGGAAGTGCATCAGAGAGAGCCGGTCGGAGGAGTGGACGCGGCAAAGGGGAGCGGGAACGAGGCTGCCTGTGAGAATGAATGGCAGCGCTGACGGCGACGGGTACAGGACGGGTGAAGACAAAAATGCTGCAGGGAGTCAGAGACCGAGGCAGCGCCGGCGGGGAAGACACAATTAAGCCCCGCCAGTTCGCCGGTGCGACTCGTTTGGGGGGGCAATGCCCCCCCTCGCCCCCCCAATCTACGCCCATGGAGGGGCCCTTTTACTAAGCCACGTAGGCGCCTACGCGTGCCCAATGTGCGTCAATTTTGAGTTACTTCCTGACTACCACGTGGACCTTGCGGTAATTTCATTTTTGACGTGCATCCATTACGCACACCAGATAATAATTTTTATTTTCTGATGCGTGGCAAGAACCGGGCAGTAATCGTCATTCTATGTGCATAGACGATTACCACATAGACGATTACCGCACAGTTACCGTGTGAGACCTTACTGCTAAGTCAATGGCTGACAGTAAGTTCTCAGACCTAAAATGGATGCGCGGCAATTTTCATTTTGCTGCACGTCCATTTTCGGCAAATATTTTTAAAAGGCATTTTTTTTACAGGTGCGCTGTGCCTTAATAAAAGGGCCCCAGATTTAGCTGTGTCTTTTATTGCTGACTGATTGATATATGTATCTGATTCTTGAACTAAAGATTATCTTAAAAGGGTAAATTGCTCTGAGAAGTATGTTTCTAAAGTGTCAGCATCTGGTTCCATTTCGTGCTTTGATAATTTAGCTGTATCTGTGAAATCATGTAAAAAAAACAATTGGGGTTGATGTTCATGATACCTACCAAATTTGAATAATATGATTTCCTGGTATTATTAATCTACTTGTATGAATTAACTTGTTTTTCCATAATTTTTTATCCATAATGGAATTAAGGGATGCATATTTATCTCATGCATATTCATTATGGGCATCCTGAAACCTTGACTGGCTGGGTGTGCCCCACGGACTGGATTGAGAATCTCTGGTTTATCTCTGATATTTTAGCTGCATGGTTACCTGAAACTTAAAACCTTCAGTTGTTATCTTTGGAGTATGCAGTAAAGAAATGGGATTCCTCATTGTCACAAACTTTAGATCAGGTGGCCCCATTGGAGGAGAGGTACATGCATAGATCAGTTATTGCTCCTTGGTTTATTCCAGAGCTGCAAGTTTTAAAACAGAATTTGAGGCATTTAGAGCTTACCTGGCAAAAGTCTTTGTCAGGAGAGGACAAAGTGCAGTTTGCAACAGAATTGTGTCAAGTCAGGAACCTTGGAATACAGTTAGATTCAACACTTACTCTGATTCCCCAAATCCAAGCAACCTTCACATGCTGCTTCTACTATTTGCGACAACTAGCTGCCTCTATTCTTACATCGAGAAGGAAAATCTTATCCCAGTTATGCATGCCATAATAACATCGAGACTGGATTACTGTAATGCAGTCTACAATGGTCTGACTACAAAGGGTCTGCACCAGCTCTAATTGATTCAGAATGCATAGAAGGTTGCAAGCGACATGACCACATCACACCATTTTTGCAAAAGCTTCATTGGCTACCAGTACAATACAGGTACAGATATAGGGCTAAATTTAAAACTCTGTGTCTGATCTTCAAGGGAAATGGCCCCAAGTATTTGAAGAACAGGATGACCCTCTACATACCTCCAGGGACACTATACTGTCCATGAAAAGTCATATTGGCTATATTATTAAGACAGTGTTTTTCAAACTGCTATTTCCGTTGACTAAATTCATGTTGACTTTATCTTTTTAGTCCGTGCCTATGTATATGCTCTGTAATTTTGTTCTTTATAATAGTCTCTATCATTTAGCCCAGCACCAGTGTCAGGTTCTCTGGTCTGTATTTTCCCGGATCACCTCTGGAAACCTTTTTAAAATTGGTGCTACATTGGCCAGCCTCCAATCTTCTGGTACCATGATTGATTTTTAAAGATAAATGACATATTAATAACAATAGCTCTGCAAGTTCGTTTTTCAATTCTGGAAGATGTAGTGAGCAATTTGACAAAATATAGAGTAGCAAATCAGTACGTAATTGTTGGGAGTGTGCCCAGGATGTCCTCAGCATTACTCCACTGAAACTGCACTAGTGTGCGTAAACCTAGTTATATGTACCATAATGCACTTAACGCAGGATTCTATATATTGCACCAAAATTCCTACATGGAAATGGAAACATATTCCATAACAATGCGCATAGCTTAGGGGGTCTTTTACAATGGCATGCTAGCATTTTTAGCGCTAATGATTAGCACATGCTAAACACTAGAGACACCTGTAGGAATATATGAGTATCTCTAATGTTTAGCACATGCGTAATTTTCACGTGCACTAAAAATGCTAGCATGCCTTTATTAAAGGACCCCTTAATTATTTAACAAACTAATCAGCGCTGATAATTGGATATTAACAAGCAGTTATCAGCACTAATTGGCACTAATTTGAATTTATGCGAAGTACTTGCTAAGCGTATTCTATAACATGGTGCTCGTAAATTCTAAATTGCATACTTGAAAAGTGGTTGTGGTTATGAGCAGGTCATGGGCGTTTCTATAATCTACGCACGTTGTTATAGAATACACCCACTCCGTGCCTAATTTAGGCGTTGGGATTTACACCAGGTTTTCGTTGGCATGATTCACCATGACTAAATTTAGTCACATGGACTGGCGCTCGGCATATTCTATATACCTCGTGAAAATTTAATCCTATTCTATAAAATTTAGGCGTACTTTAGAGAATAGGCAGGTGTATTTTTTTCTGTGTGGAATTTTCAGGCGCCATGTAAAGAGGTCCTTTTATGAAGCTGCGGCAAAAGGGCACCCGCGCTGGCATGTGTTTTTGACGCTTGCCAAGGCCCCCTTTTACCGCAGCACATAAAAGGCAGGTCTTTTTTTTTAAAAAGAAATGGACGTGTGTCAAGTGAAGCACATGCCGTGTGCCCATTTCGGGGAGAGCACTTACCAGCACCCATTCAGGTGGCGGTAAGGGCTCTCGCGCTATCCTGGCAGTAACCGGGCAGCATGCACCACTGCTTGATTACCGCCAGGCAGACACCAGCACTACAAAAATTAAAATATTTTTGTTGCACCACAAATGGCGTGCACTGGGGGGTGGGAACTACCGCCAGGCTGCTGCGGTACCCCGATGCTACTTCCGTTTTAGCGAGCAGTAAGCTCGCGTTGGTCATACTGACACGTTGTAAAAGGGCCCCTAACTGCAAAAGTGACAGTGCATGGTAAGCACAGTGCACTAAATGTACTATGCAATCCATGCCCATGGCCCGCCTAGTTCCTGCCCCCTAACACCATGGAGTTAACGCACAATGTAGTGTGCACTAACTGACATGCCACTACGATAACAGTTAGCTCGCTTGTGTAGAAGCAATTAACACTCAGTACTTTGCATATTAACTGCTTAGTGCACATTAATAAAAGGGCCCCAATGTCAAGTCTATGCCAGACACTGTATCATTACTTTTGTCTTTCTCTATCACTTCCTTAGACAGCCGACAATCGGTTCTATCTGCTCTCTCGTGTGTTTATCAGAATAAGCCATCCTCTGTGGATCAAAACGTGTGGTTACTGGCACTGACTTAGTCTACTTACTGCATTGTGTAGGGTTTCAAAGATTCAGCAGTCAGTCAGTCCATCAGTTTATTTATTCTAAAATAGTACAAGCCGAAGCAAATAAAACTAATCATAATATACACATTATTTTATGTACAGTAAAGCTTATATCAAAGCATTCAGGCAAGTTTTGTGGTGTAAACAATATATAACATAGTCTCTTCCTGAGAGCTTGATTTAAACCATGGTACAATTGAAACTTAAGCAACTACTTTAAGAAAAGCATACCAAAAAAAAAAAGAACCATATATATAAATGGGATATTATTCAATCTAATAGCTGTTTCATATAGTTTGACTAGCTAATTGATGGGACCTTTTACTAAGCTGTGCTGAAAAATGGCTTGTGGTAGTGTAGACATGGGTTTTGAGCACACGTCAATCCATTTTTCAGCGCGCCTGTAAAGAAGACCTTTTTAAAATTTTTGCCGAAAATGGATGCGCATCCATTTTGGGTCTGAGACCTTACCACCAGCCATTGACCTAGCGGTAAAGTCTCATGCGGTAACCGGGCGGTGATGACCTACGCTCGTCAAATACCACCTGGCACGCGTCTGATAAGTGTGTCCGAAAATAAAAATTATTTTTCGGTCACGCGTATTGGACGCGCACTAAAAATGAAATTGGCACATGGTAACTCCATTTTGGTCCATGTTGGGCATGCGTAGACGCTTATGCGGCTTAGTAAAAGGGCCCTCAAATCTCCAAATTTGCAATGACTGGTAATCTGATAGAAGTACTTGTCTCAGACTTGGCAAATTATGAACTTTTTAGTCTTGAATTCCAGATGCAGTGCAGATTTTCAGTGATGAGCTGGGAAATGGCCTTCAGTCAGTAGAAAGGCTTTCCCCATGACTTCCATCCTAAGGCTGAAGGTCACTGGAGCAACACAGCTCCCTTGGGTCACAGGGCCTGGTAGATGCAGAATATCTCCAATATTTACGTTCTGTGTTAAGTGGGGCTCTAAATTTAATAAATTGCCTCTTCTAAAATAGAAAACAGCACCAAGGGCCTTAAAAAGAGGGACACAGTTCTTTAATTATAAACTTTGATAAAAACAGTAATTGAAGAAAGACCCAACTCGGGCCGTGTTTTGGTGCTCCGCACCTGCATCAGGGGTCTACATAAAATACAAAACAATTAAGAAAATAACATGAATAAAAATAACATGAATAGAAATTAAATAGGAACCTGTGATAATATAAAATAATAATAATAATAATAAAGATGCATTCATCAAAACAATTAATATCATTTCAAAAAGAACTTCACTTTAGTATATAAAAACCCTATGATGATATATAAAAAATTACATAATAATATATATCTATTAAAAAATGACATAATGGTATATAAAATATAGAAAATAATGCAAGAGATGAGTATTTAGGAAAATAGCTCAGGAAATCTACATGATAAGATGTGAGAGTTACATAAAAGAATCCTACCATTGTCCAGATAACGTTTAAAATGTGGCAAACATTTCATATAATAGTTTTTTCAAAACCATATCAAACAAAAAACTTATATATATTGGTTCATCAAAAATAGGAAACCTTAAAAATGAAACACAGATCGTGTAATCAATCAGTGTGAACAGTATATTGTGAAACATTTAATAAACTTAAAAAAGATTTACCACGATGATGATGGGGAGAGTATTTGTAGAGTAACTCGAAACAGCTAATAGTTGTCAGATATGTCTACAGTATATGTTCCTTATAAAGATAAATGTCATGTTAGTAGAGATGCTTCCCAATGTGGCAGGCATTGATAAATTAATCAGCAAAACTTATATCACTAAAAGCAGGAGTATATTACATCTAGCCGCAATGTATACAACCTGCAGTAAAATCTGAAACAGTACGACCGCGATGCGTAAGTCTTGTAATAGTAAATATCGCACTCATAAATAACAGGCATTGAAATTCGAAAATGGTATATTACAGCCTACAGCGATAGTAGTGATATCGTGTAGGAAGCTTTGATGGGCTATATAAGAGCAGTGCAGGCGGGTAACTTAAACCCTGTCAGGCTCATTTTCGAAAGAGAAGGACGCTCTTCTTCCAACACAAATCGAGAGATGGGTATCCTTCTCTCAATGTCGCCCAAATCGGCATAATCGAAAGCCAATTATGGGCGTGCTCAACTGCTTCCGTCGTGGGGACGACCAACATTCACGGGAGCGAGTCGACACCAAACTGAAGGCGGGACTGGGGCGTGATTTACAGATGGGCGTCCTTGGCCGATAATGGAAAAAAGAAGGGTGTCCCTGATGAGCATTTGGCCGACTTTACTTGGTCCATTTTTTTTTCATGAGCAAGCCTCGAAAAGGTGCCTGAACTGACCAGATGACCACTAGAGGGAATCGGGGATGACCTCTCCTTACTCCCCCAGTGGTCACCAACCCCCTCCCACCCAAAAAAAATTAAAAAAAACATTTTTCCAGCCTCTATGCCAGCCTCAAATGGCAAACCCAGTTCCATCACAGCCGTATGCAGGTCCCTGGAGTAGTTTTTAGTGGGTGCAGTGCACTTCAGGCAGGCGGACCCAGGCCCACCCCCTACCTCTTAGATTTGTGGTGATAAAAGTTGAGCCCTCCAAACCCCCCCCAAAACCCACAGGTAGGTGCCCCCTTCACTCCTTAGGGCTATGGTAGTGGTGTACCATTGTGGGGAGTGGGTTTTGGGGGAGGGGTTGTGGGGCTCAGCACTGAAGGTAAGGGAGCTATGCTGCTGGGAGCAATTTGTGAAGTCCACTGCAGTGCCCCCTAGGGTGCCTGGTTGCTGTCCTGGCATGTGAGGGGGACCAGTGCACTACGAATACTGGCTCCTCCCACGACCAAAGGGCTTGGATTTGGTCATTTTTGAGATGGGCGTCCTCGGTTTCCATTATCGCCGAAAACAGAGGATGACCATCTCAAAAACGACCTAAGGACGACCATCTCTAAGGTCGACCTAAATTTCATGATTTGGGCGTCCCAACCATATTATCGAAACAAAAGATGGACGCCCATCTTGTTTCAATAATATGGGTTGCCCCGCCCCTTTACAGGGCCGTCCTGCGAGGATACCCTCATGACAACTTGGACACCCTGTTTGATTATGCCCCTCCACGTGTAAGGGATATCCATTTTAAGATGTATTGTAAAAGATACCCTTTAAAAACAAAGGGACAATAAACTGCAGGGTCTTAAAGGGCATCCATCTATTTAGACAGAAAGCTGCAGGGTTTTAAATGAAGCAAATTTAAGAGCGGATTGTTCAAAAATTAACGTACATAAGTATGACCAGGGCTTTTTTTGAGGGGGTACTTGGGGGTACTGAGTACCAGCACCTTTTCTATTGTCTACTAAAATTGACCCATGGTCCCCAAGTTTTTATGAAAAAGCTCAGGCTCTACACACCAATTCTGCCTTGTCAAAGATTCTGTGACTGGTTGCAGGGGGCCTGGCTATTGTGGGGTGGGTCTCTCAGTGATCACCACATCCCTGAAGGGTGGCCTGGCATTTGAGTACAGGCACCTTTTTTTGCTAGAAAAAACGCACTGAGTATGACTGACACATAACGAAAAAGAAAGAAACAAAAAACTACTGTGCCCAGTCTTGAATACTAGTTTAATGCTATCAGCTCAGCGTTATCTATGTGTTCAGTAGTCAAAAGTGAATGAAAGCGCTTACCTCCGCATATTCGGAAAAACAGTACTCATAAGATACAGAGCTAGCGCTCTCTGTCGATATAGGTGTTTGATAGACGAAAAGAGTACATTTTACAGAACCCGGTTTAAATGTATACAACCTTGTGACGTCAATGATGACGTTTGACGTCCGGTATTGTAACAGAAATTAAAAATAGCAATATAATTTAATTTTCAAAAGAAGTTTTTTGATTCATAGTGTATATTACAAACTGCAGTACTAATATCCTGAATAATAAGATAACTATAACTTAAGCGCTAGAAACGTCATTGATGACGTATAGATTCAAATAGCCTGCTGTTTATGTATAAGTTGTAGCTCCCACATTGATAAAATTAAAACAACATAAATGATAATGTAAAATCATATAAGAATGACTTAACGGTGTCAAGGCGATAATAGCCAGGATAATTAAAAAAAAATGTTTTATTAAAAACGTCAACAATGACATATGAGTACATATATTTACTGCCAATGTGTAACTTCTGGCTCCCATGTTAATAACGTCTTCTGATGTCAACCTTATGAGTGTTTGGGAGATGAAGAACCTTGTTTTCCTGTGTATAAAAGGAAAATTTTAAAATTTTTAAAATTAGAAAAATGTTTGATTATCAATTTACAATTTAAACAAAAGTGGCATGCTTCATAAATACAAAATCCCTGTGTGTGCATAGTATCTGTACGATCATTAAGGATATCAGTGAGTATGCTAAGAGCCTTATCTTGAGGGATGTTCGTATACAACATCTCAATGTCAAACGTCACAAGTGTAATATTGTTGCAGCTATTGGTTCGCTTTTGGAGCCATTATCCAAACTTGTAGATGTCTTTTTGAGACCTTTCATCCTACAAGTTAAATCATATATACGTGACTCTGCACATGTGATTCAACTCTTAGAGGAGTTTGAAGGTGACAATGAGAATATTACACTTGTGACATTTGACATTGAGAACTTGTATAAGAACATCCCTCAAGATTAGGCTTTTAGCATACTCACTGATATCCTTAATGATCGTACAGATACTATGCAGGTCCCTACATTTTTCATCATAGAGTTAGCGACTTTAGCACTGAAAGAGAATTTTTTATGCTTCCAATGAAAATTTTATAAGCAGACAAAGGGAACAGCCATGGGAGCGACCATGCCTCCAGATATAGCAGTTCTATATGTTGCACAACTTGAAAAGGAATTCCTGGAAATACATCCATTCCAAGATGAAATAAAATTATGGAAATGATACATTGATGACATTTTGATGTTTTGGAAGGGTGATCTTGAAAAACTCCATACATTCCACACCTGGCTCAATTCCCGGGATCCCAACCTAAAGTTCACCGTGCACCATCACCAACAATCTATTCCATTTCTGGATAGAAATATCATTAAGCATTAATATGGGTTTGATATATTAATCTTCAAGAAACCAATAGATAAGAATCAGTTCTTGCATTTTACATAAGTACATAAGTAATGCCACACTGGGAAAGACCAAGGGTCCATCGAGCCCAGCATCCTGTCCACGACAGCGGCCAATCCAGGCCAAGGGCACCTGGCAAGCTTCCCAAATGTACAAACATTCTATACATGTTATTCCTGGAATTGTGGATTTTTCCCAAGTCCATTTAGTAGTGGTTTATGGACTTGTCCTTTAGGAAACCGTCTAACCCCTTTTTAAACTCTGCTAAGCTAACTGCCTTCACCACGTTCTCTGGCAACGAATTCCAGAGTTTAATTATGCGTTGGGTGAAGAAATATTTTCTTCGATTTGTTTTAAATTTACTACACTGTAGTTTCATCGCATGCCCCCTAGTCCTAGTATTTTTGGAAAGCGTGAACAGACGCTTCACATCCACCTGTTTCATTCCACTCATTATTTTATATACCTCTATCACTACTTTTCAACATCCACAGACCGGTAAAATCCATAAATTGTGCAAAAATACGGACTGTAGCACTGCACAAGCTATCTATGTCATCATGTGTCCTTGCTCACTGTTCTATGTGGGCAAGACTAAAAGAAAGATCAAGACACGCATTGTTGAACACAGGAGTAATATCAAGCGGGGCAATCTCAATGCCCCACTTGTTCAACATTTTATGGATCTATCACATTCCCCCTCTGATCTTCGGTTCTTCATCTATCAAGTAGTTAAGGCACCATAGCGTGGCGGAGATCTCGACCTGCTATTGCTACAAAGAGAACAAAGAGTTATTTTTTAAATGAACACGGTCACTCCAGCTGGTCTTAACCAGGAAATTGATTTGTCTGTTTTCTAATCCCTTTTATTATTTATTTTTTTTAGATGTTTGCTCTTATCTTTAGTCTATTATTTTATTATTTATTGCATTTTCATCTGTATCTTTATGGCACATCTAAGCACAAAAGGATACATATTATGTTTTGCCTATTTATGAATATATTATGCCTTCTTAAATATCTAATATATTCATTATATATTTTGTGTTTTGTCACTTGGAGGACTTTTCAACCGTTAGTTGTTTTTATCTGATAAATGTTTGAATATTAATTATTTTTTATGTGACACTCAGTATAACTTGTTTTATGTACCTCTTTTTACTTATTATGAGATTTTTTGTTTGTTTTCATATGCACACACAGGGATTTTGTATTTATGAAGCATGCCACTTTTGTTTAAATTGTAAATTGATAATCAAACATGATGCACTCTGTTTTAACATAACACCGCGATGAGTACTTAGGATGATACACATTTCTCTAATTTTTACGTTTTTCCAATTTTCCTTTTATACACAGGAAAACAAGGTTGTTAATCTCCCAAACACCCATAAGGTTGACATCAGAAGACGTTATTAACATGGGAGCCAGAAGTTACACATTGGCAGTAAATAAATGTACTCATACGTCATTGTCGACGTTTTTAATAAAACATTTTTGTTATTATCCTGGCTATTATCGCCTTGACTCCGTTAAGTCATTCTGATATGATTTTACATTATCATTTATGTTGTTTTAATTTCACCAATGCGGGAGCTACAACTTATACATAAACAGCAGGCTATTTGAATCTATACGTCATCAATGACGTTCTTAGCGCTTAAGTTATAGTTATCTCATTATTCAGGATATTAGTACTGCAGTTTGTAATATACACTCCAGCTTATTTTCGAAAGAGAAAGACGCCCATATTTCGACCCCAATCAGGAGATGGGCGTCCATTTCCTGTGGGCGCTCAAATCGGTATAATCGAAACCCGATTTTTGGCGTCCTCAACTGCAGTCCGTCACGGAGACGAGCAAAGATCACGGGGGTGTGTCGGAGGCGTGGCAAAGGCGGGACTGGGGCATGGTTATCGGCCAAGGAGAGATGGGCGTCTTTAGCTGATAATCGAAACAAGAAGGGCGTTTTTGACAAGAATTTTGTCCGCTTTATTTGGACCCTTTTTTTCAGGTCCAAGTCCCAAAAAAGTGCCCCAACTGACCAGATGACCACCGTAGGGAATCGGGGATGACCTCCTCTGACTCCCAGTGGTCACTAACCCCCTCCCACCCAAAAAACCCCACTTTACAAACTTTTTTTGCCAGCCTGTATGCCAGCTTCAAATGCTGTACCCATCTCCATGACAGCAGATTGTGTTCTATCCTCTGACAGCCTTTCCCTGGTTCTGATGTGGGTCTCGGGTGAGTGTGACACCTTTTCTGTTAAGGGCACTGCAGAGTCACATCAGCAATGCATTGTGGTGGGTGTAGGGTATTTGGCTCCGTGATTCCACTAGCTTGTGTTAAATGCTCACGATGTTGGTAGTTGGTAGGCTCTACTCCCATGGTGCTTTTCCCTCTGCTTACTGGGTCAGAGTGTGCCCTGTTTTGTTTCTGGTAGTCCATGAGGTAGTGGCCATTTGTGTAAGACACTTTTAGATCCCTTTCATGTGTTAGCCACGTTACAGCACTTAGTTCTTACCTTGAATGTTGCTGAAAGTGGGCATTGTACACCATTCTGCCAGCTCGGACCTACTGCTAATCTTAGTACCAGCGAGACTCGTTGCCAGTGGGGCACAACCTCTGATCTGCAGTTAACTGTGAGTAAAGGTGCTTATTCAAATAAAGGATGTTTTCAGCGAGATTAGTCTTCAGGTGTGAACTGCTGTGCCAAGGTTATACACCAGCAACAAGTCCTGTCCCTGGAGCACTTTTAGTGGGTACTGCAGTGCACTTCAGGCAGGCAGACCCAGGCCCATCCCCCCCCCCCCCCCCACCCATAACACTTGTGGTGGTAAATGGGAGGCCTCTAAAACCCACTGTACCCACATGTAGTTGCCCCCTTCACCCCTAAGAGCTATGGTAGTGTTGTACATTTGTCCCTCCCACGACCAAATGGCTTGGATTGGGACGTTTCTGAGCTGGGCATTTTTAGTTTCCATTATCGCAAAAAAAAAAAAAAAACGCCCATCTCAGAAGGGACCAAATCCATGGCATTTGGTCTGTCCAAACCGTATTTTCAAAACGAAAGATGGACGCCCATCTTTTTCGATAATACTGTCTGTCCCGCCTCTTCACATACATGTTTTCAGACATAGACGCCCATGGAGATGGGCGTTCGCGTTCGATTATGCCCCTCACTATGAATCAAAAAACTTCTTTTGAAAATTAAATTATATCGCTATTTTTAATTTCTCTTAAGATACAGGACGTCAAACGTCATCATTGACGTCACTAGGTTGTATACATTTAAACCGGGTTCTGTAAAAAGTACTCTTTTCGTCTATTGGACACCAGTATCGACAGAGAGCACTAGCTCTGTATCTTATGAGTACTGTTTTCCCGAATATGTGGAGGTAAGCGCTTTCATTCACTTTTGACCACTGAACACATAGATAACGCCGAACTGATAGCATTAAACTAGTATTCAAGACTGGGCACAGTAGTTTTTTGTTTCTTTCTTTTTCGTTATGTGTCAGTCATACTTATGTATGTTAATTTTTGAACTCTCCGCTCTTAAATTTGCTTCATTTAAAACCCTGCAGCTTTCTGTCTAAATAGATGGATGCCCTTTAAGACCCTGCAGTTTATTGTCCCTTTGTTTTTAAAGGGTTTCTTTTACAATATATCTTTAATGGATATCCTTTACAATTTGTTCACATGAAACACATAGGGTTTAAGTTACCCCCTGCACTGCTCTTATATAGCCCATCAAAGCAGGGGCGTAGCCAGACAACTGATTTTGGGTGGGCCTAGGCAAGAATTGGGTGGGCACCAAGTGTTCTCCCTCCCTCCAAAAAAAAAAAATCTCAGCTGGTGGGAAAACGCTTCTTTCCACCTTGGCAGCAGGAATACACTGAAAACTGAGCATGCACAGGTGCCGGTGTCGTGGAGAGTAGCGTTTTTGTTATCATCAAGGGGAAATCTTCAGCTGGCAGAGCTTGGGATTCCCACTAGTTACCACTAAACATGTGCTACTGTTGGGTGGGCCTGAGCCATAAATGGGTGTGCCCTGGCCCACCCAAGCCCACCTGTGGCTACGCCATTGCATCAAAGCTTCCTACACGATATCACTAATATCGCTGTAGGCTGTAATATACCGTTTTCGAATTTCAATGCCTGTTATTTATGAGTGTGATATTTACTATTACCAGACTTACGCATCGCGGTCGTACTGTTTCAGATTTTATTGCAAGTTGTATACATTGCGGCTAGATGTAATATATTCCTGCTTTTAGCAATATAAGTTTTGCTGATTAATTTATCAACACCTGCCGCATTGGGAAGCATCTCTACTAACATGACATTTATCTTTATAAGGAACATATACTGTAGACATATCTGACAACTATTAGCTGTTTCGAGTTACTCTACAAATACTCTCCCCGTCATCATCGTGGTGAGTTTTTTTTAATTTTATTAAATGTTTCACAATATACTGTTCACACTGATTGATTACACAATCTGTGTTTCACATTTAAGGTATCCTATTTTTGATGAATCAATATATATAATTTTTTTTGATTGTTTGATATGGTTTTGAAAAAACTATTATATGAAATGTTTGCCACATTTTAAACGTTATCTGGACTATGGTAGGATTCTTTTATGTAACTCTCCCATCTTATTATGTAGATTTCCTGAGCTATTTTCCTAAATATTCATCCCTTGCATTATTTTCTATATTTTATATACCATTATGTCATTTTTTTGAATAGTTTTATATTATTATGTAATTTTTTATATATCAGCATAGGGTTTTTTATATACCAATGTGAAGTTCTTTTTGAAATGATATTAATTGTTTTGATGAGTGCAACTTTATTATTATTATTTTACATTATCTATCACAGGTTCCTATTTAATTTTTATTCATGTTATTTTCTTAATTGTTTTGTATTTTATGTAGACCCCTGACGCAGGTGCGGAGAACCAAAACACGGCCCATGTCGGGTCTTTCTTCAATGACTGTTTTTATCAAAGTTTATAATTAAAGAACTGTGTTTCTCTTTTTAAGGCCCTTGCTTCTGTTTTCTTTGTTTGGGCTTTTGCTTGTACTTTGTTCCCTCTCTTTGCTATACCACTCTTCTAAAATAGAAACATACACTAATAACCTCTCAGGAAAAGTAGAATAATAGTAAGTCAAACCATGCAGAAATAAATTGATTAACACACTTAAGAATCTTCCTCATGGAGCAGTACATTACCTTGAAGTCATATGCAGGGTCATTCACTAACAGCACATACTAACACGATTACCCATATTATTTGTCACAACTCCTTCCCACACAGGAAGAAGAAGATCTCTTCAGAGGAAAGAGACAAACAGGATGACTAGGCTGAGGGGAAGGAAGAAGGAATTGCAGATTCAGAGACAAATGAGGTGGAAAAGAGAAAGAGGCACAGGATAACATACAGACCTGAGTTAGAAAAATAATGTGCAATCACTGGTATTGAGCCATTTGGATTACTGCAATTCCTTATATGCGGGATGCAAAGCTCAAACCATTAAGAAACTCCAGACTGTCCAGAACACTGCAGCCAGACTGATATTCGGAAAGGCGAAATACTATAGTGCTAAACCCCTTAGAGAAAAATTACACTGGCTTCCACTAAAGGATCGAGTTACATTCAACATATGCACCTTAGTTCATAAAATTATTTATGGAGATGCCCCATCTTACATGTCAGACCTTATAGATCTACCAGAGAGAAACAACAAAAGTTCATCACATACTTTCTTAAACCTCCATTATCCCAATTGCAGAGGACTCAGTGCTTTTTTTGTGCCGGTATGCGCCGGTACACCTTTTTTTCTGGGTCCGTAACTCACCTGCCCGCTCCCTGCTGTTTGCACCCGGCCGTGATCCCTGCCTTATAAAACTTTTCTTTTTTTACCGAAGTCACGAACCAGCAGCCTGAAGACTGAAGAAAGCAAACAGCAGGCAGGCTCACCTCCTTCCTTGCATCACGTTGCTTCGTTTCCCTGCATTCTCAGTATGTCCCGCCCTCCTCTGATGTCATTTCCTTTCCTCGAGGGCAGGATGTGCTGAGAATGCAGGGAAACGAAGCGATCCAGAAAGAAATGGAAACTGTCATAAGACAAGACAATAAAGGTTAAGTACTTCATTGAGATTTTCACTAAATTATGAAACTGAGTTGTAAAGTGGGTTGCCCTGTGCAAAACTCCTTATGAACTTCTAGCCCTATTATATAAAACAATATTTTCTGTTGTGCTTTGCTGCATTTCAGCTGGAGATTATTTAGCAATCCACTTGCCCTTTCTTGTGGCTGTTCACAAGAGCAAATTGTTTGTGCCATTTTAAGCACATGCTCAAACTTTCTTGGAACCTTAAAGATGAATTTGAACCAATATTCAGAGCACTTTCTTGTTCTGAAAAGGTCACCACAATTTCAGGTTCACCAGTGACAGCAGGAGAATGGGCGCTAATATTTCCATCATGATACTGACACACACTTTCACATGTGTTGTTGAGGAGTCTGCTCTGCGGGTGGTGCTGAAGATTATCTCAGTCATGTACCCCCGGATCCTATATAGCGCACCTAGAGATCCATGCTGAAATCCAAGGATATTCTGTAACAGCACACGTAAGTTAATTGAATAAAGCCAATCAGTATTGTTAACAGCACTTAACAAGCAATAATGAGCACTAATCAACAATAATTCAAATTTACGCTTACAACTCCCTAAGTGTATTCTATAACACACTGCACCTACATTTTAATGCACACAGGTAAAAAGGGGCATGGTTATGGGAAGAGAAATAGGTGTTCTGAAATTTATGCCTGTAGTTATAGAATATGTCCCAGTTCGTCTAAATCTACATGCCAGGATTTACACCACACCTTTGTTGGTGTAAATGGTGGCACATAGTTTTAGGCACTGTAATATCAGCTAAGCATATTCTATATACTGTGCCTAAATATAGGTGCTGGTTAGGTGCCTGGAAGCACTGAGGTACAGATGATCAGAGGCCCTGTACTGATCCAAACAGCGCTCTAAAAATAGTGCCGAAACAGCGTGGGGCTATAAGCCCCAATGATCCAAGCTAATAGCATGCAAATTTATGCGCACTGTTAGATCTGATCATAGGGGTACTTCTGCGGGAGGATTGTGCCTGGGCATGCACCCAAGGTACAATCTTCCTGCAGAAGTTGTTTGACAGCCCGGACCTGTCAAACAGCAGAAGAGGTTTGACAGGTCTGGGATTTTCTCTGGACCTGTCAAACCTAAGCCTGCCCCCCCCACCCCCCCACCAAACGCAAGACCACTATCTTCCCCCCTCCCACCCCACATGTCGAACAGAAAGCCCTGGTGGTCCACTGGGACCGCTATCTGTCTAACTCATCCTCCTTCCCCCTGGCAGCCTGCCTCTCCATAGTAGTAGTTAGAGGGACTAGCAGTCCCTGCCTCTTATTCGGGCACCTTCTCAAAATGGTGGTGTCCCACCCTTCCCAGTGCATATGGAAGTTAAGTCTTGCCCAGCACATCCCAGGATGCACTGGGTAGGGCGGGACACCGCCAATTTGGAAAGGCACCTGAAGAGGAGGGAGGGAGTGCTAGTCCCTCCTTCCTCCAACTACTACTACAAAGAGGTAGGCCACCGGGAGGGAGGGAGGATGGGCTAGCTAGATAGACAGACAGCGGTCCCATTGGATCGCCAGGTCATTTTTGTTCAATGTGAGGGATGGGAGGGGGAAGTTAGTGGTCCCACTGAAAGGAGTTTTGTGTTTCAGGGGTGGGGGGCCTGGAGATCCACTGGTCTTCCATGTCTTGCGTTTGGGAGGGGGATAGATTTATGTTTTACAGGTCCGGAGAAAATCCCAGACCTGTCAAACCTCTTCAGTGGGTCTCCCCCATTCCTCCATCTCTGGCAAACGCCATCTCCGAGCTGGCGTAGGGTTTGCAGTGGGAGCAGCACCCTTGTTTGGCGTGCTGCCCGCTGATCATGAGTGAGGAATGCGAGGGATTCTTGTTTGCATTCAGTTAGCATTCAGAGCCAGCAAGCGCGTTATTACACAAGCTTGTAATAATTGGGCGGGAGCAAACACAGGCACTAGGATGGTGCTATTAACCTCTAGTGCTTGTGTTTGCTTCTGATCATTGGCCTGTGAGTACACTGAGTGCTATTTCTGTAGTGGCATGTGGCCACCAAGATTCTGTTCTAGAATAGTAGTGTAAGTCAGCTTCTTTGAGCCTACGTTTAGGCATGCCCACTTACGCCATGTCAATAGCCGGTGTAAATGCACCTAAGCACATAAGTATTCTTCAAGTTATGCATGTAATTGTTGGCCCTTCCCTTGCCCTCCCCCCCTCTTTCTCCTCCCCTAAGTGTGCATCTTAATTGAATAATTAGCCAATTAGCACCAATAACTGGCTTTTTATCAAGCTATTATTGGCGCTAATTGGAATCAAGATTACGCATGAAAATTTAGGTGTGTGATCCACGGCTAAATTTTACACAAATACTGAAAAAGGGAGCATGGAAATAGGAGGGTCATATAAACAGTGCCTAACTTTAGGCACGGCTGACAGAATGACACTTAGCATGGGTTTTTTTGCACCAATTTAGAATCTAGCCCTAAGCAAGCATATAGCACTTATCCCCCTAATTCTACAAAAAGCACTCAAAATGTGTACGCAAATTTGGGCACGTGCCCAATTTGCGCACAGATTTTCAGTGAATAATGAGCTAATTAGTGCCGATAATTGCTTCTTTTTAACAAGCAATTATTGACACTAATTAGCCTCAATTAACATGTATGCATGTAAATATGGGTGTGAATCGAAAAAAGGGGTGCAGATCAGGGACATGACTTTTAGTTATGTGAGTAATTGTAGAGTAAGGGATTCCACGCCTAAATATAGGTGTGGGTATTTGCACCACATTTTCTTTGGTGCATATGGCGCCTAACTTTAGGCGCAATCTCTGGGCTTATGTGCTATATATAGAATACTGCTACGCGCTTTTTGCAGTGCCAGTTTTTTAGCTGCCATTTATTGCATTCCCTTCATGTGTGTAAAAAAACACTTATCCATGTTAAGTGCTTCTCTTCTATAATTTTAGCGAGCTGATGGCGCTTAAATGTAAGCACTAAAGTTATAGAATGAGGGGGATAGTGTGGAAGCTGGAAAAGACTTTAACCACAAGGATAAAGACGGGAGCATTAATTGGAACCTCCAAAAATATTAAATCAAATGAGATCACAATGTAATACAGGGCCGCGGGGGGGGGGGGGGGAGGGAGCCTGGCACACCCAGGTGAGATCAAGCATCTTCCCCCTCCCCACCCCCTATCCTCTTCTTACCTGGAGTCATTGAATGGTAGGCAGCAGCAATCGAGAGAGACTGCTTTCCCGGCCAAGGGTCCTTCTTGCTGCTGTATCCCGCAGATGTGGAAACAGGAAGTTACTTCACAGGAGGCGGGATGTGGCAAGAAGAAGGACCTGTGGTTGGCAGAGCAGTCTCTCTCGATCACTGCTGCCTGCCGTTCAATGACTCCAGGCAAGTAGAGGACCAGGGTGGGGGCATGGTGGTGGTAGTGGTGGTGGTGTGGGGGAGGAGAGCGGTGGCGGCAGGCCCCTTAACATTATTTGCCCCGGGCCCGACTTTGTCTCTCAGCAGCCCTGATCTAATAATATCTACTTCCCCAAAATTAAAATGATTGTGTGAAGTATTTTAATATTTCACACAGTCTTCATTTTTTGGATGGCGGGACAGATAGCTTTCTCTGGTTGTGGGGGGATGAGGGCTTCAGCGATCTCTTAGGTTTGATATAATACCCCTAGCTAATTATATCACAGTCTCTGAGGCGAGACCTTTTCAAGCCAACAGCAAGTGCCGCAATAGTTGCTATTGTTTCAAGAGCAGCCAGTGTCCGTACGTTGTGCAAAGAACGGTCATGTATTAGATGTGACATCCCTTTATGCCTCTCCTCCTCCTCCCTCTTTATGTGACAAAAATCTGACTGAAAAGTTTTATTCAGGCAGGCCTCTGTTATGTTACACTAAGAAATGTACAAAGTCTTACGCACAGGAGCCCATATCTAGGAAGTAGCACTACATAATGCCCTAGACCAATCAAAGAGTCTTGTGTTGCTTGTTCAACATCTCTAGACATTCAGCTATTTACAGAGATGAAAAACTATGCAGGACTGAAGCAAAGTGATTAACTTACATAGTAACATAGTAGGTGACAGCAGAAAAAGACCTGTACGGTTCATCCAGTCTGCCCAACAAGATAAACTCATATGCGCTACTTTATATGTATACCTGACCTTGATTTGTATCTATCATTTTCAGGGCACAGACCGTAGAAGTCTGCCCAGTACTAGCCCCGCCTCCCAACCACCGGTGCTGCCACCCAATCTCTGCTAAGGATCCATTCCATCTGAACAGGATTTCTTTATGTTTCTCCCACGCATTTTTTAAATTCCATTACCGTTTTCATTACACACACAAACAGAGCTTCTATCTCTTCTCATGCTTCCCTAACAGTGAAACACCCCTTCCTACACTCAGAGGAGCAATACCATGTGCTCAGCAGAACTCATCTTCCTATACAGATTGAGACTATAATCTTTATACTGCTCCAGTTAAACCACTGATCATGGTGTTTTGATGTAAGCTTCCTACTCACTTTTTCCAACTCTATCCTCTTCCCCCTTTCCATATAGTCTCTCCTCCTTCAGTCCCCATCCTTCCATTCAGCTTCCCCAGCTGTAAAGGACTTAAATATAAGCAGGCATACGCCACTACCTTCTCGTACAGAAGTACACCGCTATGGAATGCACTACCCACAGCCCTGAAAATCATGGACAATCTAATCAACTTTCGCAAATCTTTGAAGACACATCTCTTCAATAAAGCCTACAAAAAGAACCCTTAACGACACAAATCACCACCCAACTCACCCAAGTATCAAAATACACCTCTTACATCACCCTATCTCCTTCTCTAATACCTCATACATCTTCTGCTTAATACCAATTGTATACAAGATCCTGTTATGACTATGTCATAACAACACTCTGTAAGCCACATTGAGCCTGCAAATAGGTGGGATAATGTGGGGTGCAAATGCAATAAAATAAATATCTACCTTCTCTTCAGATCTGTCCATCCATTGTCTCCCTCTCTCTCCCCTTCATGTAGTGTCTCCCTCTCTCCCTATCCTTCCATCTAGTATCTTCTCTCTCCCTATCCTTCCATCTAGCTTCTCCCCTTTTTCTATCCCTCCCTTCCTTCCATCCATCCATCCAGTGTCTCTTCTTTTTTTCTCCCAGTCCTTCCAGCATCTTCCCTCTTTCTGTCCCCCCTTCCATCCCGTGTCTCACTTCTTTCTCCCTGTCCTTCTATCCAGCACTCTCTCTCACACACATTTTTCCATCCAGCATGTCCCCGTTCTCTCCATATCTTCTCACTCTCTCTCTCTCTCTCTCTCTCTCTCGTCTCTTTCATCCAGTGTCTCCTCTTCTATCCATCATTTTCATCCATCTTCCATTCAGCTTCTCCAAGTCCTCCCCTCTCTCCCCCTCCCCTCCCTCCAGTGTTTTTTCTCCACTACTGCTGTTGCTTCTCCTTCTCCCAACGAGTAGCAGTGGCAGCAGCAATCCAAGAGAAGTAGGCACGGAGTCACAGTGTTCAGGCATGCGCTGTCAGCTCAGCCAGTCCTCTGCCCCCTCTGACGTCAATTCCTGTTCTAGGACAGGGGACTGGCAGAATCAACAGCATGCGCCTGAACACTGAGGTCCCACACTTGGTTCTTCTTGGTTTGCCACCGCTGTTGCTCATTGGGAGAAAGAGCAGCATGGTGGTGACAGTGGATCAGTGGAAGAATTTCCCGTTTTGGCGGGAGTGGAGGAGATGACCCCGTCAAAGTAGGAGTCTCCCACTGAAAGTGGAAGACTTCGCAGGTCTGTTCTTAGCAAATGGCCACACAGATGTCCATGCAGAGCAGAGGGGCAGCCTAGTGGTTTGGACTGTGAACAAAGGGATTCGAGTTTAATCAGAATTTTGTAATCGTGAGCCCTCCAGAAACAGAAAAATACAAAGTGTACCTAAGTGTGCAACACTTCAATAACCTTCAAGCTTGCAGATGTCTTATATATTCAGGTACAGTAAGTATTTTTCTGTTCCTGGAGGGTTCACAATAAATTTAAAAAAATGTTAATGGGATTTGAACCAGAGTCCAAACCTGAGTCCCTTAGTTTTCAGTTCTCTGCTTTAACCACTAAGCTACTAGTCAAAAATTGTTTTTTCTTTTTTTTAAGAATGCTTATAATACCTGAATCTGTCAAAGAGCCTAGTATCCCCTTTCAGTTTCACTTTAAGGGAAGAGAGAGGGGGACAGCAACCACGTGGGGGTTAAGGAATTGTCATGCCTTAATTCCTCTAGTGTCAAACTCTTCCACTTTATCAGGTCCTAAACATAGAAATTGATTCTCCCTCTTATTATTTCCAATACATGAAAACATTTATATGTTTGTTTTTATCCACTTATCGCCTCAGCAGTGCTCATCACCAACAATTTTTTATGGCAATGGAAATAGCACCCACCTCTTCATCGGCTGTTCTAAAAACTAAATTATTTTTATTTCTTTTGATTCTTTTAATTCATTTTAAAGCTTTAATTATCATAAGCACTTATCTGTTGTACTACTCAGACTGCGGGTTTCAGCTTGTCCGACATGCATGTTTCGCCTAATTACTAGGCTGTGTCAAGGACTTCCCCTGAAAAAGAAAAACGTCTCCACTCACTATGTATGAGTCGCAATTTCCTCTTCCTACATAATGATAGTTTCTATACCCATTCAAAGCTTAATATATTATCTATTTACCCTCAGCTGTCTTCAGCGCCAGCCTTGCCTTTTACTCTTGGGATCACCCCTAGCAAAGATGGCGACGGCGTGCTAATATGTTCTTTTAAATATTTCCTGTCATGATGTCTCTTTTCCTGGTATAGGAAACCAGTGAGTTGAAACACTCTTTTACATTTTGGAAGTTTCCACCCATATCAGTTAAAACATAGACTCCCAGTCAGCCAGTTCTTAAGAATAAGAAGTGTATGCTCATCTCTTGAGTGATTTTAAACAAAGGGCGAAGGAACTTGGACAGAGGTTTGAGACAAGGGGATATCCTAAATCAGCTATTAGGAAAGCTTATCTTAGGGCACAATTTGCTCAGCGCTCCTTACTTCTAAAAGATTGTAAAAAAGAGGAATATGAAGGTCTCACATGCATCCTCCCATTTACTGAAGTTAGCCAGAAGATAGTACGGATTATGAGAACTCACTGGCACATAGACCAGTTATACCCATGCTTTCAAGAATTTCCTATGATATCTTATACTAAAGGAAAAATTATAGGAGAAAGGTTGGCAGGTAATAAGTTTAGGCCTCCCATAAATAAAGAAAATAAGGGGCAGCATCAGACGTGTGGCAGATGCCAGTGGTGTAGATCTGTTATCACAGGGCCTCAATGGACAATACCAGGCACAGATAAAATCTTGAAAACAAGGGAGGTTACAAATTGTGAAACTAAGAATGTTATATATGCGATACAATGCCCATGTAAATTGGTTTACATTGTTAGAAGTAAGCGATCCATTAGGACATGATTAACCGAACATAAATCTAGGATCTCTACTAATAATACCCAGGCCCCCCTAGTAGAACATTGGGTGGAAAAAGGTCGTAATACAGAGGATATAAGATGGAGGGTGTTAGAACATATACATCAGGGTAGTGAAGGTGGCTCTTTAAATAGATTGTTAAATTATAGGGAACAATGGTATATCCGACCGAGGCCTCAACCCGTTCATCTACGCAGATGACGTCACAATCTACATTCCCTTCAGTCATGACTTGACAGAAATAACCAATGAAATTAATGACGACCTGGGCAAATTCATTCCAACTGAAACTGAACACTGAAAAAACACACTGCCTCATCCTCTCATCTCAACATAACAAGTACAAACCCACAACCATAAACACACTAGAACACACCCTCCCTACGTCAGACAGCCTAAAATACTCAGCGTCATAATTGACCGCAACCTTACCCTTGAGAGCCAAGTAAACTCCGTAATAAAGAAAATGTTCCACTCAATGTGGAAACTTAAACGAATAAAACCTTTCTTCCTGAGGGAAGTCTTTAGAAACCTAATACAATCAATGGTCCTAAGTCATGCAGATTATTGTAATGCAATCTATGCAGGATGTAAAGAACAACTCGCTAAAAAACTCCAGACCGCCCAAAACACAGCTGCCAGGCTGATATTTGGTAAATCACGCTTCGAAAGTGCCAAACCCCTCCGAGAAAAGCTGCACTGGCTCTCAATCAAAGAACGGATCATCTTCAAAATTTGCCCCTTTGTCCACAAAATAATCTACGGCGAAGTCCCAGGTACATGACAGACCTAATAGATCTACCAACCAGAAACAGAATCAGATCATCACGATCATATCTAAACTTACATTACCCAAAATGCAAAGGACTTAAATATAAAACAACCTACGCATCTCCTACGTAAGTGCACAACTGAGGAATGGACTCCCAAAAGTTGTAAAAATAACCCATGACCACCTAAACTTCAGGAAATCACTAAAAACCAACCTCTTCAAAAAGGCTTACCCCACTGACCCAACGTAAATCCCTACACCCAGCAACATAGCTCAACCAATGATCGTACTGGACAATATACAATCTTCATTCCCCCCGACCTTCACGGTGCCTGACACACACCTACCTCATCTGACCACAAAACAACCTTGAATTTGTTATTAACTGATTGGCGAACGCCGTTTGGTACTATGTAAGCCACATTGAGCCTGCAAATAGGTGGGAAAATGTGGGGTACAAATGTAACAAATAATAATAATAATAATATATACACACTTAGAACAGTGACCCCGGCTGGCTTGAATGCCGAACTAGAATGGGCGTCACTTATGTAGAAGAGACTCATAGCATCTAATGAGAACCAAGGGGAGGGAAAGAGACGTCATGACAGGAAATATTTAAAAGAACATATTAGCACGCCGTTGCCATCTTTGCTAGGGGTGATCCCGAGAGTGAAAGGCAAGGCTGGCGCTGAAGACGGCTGAGGGTAAATAGATAATATATTAAGCTTTGAATAGGTATAGAAACTATCATTACGTAGGAGGAGGAAATTGCGACTCATACATTGTGAGTGGAGACGTTTTTATTTTTTATTTTTCAGGGGAAGTCCTTGATACAGCCTAGTAATTAGGCGAAACATGCATGTTGGACAAGCTGAAACCCCCAGTCTGACTAGTACAACAGATAAGTGCTTATGATAATTAAAGCTTTAAAATGAATTAAAAGAATCAAAAGAAATAAAAATAATTTAGCTTTTAGAAAAGCCTATGAAGAGGTGGGTGCTATTTCCATTGCCATAAAAATTGTTGGTGATGAGCACCGCTGAGGCGATAAGTGGATAAAAACAAACATATAAATGTTTTCATGTATTGGAAAGTAGTAAGAGGGAGAATCAATTTTTATGTTTAGGACCCAATATAGTGGAAGAGTTTGATATTCTTTGGGTCTTCTACAGTCATATTTGATAAGATTGCCTAATAAAAACGTAGTGGTCAGCTGCTCATTCAGAGCACCTGTTTGTACTCTGAACTGTGAGTGACTGACACAGGTCTAACTTAGAATGTCCTCCTGACTTGGACATTTCCTCCTTGTGGTTTAACTCAAATTTGGGTGATATTCCTAATTGTATTTTAAATGATGAGGGGACCTTTCTGAGGGTGGAAAAGACATCAAGGGTTTTGGGACAAATTTTGGATTCTACATTGAGTATGGAACCACAGATTAATAGTTTGAGGAATAAAGCATTTTTTAACTTAAGAAACTTTGATTAATACATTCTTATGGCCCTGTTTACTGAGCAGCGCTAAAGGTGTGTTAGTGTTTTTTCCTGTGTGCTAAACGCTAAGTCACCCATAGGAACATATGGGTGACTCTAGCGTTTAGCCCGTGCTAAAAGCGTTAGCGCAGTTTAGTAAACAGGGCCTTTATTTTGTAGAAAAACATTTTGCTGCTGTTGTCCAATCAGTAGTTCTTTCACAACTCGACTATGGTAATGCTCTATATATGTTGGTTTTTCAGCAACATTGTTACATAAAATTCAATATATTGCTGCTCCTTTACTACTTAGAAAATCAAGATATAACCATGTGACTCTGTTGTTGATCCACCATCATTGGTTGCCAGTCAGAGCTTGAGTGCTGTTTAAGATATGATGCTTAGGTGCCCTTTTACTAAGCTGCGGTGGGCCTACCGCATAAGTAGCGTGTGCAAAATCTGATCTACTGCTTGGGTATCACGGGCGCCCGGTAGTAGTACCGAATTTGGGGCACGCAATTTCCTGTGGTAGAAAATAATTTTCTATTTTATAGCGCTAGGGGTATTCCCAGCAATAATTGGCTGTATGGCCGTATTGCCGCCCGCAGCCTGATTACTGCACAAGTAGGGCGTGACCCTTTGTTCCTCTATTAGATTGTTAGGTTCTAATACTTTTTGTGAAAATATAGAACTTTTTTTTCTGTGTCTTCATTCTGTAAGTGGTTTGAGATTGAAGTCACATCATGAGCATTAATTTTATTATTAGGCTCTAAGGACATGGAATTTGTTACCTGTGAAAATGTGTACTATGCTTCTTATTTTTCTTTCACAAATTACTAAAATCATCATTTTTGTAGAAAATCTTTATTGCTCAACAATAATTTATGAAATTGATGCATTCCTGTTTTTAGTTTGTTTTCATTGTACTATCCTAATTGAATATGGAATTAATCTCTTTGAAGTGTTATCCAACTCTGAACCTTTTTTGGGAAAAAGTGGGTTATAAAACCCTAAAATAAAGTTGGATGTCCTTCCCAAAACACACCCACAACATGTGCCCTTGCTATTTGGACATACTGAAGTGTTGGACCTCCCTTTTCTGCCTTTGCAAAATGGTGATTTGGACATTCTTTGCCAGAGAATGTGCTAAAAGCAGTTAGCTTAGCAAGGTTTAAAAAAAGGTTTGGATAATTTCCTAAAAGAAAAGTCCATAAACCATTATTAAGATGGACTTGTGGAAAATCCACTGCTTATTTCTAGGATAAGCAGTACAACATCTGTTTTACTGTTCTGGGATCTCACCCCACAACTAAGGTTGTGGAGGCTTAAAAAATAAGCCTCCACAACCTTAGTTACAGAAGTTAATCCTTGTTTTTAACTGAGAAATGATGTGGCACAGAGAAGACTGATCATAGCAGAATTGCAATATGAGAACAATTCTTTGGGATTAAGACTGCTTGATTTGTGTGTTGTGGCTTTTATTTGTATTTTTTAAATTTATAAACAAAATATTTTATAATGGGCTGAAAATGGCAAGTTACCATTGTAGTATACATCATTAAAATGGAATAGACTCATGAGCTAATGTATCAAAATTTCAAATACCTTAATATAGGAAGAAGCTCTGAGTATTAGTACAATAATAATTATATTTCTGTTTTCATTAAGCATAATTTTGTTGTGTATCCTGCAGATATGAAATCTATCAGAAGCACAATATTCAAAAAAAGTTGAGCTTCTAAATTTATGCTCTTAAACTTGTGTCCAGTTTTCAGCCAAACTTAGGAGCCGAAGTTGCCCTTTCAAGTACTGTGTTTGCACTTACTGTATGTTAATATAAAAAAACCAATGGATTCCAGTTGGGTGGGGGGGGGGGGGGGGGGAAGGTTTGAGACTGGCGTGGGGCTGTGCTGCTCTGAAGTAAGGACATCAAGGGATCAGGTCAGGTGGGAGAGGTGTTTCACAGGTATCAGATTGGATGGTGGGGCGATATTTTGGGAGGATCAGATTGGATGGAAAAGCAGTTCTGTAGGGGAATCAGAACAGTGAGGGATCAAAAGGGAGAATAAGCTGCTGGTAGTGAGACTGTGCTTACCACCTCCTCTTGAATTGGCAGCAAGTATAGCCACGCTATCGGCAGTCAGGACAGCAAGCATGCAGTTCAACTCCACGCACTAGCTGTCAAAACAAGCCACCCCTTCACGTGGTCCCTGTTGCGCAAGCTCACTGCTGTTACCTGTATTAAGCATCTAGCGCAGGATTTTTACTATGCTGGCTAGTTTTAAAATATGGTAGGCATTACGGCGAGTTTGCAGTAATGGTACTGTGTGGTAAACCTATGATAGTTGCTTAATGTTACTTAGGGCCCTGTTTACTAAGATGTGCTAGCGTTTTTAGCGCACGCTAAAAATTAGCATGTGTTAACACTAGACATCCATAGGAATATATGGGTGTCTCTTGTAACATAACGTGGAGGGGCATAATCGAACGCGAACGCCCATTTGTAAAAACGTCCATCTCCGAGAACGGGTCCGTGAAGGGGCGGGCCGAATCGTATTTTCGAAAAAGATGAACGTTTATCTTTAGTTTCGAAAATACGGTTTGTGCCGGGCAAATGCATAGGATTTGGACGTTTTTTGAGCTAGGCGTTTTCGTTTTTCAGCGATAATCGAAACCAAAGCGCCCCAGCTCAAAACCGAACAAATCCAAGGCATTTGGTCGTGGGAGGGGCCAGCATTAGTAGTGTACTGGTCCCCCTGAGATGCCTCTATGCCAGCCTCAAATATCATTCCAAGCTCCATGACAGCAGTATGCAGGTCCCCCGAGCAAATTTAGTTTAGTTGGTGCTGCCCGGACCCATGCAGAGAGCAAAAATCGGAAGAAAAAAAAAAAACATGCAAATGCAGTTGGGGACTTCCAAATTAAAAATTAGTAAAAGGGAGATTCAAACCAGCCACCTTCTGATTCCCAGGCCAGTACTCTAAGCACTGCACGACAGAATCAGTTGAGTAGACATCCTTCCCTTTCCATTAAGTCCCTCCAAGTTTCTGTCAGCCAATCACAGCTGTTTAGCTGACACAATGTCAGCTAAAGGAGCTGTGATTGGCTGACAGAAACTTGGAGGGACTTAATGGAAAGGGAAGGATGTCTACTCAACTGATTCTGTGGTGCAGTGCTTAGAGCACTAGCCTGGGAATCAGAAGGTGGCTGGTTTAAATCTCTTTTTTTACTAATTTTTAATTTGGACGTCCCCAACTGCACTTGCATGTTTTTTTTTTCCTTCTGATTTTTGCTCTCTGCATGGGTCCGGGCAGCACCAACTAAACTAAATTTGCTCGGGGGACCTGCATGCTGCTGTCATGGAGCTAGGGATGATATTTGAGGCTGGCATAGAGGCTGGAAAAAAAGTGCTTAAAGTTCGGGTTTTTTTGGTGGGAGGGGGTTAGTGACCACTGGGGGAGTCAGGGGAGGTCATCCCCGATTCCCTCCATTGGTCATCTGGTCATTTAGGGCACTTTTTTGGGACCTGTTCGTGAAAAAACAGGGTCCAGAAAAAGTGTCCTAAATTCTGGCTAAAAACACCTTTATTTTTTCGATTATCAGCCGAGCGCGCCCATCTCTCCTCAGTCGATAACCACGCCCCAGTCCCGCCTTCACCATGCCTCCAACACGCCCTCGTCAACTTTATGCGTTCCCGCGATGGAGTGCAGTTGGAAACGCCCAAAATCGGCTTTCGATTATACTGATTTGGGCACCCACAAGAGAAAGACGTCCATCTCCCGATTTAGGTCGGAATTTGGGCGTTTTTCTCTTTCGAGAAAATAAGCTGGATAGTAAATCTGCCCAACAAGATAAAAGATGTAGATTTTGTGATGTTTGTTTGTCAGTCTCTTTTTAAGTACTTTGTAATAAATTTTCAAATAAAAAAATGTGCTAGCGCATGCTAATTTTTAACATGACCTAAAAACGCTGGCGCACCTACAGCGTGGCTTAGTAAACAGGGCCCTTAGTAAAAGGGCCCCAAAGTTTTCAGCTGAAAATTCATCATAATGTAGGAGCCCAAAAGTTATTCTCCTAAATTTTGACCTGTCATTCATTTGCCTACATTTATAAATCTATCCCCTGATTCTATAAAGGTCTTCCAAAATTGGGCGCTGGTCCCAGATTGGCACCCAAGATAATTAGCTAATGGGCTCTAACAATGTAATTTTTGGAGCTAACAGCGCCGCCGAGGAGGGGGCAAGATTCCCTGGGCCCGGTCTCCTTGGGGTCCTAATGCTGGGTCTGTCTCTCTCCTGCTCTTGTATGTCAGGTCCCGGGCGGCTGTGTTAACAAGAGTGACAGACCAAGAGAGGAGAAAAGATGCGGGAAGATAGGGGGTGGCGGATGCTCGCATGGGGGGGGGGCAGGCAGGGAAGGGGCAGATTTGTCCCGAACCCGACTCTGTCTCTCGGCGGCCTTGCCAACAAGCACTTAATTAGCACTAATTATGATTTGGGTGCTGATGGATGTTTTATTATCATCATGCTGACCAAGATCCTTCTGCAATACTAAATGTTTATTTTCTAACATTCTTCCACTACTCATGATGTATTGTAAGCCACTTTGAGCCTGCAAAGAGGTGGGATACAAATGCAACAAATAATAATAATAATAATCTGGCCACGTGCTAGTCTGTTACAATGGGTGTCTAAATTGGATCGTGTGGAACTCAAAAGGGGGTGTGGCCATGGGAGGGGCATGGATGTGTCAGGGGTGTTTAGTGTAACAGAATAGTGTGGATCTGCCTCCAATTTGCGTGCCACAATTTACGCCAGCTAGCATAAGTCCTCACGCTCAAGTTTGAGTGCTAATTTTGATGCTCAGTGCATCAAGAGTGCTTATCCTAAATGCCCTTTATAGAATAGTATTGAGTGCTGAATTTTCAACACCATTTATAGAATCTGGCCCCTAGTGCTGAAATTCATTGTTAAGCTCATAATCTTTTCTCCCCTGATATAAAACCACCACTGTTGCACACACTTTTTATGGTCCTAAATTTAGAAGTTTGCTGAAATTTTGAGTCTAAATGTTCCACTTAACCCTAGTAAATCTTCAAAGAAGCCAATTTATGAGTATAACCCTCACAATGAGGCGCACAAGTACTTTGAATATCGGGCCCCAGATTTTTTGTTTTGGAATCTGATCATGATGTCATGGAGAAGGGGCCTGGTAAATTGCCTGCCTGATTTTTTCCTGTCTAAGTTCCCATTACATCTTTCTGCTTACACTAAGACCTTGAATTCACTCTCAATCCTTGAGGGCTAATAATGGGTCAGGTTTTCAAAGTATGCCTAATTAATATTTGTTATTTATTGGAGTTTATTAACTCCCTTTATGAAGAGATTCACTGACTACCTCACTGTATGCAAATCTTTCTCGTGCATATGTATTGGGAATATCCTGAAAAGCTGAGCATTGGTGTCCCTCAAGAAGGGGAATGACATTTATTTCATTTTCCCAGCCATAAGAAATCAGTGCTTCTAGATTGCTATCAAACCCCACTACCTGCTTATTGTGACCCTCAGCACACCAATGCCTCTGGGAACAATGTCTTCTATATATTGAATCTAACATTGCCCTGAATCAGTGGCACATCCAGCCTGTCAATTTTTCAGGATTACCACAATGAAAATGCTTGAGATAGATTTGGAAAAGGGAAATGGGATGGGATTTGATATACCGCCTTTCTGTGGTTACAATTAAAATGGTTTACATGTTATATACAGGTCATTGTGTTGTACCTGGGGCAATGGAGGGCAGTGGCGTACCAAGGTGGGGGCGGTCCGCCCCGGGTGCACACCGCTGGGGGGGGGTGCCGCGCGCCGGTCAGCGTCGTTGGTTTCCATGCTCCCTCTGCCCCGGAACAGGAAGTAACCTGTTCTTTTGCCGGGGTGGGGGGTGTCCTTTCCCCGGGGTGGGGTCGCGCTGCACGGGGGGGGGGGGGGGGGCACATCGGCGATCTGCCCCGGGTGTCAGCGCCCCTCAGAACGCCACTGATAGAGGGTTAAGTGACTTGCCCAAAGTCACAAGGGGCTGAAATGTGAATTCAACCCAATTCCCCTGGTTCTTGGGCCACTGCACTAACCATTAGGCTACTCCTCCACAATGGGTGTCCAATCTAAGCAACTATATTTCATGCATATTCATTGCAGTATACCTGAAAACCCAACTGGCTAAGTGTGTTTCTAGGAGAAGGTTGAAACGCACAGCCCTATATGCTGATTTTTTTTTTTTTAATAGATGGGTTTGCTCTGTCTTCAGCTAATATTAGCAAGGTCTGCTGGGGTTGATCTATCTGTGCCGGGGAAGGGCCTGTGCTGCCGGTCTGCTGCAAAATTTCCATATTGGCAGACACCTGAAAACAAATACCGTAAAGGCCAAAAGCTTCTAATGATGTGCCAGAGGCCCTTGCAAATATCAGCAAAACTTGAAGCCTTGGTTAGCTCAGTCGTCAAACCAATCTCTCTCCTATTATCCCTTACTTAGGAATTATTTTCATGTGAAATAGCAGGTATCCATTTAGCAGCACAAGTGAATTGCAATTAATATTTTAATTTAGGTCAGTGCTTTCAGCCTTCTGTGTTATAAGAAGTTTTCAGCCACAGTAGAAACCAACCAAAAATTCAGACTCCCTGGGGGTAGTTTTATGAGGGGTTTTCTGTGTTGGTGTCCCCAGAGGCATAGCTTGGGTGGAACTGAGGCAGTGTTACTATGTGCATTTTATTAAAAAAAACAAAACATAGGTATACATGTAGAATACCTACACAAATTTACAAGTGTGAATTTGCACGCTATCGGATCATTTTCTGGCTGCCTATTTTATTTAGGTAGCTAGGTGATTTTAAATAGGGGCTCATTTTCAAAGCACTTACAACGTTTCATAGGTTACTGTGAAAATTTGTAAGTTTAAGTGCTTTGAAAATATGCTTCAACATAAAATAGGCGTCCATAGGTGTCTTTTGGGACTTCTCACCTAGGTGCCCTGTTATAAAACTACCCCCTTGTGACCTTTTCAAGGGCTTTTTAACCCATCAGAAGGGCCTTTCTGAAGAGATCAGGGCTGTAGCGAAACATATTGGCCTCATTAGGTGCTTCTCTTGACTACGTACAATTGAATATGTATCATTTATTCCTTGTAAGTTCAGAAATGCACATGTTCTTATGACAAGGTCGGCTCAAAGAGCCCTGCTCCTGGGACTTGGCCTCAGAAAGCCCCCTTCAGCCTGAGTAAAAGGCTGCCAGGCTGGCGTGCTGTTGACACTAACAGGATGTGACTCAGTGCAAGTCACCACTCGGCAGGCAGCGCTCAGTGCCGAGCGTCAGCCTGAGAGTGCGGCAAGCTCTGCTCCCGCTCTGCACGGCTTATCCGCGCCGGCTTTTCCCTACCGCCGGCCCCCTTTTTGCCTTGTGGTTGGAGGCTGTTTCCTTGCCGGAGGAGGAGGAGGATGCTCTGAAGCCTGTGGAGCCGGGGAAGGCGCTCTCCCCTCCGCAGTGTAGATCGGCATGCCGGCCACTGCTTCCCGGGGGCCGATCGCCTGCTAGACCCCCCCCCCCTCTCCCTCCCCCCAGTCTGGGTTAACATTATGAAGGAGCGCTCATGTGTGAGCCCTGGTGCTCCGAGCATGGCTGGCTACGCCGCGATGGACCCTCTGGAGCTCGCTGTTAGCCCCGTCAAGCGCTTGAGAACTGAGTGTCCTTTTCCCTATCTCTTCGCAGAGGAGGCCTACCAGAAGCTGGCCAGCGAGACCCTGGAGGAGCTGGACTGGTGCTTGGACCAGCTGGAGACCCTGCAGACCCGCCACTCCGTCAGCGAAATGGCCTCGAATAAGGTAGGACCGAGCACGCAGCTCCCTCTCCTCTGTCTGTCACCTTCTCTCTCCCTCCCCACATACCCCGTATTTGTGTATTTTGTAATGGGATCAGTAGGTTTTTGCATTGCTTCTGTAATTGCCATTCATGTCCCTGCTTGGGAATCGTGGGGAATAGGGGCAGATCGGGTGGGAGGAAAAGTGGGAAACGGTGCACATGGCTCCCAGACGTCACAGTAAATGCATCTTCTGGCCCCAAAATGTGTGCGTGGGACACCGATTTCCTGCTGCCTCCCTCTCCCCTATCCCGATGGCCTGCAGAAACCTTGTAGTATGAAAATAATCTGTGTGTGCAAAATATAACGCCCCCACCTCCCCAAGAAACCCCACTTGTTGCCAGCAAGTATGTTCCTTGAGACATCATATAAGTGACTAATGTACCAGTTTTGAGAATAGTCAAGGATCTTGCATGTATATCTAGATATAGATAGGGCATATAACGTCTGTGTAGTCACACTTGTGAGGCAGCATGTGTAGCATATTTTTGCATTAGCTGTGAATCCGTCTGAATGATGTTACTATTAGGAGTACACCTCGTTGGCCAGGCGGTACAGGAGTAGTAGATAGGCACAGGATAGCCTTTACCGATTTGGGAACAGAATTGCATAGTGAGTCTGAGTTCCAAAAGTTGTGCCTGTTTTGCTTCTGCGACTGCAAGCAGAAGACCTGAAGGCTAATGTTCATGTGTTGCAGTATTATACTGTGGGCTGTCTTTTCCCATTAAAGAACAGTTGCATGCCTAGAGATCAAAGAGGGAAGGGGGTGCTGCTGCTCTTTTCTGGAAAAGTTCTGTGTGAACGTCCTGAGGTTGGCCCTCAAGACTGGATTGCAACAAGATGCTGTGTTTCTAAAAGAAGTGGGAAGCTGCCATTTATTTCACTTTTCCTTGCTGTTTAAGTTAGCTGTAGACATGGTGTACTCTTGTCTAATATTCCAGTGGGTAAATGCATCATACGGGTTTGGTTTGTTTATTTTGGAGGAATATGGCAAGATGTCGGTTGCAGCGTTTACACTCTGCATCAGAATAAAGTGCAGTAGGTAATACTTTTTATGCAACGTTTTGAAGTTGCATTCACAGAGTTTGCTGTACCATTCTATATCCACTGCAGAGACATTTGTAGTAGAGCTGAGGAGAAATGTATAATTCAAAAGAATGCAGTAGAATAACGATGTGGGTTTGGTGAGGGTGCCCCTTGAATGATGGGAAAAATATGAGTCTTGTAAAATAATTTTGGAGAGAATAATTAGAGCATGTTTAACAGTTCAAGGCTCACCGAAAAATCAAGAGCAAAATACATTTGCACGGTTATGACTGAAATCACTAGAACTCAATGTTTCTTTTTAACAACACCATTTACCTTGGGGAGCACCAGGTATTTTTGGCAAAACAAAAATTCCCAGTGATCATCTTTATCTGGGAAAGTCACCACTTTGTGACTGCACCTTTACCGCCGTTCATGCTTTCCTGTCAGCGTGCGCATGTGCAGTTAAAAAGCTTCCCAGTTTTGTCACAGATGCCAGTATGGAAAGCAAACATCGCAGTTGGCATATTGGAATGAGATTTAAAAACCCCAATGTTTTCATAAAGGTGCTTGGTCTCTTTAATTCTTCAAAAACAGGAGCTCTGACAAGGCATTTAATGAGAGACCTATGATGGGTTTTTGTCACAGCCAATCTGAAGGTCAGTTGGAATGATGCCACACCTTACATCAGATCTATAAATTTATATTGCAGTCACACACTGAGTAGCTTTACATTCTCCCCTCATACATAGAGAGATGCTTCAAGCAATTTGTATTCCTGTTTTTATCGATGTAAAATGTTCATAAGCTCCTCTGGCTGCCCTGTTGATCTGAATAATAGTGTTCTTGATGCAAAAAAGAAAACAAGTGTGAATACAGGGACAGCATAGATGCTTTGCATTTACTGGTTTCCTTTGGAGTGTTAACTGGTCTTTTTTTTATGATGGTGGCATTGCTACATGTTGATTTGAATAGGTTTGACTGGGGGCTCTGTTTTTAAAAAGAAATGCAGAATTATCTTCTGTGTCCCTAATGGTTCAGTTGCTGCTTCTGTAATTCTTATCTAGCTCCTTTCAAACAACTGGCCAAGTGAAGATTAGGATTTGTCTTAGAATCCGAGCATCCTTCCCTTCTTATGAGGAGAGCTGTATAAAATAAGAACCTTAAAGACAGCAGTTTTATGTAGTGTTCCCTCTAAGCTGAGCAAGAGACCTCTAATCCTCCAACTGCATTGCTGGTGGGGGTGGGTGGTGGTGGTACTTCAATATTGTGTTTTCAATTGCTAGAGCAACTGTTCCCAACCCAGTCCTCGGGACACACCTTGTCCCATCTGGTTTTCAGGATATCCACAATGAATATGCATGCAATAAATTTGCATACACAACCTACATTCTGTGCAAATCTATTTTATATATATTCATTGTGGGTATCCTGAAAACCTCACTTGCTAGGTATGTCCTGAGGACTGGGTTGAGAACCCCTGGCTTAGAGGGAACAGTGGTTCCATGTAATTTGGTCAAATGTAAAAAATATATATATATGTATACGTCATAATTTATTGACAACAAGTGGTGTTATTCAGCTCATTCGTTTTCAATAGTGGTTCAAGGTGACATCTTCAGATACAGCAAGTACATGGGTAGAATCATTTGATAGGGATCCTTTGTTTTAGGCTGGATAGAAGACATTAACCTTAAGGAATAAAAGAATACTTTCAATAAGTATTATTTCTTTAATCACTCCACTTTTATTTATGTTTGATGTAACGCCATTCATAAGACACATCAAGGTAGTTGTACATAATAAAAGCAGAGCAATAACAATTACAACAATTTAAAATGATACAACCACATAAGTTACCAAAGGAGGAGTAGAAAAGGGAGGGGGGGGGTGAAATTACAGAACATTAAAAACTGGAGTACAGAATGAAGCAAGCAATCAGAGACAAGAGGGATTCAAAACCAATAAATAATATGCATATCTCATCAGTGTTTAGGGGTGTTAAGGCTTTGACATTCCAAGAGGGTTAAACAGCAGAAGAAAGACCCTGTGTCACCAATCAGTTTATAAATGGCCAGATCCATTAAGAGTTAGCACACTTGGAGGCATATTTTCAAAGCACTTAGGCTTTCAAAGTGCTTTGAAAATGAGCCCCAGAATGTGGCAATACAGTTTATTTGCTTGTTGCCACTGGACTTTTTGTCGTCGTTACAGACGTGAGATGGGTTGTCTGTGGTTATTGGTTTTGATTTCTCTGATCCTCAAAATTCTAATGAGGCAGTTCTCCTTGTCGGCGGTTCTATATGTAGCGAGAGCCTATTCTGTAGCTCATCAGCTCATCTGGGTGTCCAGATTCTGGTATAAAATGCTTGCGTAACCTGGTATCAGCGTAACTGTGGTCATGTAAATGCAGCAGGGATGCGTGTAACTGACAGTATTCTGTAAGTTACACACTTGAGAGCTCCCACCCATGCTGCCATGTTCTGCCCTTGCATTTCTGCACTATGCCGCTTGCACCCTGTTTACAGATTAGCACTGAGTTGCCCTGCCTGTACATTTACATGCTGCATTAGTATTCTGTGCATTTTTGCACTCAAGGGCATGTAAATGTGGGGGCCCTGTTACAGAATTGCACTTTAAGAGACTCTTCTCTCTGGTATTCTTCTGGATGTGGGGCACAGTGCCTCACTTAGCCCTGTCTAGCTCTCAGGGGGTAATTCCTGGTGCTTTAGGCCTGGACCAGTTTGAGCAGAATTGCAACATTACCCTTTTACTTATGTGTACTGGAAATACCAGATTGTGGGAAAATGATTGAATTGGGCAAGAGAGTCAAATCTAAGCAGATCAGTCCCATTTAAAGGGAGTGTACAAACCTGTTTAGGAAGGAGGAAATGGCCTTGTGTTGAAAGCTATGGGGTAGAAGCTGTAAGCTTTTCATTGATAGGGGACTTGTCATACTTGAATGCTTCTCTGTTGAGCAGCACTGTAAAAATAATATTTCTAGCATATGCTGTTCCTCTAGCATACTGATGGCAGAAACCCTAAAATATTTTTTTCATACACAGGGAACCCTCAATTTATGTAAACATGTATATGTTCATACAAACAGATTCTACAATCTGATTTCTTGAGGAAACTTGCCTCCCCCCCCCCCCCCCCCCCCCCCAAGTAGAGAATTTGAGGAACCCTGTTTGGGAATTGCTACTCTAGCAAGTGCATCTTTTACTATTTCCTTTCTCCAGAATACTTTCAAAGGATGCCACATTAGAATATTTTGTGTACATTACTACTTTTAAAATACTGGCCAAGGCAAGAATCAGCCCTTTTAGGCCTGCTCGGGTTGCATAGTAGAAATAATAACTGGTTCTCTCATATCAACATCTCGACAATATGTGAATACATTCCAGGGCATCTGTACTGGGCATGGTGAGACTAATTTTGGGGTTGGGAAGATTTGAGAAGGCCACCCCATTGTTGCAAAGTCTGCATTGGCTTCCTGTCGATTCTAGGATAAAATGTTTAAATTGGCCTGTTTAGTATTTAAATCTTTATATGGGGACAATTCTAGTCGCCTAGCTTATTATCATGCCTTCCCATCATCTTTGTGTTCAGCTCGCAAAGAACGATGCTTGAAGTTAAATTACCATCTGTGAAAAAGATATGTGACAAATCATTTTTAGAGTCTTCATTTTTGTATCAAGGAGTGAAAATTTAAAATAAGTTGCCACTGGATACAGGAGAAATTCACAGTATAATCTCAAAAATGTATACTGTGGGCTCGCTGCTACTTTTTGAGGAGTCTTTTTTTACATAAGTACATAAGTAATGCCATACTGGGAAAAGACCAAGGGTCCATCGCGCCCAGCATCCTGTCCACGACAGCGGCCAATCCAGGCCAAGGGCACCTGGCAAGCTTCCCAAACGTACAAACATTCTATACATGTTATTCCTGGAATTGTGGATTTTTCCCAAGTCCATTTAGTAGCGGTTTATGGACTTGTCCTTTAGGAAACCGTCCAACCCCTTTTTAAACTCTGCTAAGCTAACCGCCTTCACCACTTTCTCCGGCAACAAATTCCAGAGTTTAATTATGCGTTGGATGAAGAAACATTTTCTCCGATTTGTTTTAAATTTACTACACTGTAGTTTCATCGCATGCCCCCTAGTCCTAGTATTTTTGGAAAGCGTGAACAGACGCTTCACATCCACCTGTTCCACTCCACTCATTATTTTATATACCTCTATCATGTCTCCCCTCAGCCGTCTCTTCTCCAAGCTGAATAGCCCTAGCCTCCTTAATCTTTCTTCATAGGGAAGTCGTCCCATCCCCGCTATCATTTTAGTCGCCCTTCTCTGCACCTTTTCCAATTCTACTATATCTTTCTTGAGATGCGGCGACCAGAATTGAACACAATACTCAAGGTGCGGTCGCACCATGGAGCGATACAACGGCATTATAACATCCTCACACCTATTTTCCATACCTTTCCTAATAATACCCAACATTCTATTCGCTTTCCTAGCCGCAGCAGCACACTGAGCAGAAGGTTTCAGTGTATTATCGTCGACGACACCCAGATCCCTTTCTTGGTCCGTAACTCCTAACGTGGAACCTTGCATGACGTAGCTATAATTCGGGTTCTTTTTCCCCACATGCATCACCTTGCACTTGCTCACAATAAACGTCATCTGCCATTTAGCCGTCCAGTCTCCCAGTCTCGTAAGGTCCTCTTGTAATTTTTCACAATCCTGTCGCGATTTAACAACTTTGAATAACTTTGTGTCATCAGCAAATTTAATTACCTCGCTAGTTACTCCCATCTCTAAATCATTTATAAATATATTAAAAAGCAGCGGTCCTAGCACAGACCCCTGAGGAACCCCACTAACTACCCTTTGATATGGTGAACATTTGATATATTTGGGAACTTTTTTTATTTTTTTTTTATTGTTACATTTGTACCCCGCGCTTTCCCCACTCATGGCAGGCTCAATGCGGCTTACATGGGGCAATGGAGGGTTAAGTGACTTGCCCAGAGTCACAAGGAGCTGCCTGTGCCTGAAGTGGGAATCAAACTCAGTTCCTCAGTTTCCCAGGACCAAAGTCCACCACCCTAACCACTAGGCCACTCCTCCACTTCAGACATATAGTGGCGTATTTTCAAAGCACTTAGGGCCCTGTTTACTAAGCCGCAGTATAGACGCGTTAGCGTTTTAAACATGTGTTAACCGTGTACATGCCTACAATATCCTTATAGTCGCCTACACAGTTAGCACGCACGCTAATTGTAGGTGCGTTAAAAATGATAATGCGCCTTAGTAAACAGGGCTCTTAGGCTTACAAAGTTACATAGTAACCTGCTACTGCTGCTAATCATTTCTGTAGTACTACTAGACATACGCAGCGCTATACACATGATGTGCAGGTACTTTCTTTGTCCCTAGGGAACTCACAGTCAAAGTTTTTTGTAGTTGTGGAACTTTGTAAGTGCTTTGAAAATCAGCCCTATAGTCGCCTCCCTCCCCCCCCCCCCCCAAAAAAAAAAATATTCAAAACCATTTAAATAGCTAGGAACGGCACCTGGCCAGTTAAATGGCACTTAACCAGCTATCCCTCACTGAATATTCCTGGTTAACGGCTATAAGATAACCGGTTATATTGCATGATGTAGCCGGCTATTGTAAGTGGCCAGATTGGGCCATGTAAATAGCTAGAATATCTTTGGCCAGTTTAAATTTAACCAGCTATCTCAGAACATTAACATAGCTGGTTAAGTTTTTAAACCGGCCAAAAATAAACCGGATATTATTCAATGCCGATCACTGGAAACGGCCCAGCATTAAATATCTGGTCTGAAAGCCGACCACGGGAGTTAGCCGAGCTTCCTCCTGCAGTCTGAATATTGGCCCCATTATATTTAGAAAAGCTCTAAATCAGGGGTGTCCAACCTCAGCCCTCGCCAGGTTGGGTTTTCAGGATTTCCCCAATGAATATGCTTGAGATCTATTTGCATACAATGAAGGCAGTGCATACGAATAGATCTCATGCATATTCATTGAAGAAATCCTGAAAACCCGACTGGATTGCGGCCCTCGAGGACCAAGGTTGGACATCCCTGCTCTAAAGACTTGTTTATTGGGACTTTCTATCTAGGTGATTAAGATATGGTGTAATTTTTATCTAGATAATTAACATATGAAAGACCTCTTATTGATATATCTACTTAGAATTTAACAGGAACTGAGCGGAGTGTAAGAACTCCCTGATTTTCTGATTTTTGTGTATGCTGTACGCATTAACTGACCAGCTGTTCAGAAGAAGAACTGAAACCGCTTCCTCTTTCTGTGAGATGACTGTAGCCACAGTTCTACAAGTTGGAGGTTACAGAAATTACAAAGAGCCTCATTTAACCATCTATCTGACCTCATGTGCAACTTTCTTTAAATCAGTCACCTTACTTTCTAACTCTTTTTACTTTCCTACCTATCTATATGTTCCATCTTTGCTTTACCCTTCACTATCAATTAAAATGTTCTGTTATGTATCGTGTTGACTTTGTAAGTAGTATACTATCAGCCTTATTTTCGAAAGTGATGGGCGCCCATATTTCGACCCAAATCAGGAGATGGGCGCCCATCTCGCGAAGGCGCCCAAATCGGTATAATCTAAAGCTGATTTTGGGCGTCTGCAACTGCAATCTGTCGCGGAAACGGACAAAGTTGATGGGGGCGCGTCAGAGGCGTGGTGAAGGCGGGACTGGGGCGTGTTTATCGGTCACGGAGAGATGGGCGCCTTTGGCCGATAATCGAAAAAAGAAAGGCGTTTTTAGCGTGAATTTGGGTCATTTTTGGACCCTTTTTTTCAAGAACAAGTCCCAAAAAAGTGCCCTAAATGACCAGATGACCAACGGAGGGAATCGGGGATGACCACCCCTGACTCCCCCAATGGTCACTAACCCCCTCCCACCATAAAAAAACAACTTTAACAACTTTTTTTTTCCAGCCTGTATGCCAGCCTCAAATGCCATACCCAGCTCCATCACAGCAGTATGCAGGTCCCTGGAGCAGTTGTTAGTGGGTGCAGTGGACTTCACCCAGGTGGACCCAGGCCCACCTCCCCTACCTGTTACACTTGTGGTGGTAAATGGGAGCCCTCCAAACCGCCCCCAAAACCCACTGTACCCAGATGTAGGTGCCCCCCTTCAGCCATAAGGGCTATGGTAATGGTGTAAAGTTGTGGGCAGTGGGTTTGGGGGGGATTTGAGGGGCTCATCACCCAAGGGATGGGAGCTATGGACTTGGGAGGTATTTAACTTTTTTTTTAATTGTTACAAGTGCCCCCTAGGGTGCCCGGTTGGTGTCCTGGCATGTGAGGGTGACCAGTGCACTACGAATCCTGGCCCCTCCCACGACCCAGTGCCTTGGATTTGTTCATTTTTGAGCTGGGCGCCTTCAGTTTCCATTATCGCTGAAAAACGAAATCGCCCAGCTCAAATCTGCACAACTCCGATGCATTTGCCGGGCACAAACCGTATTATCGAAAGAAAAGATAGGCGCCCATTTTTTTCGAAAATCCGGTCTGTACCGCCCCCTCATGTACCAGTTCTCGGACATAGACGCCCATGGAGATGGGCGTTTGCATTCGATTATGCCCCTCTATGCCATACTTTGTATTGTTATTTGAATATTTTTACTGCTGTAATTGCCAATTGCTCATGTTTGATCTGTTCTTACTGCACACCGCCTTGAGTGAATTCCTTCAAAAAGGCAGTAAATAAATCCTAATAAATAAATACATTTCACTGTGATTTACCCCGGCATTTGATCTCTCCGAGGGTAGTTCCCTGGCTCACTGGTGCTGGTGTTTGCACTGCTGCAGAACTGCCACAGACCTTTCTCAGAGGACCTTCCTGAGTATACAGCAGGGGTCCTGTCAGAAGAGGAGTTTGAATGTAGGCATAGAATGGGACAAACCCTTCTCCTGAATCTCAGGAACAGGAGCCTCAGTTTTATACATTTCTAGCCACAGTTAGAAATAAGACAGGGCATATCATTATCATTGTTGTCCAGAGGCCTTATACATCTGAGATCTCAAACATATACAGAGTGTTAATTATTGCAATTAGCTTTAAATAGATGTATATGAGGATAATGGTAGACTAATTTAGTTATGTGGTGGCATCAGTCTAGTGCAGGAGTTCTCATCCCTAGTCCTTGGGATACATCAAGCTAGTCAGGTTTTCAGGATCTACTCCAATGAATATGCATGAGAGATATTTTCATGTCCTACCTCCATTTTATGCAAATTTATCTCATGCATATTCATTGTAGAGATCCTGACAACCTGACTGGCCAGGTGTATCCCGAGGACTGAGCTGAGAACCACTGTTTTCCATACAGCTGAACTATGCATTCACAAATCCAGTTTAAAAGACATTGGAAAACTGGATGCAGTGGGCAAACTGAAAATACAACTGTCAGTATAATTCAGTAAATAGAACTCTTGGAGACTTCTCCTATGGGTTTATATAATAGCATTGTGACAGTATTTGTGAGTGTCTATATCGTTTGGTTCTTGCAAACTGTCATGTTAACTGTCTAACTTTCAGATATGTTTTTAGTTATAAATTCTGTGCCACCACTAAGTGACTTTCCCCTACGCTCATGGCTGATCTTGAAGAGAAATATGCCCTGAGTTTCTGAGAATAAATGTAGCACTTTCCAGTTTCCTTTGATGCTTTTGGCTGCAGAAGTTAGTAAGCAGACTTGTACACAGCACACGGTCATAGCGGGCAGGCCTGTTAGCGAAAACTTCAAACCAGGGCTTGCTGATGGATTCCTTTCTCCACCAGCGAGGTCTGCGTTTTAGGCTCAGCGGAGGTCATGGTTAGACTGTGTAAAATATTCTACCCCTGACAGCCACCTGGCTCCTGGCCAGGTCTCTCGAGACATTTGGTAGTATTGTGTAATATTATTAATCTTTGTGTATGAGATTGGCTTTTGAAAGGATGAAGACATGGACCACCTGACTTCTGGTTTACCTTTCTTCATTTTCTGGAACTTGTGCAGAATTGTCAGAGGCTAAAGCTTCGGGCTGTTTAATGAAATATGGTCTAACAATGTCTGTGTAGAAAAATTCAGAGCTTTAGTGAACTTTTGGAGTTTTTGTTTTTGCAATTTATTTCATACGCATAGCTCCTTTTCCTGTGGTGTATGGGTTTATGAAATGATGAATGAAATATGAAATTTTAAAAAAACAACACTTGGAGCTTGCCCTGTAATCTTAGCCACCTTTGTTCAGCCAGCCATAGTTTTGGGTTGTGAATTAGAGCCAGTGCTGTTTACTGTAAGCTAAGGAAAAGTGCCCATTGGTGATATTCCTTGTGAAAAGCAGAGTGCTGTGAAGCACAGAGAGAAACTTCACATGGAAGCCAGTTTCCCTCAGCTTAGGAGGAGTTATTCTTGCTGCTGTGATTATTGAAGTTCTTTGAGCCGTTCTCCTGCAACTTTCCTGATATCTTTGTCCAGAGCCACAAGCTGCTGTCCACACTCACTGGACAGACCTCAGTTTTTCTTTCAAATCAGGCAATTTCTGAGCTGCTGGGTAGTAAGAGATTGTTTTGGTAAACATTTTATGTATTTTGCAAGTTCCCTTTAGAAAACGTGTTCTCACTAACAAACTATATCAGAGTGACAGAGAAGTTACAGCTTACTTCAGCTTGATGAAAGATGAACTCAACCCATGTGCAGGGCAGTTCTGTAAAGTGCGCACTAACAATTATGTGTGGATTACATGTGTAACTCATTAGATTAATGGATTCAGCCAAGGGAAGTGTTACCTCACCAATTTGCTACATTTTTTTGAAAGTATGAATAAACATTTGGCTAAAGGGGAGCCGGCTAATGTAGTGTATCTAGATATTCAGAAAGCTTTTGACAAAGTCCATCATGAGAGACGTCTGAGAAAATTAAAAATCCATGGGATAGGTGGATTGGGGACTGGTTAAAAGATAGAAAACAGAGTAAAGTCAAATAGCCATTTCTCTCAATGGAGGGAAGTGAATAGTGGAGTACCATAAGGATTTGTACTGGGACCTATGCTTTTCAACATATTTAAAACTGATCTGGAAATGGGAACAGTGAATGAGGTGATCAGATTTGCAGATGACTCAAAACTATTCAAAGTTGTGAAATCCCATGTGTACTGTGTGAAATTGCAGGAGGATCTTGGGAGACTGGAAGTCTGGGCATACAAATGGCAGATGAAGTTCAAAGTGGACACATACAAAGTGATGCACATTGGGAAGAATAACCCAAATTATAGCTACACGTTGTTGGGTTCTACATTAGGAGTCACCATGGAGGAATAGAATTTAAGGGTCTTCATGGACAGTATGTTGAAATCTTCTGCTCAGTGTGCGGTGGTGGCCAAAAAAGGGCATACAATATATGGAATTATTAGAAAAGGAATAGAGAATAAAACAGAGAATATCATAATGCCTCTGCATCGCTCCACAGCAGGGACGTAACCAGACCTCAATGTTTGGGGGGGGGGGGGGGGCTGGAACCCAAAATTGGGGAGGACACATTTGGCCCGTCTCCCTGCCGCAACCCCTGCCCCGCTGCAACCCCATATACTTTGGCTGGGAGGGGGGGAACCGAGCATGCATGCGACTTGAGAAGAAGCAGGGCAGGCAATGCACAGAGAAAAGCACTGGAGAAAGGCTTCAGCTGGTGGGGGTTGGGGACCCCCACCAGCCAAACCAGGGGCCCCGGATCCAATTTAGGTGGGCCCAGGCCCCCAAGGCTCCCTGTAGCTATGCCACTGCTCCACAGTGAGACCCCCCCCCCCCATCTTCAGTATTGTGTGCAGTTCTGGTCGCTGCAGCTCAAAGATGTATTGGAACTGGAAAAGGTACAGTGCTGCCGAATATCCTTTTACAGATTGCCTCTGTGATGGCGCCAGGATGGAGTTGGAAGTTGTTCAGAAAGGGGTGATACTTAAACTGCTATCTGAATAATTACTTGGATAAAGTTAGGCCTGAAAAATTGCTGTCATGAATTTATCCTGGCGGTCTGAATATCACTGTGATTCAGATACTGGCGGCAGTCCCTGCTTGATATGGATATTCAACGCTGCTGACTATCCAAACATCAGTGCTGAATATCCTATGAATAATTAAAAAATTACAGCTGGCGTTTCAAAGAAATGCTGAGCGCAGAATTTAAATAGTGACCTGCTAATATTTACAGGTCTGCAGGAGGGACACACAACCCATTTGGATACATGGCTTCCCCAAATCCCTTTGGTATTTTTCCGTATTAATTTGTTTATTTAAAACCTTTTCTGTACCACATTTCCTGTGTACTGAAGCACTCAAAGGGGGTAATTCTCAAACGGTTGCCTAAAGTTAGGCGCCAGGTTGAAGCGTGCTAAGCACGAATTAGTACACAAGTACATAAGTATTGCCATACTGGGAAGACCAAGGGTCCATCAAGCCCAGCATCCTGTTTCCAACAGTGGCCAATCCAGATCACAAATACCTGGCAAGATCCCCAAAAGTACAAAACATTTATACTGCTTATCCCAGAAATAGTGCATTTTCCCCAAGTCCATTTAATAACGTTTCTGGACTTTTCCTTCAGGAAGCCGTCCAAACCTTTTTTAAACTCCACTAAGCTAACCGCCTTTACCACATTTTCTGGCAACGAATTCCAGAGTTTAATTACACGTTGAGTGAAGAAAAATTTTCTCCGATTCGTTTTAAATTTACTACATTGTAGCTTCATCGCAAGCCCCCTAGTCCTAGTATTTTTGGAAAGCGTGAACAGACGCTTCACATCTACCCGTTCAACTCTACTCATTATTTTATAGACCTCTATCATATCTCCCCTCAGCCGCCTTTTCTCCAAGCTGAAGAGCCTTAGCCGCTTTAGCCTTTCCTCATAGGGAAGTCGTCCCATCCCCTTTATCATTTTCATCGCCCTTCTCTGCACTTTTTCTAATTCCACTCTATCTTTTTTGAGAGGCGGCGACCAGAATTGAACACAATATTCGAGGTGCGATTGCACCATGGAGCAATACAAAGGCATTATAACATCCTCATTTTTGTTTTCCATTCCTTTCCTAATAATACCTATTTGCTTTCTTAGCCGCAGCAGCACACTGAGCAGACGGTTTCAACGTATCATCAACGACGACACCTTGATCCCTTTCTTGGTCCGTGACTCCTAACGTGAATTCTGTATCAGCAACTACACACATAATAGCCATTACAGAATACTAGTGTAAGTCCTCATTTTCTAACTTTGGGCCATATTCTGTATATGGCGCCTAGAAAATCCTCATGGAAATAATTTTCACCTAAAGTGTATTCTATAAGATTTAGGTGCGGTATATAAAATATGCTTAGTTGATATCCCAGCACCTAAAACTATGCACCTTTATTTACACCAATGAAAACATGGCATAAATCCCTGCGCTTAGATTTACGCAGACTGGGCCGTATTCTATAACAACACGTGTAAATTTGGGAACGCCTACAAAATGACCATTTCCTCACCCATAGCCATGCCCCTTTTGAACTGCATGCTTTAGAATTTAGGCACAGTTCATTACAGCATACGCTTAGCGAGTTAAGCATGTAAATTCTAACTATTGACAATTAGTGCTCATTATTGCTATCAGTTACACAAGCAGCTGATAATATTCTAGAACCAACACGTGTAAGTGCTAGGCACGCCCATACCCCTCCTGGGTCCACTTCCGACTTACAGTTGCGCACTATGGATTTTGCATGCAGGAGTAGCACAATGCTTAGTGCAGTGGGCTGAGATCTCGGGGAACCGGGGTCAGTTCTTACTGCAGCTCCTTGTGACCCTGGGCAAGTCACTTACTCCCCTGTTTACTAAGCCGTTCTAGCGGCTGGTGGTGCGGTAATGCGAACACAGCCCAATCACTTTGAATGGACTGTGTCGGCATTACCGCACAGCCGTCGCTAGTGTGGCTTAGTAAACGGGGGGGGGGGGGGGGGTGTTAATCCTCCATTGCCTCAGGTACAAAGCCTAGATTGTGATCAGTGGCATACCAAGGGTGGGACGGTTGAGTGGTCTGTCCCGGGTGCACGGTGCAAGAGAGCGCAAGGCAGGGCCGCCGAGAGGGGGGGGGGCAGGGGGGACAAAATTTCCCGCCGCAGTCCCCTCCACCCGCCTCTCTCCGTCCACCACCGGGCCAGGCCCCCCTGAATTCAAATCATAGCGCCTCAACTCGAACTTGCTCCGTGTGAAAGAAGCGCAGCAGAGGCAGTCTGCAGATCGCCTCCCTTCGGGCCTTCCTTCCCTGTGTCCCGCCCTCATCTGACGTAACTTGCGGATTTTCCAGGCGCCATATACAGAATCTGGCCCATGCTCCCTCTGACGTTTCTTCATGTTCTGGGGGAGCCGACAGCCATGTGACTGCTTCTTGCATCCCCTGGAGATAAGCGCAGTGTGCTTGGGGGGTGTGGAGGTGATGTGCCGGGGGGTGGTGTCATGATTCGCAGGGGGAGGGTGATGCACCAGGGGGGGCCACGGCGATCCGCCCTGGGTAGCATCCGACCTAGGAACACCACTGATTGTGAAGCCCACTAAGGACAGAGAAAGTACCTGCGTATAGGACTAAATTCTGTAAATGACGCCTAAAAATTTGGTGCTGAAAAAAATAGCACTTAGTGCTATTCTATGAACAACACTTAGTTGCCATTTATAGAATTGAGCTTATTGCTGAGAACAGCAACTACATTTAGGCGTGACCATTTACACCAGCAAAACTTTGGTGTAAATCCCTGTGACTAAATTAGGCACGAATCTCCTTTATTCTATAACAACATGCGTAAACTAAAGGAATGCCCCTGATCCACCCATGACCCCTCCTATGGTCGCACCCCTTTTTTTGGCTCTACATGCAATTTTTGCCCTCAGATCTCGGCGCCTGAATTTACATGCGTAATTTCAAATTGAAGCCAATTAGCACCAATAATTGAGTGTTAGGGCCCAATTATGAGCTCTGATTAGCTCATTCAATTACATTGCACATACAAATTGGGTGCATGCAAAAAATTTAGCAGCTTTTATAGAAGTGGGGATAATGTGTACAGTGCTGCGTACATCTGTTAATGCAGGCTTGTCCAACCTTTTCCTTTTGAGGGCCACTCTTTATATTTTGTAACATTCAGAGGGCTGAAACACACGTGCAAGCATGCACTCATGCACTTTTTTCCTGTATTAGTATCTAAAGGGGTCATTTACTAAGTTGAGCTAGCGTTTTTAGCACACTATAAAACAGCTGGCACTAAAATATGAGACACCCAATATATTCTTATGGGCATCTCAGTGTTTAGCACCAGCTGATTTGTAGCATGAGCTAAAAAAAAAAAACCCTTAGTTATTACCTAAAAATGATTTGGTGTCTTAGTAATATATAAATTTAAAAATATATAGAATTTAAGGTTTTTGGTGCTGACTTCCCCAGGACTACCTTTTTTTTTTTTTTTAACTCATATGCATCATGAATTTGAATTTGCCAGGTTTATACAAAAAGGTTGCAGACTTCTAGCCTCAGTTAATCAACAGCCTGAGGACATAAACTGGGCATGCTTTTTATTTATTTATTTTATTGTATGGGACCATCAGGCTAGTGATAGAGATTCAGATGGGGTTTGAGTGGAATGCAGAATAAGCCACTGATTTCCTTATACTTAAAAAAAAACAAACAAAAAAACCCGTACCAATTAAAGTGAAAGGCTACTTTATGTTCAGTCATAAGAGAAATTTCGGTGAAATAGGTTATTTTTCAAAATGGAGTACCACCTTTTCATACTGAAATTGTCTCCTACCACTCACCTTTGATGGAGACATGCTTCCCTGTTGAGAGTGGCCCCTAGAAGCTCCAGATGAAGTCCTCCCACAGGATCCACCACAAGGTTGAGCTGTGCTGTACTGGAAGTTGAGGCTTTCTGCAGTCTCAAGTCTAAGGCCCTCTTGATCAAAAGCAAACTCTGGCGCTAGAGGCTGTTAATGCCATACTAGCGCCAGAGTTTGCAGCCGACCCATGATCAGAGCCCTCGAGCGCCAGAAACAGCGCACTCGAGGGCTCTCAGCGCAAATAGCATGCAAATGCATGCTAAACAGGGCTTCTAGCGCAATTAGCTTGCAAATGCATGCTAATTGGCGCTTAACGCATTCATCCCCAATGATCAGCGACCAGCGCGCCAAAGATTGGGTCGCTGGCCGCAGCAAAATCAACGCCAGCTCCGAGCTAGTGTTAGATTTTGCGGATCATTGGGGAGGAATGGTGAGCCTTGTTCAGCATGCAGTTGCATGCTGGCAGGCCCCTGTTCCTCCCCAAGGCAACAGCACACGGGACTGGAGGTCTGGTGGACCTCCGGTCCCCCCCCCCCGACGATCCGACCCTCCCCCGAACCCCCCCGAAATCTTCGTGGCTGCCTCCAGCCAAGCGTTGTCCCACCCTCCCACCAGCGCCGGGGGGGGGGGGGGGCTGGCGGTTCGGTGGGCCTCCAGCCCCCCAAACCCCAAGAAATCCTTGTGGCCGCCTCCGGCCAAGGGCTGTAATCTATCGACGAGGGGGGTGGGGCTGGAGGCCCACCCCAACTCCTCCCCCCCCCCCCGCGTTCTCAACAAATCCCTGGTGGTCCGTGGTGACATGTAAACCCAACCTCCTCCCTCCCTCCCGGCCCCCCTACCTTTTGTTGGAGGAGGGACGCAGCCTGCATGCCTCCCTCCTCTTCCTTTCGACGCCGCTTCAAAATGGCGGCGCACAGCCCCGCCCATTGCATCCTGGGATGCGCTGGGCGGGGCTACATACCATGTAAGGGAATCGCCGGGGGGGGGGAGAGGAGTTGGGGTGGGCTGGAGGTCCGGTGGACCTCTAGGCCCCACCCCCCGTCGATGGATCACAACGATTTCTGGGGGTTTGGGGAGCTGGAGACCCACCGATCCTCCAGCCCCCCCCCCCCCCCCGTCGCAGATGGGATAAGCCGGCAACCAAGTCCTCTGGGGGTTCGTGGGGGGGGGGTGCTGGAGAACCACCGGATCTCCAGCCCTCCGTGAACATGGGGGGGGAGGTCTTCGGGGGGACCGGAGGTCCACCGGAACTCCAGCCCCCCCCATCGCTGGGTGGGAGGGTGGGAGTCGGTTTGGCCGCCGCCGGCGGCGGCCTCTTTGTTGGGGGATCGGCAGGCCACTTTGACAGTTTTGGGCTTTTGACAGCCCAGACCTGTCAAAGAAGTGCGGGAGGAATGTGCTGAGTGCATGCTCGGGCGCAATTCTCCCGCACTTCAACATGATAATCAAAGATAATAGCGCTGCTTAGATTTGCATGCATTATCTTTGATCATCGATGCAGAAAAGCCCTGCGCTGTCCCGGCGCTATTTTTAGGGCGCTGTTTGGAACAGCGCAGGGCTTTTGATCATCTGGGCATAAGACCTCAACTTTCAGTGCTGCGTGGCTCAAATACATCCTGAAACCAGTTGCTGGTTTCAGGGAGAGAAAAAGAGGTTGTTGGGCCGAGTTCTGGCCTGCGGGCTATAGATTGAACAAACCTGTATTAGTGCTATAGAAATGATAATTAGTACTGATAGTAGTAGTAGTATTTACACTTGTAACTGCTAATTAGTGACTATTAACACCTGCTATAGCCAATAATTAAAGGGCTTATTTCCCTTTAAATCCAATGCAAGTAATATAGACTTAACAGATTTGGGAAATAAGCCCTTCGATTGGTTACATAAGTATTGCCCATATTGGGACAGACTGAAGGTCCATTAAGCCCAGCATCCTGTTTCCAACAGTGACCAATCCAGGTCACAAGTACCCGGCAAGATCCCAAAAAAGTACAATACATTTTATGCTGGTTATCCTAAAAATAAGCAGTAGATTTTCTCCGTTTGAATAATGGTCTGTTGACTTTTCCTTTAGGAAGCCATCCAAATCTTTTTTTTAAACCCTGCTAACTGTTTTTACTATATTCTCTGGCAACGAATTCCAGAGTTTCATTACATATTGAGTGAAGAAAGATTTTCTCCAGTTTGTTTTAAATTTACTACTTTATAGCTTTGTTGTGTTCCTCCTAGTTCTAATTATTAAATTGTTGTGCACCTAATTGACAGTGTTCTATAACTTATGTGCACAACTTTGCATGCTAAGCATAAAATTGTGTATGCAAGTTTATAGAATTAGGGAGAAAGACTTGAACAACCAAATGACACCCGTTTGCATAGGCAGGCTTTCTCTCTCGCGCTCTATGTATTGGGTATGTAATCCATCCTACTGGGTTACAGTGGACATTCATAATTAAATACAGTGTACAATGATGGTCAAGACAGTTGATCACAGCCGCACCCTTTCTCCCCCTACCCCTTTTCTGTCACCAACAAATCCAATCCATAAATACCCTCATGCTTGCCTGTCAAACCTCTCTACGTCAGTGATTATATCTGATTGTGCCAGATCACTAACATATCTCCAGATCTGTGTGTGTGTTTGTTTTTGTTATTTTTAACTTGGCGAGTGTGGTTTTGAATTGGTGTTTCCTGCTTTTAAGGACGCAGATGAACTACTGTCATTCTGGGATTATGCTGTATCCTCTAAGCTGGGCTAGATCAGTCTGACCCATTTCCAGTAACAGTGGAAGAATAATGCTGTCCTGTTCAGAGAATTTAAATTCCAGTTGCTTCTGTATATTTCATTTCTGTATAGTGCTGTAGACTCTGTTTCAAATGCGTAGTGAGTAGTGTTTTTGTTTACATCATTTAAAATTGCTGAACCATCTCTTCTTTGAAAAATGCAAGCTGCAGTTTATGGGAGCTATGGTGTTTAAAAATTTGGCTTGTGACATGGTAGCACTTCTTTAACCTCTAACCTACGTAATCCCCTCTGTTTACAAAGCCTCGCAAGCGGCTGGCGGTGTGGTACTGCCGACATAGCCCATTCACTTTGAATGAACTGTGTCGGCATTGCCGCGTGGCAGCCATTAGTGCAGCTTTGTAAACGGGGGGGGGGGGGGGGGGATATGTCTGAGCGATCTGACATTGCTGTTTAAATAGCCTCTGTGATTTCTTCCTTCACTCTAAGGTGATTGTAGTTGCTGTCCTTCGCACCAAGCATCACGTTGGACTGGTTAGCATGACCATCACCTTAACATAACTTGGTAATATATTTCCCACATTTACAGTGATTATCAACAAACATGAGAGTATGAAACATCAAAATCAGATTATACGGAAAGCATGATCTATATTACCTTAGCAGGGTTTAAAAAATGTTTGGATGGGTTCTTAAAGGAAAAGACCATAGACCATTATTAAAATGGACTTGGGGAAAATCCACTGCTTATTTCTAGGATAAGCAGCATTAAAATGTATTGTACTTTTTTGTGATCTTGCCAGGTACTTGTGACCTGGATTAGCCACTTTTAGAAACAGGACGCTGGGCTTGATGGACCTTCAGTCTGTCCCAGTATGGCAATACTTAGGTACTTATGTACTAATAAAATCAGTCCATGAGCAGAAGGAGTGATCTTAGATGAGTTGTCATTTAAACTGCATATCATTTATTTCAAAAAAATTGCTTCTTCAGAATGAATTTATTGAAAATATTTTTATTAAATTTTTCGTGGAAATCCAACTATAAATTACAACATTTTTCTTCCTCCCACCCCCCTCATTTACAAACATCCCCATTCCAATACAGCGGGAGGTACATCACATTATGTCTACCATCCAAAGCTAGGCTAATCCTTTTGTCGTAATGATAATTAACCACCTCTCAGGTGGAATAATGCAGACCCTGTCTGCCAGCATAGCTTATACTGCGCAAAATCACATTTGTCTTCCCCATCATATGCATTGTATTGACAATAACATTCTTCTCCCTTCTCCTAATACCCCCCCCCCCCATTCCCTTTCCCCCCTTACCTCCCCCCTACCCCTCTACCCCTCAAGGCCTGGTATTCCTATGCAAAGAGTGGTTGTTACTTGCTCATTGCTGATGGTACTCTGTTTCACCGTCATAAACCTCCTAATTGATTTAGAACCCTACTGCGTGCCCTTGGGGCCAAAACTTGTATGTAAGCTTTCCATATCAGATAGAACTTTTTTTGTTTCTTAAAGTTCCATTGAACTTCTCTCAGCTCCATGAATAACAACGCATGTATTCTATTACGCCATTGCCAATATGAAGGCGCCTCTTGACTGACCCAATTTGTTAAAATGCATTTTTTCCCTATTAAAAACGCTCTGTACAATAAAAGATCAAGATGGGCATCACCAGGACCTCCCATTGTCTCCTTACCTAATAATACATTTTCTGGGCTCATTGTGATAGGTCTGTGCAATATTTGTGTCATAAACCTATGTATCTCCCCCCAGAATTGTTGTATATTGGGGCAATCCCACATGGCGTGAAAGTATGTGCATTGTGGTCCTCCACACTTTCCACACTGCGGGGAGTCTATTCCTCCCATACAATACAGTCTATATGTGGAGGTATAGGCCCGGAACAATACTCTGCCTTGGCACTCTCTTAACTCTGCATTACTTATTCTCTGTGGAATATGCCTCATACTACTTAGTACTCTTTGTGCAGTGATTCCTTTGTTTAAGTCTTCTGTCCACTTCTCCTGTAAGTGTGTTTGCATTCTATGTGATATACTAAGCATAAGTCGTCTCTGTATTAAAGAAATGGTTATAGGTTCCTCTGAAGGTACCTCAAACAATTTTTCTATCATGGTAAGTACATCAATAGTTAGAGATTGGCGTGGTAGACTTTCAATATAATGTGAGATCTGTCGATATGCAAATTTGTCTATCCACTGAAGCTCCCCCAAACCTAACGATTCCAATTTCTTGACACACCCATCCGATTCCACAATGTCCTGGAGGAGAGTAAGCCCGTGCTGCTGCCATCGTCTAAATCTTGGGCCATCTATACCCGGTAAAAATTCACCATTCCCTATTATAGGCAGTAGTCTACTGTAGTGTTCATCAAACTTCCAAATCCTGCCCAAATCTCGCCATACCAATCTAAGGGGTCTGATCACCACACTCCTCCGTAAATGTGCTGGCAACAACTTTAACTTTGCTTGTAGCACATATTGTAATTTCAGGGGGTGTACCCACTGCTCTTCCATCGTCCTTGGGGTATAATGTGAGGTACCCATCACCCAATCCCCTATATGTCTCAGCAAACTCGCTTTGTTGTAGCGTGTTAAATCTAACACCCCAAATCCTCCTCTACTCCATGGGTCCAATAGGTTTTGCCATTTGATCTGTGGACGTCTCCTAGTCCAAAAGAATCTGGAAAGGAGGCCCATCAGCTTTTTCCAATCTCTTTGTGTCAGATACAGTGGTAAGATCTGAAAACAATACAGCCACCTTGGAAACAAGATCATATTATACAACGAGATCCTCCCTGATAATGACAATGGTAGATTTATCCACCTCTCTAGCATCTGCTTCGTATGTTCTAACAATTGAGCTATATTTAATGAGTACAATTTGTCCGGATCTCCTGGTAGCTGTATGCCAAGATATTTAAACGAACAATTCGTTCTCTTAAAGGGGCACCCTAAGTTTGCCCATTCCTCCTCAGACATCCATAAGGCCTGAGCCTCCGACTTATCTAAATTTAAGCAGAATCCTGAGTAATCCCCATATTCCCTAAAAATTTCCAAAAGTGTTGCCAATGAGTCTTTTGGGGTCCTAAGAATGACTAACAGATCGTCCGCAAATGCTGAGATTTTAAATTGTTCCGTCCCTATATTTACTCCCTGTATCTCCTCTAGATTCATAATATCCCGAATTAAAGGGTCTAACGCCAGTACAAACAGGAGTGGCGAAAGTGGGCAGCCTTGTCTCGTGCCTCTGTAAATTGAAAATTGACAAGAGGTCACTCCATTTACGGATATCTCTGCTATTGGGTTCTTGTATAAAGCCTGTATGGCTTCCTTAAAAAATCCTCCAATACCATATTCCTCTAAGACCCCAAACAAAAAGTCCCATCTCACTCTGTCAAATGCTTTATGTGCATCAAAGCTAATAAGGAGTGAGGAGGTTTTCATGTATTTGACCTGCTCCAGCGCCAGTAGTATCTTTCTCAGATTTTTTGCCACTGATCTTTCCCTAACAAACCCCACCTGTGGGTCTGATATCAAGTGTGGGAGGAATCTGGCCAGTCTGTTGGCCAGTATCTTGGCCAACAGCTTAGCTTCAAATGATAACAGAGAAATGGGCCTGTAAGATTCTGCCTTGCTGGGATCTTTCCCGGGCTTCAACAGCACAATTATTTGTGCCAATCTCAGCGAGGTCGGCAACTCTCCTCCAAGGACATGCAAGTTAAGTGCCCTAGTCACACAGGGAGTAATATCCTCCACCAAAATTTTATACCACTCTGCTGTGAACCCATCCACTCCTGGCGATTTATGCAAGGCACTAGCCCTTATATTCCAACTAACTTCATCCTCTGTGATTTCCTCCTCCAGGACTTCTTGCTGACTCCTCAGAAGCCGTGGTAGTTTTAGCCCCTCTAAATATGTCTTTGCCTCTAACCCCTCCTCCACAGGTGGTGCATACAATTGAGCATAAAAGTTTTCAAATACTTTTCCAATCTCCATATTCTTGTGATGACTCACTCCCTGTTTATCCTGTATATGTGATATCCATCGTCTGCCTCCCGCTTGTTGCGCCAGCCTCGCCAATAACTTCCCCTGCTTGTTAGCGTGTTTATACAACTGGTATTTGTAATATGTCTGAGATTGCTGTGTGCGGGTGTGCACTAAATGATTTAATTCAATCTGTGCCATCAAATATGCTTTTTTATGAGCAGTAGAATGGGTTTGCCCATAAGTTTGCCTCAGCGTGCGTACCCTTGCTTCCAGCCTAAGCATTTCAGCCTCTCTTACTTTCTTTCTATGGGCGGAATATGAGATAATATGACCTCTCAATACCGCCTTGGCAGCCTCCCAAAAAAGCACGGGGTCAGACTGAAAGCTGGCTCTATTTAGCTCTGCATAATCTTTCCATTTCTCCTTCATAAAGGAGTGGAATTGTGCATCATAGTAAAGCTTCCTCGGGAATCTCCACCTAAACGGTCTCTTTGGTGAGTCCCCCCACTCTAATGTAACCCAAATCAAAGCATGATCTGACACTTGTGTGGGCCCTATCGCTGCCTCTACCAAATGTGTAGCACTATTCTGTGACGTAAGTATGTAGTCAATACGGGACTGCGTCCCATGGGCCCTGGAGAGATGCGTAAAATCTCGCTCTCCTGGATGCAGCAGTCTCCAGGAGTCCACCAAGTCCAGGCTCGAGCATATCCAGGGTACCCCCTTACTGTAATTCACTGGTCTTACTCGTGTGGGACCCGTGCTATCCATCAGTGGGTCAAACACCATATTAAAATCCCCCCCCATGATCGTTGGGAGTCGCCCAAAACTTTGCACTTGCTTAACAAGGGTCTGGTAAAATGCTTTGTCATATTGATTTGGAGCATATACATTAACCAGCAAAAGAGGTTTTCCTTGTAGGGTGATATGCTGAATTATATATCGCCCTTGTAGGTCTACCAATTTACGGTTTAAGACATATTGTAATCCTTTGCGGAACAGTATTGCTACTCCTGCCTTTTTATTTAGTGCTGGACTATCTATCACTTCATTGACCCACCATTTACCCAGCTTCCTATGTTCCAAAGAGTCTAGATGTGTTTCCTGCAGAAAGGCTATTTGCGCTTTATGTCTATTCAATGTTTGCAGAATCTTAGATCGTTTGAGAGGAGAGTGTATCCCCCCCACATTCCATGAAATTACCTTTACCATTACGTTTCTTTTAGCCTCTCGGCTACTGATATGGCATGTTGATTATACTTCCCTGTTGAAGAGAGGTATCCCAGCTTACCCCTCCTCCCATTTTTCTCTTGTAACAAATTGTTCCCTCGTTTTATCCGTAACATCCTCCTCCTCTTAGCCTTTTGAAATCCCCTAACCCTCCCTCTCCCCCCCCTCCCTCCCTTATCCCCCATATTCCCTTCCTTCCTCTGCCCCTTGAGTTCTATATGAACTCCTCACGTATAGGCACCCTCCCTCCTTCATTTAAATTACTTTCTGTATGTTTAACTGGTAACATCTTTCTAATCCCACCCAGCTATACAGTGCACAACCCGCAAACAAATTAAGAAATAACAGAAAATAAATATAACAGTCAACAAAGAACTGTGTCACTAGTCTCCGCTCTGCAACCTTACTCAGCAGTGATTATCCATTTGACCTTTGAATGGAGGTTGTTCCCGTTGTGGACTCTCTCTGCCATTCAGGATAGTTGTTCTATATCTTAGTTGTTTTATGTTCAGACCCCAATTCGTAATGTCTCATGTCTTGGTCACTACTTTCTGTAACCAGTTCCAGGCACTTTACTGTAAATCTCCGTTTTAAGTCTGATTCCAGTGTTATGTTATTTGATATTCCAGCCGTGCTTCGGCTCGCCGTCCGCCAGTTCCATGTCACTCTCGGCCTTCAATCTTTTTACTCCTTTGTCTTTGGCAGTAAGCTGTTAACAAATTCTTGCGCCTTTGCTAATTCTTCAAATGCTTTCTCTGATCCTTCGTGGGTCACCCGTAATTTAGCGGGGTACACCAGTGCAAATCTGATCTTTCGGGCATGCAGTTCAGCACATATAGGCGCATAAGCCCTCCTCGCCGCCGCCACTCTGGCCGAATAATCTTGAAAGCAGAGCACGTTGTTCCCTTCATATTGAAGCTTTTGGCCCGATCGCATAGCTCTCAATATCGCTTGTTTATGTCCATAGTTTAAAATCTTTAGGATCACTACTCTCGGTCTGCTATTTGTATTTCTTTTCGGCCCTACTCTATGGGCCCTCTCCACTCTTAACGGCCCCAACGCAACGTTTAGCTGTAAGGCCTTCGGGAGCCACCTCTCCAGTAACTCCACCAGCTCTGAATCTCTCAGGTGCTCCGGTAATCCGATGTGACGTAAATTGTTACGTCTGGACCGATTTTCCAAGTCGTCCAGTTTTTGCTCAAGCTCGGCCATTTTTCTCACCATCTCCTCCATAGGCTTCGCCGTTTCTATAGCTTTGTCCTCCACATCACTAAGTCTCTGCTGCAGGTGGTCTAGGTCTAAGTGAAAACCGTCCAGCCGTTCATGGGCTTCTTCAGCTCTATCATATAGGGCTTGCAGCTTCTTATCTAGCGCAGCTTCTACTGCAGCGGTTACCTCCGCTGTTATCTCCGCCGTCCATGCTGAACACACCGAGGAGCAAGGTTCGTCCGCCATTTTGTTCTCCCCGCTCTTATGCTTGTCCCTGTCTTTCCTCGGTATTCTGGAGGCCATTATAGCGAATTTTGCCCAGTAAGTGTTGGTTGTCTCTTCTTTAACTTTCCGCACTGTTCCAGTCGTTTCCTCGGGTCGGATCAGGCCCTTATTTGTTCGATTAGTGAGTTTGATTCTCTGGAGGGTTGGGAGCTTCGCTTCTCAGCGACTGCTCTCTCCCATGGCACCACGTGATCTCCCTTCAGAATGAATTTAATCCATTCAGTATGGCCTTTACTGTCCAGCAGAGCACTCAAGAACTCTAATCTCTTAACTACGATTAGTAATCATGTCTATTGTTACTCCTTAGTCAAAAGACTTCAATCAGTTGATCTCCAGTCTCTTCAATTGCTTCAAAATAGAGTGGTATAACTGATAGAGCCATGTTACTTCTCTTCTGAAAGAGGAACACTGGTTTCTAGTTATGCATAGGATAATATTTAAAATTCCAGCCCTTGTATATAAAATAAATTAATCTGGTCTGTCACTTCTTTTTTCTTGGGGTTTCATACCATGTAACTTTTCTCAAATTTTATGTTCTTGATCACAAAATCTATTATCAGTACCATCATTTAGACATATAAGCCTATACTTTACTCATAATGCCATTTTCACTGAAGTGAGCTCCTCTTTATGGAACAATCTACCACAGCATCTGAGGGTGAAATCATCCTATCAGAAATTTAAGAAGGAACTTAAATATTTTCTCTTCAAAAGTCTTTACCTTCAATAACAGAGTGGCTGGGGGAGCGAGGTTCTGACGATCAGCCAGTTGGTGCATGTTGGTGACACTGTTGCTGTACTATTTCTGGCCTATGGAAATGCTTAGCTATTATTTTCTTTTACCTAATTCTTTTATTGCTTTTTAGTGTAGTTTAGATTAATGTATTAAAAAACCGCTATGACAGGCCATGTAGCAATATATCAAATCCTAAATAAAATGTATGTAAACCCTACAGGACTGGTTTTCATAGAGCACAAACCCTGGGTACTTGGAAAATAATCTCCCAGGTGCCTAAACGTTTTATCTGATTGGTCAGTGGGCAGAGATGTTTCTGTTGCTTGCAGCTGTAGGGGGAGAAAGAGGGGGGGGGGGCAGGTATACATTGCAGCTTTCTTCTTTTTAATGACCCCTGCAATGCATTAGCCATCCACATAGAGCCCACATGCCCCCCCCCCCCCCCCCCCCCCCGCTTAACCTTTACCTGCTGAAAAGAATCCACTAATCACATCCTGCCAAGCAGAATTAATTTCAGATCTGGGAAGTCCCTGTGGTGGGTTTTGCTTCCTGAAAATTGGATTAGAGAAAGTTGAAAATCGGTAAGAATGCTTAAATTAGTCAAGCAGGAGAACAAGTATAAATGCCCAGTATCTGAAGATCAAAGCAGCTTAACATGCTCTCTGGTGAAAAGACTTGTCCCCATACTGAAAGTCCAACCAAACCAAAAGGGTTTACATGTATTATATGTAGTTACTTTCTCTGTTCCTAGTGGGCTCATAATCAAAATTTTTGTACTTGGGGCAGTTGAGGGATAAGGAGCTACAGTGGGAATTGAATCCAGTTCCCCAGGTTCTCAGCACACTGCACTAACCAGTGCAAAGAAGTGCACTATACAGACATTATTCCTTCCCTATGGTGCAGTGCAGGTGGTTCACTGTGAAACGTGTTAATTGATTTTCAAATTTTGTTGTACAACATCAAAATAGAACAGCAGCATTTGGTCATAAAAATATAAGCTTTTCCATACTGGGACAGACCAAAGGTCCATCAGGCCCAATATTTTCTTTCCAGGAGTGGCCAATTCAGGTCACAAGTATCTAACAATATATCAAAAGAGTAAAATAAATTTTATGCTGCTTATCCTAGAAAAAACAGTGGATTTTTCCCAAGTCCATCTGTATAATGGATTATGGACTTTTCATTTAGGAATTTATCAAAACCTTTTTAAAACCCTGCTAAGCTAACTGCTTTTACCGTATTCTCTGGCAACAAATTCCAGAGTTCAATTAAACATTGAGTGAAGATATATTTTTGCTGGTTTGTTCTAAATTTACTACCTAGCAGCTTCACTGCATGCCCCCTAGTCTTTGTGTTTTTGGAAAAACTAAACAAGCGATTTCTGTCTACCATTTCCACACCATTCAGTATTTTATAGACATATCTCCCCTTGACTATCTCTTCTCCAAGCAGACGAGGCCTAGCGTCTTTAGTCTTTATTCATAGGAAGTCATCCCATCCCTCACATAGCTATAGTTTGGGTGCCTCTTTCTCACATTAAACGCCATCTGCCATTACCAAAGACAGATCCTCCCTCCCCCAGGTACTCTGTTATTGAAGGTATTCAAAACATCATCTGCCATTACCAGTCTCGTAAGGTCCTCTTGCAATTTTTCACAATCCTCGTATGATTTAACTACTTTGAACAACTTTCTGTCATCAGCAAATTTAATTACCTCACTGTTACTCCCATCTCTAGATCATTTATAAATATGTTAAAAAGCAGTGACCCCAGCACAGACCCTGGTGAACCCCACTATCTACCGTTCTCCTTTGAGAATACTGATAATTTAACCATAGGCGTAGTTTGACTGTTTCATTTGGGGGGGGCAAAGAATGGGCGGAGCATATTAGCATATCATTTGCATATATACATATGCAAATGAATATGCTAATGTGGAGGAAGGAATTGAAATTTACAGGCAAAATATCACAGATGCACATTTCAAAAAGCTGACACATTTCAATTAATAAATTATGAATAAAATACTTTTATCTACCTTTGTTGTCTGATCATTTAGTTTTTCTATTCGCTTTGGTCCCAGTGTCTTCTTTCCAGTAGGCTTCCCTCTGCTCCCCACCCTCCCAGTCCCATCCATCTCTTGCTCCTTCCCTCTGCTGTGCCTGACCTCTCCCAATCCCATCCATCTCTTGTTCCTTCCCTCTGCTCCCCACCCCTCCCAGTCCCATCCATCTCTTGCTCCTTCCCTCTGCTCCCCACCCCTCCCAGTCCCATCCATCTCTTGCTCCTTCCCTCTGCTCCCCACCCCTCCCAGTCCCATCCATCTTCTGTTCCTTCCCTCTGCTCCCCACCCCTCCCAGTCCCATCCATCTCTTGCTCCTTCCCTCTGCTCCCCACCCCTCCCAGTCCCATCCATCTTCTGTTCCTTCCCTCTGCTCCCCACCCCTCCCAGTCCCACCATCTCTTGCTCCTTCCTTCTGCTCCCCACCCCTCGCAGTCCCATCCATCTCTTGCTCCTTCCTTCTGCTCCCCACCCCTCGCAGTCCCATCCATCTCTTGCTCCTTCCCTCTGCTCCCCACCCCTCCCAGTCCCATCCATCTCTTGCTCCTTCCCTCTGCTCACCATCCCTCCGTCCCATCCATCTTCTTCTCCTTCCCTCTGCTGTGCCTGACCTCTCCCAATCCCATCCATCTCCTGGTCCATCCCTCTGCTCCCCACCCCTCCCAGTCCCATCCATCTCTTGCTCCTTCCCTCTGCTCCCCACCCCTCCCAGTCCCATCCATCTCTTGCTCCTTCCCTCTGTTCACCATCCCTCCGTCCCATCCATCTTCTGCTCCGTCCCTCTGCTGTGCCTGACCTCTCCCAATCCCATCCATCTCCTGGTCCATCCCTCTGCTCCCCACCCCTCCCAGTCTCATCCATCTCTTGCTCCTTCCCTCTGCTCCCCACCCCTCCCAGTCCCATCCATCTCTTGCTCCTTCCCTCTGCTCACCATCCCTCCATCCCATCCATCTTCTGCTCCTTCCCTCTGCTGTGCCTGACCTCTCCCAATCCCATCCATCTCCTGGTCCATCACCTCTGCTCCCCACCCCTCCCAGTACCATCCATCTTCCCTCTGCTCCACACCCCCCCCCCCCCCCCCCCGCGAGGTCCAAGATGGTGACTCCGTTTACCTCCTCTCTTCCTCCCTCCCTCCGGCGCAGGCAACAGTCTTCAGCTTTTTCAGCGTTCCTGGCAGCGGTAGCGATGTACACGCTGCCTTCGGTCTGCCCCGGAAGCCTTCTCTTCAAGTTCCTGTTCCCACCTATGCGGGAACAGTAACTTGAAGAGAAGGCTTTGGGGCAGAGCCGAAGGCAGCGTGTACATCGCTACCGCTGCCAGGAACGCTGAAAAAGACTGCTGCCTGCGGCGGAGGGAGGGAGGAAGAGAGAGGGGTAGACGGACACGCTCCTCTCCGTCCGCTACTCCGCTTAGCTTCCCTGCCCTCTCTGTCTGCGTCCCGCCTTCCTCTGACGTCAGAGGAAGGCGGGACGCAGACAGAGAGAGCAGGGAAGCCAAGCGGATGGAGAGGAGCGCGTGCGTGCATGTGTTTTTTTTTTAACTAATCGCACGGCGGCGCCTCGTCGTCGTTTGGGGGGGCATTGCCCCCCCTCGCCCTCCCCAGTCTACGCCTATGAATTTAACCCTACTCTCTGTTTTCTATCTTTTAACCAGTTCTTGTAGGACACTACCTCCTATCCCATGACTTTCTAATTTCCTCAGGATTCGTTCATGTGGTACTTTGTGTACCTGAATTTTCAAAAGACATTTGACAATGTTAAGGGCTCACATTTATCCATATGTTTTATTTACCTCTTCAAAGAAATGTAGCAACAGTGCTTGCAATTTTAAGTGCTGGGAATCTGTGGTGGTTCCAACAGGTGCACCGCAGTGTTGCTATGGCAACCTGTTGCAACAGCTTTGGATTCAGTGGAGCCAATTATGTGTTGCTGTGGATTGTAGGATCTTTTAACTGACCAGAACTATATGAATGTAGAGTATTGTAATGGAAGTATAATTAGAAAATGATGATGAAAGCATTTGTTTTTTCTGAGATTGGTTTAATCCTTCCAGTGTAGTAAGGGTTTCAAATAATTTCATATCCTCACTTTAGGATGGGAAACTGTGGTATGGGTTCTCTAATTCTCAGCAAATAGGTCAACAAGAAACTGTCCTCGGCTCACCGCTCAAATTGAGTGTTTCATATTAGCCAAACACAGGCAGAGGAGACACTAAGATGTTCCAAAAGATTAACGGGGGACATTATCAATGTGGTATGCTGTTAAATCAGATTATTTAGTTGGGTTATTTTAGCACAGGGACTCATTGCATAGAATAGAACCCTGTGTTAAAATAATCTGACTAGTCATAAAATAACCTGATTTAACAGCAGCTTACATTGATAACTGCTCCCCCCCCCCCCCCCCCCCAGGTCCTCTGTATCTGCACATGCTTTTGGATATCCCTTGAAAGGAATTCACTCAAAAAGTGAGCTACCTTGCTGGATCAAACTGCCGACTTAATATGTAAATTAAAAATATGGCAACTTCAGTAGACGTCCCTAATCTTCAACCCTAATCTGTAACAGCTGCTAAAACTAGGTGTTTTGCCCTGAAATTACATTTATGCTGAGGGGAAGGAGAAGCAGCACACTCATCTGTTACTAATTCTGCAGCATTAGAAAAGAAATTCCTCCCCAGTGTGGCAGGGGCGTATCTGGCAGTAGGGGGGGGGGCAGGGCCAGAGGAAGGGGGCACATTTTAGCCCCCCCCCCGGCACCACCGACCCCCCCCCCCCCCGCCATTGCCAGAGACTCTCTCCACCTCCTCTCCCGCCGTCAACCCTCCCCCGCTAACGTTGTTTACCTTTGCTGGCAGGGGACCTCAACCCCCGCCAGCCGAGGTCCGCTTCCGCCTGCTTTTAAAAATAATTCTTCAGCTGGCGGGGGACCCAACCCCCGCCAGCCGCCGAGGTCTTCAAAGTTCTTGTTCGTCGTCCTCCTCCGTCCGTGGCCATGCTGTACGCTGTTGATTCGGAGTCTGACGTGGTGCAACGTCAGACTCCAAATCAACAGCGTACAGCATGGCCACGGACGGAGGAGGACGACGAACAAGAACTTTGAAGACCTCGGCGGCTGGCGGGGGTTGGGGTCCCCCGCCAGCTGAAGAATTATTTTTAAAAGCATGCGGAAGCGCACCTCGGCTGGCGGGGGTTGGGGTCCCCTGCCAACAAAGGTAAACAACGTCAGCGGGGGAGGGTTGGCGGCGGGAGGGGGGCCAAGGCGAAATCTGCGGGGGCCCAGGCCCCTGTGGCCCCATGCAGATATGCCCCTGCAGTGTGGTGATTGGCATTTTTCATTGGTGTAGCTGCCCCATCATATCCAAGAATATCCTTCTCCTCAGGAAAATAGTCTCTAATTTTTTCTGAACTTATTTAGTAGTATTTTAGCCATAATAGAGTTTGCTAACGATGTTCAGAATGTTTATTTATTATGTACAGAGATTTTAATATACTGCCTATCACAAGGTGGTACTTCTAAGTATTTTAGAAATTATTGTATAATAAAATGGAGGGAGACAGAGAACAGAAAAGAAAAGAGAGGAAATAGAAAGAAACAAGAAAAGCAAAGGTCAGAACTGTAGGTCTACTTCATGCAGAAACTAACCAGAAGGGGAACGTGGTTCAAGGAATCACTTGTGCAAGTGGGGAGACTATGATTAAATAGAGACCAGGAGGATGGGGGTGGGGGGAACTTAGGTGAGTAACCCCCTCCCCTTTTACAAAACCGCACTAGCAACTGCTGGTGCGGTAATGCTGACACAGCTTTGTAAAAGGGGGGTTAAATTTCTGCAATGATGGTTCACATCTAAAGTTTAGAGGAAGAGAATTTCACAAATGAGGTCCAAAGTAGCTGAAAGCATTGTCTGATTATGAATATTAGGGCCATTGTGAAGAGCATAAGGCACATGTGAGAGTGTTTAAGTAAAATACAACTTTCTTTGAAGATGGTGAAAAATATTATGCCTTGATTTTAAAGGATGCCCCTTATAGCTGTGTTGGTTAAAAGATCACCTGCAAAAATTCTAAAGAGTGTTTGATAAATTTGCTGAGTGTAATTAGATTTCATGTTAAAGCGGATTTCTTTATAATGTAAATATCCCTCATTTAGACAGCTCTTCAGCATACTTAAGCCTCGGCATCCCCTTTATTAGCTTAATGGACCTTTATTCCCTTCCCTTTTCTTACATTTGGATATCCTGTTGGGGGACTGGTTTCCAAAACTTAACCCTGAGATCCAAATATAGTCTGTTAAAATGTCATTATATATTGGGAGGTTGATATCTTCATTCTTTGTATTTACCCTTCACTTAATTCATGCCAACCTTCTCACAGCTGTGACTGCTGCCTCTTGGCTTTGCTCTGTCATTCCCAGTTTATCTACATGCCATATATAGTATGCTTATCAGGAAAATGGCATCTGCTGGCGATTGGCAGTATGTGCATGTGTACACCAGCTCACATGCACTGCACATCCCATCAAGGGGCATGTCCATCTGATTCCTGTGGCATATGGGACAGGGAAACTCCTGTTTGCACTTCAAAAAAAAAAGGGTTGCAGGGGTGATGGGGAAAATGCAGGATAGTGAGCCTGACACCAGTGCCAGGCAAAATAATAGAAAATATTATAAAGATTAAAATTATTGAACACACAGACAAACATGGTTTAATGGACAAAGTCAACAAGGATTTAGCTAAGGGAAGTCTTGCCCTGCCTATCTGCGACATTGAAGAATGGAATAAACATGTGGATAAAGGGGAACCAGTTGATGTAGCCTATCTAGATTTTCAGAAACCTTTTGACAAAATCCCTCATGATCTATAGAAACACCTCATTTTGAACATATTTCACTTGTCTTGAAAAAAATTGCATTGGCTCCCTGTTGTGTAGAGAATTTGGTTTAAAGTTTTGGCTTTGATTATTAAAACTTTGCATGACTGTATTCCCTTGTGGGTGAGGACTGCCTTAATGATTTATAGAACAGGACAGGCTTTAGATTCTGTAGACAAGGATCGCTTTGATGTTCCTTCTTTTCAGGTCATCAGATTAGATCAGCGGTTCTCAACCAGTGTGTCATGGGCTGGCACACAGAGCAGCCTTTTTTTTTTCAGTTTATAATGTAGCACCTCTCTCTTATCTTTGTTCCTCTCCTTCCCCCTCCCCCACAAGTCCAGCGCCTCTTTGTCGTCCTGTCTCAAAGCCCCCAGTCCACCAAACCTGAGTTTTCCACTGGTACCAGCAGCAGTAACACGCTGCTTGGGCCAACCCAGATCCTTTCCTCTGCAGCATCCTGCCTGCTTGTAAACAGAAGTTATGTCAGAGGGATCAGACGCTGCAGAAGAGAGGGTTCAAGTTGGCCCGAGCAGCCTGTTACTGCTGTCGGTACCAACGAATAACTCAGGTTTGGTGGACCAAGGGTGCTGAGGGAGAACAAGGAACAGTTGCCGGTCACGGGAGGGAAGGGAGGGGTGCTGGACCAATAGAGGGGAGATGTAGAAAGGCAGAGCGAGAGGTGCTGGACCTGTGTGGGGAAGGGCGAGATGCTAAATCTTGGTGAGGGAACAAGGGAGAGAAGGGGGAAATGTCAGACCATGAAGAGTGGGGGCTGAGGAGAGGGGCACATGCAAGACCATACAGGGTGGGTAGTGGGTACATGTCAGACCTTGGGGGGTAGGAGCTGGGGAGAGAGAGACACATGTCAATCCATGGAGGGTGGGGGTTGGGGACGGGGGCACATGTCTGACAATGAAGGTGGGGCTTTGGTGGCTGAGAACAGGGGTACATATCAGACTTTGGAGGGTGTAGCTTTGGGGGCAGGGGAGAGGGGTGCATGTCAGACTATTGTGGGAGGGAGAGAATGAGTATGAGAGAGAAGCTGGACTGCACGGGAAGGGGAAGAAGTGGCTACACAGACCCCGATGCCATGCTCTTTCTTGGGTTCTGTAGGCAGTAAACCACACTTAATAGACTTTCACTTTTGGTGCACGATTGGCTGCCTACGCAACCTGGGAAGGAGCAGGGCATTGGGATTTTTGTAGCCACATCTGCTGCCAGACTGAGTTTTCTATGGTTGCCTTCCCCTCCAAAACACTGCCTTACTGAACATTGAAGATACACTTTTTAGGCGGTGGGGAGGGAGGGGGGACATGGAGTTGCTGCACCATAGAGGTGGAGGGACTGCTGCACTACAGGGTGGAAGGGAAGAAGGAACAAAGAAATGCTGAACCATAGGGGTGGAGGAGATAGAGAGGTGAGCAGGATGGGGAGATGCTGGGCTACAAGTGTCGGTGGAGAAAGAGAGAGGAAATACTGGGCTACAAGAGTGTAAGAAGGAAGAGGGAGGGAAGATGCTTAGCATGGTGAAAACATGAGAAAGACCGTGGAGGTTGTCAGGGAGATGAGTGAGAAGAGAATGGTGAGTAAAGAGGGTAGAAATGTAGTAATAGGAAGTGAGTGAAAGAGGACACAGTAGGAGGAATGAGACAGGAGAGCTGGAGGATGAGAAGAGGAGATGGAAAGTTGATGGGCAAATTAAATATGGGTGGAGGACTGAAGAGTGAGAGGGTGAACTTTGAGTGGGCAGACAGAAAACAGAGAAAGAGGAAATTTGTCAGAGATGATGTATTAAGGAAATGGAAGAAGAGAGGAGGAAAGTAGAGAGAGAGCAAATGGACAGCACCCACTGGAAAGAGAGCAGAAGGCAGACAAGAATGCAGAAAAGAGAAACTGGATCAACATACTTGGGGAAATAAAATGTCCAGATTGCAAAGGTAGAAAAACTTATTTTGTTTTGAATTTATTAGGTAGCATATGTTAGCTTTGGAAAATGTGCATCATGGATGATGCAAGGTTCCACATTAGGAGTCACCACCCAAGAAAAAGATCTAGGTGTCATCGAGGACAGTGTTGAAATCTTCTGCTCAGTGTGCATCATATTGCTATAATTCGTATTGATCTTCTCAATGTACTTCTCTTTGTACTTGTTCATATTATATTTTATCTGCCATTCGGATGCCCAGCCTTGAAAGGTCCTCCTGCTATTTCTCAAAGTTGACATGCGATTTAATAACTGAATAATTTTGTGTCATCTGCAAATTTAATCATCTCATTCGTCATTCCCATTTCCAGATCATTTATAAATATGTTGAAAAGTACTGGGCCTTGTAGTGAACCTTGTAGCTCTCCACTATTCACCCTCTTCTGTTGAGCGAACTGGCCATTTAATTCTACCCTCTGTTTTTTGTCTTTTAACCAGTTCCAAATACACACTAGAACATTGCCTCCTATCCCATGGATTTTTAATTTCCTCAGGAGTATCTCAGTTATTGATTTTATTTAGTTAGGAAATTCTTATATCTCACTTATTTAAAAATCAAGGCAGCAAACAATCATGACATGTATTATTTGAAGTAATTATGTATAAATTTAACAATACAATCATCAATCATTCAAAACATTGCAGAGTTTCATATTTCTAATGCCTTTCTCCAACTTATGCATAGGCTTTCTGAAAGAAATAACCCTTCAATTGCTCCCTAAATGTAAGCAGAAGTGAAATAGGATGCAAATTATCTGGCAGCACATTCCACAGAATTAGTTCTGTTATCATAAAGAGAGACTCTTACTAATCATCTAATCCAGTGGTTCTCAACCTTTTTTCAGTTGAGGTACACCTGGCGGACAATGCTCACATACATGACACACTTCATACATGACCCTCAAGGCCCTTTAGTCTGATACAGTATGGCAGTTCTTTTGAATTAATGAAAATGTGCCTTGCATCCAAAAAAGCAAACAGAATGTTAATAATTATTAGGAAATGAATAGAGAATAGAACAAAGAATATCATAATGCTTCTGTTGCTCCATAATTAACTGTACCTTGAGTGTTGTGGTGCATTTCTGGTCGCTGCATTTTACAAAAAGGTGTAGTGGAATTAGAAGGGCAAGCAAAATGATCAAGGGGAAAGAACGACTCTCATATGTGAAAAGCCAAAAGAGGCTAGGCCATCTTTCCCTTGGAGAAAAGATGGCTGAGGGGAGATATGATAGAGGTCTATAAAATAATGAGTGGAGTGGAATGGGTAAACACAAATCATTTATTTACACTTTCAAAAAGTACAAACATAAGCTTTGCCATACTGGGATAGACCGAAGGTCCATCAAGCTCATCATCCTGTTTCCAGCAGTGGCCAATCTGGGTCACAAGTACCTGGCAAGATCTCAAAACAGTACAATACATTTTATGCTGCTTATCCTAGAAATAAGCAGTGGATTTTCCCCAAGTCCATCTTAATAATGGCTTATAGACTTTTGTTTTAAGAAGTTATGCAAACCTTTTTTAAAACCCCACTAAGCTAACTGCTTTTAACACATTCTCTGGCAACAAATTCCAGAGTTTAATTACACGTTGAGTGAGGAAATATTTTCTCCGATTTGTTTTAAATTTACTACTTTGTAGCTTCATTGTTTGCCCACTAGGTCTAGTATTTTTTTTGAAAAAATCAACAGGCGATTCACATCTACCCATTCCACTCCACTCATTATTTTATAGACTTCTATCATATCTCCCTTCAGCCATCTTTTCTCCAAGCTGAAGAGCCCTAGCCGCGTTAACCTTTCCACATAGAGAAGTCATCCCATCCCCTTTATCATTTTCATCACCCTTCTCTGTACCTTTTCTAATTCCACAATATCTTTTTTGTGATGCGGTGTCCAGAATTGCACACAGTATTCAAGGTGTGGTCACACCACAGAGAGATAGAGAAGTATTATAACAGCCTCATTTTGGTTTTCCATTCCTTTCCTAATAATACCTAACATTCTTTTTGCTTTCTTAGCTGCCGCACACTGAGCAGAGGGTTTCAACGTATCATCATTGATGACATGCCATGAAATTATATAGTGATACATTTAAAACAAATAGTTTATTGTTTTATTATTATTGGGCCCGATATTCAACCGCCGGTGGGTGGCGCTTTATCTGCTTGCCACCGGTGTTAAACCTGGATATTCAGTGCCAGACCATTTCCGGCAACCAGCATTGAATATCTGGTATTTTTGTGGCTGCTAAATACTTACCCTGTTAAGTCGATATTCAGCGATTGACTAGTTCAATTATAGCGGTCAAAGACAGGACTGCTACTTATGCGGTCCAATTTAACTGCTAATCTTATCCACTCTGGCCTGAATACCTTACTATTATTATGTTTATTATTTATTTATTTATTGCATTTGTATCCCACATTTTCTCACCTATTTGCAGGCTCAATGTGGCTTACAGAGTTTTGTTATGACATAGTCCTTACAGTTGTAATATTCTTCTTACAGGATTTTTGTAATGTGTTTTTTTTTTTTTTTACTATGTAAGCCGCATTGAACCTGCTGTGTGTGGGAAAGTGTGGGATACAAATGTAATAAATAAATATCCACATCTAGCCAGATAAGTTGCACAATATATCCGGTTTAGCGGTAGGCAACTGGTTATCTCCCGCCAAACGTTCGTGGTTAGCCGCAGAAATGCTATTTAACCTGTCAGTGGCTGTTTCTGACTGATGATTAAATAGTGCTGAATATTGGGGGGGATTGTGTCTTCTTGAGCCAGATAGCACACAAGGCAGACAAATACATCTCCCTCACTTGTCTGTCTTATGTTTCATCAACTTCTTCTGACTAATTGATATCCTGCCCAGTGAGGCCTTTTTTCAGTTGTTTGATGCCACGTCTGTCTTGCCCTTCCTGGACCTCTTTTCTCTTCTGGTATCCAGTTCATGATTTGCCTTGGTATGCAAGATACATCCATTCTCTGTAGGTGTCCAAAACTGTGTACGTCACTGTTGTGTATTATCTTACTGGTGGCTGTTTAGTTGTCTCTCTTATTGATTCAGTTTTAACCTTACCTTGCCACTTGACATGTAGGATTCTGTTATAGCTGCTTGAATCAAGTTTTGGAGAGTTTTCATTAACTGGCCAGATTTCTGTACCATATAACAGAATGGGTATCACAATACTATTGTACACATGCTTTTCATTTGAGGAATTAGCTTCTTTTTGTCCCAAATCTCGTCTGTTCACGACTGATACTGCTATTATTACCAGTTCTAATTTTCATGTCTTTTTCAGTGTTGTTGTCTTCTGTCACCAGACTTTGTAGTTGAGTTCTGGCACTTTTCTAGTTACAACATCCTTTAATTTGATTGCTCAATTATTTATTTATTTATTACATTTGTATCCCGCGCTTTATCAGCTGTGTTCCAGAGATTAATTGTATGCTGAGTGAAAAAAAATTCTTCTATTTGTTTTATGCTCATGAAGTTAATGTCTTTAAAACAAATAGGAGAAAATATTATTTTACTTAATATATAGTTAAGCTCTAGAACTGGTTGCCAGAAGATTTGTTAAAAACAGCTAGTATAGCTAGTTTTTAAAAAAGGTTTGGATACATTCCTGGAGGTAAAGGTCATAAACTGCTATTAAGGTAGACCAGGGGAAAGCCACTGCCTATCCCTGCATGGAATCTCACTACCTTTTGGAATTCTGCCAGCTGCTTGTGGCCTGGCTTGGCTACTGTTAGAAGCAGGATTCTGGACTAGATGAACTTTTGGACTGACCCAGTATGGCAATTCTTAGGTTTTTTTAGCAGATTATCTTTGGCTCGGTAGGCTGGCGCAGGCAACCGTAAGAGCACAACAGCAGGAAAGGGGGAGACAGCTGTACTGAGGAGAGAGGGCATACAGGACACTGGGACTGCCACAAATGTTCAGCAGTTGTCTGCTAGTTAATCAATGTGCCCATGTTTCCCCCCCCCCCCCCTGATTAGTGTTAGCAAGTTTGGCCTCATTCAGTATGTAGTGCACCTGTCTAGTCTGCTGTCACAAATGCATTACTCTGCCCTTATTCACCTTAAATCTCATTTGCCAGTTAAATTAATTTTCCAAAAGCAGTTAAATCTTTCTGTAAAATCAGTGAGTCAACTAACGGTGGAAAGTATTATAAACAAAATTTAGGCCCCAAGTAAAAAGTTTTAGCAGACAGGGAAATGTATTTTTTTTTTTGTCTTGCATTTTCTTTTTCTCTTGGATATTTTCCTCTTTATTTTTAACTATTTTTTTCCTGTGTTTTTACTTTTATTTTTCCTCTTTCTATTTCTCTGGTTCTAAGCACCCTCTCTCCTGGTATTCTCTTCCACCATGGCCTAGCAGTAGGGCTTCACTTATAGCAGTTACCACCAAGTCCTCTCCCCAGCTGACCTGCTGGTGGCAGTTCCTACAATATCTTCTCTCTAACCCTGCCAACAGTAGCAACCAATGCTTTCTGGCTTTTTCACTGGCAGCTGTAACAACTCACACTCCCTGAGCTGGCTCATACTCTACCCATATTTGTTCCTTTGGATGCTAGTACCCAAATTCTAAGCAGATGTCTGGGAATTTTTCAGTCCTGATTATAATGTAACAGATTTAGGCGTCCTTTTACTAAAATTAATTAGATTTTTCGCTTACCGTGCCTTAACACAAGAAATTAATGAGCAATAAGTGAAAAATTAACGCTTCAGCAGAGGAGTCAAGATGACGCCCTAGAGAGCAGGCCTGCACGGAGCTCTTTTCTGCTATTCTGTCATGCCTAAGAGAAGGCCAAGGAAACCTGCCTTCCCAGCTGGGATGGGCTGCAGTACTCCATCGTATATTCAACAGAAGATTGAAGTATTTACCTTGCACACTCCATCATCCAGGGTAGTCCCGTTGCGGGTGGAGGAAGGTGAACAAATGTCCTCGCCACTCCTGGGAAGTAGTGTTTCGCAATCCCCCCAGGAGAGAGAACTACTAGATAACCCTGCATTGTAACAACAGAGAGTAGCTGGTTCCAGCAGCTGTGGTAGTGGCTGTACTGCTCTGTGGTCATCAGGAGTACTGGGTCCTGTGTCTTAGGATGGCACTTGCCCTACAGGAGGATCCCCAGTCATTTTAGACACCATAACGAGTGACCCGATGGAGGCAGACAGTTCTCCGGCCATTGGTGCCCACTTGGACCAGCTTTACCCACAATGTTTGAACCTATAAGACCTGCTTCATTTACTCTTGAGGAAATACGGAAAACAATCATTTCCCTGGGCCAGGCAATAACATCACAGATGGCTGCACATGCTGGTAAGATCTATGCTTTGGACACAGTTTTGATTCTTGACTAACTTTAGTTCAGAATTCTTCAGAAACTGTGTCTACTACTGTGTAACGTTTGGACGTTTGGCTTGGTTAAAGGACAAACTAATTTAGAGATGAAATGTGAGAACTTGGAGAACCAGATACGGAGGTGTAATCTTCGCTTGATAAATTTTCCCCATATACCTGGAGTTTCAGCTCAAGATATGTTTAAACATTATGCTACTGAAATGTTGCATGTGCCATTGTAATCTATGCCACTTGTTTCTAGAGCTTTCTATTTGCCTTCTTTTAAGAAGAAAATGGGTGCGGAAGGATTTGACCAGCTTTCTGCTATTTCTCGAGACAGTCTAAATTTGACTGCTTTTTTAGAGTCATCTAAAGAATAGCTGGTCATTTTATATACATTGGTGGTTACTATGATATTGGACTATGATCATGATTGGATTATAAAGTTATATTTTAGGCAGATGGAGACTATCTTTTGTACCTTGAAAGTTAGAATTTTTCCTGATATGGCAAAGACAACTCAGAAACGTTGCAGTTTCTTCTAATGCGACCACGTGTTTTGGTCATTGGACCACTTTTTTGTTAAAATTCCCTTGCAGATATTTGACAAGATATAAGGTATCTTTTATTTTCTTTGAACCCTTTCAAGTTGTGTTGTTTCTGAGTAATAAGATTGTGGTTCAGGGACAAGTTGTCGCTTCGGTGACCTCTGAGCAGCAGCCTTGAGACACCTGGCATGTTCTCTATTAAGTGATTTTGATATTCTGCTCTCTGGGGGATATTTCCTTTTCGAGGTGATTGTTTTATTTCCCTAGATTGTTAAATCTCTTTTCTCCTCCTCTCTTTAATTGTATTTTCTTAATTGTTTAGTTTATTTCTCTATGGCCACTTATTTTTCTTGTTTCAAGAATTTCTTGAATGTATATTTTGGAAATTCAATAAGGATTAAAATTTAATGAAATAAAATTAACGCTGCAGTTATTGGGGGGGGGGGGGTGTCAGCACGTGGAATTGCAGTTTGTACTTCACACCCATTCTACACCCTTGCCTCACCTGGTTGCCACCCCTGACTCAAAATTCCTTTAATGGGCACATTAGCATGCGCTAATTGTAAAAATAATGTGAAAGCTATTATAGAAGTGGTGTCCAACATGTGGCGTATGCTGCCCCAGAATGCCTCCATTGCAGCCCTCAAACAGATGGGAGAAGTAGTCTACAATCCACCGCGGTCTGCATCCTCTCACTCTCAGCTCCGTCTACCCGACCCTCTCAGCCCTCTGAACTTGCTTTTAGTGCTGCCATGCTGAAGGCATAATGCTGCTTCTCACCTGTCCGAATCTTTTCTATTTAGCATCCTGTTTGGAAACAGAAAGTTCTGTCAGAGTAGGCAGGGCACTACAGAAATTGGCGCTAAGTGTGGTTCTGTAAACGGCGGCAGCAGCCAGGAAGGAGTGTTTGCTGGAGGGTAGGGTGTTTCCTGTTAGCACACTGCCATTTTGAACATGGAGCACAAAACTATAGTAGAGACAGGTGAAAACAATGATCCCTTGAGCTGTGTAATTGGCATTGAGAATCCTCTGGCATCGAACATCAGAACTGGTGACGTTTTCTTTCCATAGTGAAAGCAGTCAGTTTTCTACCAAAACAGAACATCTCTTTTCACATAGTCACATCAGTCCATCAAGTGTTCATATTTATCTGCTTATCTTTGCCTGAGTGCGATCCTTCAGTCTTTCAGATATGGTGAGATTCACTGCTTAAAGCAGAAGTCACCATGTGGAATTACCAGAAAACTATAAGACTGTTCTTTAACTTCTCCTTTTGTGACTTAGAGAGAAAATGAAAGAGATATCCCGTACCAAAAACAGTTGCAAGTTGTGAGGTCTTCTTTTTTTTTTTTTAATTTAAAAATATGTAGAGTGGTTCTGATGTCATTTTTCTTCTTTCTCTAGATATTTATTATATGAACGAAGGGACAGATGATATAAATTCACTGCCTGTGGTCGGTATTCTTGCTTTGTACGTCAGCTCTGTGATACAGTGCCAAGAACTTTACTGATTAGTCTTCAGCACTCAAAATGGTTAAATCTGTCCGAAGTGTGAACAGAATGTGTCATCACTCTGCATTCCCAGAGTCACACTGGGCTCTGTTTTGAAGTAATTATTGCCATAGGCACAGCATAGGGAATAGCCTTTGAAAACTCAAGCATGCTAAATTATCGTTCTGTGGAGGGAGCATAGAAGAGACATTGAGGTTTTGTCAAAAAGTCATTGAAAAATTGTCTGGAAAGGAACTTTGACACTTGAATCTGATTACATGTTTAGGAGTCTCTACAAAGAGACTGAGCTCATAATTTGTATTTCTCTAAAGTAGAGCGGAAGCACCAAATTCATTCACTAAAATTAAAATGAGTAAACAGAAATCCAGTAACTGCAGGGCTGGCCCTACCACAATATTGGCTGTGTCCACCAAGGGTGACAGAAATGTGGGGGTGCACCTGTGTGGTGTTTCTGCACAGCCCTAAAACAAAGGCATAGCAGCCAGTCCAAGGTCTTGAACAGATATGCATATTCAAGGCCTGCCATGTTGGCCTCCTCCAAACAGGAAAGTCCCATGCCAGCTTTTCTCGCTTTCCTTTAGAGTTGGCTGGTGGAGGATGGCAGTGACAGCAGAAACAGAACAGGGGAGATGCTGGACACATGGGGGGAGTGTGGTAAAGGGAGAAGCTGATCTTCTAAGAAGGGGAAGTAAAGGGAGATGCTAGACTATGGAGAGGTAGGGAGGGGGAGATGCTGGACAGAAGGACAAAGAGCACGAGCCGCCCTTTGGGGGTGAAGGGTGCATTGCTGAAGGTGTCAGATACCCTTGAGCTGGCCCTGGTAAACTAATTCTGTAGATGGTACCATTATTAAGGGAATAGATGTTTAATTGGCTAGTAGCATTAACAGATCTTCCTGTAGTAGTTTACCAAATTTGACTACCTTTGTTCAGCAGCTCGTTTAGGGTCATCTAGAGCTTCTGTCTGAAGGCCAACTGCTTGAAAGCTATATCCTCACTTCAAAACTTAAAAGTGGCAATAAAACACTTCAGAAACAAGTGTACCAGTTTGAAGCCCACCCCCTCAACCATGAGGCACTCTTCTAAAACTGTTACCTACATAATATTTAGAGTACCAGTAGTTCTAAAGCTATTCCTGTGGGGCAGGGGTAGGCAACTCCAGTCCTCGAGAGCCACAGGCAGGTCAGGTTTTCAGGATATCCACAATGAATATGCATGAGATAGATTTACATACCATGGAGGCAGTGCTTGCAGATCTATCTCCTGCATATTCATTGTGGATATCCTGAAAACCTGACCTGCCTGCAGCTCTCGAGGACCGGAGTTGCCTACTCCTGCTTTGGTGGATTGGTATGCTCTCTGACAAATGTAATATTAGTCTCCCATTCTGCACTGGGAAATCGATGCAGTTCTACAGAGCAATGCTTCATTATATTTCTTTTAAGGTTTTATAACACCTGTTGGTTTGAACTTTTGTTTCCCAGTTATTGGTTCTGTAAGGTTTTGTTGTTGTTGTTGTTTTAGTGAAACAAGATATTGCAAATATATGACTGTGAATCAAACATAATATACTGGCAAAAGTCCCTCCAGAGCTACTGTAATCATTCATTCAGAGCTGGATTGGTGATGTCTTTCAATGCAAAAAAAGCAGTGGGACTGTTCGGTGCAGACAGGCCAGCGGAGAGCAGGAGTTACGGGAGAAGAGGAGCTGGATCAGGGAGCAGAGTGACTGTTCTGTGTTCTGCTGTTGGTGTCCTCCCCAGGGGCGTATCTGCGTGGGGCCACAGGGGCCTGGGCCCCCGCAGATTTCGCCCTGGACCCCCCTACTGCTGCCGTGGGTACCTTTGCTGGCGGGGGACCCCAACCCCCACCAGCCGAGGTCCGCTTCCTCCTGCCGCTGCGAGGTTTTTTAAGTTCATCGGGATTCGTCCTCCGTCACTCTGTGCTGCTGTTCAAAGAAGCTGCTAGCTGAATGCAGTTTCGGACTGAGTCTGACGTCGCTGCTGCACGTTGTACATGAGTCTGACGTCCTGCACGTACAACGTGCAGCAGCGACGTCAGACTCAGTCCGAAACTGCATTCAGCTAGCAGCTTCTTTGAACAGCAGCACAGAGTGACGGAGGACGAATCCCGATGAAGAACTTAAAAAACCTCGCAGCGGCAGGAGGAAGCAGACCTCAGCTGGTGGGGGTTGGGGTCCCCCACCAGCAAAGGTACCCACGGCGGGGGGGGGGGGGGGGGGTCGGAAATGGCGGCGGCTGGGGGGGGCTATAATGTGCCCCCTCACTTTGGCTTCGGCCCCCGCTACCGCCGACTTTCAGATACGCCCCTGGTCCTCCTTCTTTTCCTCTTTGCTGTAGCTTCCTTGGAAGAGAAGGGCTGGAGCAGAATACCCCCCCCCCCCCCCCCACTGCTCTGCAGTCTGAAAAGAAGTGGTAGAACTGCCTTCCAGGCAGCTCTTCCAAAATTTATCTTGTCTTTGAAGAAGTCCATTTGATGGGAACATCAGTTAAGCAGACCACAGTATACAGTGGCTCCTAATTCGGAGACGGGAGGTCAGGGTGAGTTTTTCTCCCCTGAGTTTGTGCTTATTTTACATAAAGCCTTCATGCTGAAAAGAGCTCTGCCGCTGATGTCTGACACTGCGTTGCTACCTGGTTCCCCTCTGACTGATGATGGCCCGGGGCTGATGTCAGACGTGGATTCCCCTGAGTGTTAGATGCACGCTAAGCATAGACGGGTAAATTCCCCGTCAGAGAGTGGCGCACCCCCCTTCCCCCTCTCCCCCCCCCCCCCCCGTGGTCGGGCTGTGGGGACTCTGAGGGATCTGGCAGGCCTTCGTGGTCTGAGGAGCCAGAGGAAGGTGCCGGTTTGCTACTGGATCTGGATGATCCCACTGCGGTTTGGATTTTCCACCGCGATGAGCTGCCAGCACTTATCTCTGATGTCTTACAGGCCCTCTCTATTGATGATCCTGTTAAAGGCGAGGCCTCCTCTGGTAATCCGAGGATGGCGAGTACTAAGAAACCTGCTCGAGCCTTTCCTTTGCATGACTCCATCGAAGAGCTTATTTCTGCTCAATGGGCTGACCCTGAGGGGCCCTTGAAAGTGGCCAGGGCGATGGGGCATCTTTACCCTCTAAAGGAAAGAAAATTACCAAGGTAAGAACCTAATTTTCCCTCATGCAAGTGGCATTCCCCATAGTCGTTTGCCACTTGGTAATTGCTTATAGGAGACTCTTTACCTTTACCTAGTTATGATGGATAAGAGAGGAGAGGACAGAAGTGGAATGTGGCAGTGGGTTTTAATTCAGCTTGTCATTCTGAAATATCCTCGTCTACACTGGACCCACATACTTCCATGTGCACATAACATCCATGCATGCCACAAAATATTTCTGTCCACAGCTGGGCTGTGGAAGGTAGTGGAAAGGTTTCAAGAATGATATGAGTAGCAGAAGTGGATGGGGCTATAAACAAGGGTGTAACAGCTATTATGGTAAACTTTAACCCACATTTTTTCATCCAGTTATCCTCAGGAGGAATGGTTGAAACATAGAAGAATGAAGGCAGATAAAGACCATATGGCCTATCCAGTCTTCCTATCCATGCCATCTGCTATCCCTTTCTCTCCTTTAGAAATCTTATGTACTTGTCTCAAGCTTCCTTGAATTGAAATACAGTCTTCGTTTTCACCTACTCCACCTGGAGGCTGTTCACAAATTCACCACCCTTTCCTTGAAGCTTGAGAACAGGGTAACTATTATGCACCATAGGGGAGGCTGTATCATTTTGTTCTCAACGCAGTTTGCAGCGTTTTCTTTTTGAATGTATGCAAGAAAAGTATGACAGCACTTGGAACCTAATTAAGTGGAAGACTGATAGGAAGGAGATTAATCTGATGGTAGAGTCCACAGTTACAGATTGACTTGGAGTGCAGTAGTTAGCTGCTAGGCAGATTAACGTGGAGTGGCAGACTCATGGAAAGTGAGAACAGTATTTAAAAAGGGGTGAGATGAATTCAGGTAAGGACACTACTGTTTGGACGTGAAGGGTGGCGGTGTTCAAAACTCTGCAGGCAGGTGCACAACAGCAAGGCACTTTTACCTGTGAACTTGCACAAAATCTAGGGAAAGAGTTTTCCTTTGAAAATTGACCAGATCAAAATACATACTACACTACTTGATATTTTAAACCATTTAACCGGTCAGGAACAGCTCCTGGCCGGATCAATGGCACTTAACCATCTGTTCGGCAATATTCAGCAGGAGATCGCCGGTTATCTCCCGCCGAATATTGCTGGTCAGCACGTAGTGGATAACCGGTTATATCGCGCGGTATAACCAGTTATCTCCTAATATTCAGCGCATCACCAGCTAAGTTTGGTGGCTAAATTCAGCTGCCAAATTAGCAGGTCTTCCTTTCGCTGGTTTCAACTTAACTAGCCAGTGCTGAATATCGGCTTGGCCAGTTAAGTTGAAACAGGCCAAAAAAAACACCAGGATAGTCAATGCCGGTCGCAGGAAATGGCCCAACATTGAATATTTGGGCTCAGTGCCAACCGCGGGAGTCAGCCCAGCTAACCCCCGTGGTCTAAATATTGGGCCTCTAGAGATTTGTGCCTGTGTTTTATTTTTTTGCAACTTTTTATGGGAAAAAAAGTACAGTACAGACCTTTGAAAGTAAACAGTTATTATCGCTTCTCCCTAGCCTGCTGACTTTTTCTTATGGATCAAAGCATAGATGATGATGGTTTCCATGTGTAAAATTACAGTTTTCAGACTTGTTTACTGGGTTAATGGTTTTTGCAACTTGGTCGCTTGATATATGTATATTTCTCTATGAAGCTGTGGTTCTCGTATGGTTCATATAGAAATGTAATGCATGCAGTTCTGATTATAGGGATGGAGTTTCATTGTGAGGATGGCAGAGACCTCTAGTAGCTGTACTAAAGTGTTGAACTTTGACTTGTGAATACTCCTGCAATTTCCAAAAGAAAGAGAAAGCTCTTCTAACTAGTGAAGGAATGGTAGAAGGGGACCCCTTTTGGAGGGAAACGGGTATTGATATAAAAACCTCAGGGGCCCTTTTACTAAGCCATGGTAGGCTCTACGTGCGTGCAGCGTGCGCCCAAATGAGTCTGCCGCCAAGCCAGCGCACCTTCCTAGCGGTAACTTCAGATTTGGCATGCGCCCGTAATGCGTGGATATAGTAACATAGTAGATGACGGCAGAAAAAGAACTGCACGAACCATCCAGTCTGCCCAACAAGATAAACTCATATGTGCTACTTTTTGTGTATACCCTACCTTGATTTGTACCTGTCCTCTTCAGGGCACAGACCGTACAAGTCTGCCCAGCACTATCCCCGCCTCCCACCACCAGCTCTGGCACAGACCGTATAAGTCTGCCCAGCATTTTCCCCATCTCCCAACCACCAGCCCCGGCACAGACCGTATAAGTCTGCCCAACACCATCCCCGCCTCCCAACCACCAGCCCCGCCTCCCAACACTGGCTCTGCCACCCAATCTCGGCTAAGCTCCTGAGGATCCATTCCTTCTGAACAGGATTCCTTTATGTTTATCCCACGCATGTTTGCATTCCGCTACCGTTTTCATTTTCACCACCTCCCGCGGGAGGGCATTCCAAGCATCCACCACACACACCAGTTCTGGTGGTAATCAGCACTTGGCGTGCGCCAACCGGTCACCGTGCGCGTAGCGCGTGAGCCTTTATTGCTAGATCAGTGGGTGGCGTTGAGGGCTCAGGCCGGTTTTGGGTGCGTGGTGGTTTCATTTTTACCACAGGCCCTTTTCCCACCCCATTAAAAAAAGCCCTTTTTTTGTAGATGCGGTAAAAACTGGCCCGCTGCATACCCAATACACATGCCTACTCTACCGCAGGCACTTTTTACCGTTGCTTAGTAAAAGGGCCCCTCAGTTCTGGTCGAATTCTTTCTTTAGCTCTGATTCTGATTCTTCGGCCACTTTACAGTTCCTTTAAGGGGTCAAGGATTTTGGCTAGCCCAGCCATACTGCCAGGAGAAGTGAAGAAGTGGTGAACGTGACAGGGGTTGCTTAAGCTTCTGCATCAGGGGCTTAGCCAGTATGGGGCCACGGGGGCCTGGGCCCCTGTAGATTTGCCCCTGGACCCCCTGCCGACGACCCCCTCCCACCGCCGCCTACCTTTGCTGGCGGTGGACCCCAACCCCCACCAGCCGAGCCATGGTCCTCTTCTTCCCAATCCCGCGCAAGGCTTCGTTCTAGTCTGATTTCATGCATGTTGTATGTGCAGGACGTCAGACACACAGAAACAGAATGAAGCCTTGCAAGTTCTGTTTCTGTGAGTCTGACGTCGTGCAGGACGTCAGACTAGAACAAAGCCTTGCACGGGATTGGGAAGAAGAGGACCTCGGCTCAGCTGGTGGGGGTTGGGGTCCCCCGCCAGCAAAGGTAGGCGGCGGCTCAGCTGGCGGGGGTTGGGGTCCCCCGCCAGCAAAGATAGGCGGCAGCGGGAGGGGGGTTCGTTGGGTCGGCGGTGGGGGGGGGTCAAAGTTGGTGGGGGGGGGTAGCAATGGCAGGGGGGGATCGGCGGTGCCGGGGGGGGGGGCTAAAATGTGCCCCCTCACCTCGGGCTTTGGACCCCCCTCCCACTGAAGTCTGGCTACGCCCCTGTTCTGCATTTGCATGAGGCGTGATCTGGAAATGGGAAACCAGCACACTGCTGCTTCTCAGGAGAAGGAAAGAGATGCTGAGCAGCTACAGAAGAAATAAAACAAAAGGTCACTGGTTCTGAGAAAACAGGAGAGGACTGCGAGAAAAGAGCCAAGTAGCAAAGACCAGTGATCTAGAGAGTCCAGAAAGAAAAAAGAAATGTGACTAAAGGGCCCTTTTACAAAGGCGCAGGAGGGCTAACGCACGGGTAGCACATGCCCAATTGGCAGTGCTGCCGGGGTAGTGTGTGCGCCTGGTGATAACTCCGAGTTTGGCACTCGCCGAATCCTGTGGTAGAAAATAAATTTGTTTTCCACTGCAGAGGGCATTCCCGGCGGTAACCGGCAGCACGTCCATGTTGGTGTGCGCTGCATGGTTATCGTGGGGGTAGCACGTAAGCCCTTACCGCTAGGTCAGTGGGTGGCGGTAAGGGCTCAGGCCGTAAATAGGTGCACGCTAGTTTTTAAAAAAAAATTATTTATCTTTATTAGAACCACACAATGGCAAGAACAATAGCATCCGTAAAAGGAGCACACGCTAGTTTTAATGTTAGCGCAGGCCCATTTTCCAGCCCATTTATAAAATAGCCTTTTTCCCAGCCGCAGTAAAAAAAAAAAAAATGGCCCAGCACCTGCCTAAAAGATGCGCCCACACTACCATGGGCCACTTTTTACCATGGCTTTGGAGTAACTTTTGCTCTCTGCCTTACCCTGTTGTGTAATTAGTGTTCTTCTTGCTTAAAGACTATAAGGAAACATTTTGGTTCAGAACCCCAGTCTTGGGCCTGGACTGAGTTGAGTGCTAGTGGAAAGTGTAGATTGTTTTTGCCAGCAGCTCCCAGGGACCTGGACCCACAACCAAAATGAATATATTGTAAGTTAAAATAACTGTCCTCGGATTGATCCAGGCAATTAGGGAGGTTACATTATGAAAGTGGAGTCTCCAGTTTGGGGTCTATGGGTGAAAATGGCTAGTGCATATTTTTTTTCTGAAACAGCCATTACTACAATAGTTTTCTAAAATCATTTACACTGCATGGACTGCTGATTCTTATTGATGTTTCTTTCCTCTCTTGGGCCCAGATGCACTAAACTTTAACGACCCTTTAACAAAGAAATTTTCAACTGTAACATGCATTAAAGGCCATTTTCTGACGACGCTAGCAGCTAACGAAAACGGAATGCAAACGAGTCACTTCCAATTGTAATATGGACAATTCGGAATGCACTAACCATACCGACGGTTGCACCGAATCAGTTACCGCGATATATTTAACGTGAAGTCAGATCTGTCGTTAAGGCCTGAGCTGTCATACAGACACTGCTCCCCGCTTCTCCCCGGTAAGGCGGGGGGGGGGGGGGGGGGGAGCGGCAGCGACGACCTCAGGGGGGCGGGGCACGGGGGCAGAGGATGGCAGGAGGCGGAGCTGTGGGAGAAGGAGAAAGAGAGACAAGAAGGGAGGGGGGCCAGGGCTGCTAAACTTTTGATTTTTGTTTTGATTTTTTATTTAATACAGGGGGAAGCGGGGAGCAGCGGCGACCTCAGGGGGGGGGCAAGGCCGTCCATACAGGACGCTTCTGACGAGCGCCTTTGCCCCCTCCCGATCCTTTTTTTTATTTTTGGTTTGATATTATATTTTAAGCAGGGGGAAGCGGAGAGCCATGTGTTTGTGGGTTTTTTTTGGTGGTTGTTGTTTTGATGTTTGTGGCATGCACAGAGCAGCAAGCATAACGCTTGGCTGCTCTGCGCATGCTTTAGGGGCTGATTACCAACGGGGATTACAACAGTTTAACGGATCTGTAATGCATTGTACTTTACAATACCGCACCGAACATGTACGACTTGTTTTTTGGGGGCATTCTTCGTTTTTTCAAATTCGGTAAGCACTTTTACGTTTTAGATTTTTTTTACGTATGGTTGATGCATCGGGGCCTTGGTTTCTATGTGTGCCCCCCACCCCCCCCCCCCCCAAGCTCCTTTCTCCTTGTTTCCTGCAGTCTCAGGGGCCAATGCTAAAAGCTATTGGAGGCCTAACCACTCAGTTACTGAGGGTCTTACCTACTGAGCAGTCAGAGAGGGATTGAGTACAGATGTTAATCTGCATGCAATATATCACTGCACATTGCATTAAAATGAATGCTAATGAGGCCATTGAGTTGTCTGCAGCAATGTAGGAAGGTAAACAAGGGCTTTTTTATGCATGATTATTGTGAGAATTGCTTTGCTAGGTCTGAGGCTGCTGTGTACAAGGGTTCATGGAGAGGATTTCATGCCAGTTTTTGAGATTTAGCTGCCTGTTTTGTCTCCTTTTGCAACCTGAAAGAATCCTTTGCAAGGTTCAAAGACAGACAGGAGGTTACAGATATATGTGTGTGTCTGAAAAATACCGAAAGTGAAAGCACCCATCAGCACCAGTTGTTCTGCGCCTATGAGCCTTGCAAAAATTGCTTACACATAAATTTACGTGAGGCTCATATTTAGTTCTAGAAGAACTGGTGCTGATTTATGCTGGAACTGAACTTTTCTTGTGCAGAAGAACCCATGCTTACAGCAAAACATTTTTGCACATGCGTCTTGCATGGTTCCCCCCCCCCCCCCCCCCCCCAATTACCTGCAAGTTTTCCATGCATAATATTAGAATACTTGTAACTTTCTGTGTGGTACAATATTACGCTCGCAGTAGAAGCCAGCACTTAGACATGCCTGCGTGGCTCTACCAGAAGACTTTCTGTTTCAGCCTCTCAGTTCCCATTCTTTTGTCAGGCAGGCAGGGTTTGGCCACAGAGTAGAAGAAGGGCACATGAGTCTTGCAGCTCTCACTCTGTATGAATCCAGACTCTGGAACTTCAAGTCTGCTATTTTATTGCTGATGTCCAGATCTAAGGTCCCAATGCTGAAAAGTAAACGCAGGCGCTAGAGGCCTTTAGTGCCGTAGTAGCGCCTGCATTTACTTGCGCAGAATATTTAGAGATCCGGAGCACATAGACGAACAACGCAAGTAGCATGCTAATGTAGTTAATCTCATGTCAGTGAGGTCATTTTGTATTCCTTCCCAATGCCCTCCCCAATGCTCAGAAAAGAGCACCTGAAACAAAATTGCCTTACCGCTGCAGAAAATAATGCCAGGTTGGAGTAGGGCACTAGGGTGTTGGAAGAGAGATTTCTCGTGATTCTCATGCTTCTCTCATGAATCTTTCTGCAAAATCTACCAGTTTTGATTGCTTTTTGAAGCAGAAGGAAGCCCCTGCAAGCCCTTTAGCGCTGGTCGTGAGAAACAGCAGACCCAAGCGAAAGCATACATTGGTGTCTCTTTCCTGCGTCTAACTTTAAAGCGTACATGCTAAAAAAAAATAAAATTAAACACCCAGAGTGAAAACACACATTGGCATATGTTTCCTGCATCTAAATATAAGCAATCAAGCTAAAAAAATTAAAACTGCTTATATTTAGGCCACAGAAAACAGACACCAATGTGTGCTTCACGTTCGGATTTTATCAGGCGCATGTGCACAGGGGCTGAGCTTACCACGGAACTCTTGTGTGCATGCGCAAGCTCTATCCTCCCGCGCCAAAGCACAATCCTCCTGCTGAACTCCCTAGTGTTCAACGCTATGAGCATTCCTATATTTGCATCTCATTAGCATTGAGCATTAGGGCATTGTTCTGTGCTGTTCCGGCGGTATTTGTATGACGCTATTCAGACCAGCGCCAGAGTTTTGAGCATTGAGAACTTAGTGTTTTGATCAGGTGGATTATGCGATTTTACAATCAAGACACAAACCCTGAATAACCAGGCTGGTCTGTATCCAGAATGTAATTAATCTTCTTACTTCAGCCAAAGCTGCTGGGAAAACCTAGACAGCAAATAGAAAATCTGTGTACTGCTCTTATTTCTTTTTTAGCCTGCTGATGCTGATGCTGGTAATCAGCATTGTCAGCAAGAGCAGGAATCCTGACTGGAAGGCTGTACTCTGCACTTAAAAACAGCCTGTGCAGCATCCCAGTGAGCATGCTCAGATTCCACAGCATCTCTGCCCTCCGTTGCATGCTGATCACCTCGCCGGCTGCCGCTGCCTCTCATTATCAGCCAGTGGCATGCAGTACGGATGCAGGCATCAGAAGAAGCGGCACCTAAGCCTGGCATAAACAAACAAGTCTGAATGGGGGGAGGGGGGATACGTGCAGGCCTGACGGAAGATGTGTCCATAGCAACAAGCAGAGATGAGGCTGCCATTTTGGAGCAAATACAGGCTCATGTGGCTCTACTAGATGCTCGAAAGTGCCTGGCAGGGTATGAAACCAGTTCTCAATTGTGTAGCAGAATTTAATGTCTAAAAACCTGTTTCAGCAGGAAGGCAGCAAAACCAATATATCCTTAATGGTTAGTTTAGCCTAAAATTACTGTCTTTTTTTTTGTCTATTTCAATTCGAATTTTTAGCTACTGATATATGGCATACTTAAGGGTGGAAATGATGAAATGGACTTTCTGGAAATCTATCCTGTAGCATGCGGCTTCAGCAGCCTGATCCCCAGGATCTAAAAAGTCTAATCCTGCCCAATAAAATGATGTTGTGCTGCATGCAGTATGAAGCATGGCCAAAGTTTTATGCAGCTAATTGTCGGATACAGGTAAGAAATTCTTACTTGATGACTAGTTTTGATCTTCTGCATCTCAGGAGGCATGGCATTCTATGTGTTTGAGTGGAGAACCTCTACAGTGTTTCAGTACTGCTGGAATAAGAGCCCTTTGTCAGTGGTTCCCAAATTTGACCTGGAGGAGACCCCAGTCAGTCAGGTGATATTCACAATGAATATCAATGAGATAGATTTGCATACCAAGGAGGCAGTATGTGCAGATTCATCTCATGAATATTCATTACGTATATCCTGAAAACCTGACTGGCTGTGGGTCCCCAGGACAGGTTTGGGTTGCTAACTAGATCCAGATTTCCCTGACAGGGTTGATCCATTCCTGGGCTTACCCCATTGCATGCAGGGACTTGTGGTTATGATATCCCCATTGGATTCCCTAACAAAAGCAAGGTTACAAGTCACTGCTGCATTGGAGCCCCCCAGGATAGGATTGGGAACCTCTTCTGTAGAGGACCTCTGCCAGCACACACAGTGCAGATTAGCCAGGCTCGGGAGAGCGTCTGTCAGTTAGGAATGGAACCCACAAAGGGAATGTTATGATTTTTTAAATATATTTAAAATAAAATCACTGCAAATTGATGATTTCAAATAAATGGGTGGTACTTTAGCTTTAAAATAGCAGCATTGGGAAAAAATGCAGTAAGCAGTTCAAACAAAGTAGATCATTAGGAGTGTGTTTTGTGAATGATTTTGTTTTTAATTGAAGAGTGGTTGAAATCCCCTCTTATGTGACTGCTCCTGTTCTTGTGAATCTCACTAAATCAAGGCGCAGCTGTGCTGCCTGTCATCAGGACAGTGTGCAGGCTGTGCACACATGTGCAGAAAGCAGAGAAGGAGCACAAGCAGCTGAGATCTGGGTGTAGAAAAGGAGGTTTTTAGGTATCAGCCTTTTGTTTCTCAGATATCTAAGACATGATACATTTTGACAGGGAAGGAAAGATTGAACAGGACTCCACAGAAAACAGAGACGTCCACTGATGTTTGAAAATACCAAGTTATGTGCTAGAATAACACATACCAGTCTAAAAAAAAGTAATATCAGGTCTGCCCAAGCATTTTCTCTTCCACACATTTTCTACTGTCGAAATGAAATGACAAAACTTTTTTTTCTTAGCTTCCTCATTATAAAGAGGGTCATGGAAGGTCACCTGTCCCCTCAGAAAAAATACTTAAATTATATAGAAATAAATTTAAGCATATAGTCATCAAAAACATCCAAACCTAAGACCTAGGTAGTGTACTGCAAATGTATTTGTTTCCATTTTAGCTGCACAGGAAATAAACTAGATCATCTGAGATCTTAGTTTGAAGCAGTCTGAGGGGAGGGGAGGAAAAGGGGTTAAGCCCAGTGTTTGCCAAACTTTTTCAGAACACGGCACCCTTAGTGTCTGAGCAATTTTTCATGCCCCCCTCCAGATACACAGGTCTCAAACTCCCCCTGGCCACACAGGTCTCCAGCCCCCCCGCCCCACATCATGTCCGATATTTCTCCCTCTCTCCCCCATGTACCAACCCCCCCTCAACCTATGCCCCCTTGTAATCCATTATAATCCATTTTTTACCTTGTTCCTGGGGCGAGGAGGATGAAGAAGAGCCTGGACCTGAGCACAGGAGGGAGGCAACATAATGTCCTGCAGCCCCGTCCTCCCTCCCTGACAGCTGAGTAATAAACAGTCAAGTTCCTGGGGCAGGAGCAGGCCTCCAAACTTCCTGGCTATTAGCATCAGCAGCAATGTGTAAGCACTGCCTTCAGCCTACCCCGAAAGCCTTCTTTGTACAGCTATTTCCTGTTCCCACGTGGGCGGGATGCTGTTCAAAGAAGGCTTTGGGGGCAAACCGACAGCTCTTACATCACTGCCGGCAGCCTGCAGCGAGCGGATGGGCGGTGGAGAGAGGCACTCGGCGTATGAACTCCCAAATGTCCCATGGCACCCCTGTGAGTTTGCTGCGGCGCACTGGGGTGCCACAGTGCACAGATTGGGAAACGCTGGGTTAGCCATTGAAGGTCCTTGTTTGAAACATCAATGTGGGCAAGGATCAGACTCCAACCATGCTTGCATTAGCCACCAAAGGCTAACGCTAAAATTTTAAATATTCAGTTGTCTCCTGAAGTGTAATTAAGTTTAAGCATTACCAGCAGGTTTCTTAACACAGTTTGTTCTAACCTGCATTCATCATCCATGAGCAGTGTAGTCTCCATTTACTTCTGTGCTGCTCAGATTTACAATTGGTTTTCGCATTACACTGCAGTAAGACTGCTTTAATACTATCAGGTTAATGCAAACATACTTTAGTACACAGCAAAGTTGTACCAACAACTGTGCAAGTGGTATGGCTGCACAGGATACAGATAAGGAGAGATGTAAAAATTTGTCTTGGCCCATTGTCTTCTTTCATTGGTAGTGATGAAGTGGGTGGGGCAGGGAGTGCCAATGAGGAACCACATAAAGCACAGCTGTAGCACAGTATGGTTCTGGTACATAGATCTGTAAGATATTTAGAAGTCACGGGTTAAAATTACAGCTGCATTCGATTAAAAATTTTAAGTGTGATTAATTGCTTAATTAAAGTAAAGGCATAGCCAGCTGTTTATTGGTGGGGGGGGGGCATAGGGATGGACTGGAGGGGCATGCATTTTCTCCTCCCCCCTCCACATTAGATATCATACCTTTGCTGGTGCGGATGCTGAATCCAGTCGAAGAAATCCACTGCCAAAGCATCCCCCTTCCTCCTTGTGCCTCAGGAGTGAGGAAGTCAACGGAGTGCCTCCAGCTGCCAATGCCAGCACTCCCCGAGCAAGCTCAGTTCAGGAAGGAACTGAGCATACTCGAGGAGTGCAAGCATTGGTGGCTGGAGGCACCCCGCTGACTTCCTCACTCCTGAAGCAGTAAGAGGATGAAAGGGGTGACTCAGGAAATTAATTTCTTTGGTTGGTGGGGCTTCAGCTACCCCACCAGCCATTGAACATTTACTGTACTTTTGAAGGGTTGTTACTTTTTTCAGGAAGGGGATGTCACATACGGGGAACGGGCAGTCCAGCATTATCCAGCTAGTGTGTTCTGATTAATGCACACTAAGGGCCCTGTTTACTAAGATGCACTACTATTTTTAGTTTGCGCTAAAAATTAGTGCACGCTAATGCTAGCGACACCCATAGGAATATATGGGTGTCTTTAGCGTTAGCGCATGTGAAGTTTTAGCATGCGCTAAAAACACTAGCGTTCCTACAGCATTGCTTAGTAAACAGGGCCCAAAGTGGATAATGCGGACTTAATGTGGGAGCATTTTAGCACTTCCTAAATAGGAGGCAGTAACCCCCAGATTCTATATATGGCAACTAAAGTTGTGTGGCCAAACTGCGCGCACAACTTAATTGTTTAAAAGCCAGTTGGCGCTGATAATTGGCCAATAATAAGCAATTATCAGCACTAATTATAATTTGCGTGCACAGTTTTCTAAGCATATTCTGTAAAGTGGTGCGCTTAAATTCTAATGCAATGGATCTCAAAAGAAGGCATAGCCATGGGAGGGGCATGAGCGTGTCATGGATGTTTCTAGAAATTTTTGTGCACTGTTATAGAATACGCCCACTCAGCGCCTAAGTTAGGTGCGCATTTATTCCGGGTTTTAGTTGACGTAAATGGTCGTGCCTAAAGTTAGTTGCAGGTCTGGGCACTACGTGTATTCTATAAACTGCACCCCTAATTACAGTAGAATTAAGCGTGTTTTTTTCCAAGCCAATTTTTTTGGCACCATAAATAGAATCTAGTCCTTAGTGCTTCTGAGTTTATTTTTTTGCAAGTCCCTCTTGCTAATTTATCAGTTAGCCCAGGACCTGCAGAAAACTATTATTTAAAATGCCCTAAATACTGCCACGGAAAATCTGGGTTTAATGCATGGGAAAGTCCTTAGTTTTAAGCTCAGATCTTAACATATTTTAGTAAAAGGGCCCCACAGGTACCTAAGGTAATGAAGGGTTAAGTGACTCATCCAAAATCACAAGGGGTAGTTAAATTGGCATCACTGTTCTCAACCTGTTGCTCTATCCAGTATGCCAGTGTTTCCCAAGTCAGTCCTGGAGTACCCCCTTGCCAGTCAGGATTACAGGATATCCACAATGAATATGCATGAAAGATTTGCATATATTGGAGGCAGTATATGCAAATCAATTTCATGCATGTTCCAGTGGTGTAGCTACGGGGGGCCTTGAGTTGGATTCGGGCCCCTGGTTTGGCTGGTGGGGGACCCCAACCCCTGCCAGCTGAAGCCTTTCTCCAGTTCTGTTATCACATCGCGATAAAACTAAAACCGAGCATGCACGTGATGTGATGGGAAGCAGGGCAGGCAATGCGCAGAGAACAGCGCTGGAGAAAGGGGACCCCCGCCAGCCAAGGTATGTGGGGTTGCGGTGAGGTAGGGTTTGCGGCAGGGAGGCGGGCCAGACTGTGCTCCTCCCCATACACTTTGGGCTCCAGACCCCCCAAACATTGAGGTATGGCTATGCACCTGGGATAGTCATCGTGGATATCCTGACTAGCAAGGGGGTACTCTAGGGCCGACTTGGGAACACCACACAAAGCTAAATTCTTCCACTTTAGAATACTGCCGAGACTACTGACACAACCCATGAATATGCTGTAAATCCAAGAAAGGAAATGCTCCAGCATGTTTTGCTTTTAAAATGGAAAAAATGGAGGATTTCCCCCAAATTATCCCTTTAATTAAAAAAAAAAAAAAAACCACATAGTTAACATCTAATCCTCATGAGAGCATTTCCCATGCTGCATTAGTAGAGCCGTGTAACTGGTATGTAACTCAGTAGGAGCTTCTCATCTGTAGTACATATGTCCTAACTATAGCTTTTATGTTAGGGGTCGTTTTACTAATGTGTTGGGTATTTTTACACTTACCATACTTTTACAGAAATGGACGACCATGTGCTGGTGAGGTCCAGCATGAGTATCCATTTTACAAACTGAAACGTCCAGATTATGAATGGGACACAACAAGGGACATGAGCATCTTTGTAGAAGCAGAGGAATGTCGGTGCTATTAAATGATTGCTACACCGTGTTACTCACTAATTTTTATGATTAATGGAGGAAAAAGCCTCTGTTTGTCCCCGGTCACTGTTTCAATATTTTCTGTGTCTCTCTGGGGTTGGACTCTTCATTGGCTCAAAAATCTCCATTTTATTCTTTCATTTTTTATGCTTTTTAAACTTTTGTCAAATTATTCACTTATAATGTCATTATTCATTTAGCATATAGCACTTGTCTTTGTTATCCATCTGACGGGGTCCCTCGCAGTTTCGGCTTTTTCAAGGAGAACCTCTTGCTAATGCGCTTTATCTACAAAATGAATAAAACCACGTCAATCTGGCTGTCTTTTACTCTTTGTGTTTGTTGCTTATATACATCTATGCAACAAAATTATACATGCTAAACCCCACGCTTGCTCATCAATTGGATCCTATCAAACTCTGTTCCTCAAAAAAGCCCGCATCCACTATCAAATAAAGCATGCTATATAACCTTACTTGTTCTAATACAGCATGTCTTCTCTCTGCTGATATCAGAAAACGTTTTAAAATGGCGCTGATTTAAGTCAACACTCATTAATTCAAAACAGCGGCTATTGGTTGAAACATTAAAGGGATGTTGTACTCGCAAAAATTTAAGGGATGTTGTCTTTAAGAATTAAATGGCCATAGACCAGTCATCTATGCAGAGCCAGAGGGGTAGCCTAGTGGTTAGAGCAGCAGGTTGAGAGCCAGGGGACTCTCAGGATCAAATCCCACTGACTGATTGGTGATTTTTTAAACAATCGTGAGCCTTCCAGGGACAGAAAAATACCTACTGTACCTGAATGTACAATGCTTCAATAACCTTCAGGCTTGCAGGTTTCTTATATGTTCAAATACGGTAGATATTTTTCAGTCCCTGGAGGGCTCACAATAATAAAAAAAAAAAGCAGCTGAGGTGAGATTTGAACATGGGTCCTGTGGTTCTCATCTGACTTCATAGTGGCCTTTTAAGAAGTTAATTTAAACATGATTTTTGTACCATGAATGTCTTTAGTTCCCGAAACTGTCATAGAACTCTATATCCATTACTAATTTAAAATTTGGGGGAGGGAAAGGGACAGCAACCACTAGGGGAGTAAGTCTAACCCACACCCCTGCCTTTTGCCAACAGCACCCCTTACTGTATACCCAGAATGATAAGTCATAGTCCAAGTGGTCGATTACTTCGGGCAGTGTGGGGCAGAGAACATGCCAAACTTTCCAGGAAAATGTGGGGATGGATGTTGTAATAAGGTGAATCACAAAGTGTTATAAGATCCTTAAAGAAGACACAGGTTAAAAATGTGCAAATAGTATTTTATTGCACAACTTTATAGTCAGAAGTTTGTAGTATTAACTACAAAACTATTAACTGCGAGATGGTCAATTCAGTAAAGCTATTAACAATGAACAAATTGATAATGGGAGAAATAGCTGGAATATTTATAAATTGTATATGAAATGTATGATAGCCTGTGACATTAGTACTGGATCCAGTTTCAGTACCAATAACCTTGGAATCTTTGGGTCAGCCCAAAAGATCTTTGCTTTTAGACCTGTTTCTGTCTCCCAGGTTCTGATAGAAACCCAATATATTAAGTATTACTGAGCTTAGTTTTTGGGCCCCTTTTAAAAAGCTGCGGCAAAAGGGGGCCTGTGCTGACATTGGCGTGTGTTTTTGACACGCGCTGAGGCCACACCTAGGACCTTCCTAAACACACTTCTGTAGTGATGGATGAGGCAGTCGGTGATGTTCCATGTCCTACCTATGTCAACAGAAAAAGGACAGTGTGACACTTTTGAACACAGCATGGAACAAGTCCTTCACTATGTGGATCTGTTGCAGCTGTATCAGCTGTCTCCCCAGTACTTCTGTTAGTGATGGTAATGTGCGCACAGAATATACTCCAGAAATTGTATGTAAAAAAAAAAATAAAACTAATGCACCAAATTAATACAACATATTAAAGAGAACAGTACTCTGGAAATATATGCAAGTGCTTTAACCCTTGGCTCCCAGACAGACTTAGCTCCCTACTCCAGCATCTTCCTGTTCATCAAGTGAGCAGTGATGTCCAGCAATACTGTAACAAATATTTTGTGGTTAATGGCAACCATAAAATGATTTACCTATCAGTTTTTTTGGCAAACTAGGATTCAGTTTGCCGGCCTTTATTATTGAGTTAACAAACATATTTGGAATATATTTTATCAATATTAGCCAGAGAACTGGGGAAGCCAGGGTTCAAATCCCACTGCCACTCCTTGAGATCATGGACAAGTCACTTAACCTTTCTTGACCTCGGGTACTAACAGATTGTAAGCCCTCTTCCCCCCAGAGACAGGAAAATATCTACTGTACTTGAATGTAACTTGCATTGAGCTACAGCTGAAACAGGCATGAGCTAAATTCAAATCCACAATCCAATACTGGCATACTATGAAGTAATAAAAAAAAAAAACCCTACAAAATCACTTAGGACCCATAAAGCGATTCCACCATACCATAACAGTACTAACTTTGAAGCATCACACAACAAGGGCTTCCTAGGAAAAGGCAGCCCCATAAGCATTACAGTGGGCAATAGAACATCAATACACCTAATGGAAAACTAAGCAAGCTGGATTAGTACAAATCAATCCTACACAGACTCAATGCTAACAGAATACCTGGCCTTTTTCAAACACAGGTAAACCCTCAAGTATAGAATAGGTAACCAAAAACTAAAAATAGAAATATGTATGCAGAAATTAAACTGAACCTCCAAGAACCTACACTCTGCATATGGTGCAACACCAGAGAAATAGAAACAATGAAGTATGCCCTTTGTACTGTGCAAATATAAAAAGAGCAGATGTAAATTTCAAAAACTGACATAGTCCAATTGCTACATTATAAATTTACTCATAAAACGAAAACAGAAAAAAAGGTTGTACCTTTTTGTTTTGGACTAACTTATTACAGGTTTTCCACAAGTTTACAGAGGCCACAACGTCCTTCCGTAATTTAGGACAAGTGTACTTATTAATGTCCCGACCTGAAAGAGGTGGTTTTGGCCTCTGAAAGCTAGTAAAAAAAAAAATAATAATAAATTTAGTCCAATAAAAAGGTGTCACCTTATTTTCCTTTTTTGTCTTTCTATTTATGTGTATTACCTTTTTATGGGGACTAACATAGCCACCACATTATTTCATCCTAAAGTAAAATTCTGTTTTTTTACCTTTGTTGTCTGGCCATTTAATTTTTTTTGTTATTATTATTATTGTGTTGGCCTCAGTCTCTGGTTACTGCTTCCCTGTCTTCTTTTAACTCTTTCTAAGTGTCTCCTTTTTTTCTCTTCTGTCTTCTTCACCTTCTCCACTACATCCAACTCCAGCACTGATCTGTTCCTTTCAGCTTTTTTTTTTCTGCCTATCCATTCAGATTTCATTCATGTTATCCAGATTTTAATCTCCCTCTTTTTACTGCATCTACTTACAGCTTTCCATCTCTTTAGCCTACTCTGGCCCTCCCATTCTCCTTCCTCTTACTCCCCAGTCTTTCACCTCTCCCCCTTCCATCCATCATCTTCTCTCTACTGCCATCCAGCATCTTCTCTGTCTCTCCCTCACCCTATGACCATCCAGCATCTCCTCTCCCTCCCCTACCATCAGCATATCTTCTCTTGTCTTTCTTCCCCCTCCCTGTCAGCCAGGATCCCTCTTTTGTCTCTCCCCCTGCCCACACTAGCCAGCATTCCCTCGCTTGTCTCTCTCCCCCACTGCTAGCCAGCATCCCCTCTCTTGTGTCCCTCTTCCTCATCCAGTATCTTCTCTCTATTTCTCTCCCCCCTGCACCCACCATCCAGCATTGCCCCTGTCTCTCTCTACTCCTGTCATGCAGCATTGTCCATCTCTCTTTTCTCCCTCCTCCCACCTGTAGCATTCAGCATTGCCCTGTCTCTTTTCTCTCTCGTTCTCTCTGTCTCCCCCCATGAAGTATTTCCTCTGTCTCTCCTCCCCTCCCCCCACCCCCAGCATTGCCTTCCCCTGGCATGCAGCACTGCCCCTGTCTTCCCTCCCACCCACCTTCCTCCCTGCTCCATTCAGCATTGCTACATCTTATCTCTCTTTCTCTCATCCTGCACTGCCCCTCCCTGTTCTTTGCAGTATTTCCCCTCTCTTCTGTCTGCAGCCCATCCATCCATGCATGCATGCAGCACTGCCCCTGTTTCGCTTCTCCCCCCCTCACCCACCCGAACATTTAGTATTTCCCATGCCTATCTCTATTCCCCCCATCCAGAATTGCCCCTCCGTCTCCCCCTCCTATGGAGGACTGCCCCTCTCTGCTGTCTGTTGCTCTCCAGCACATCCAGCGTTCCCCCTCCACCATCCAGTATTCAGTCTATCTGTCTCCTCCTATGTAGCATTGCATTCTTTCTCCCCTCCTTTCCAGTCTTGCCCATTTCTCTCTCCCTCCCCTTTCATGTTTCGCCGCCATATTGCATAATATCCCTCTCGTTGCACCTCACCAGGTCCACGCTAATAAACAAGCAAGGCAGAGGTGCGGGACCGCGGCTCTCTGCCTGCCGCTACTACTTCCTGTGCTGGCCTGGAAGTTTACCTTAAGAGGAAGTGAGACCGGCACAGCAAGCAGTAGCGGCAGGCAGAGAGCTGCGGTCCTGCACCACTGCCTTGCTCGTTTATTAGCGCAGACCCGCAAGGTGCAATGGGAGGGATATTGTGTTGTATGAAATTGGAGGGAGAGAGAAACAGGGTATGACAGTATGGGAGAGGCAGTGGGTCCGGGAGAGGTTGGCCTCCCCAAGCCTCTTATACGTGGCGCCTATACTTACCAGATGTTTATGCCTTAGATATAGATTTCTGTTCCTAAACACACTTCTGTAATGATGCCCAAACCACAAAAACTACCCCTTGCAATTGCGCCACCACCCCACAAAGTATCCCACCCCCAAAATGTGCCCTTTGCAAACTGACCCTCCCCCCAAAAGTCCCTCCCACAATTGCCTCCTACTTCACAAACTGCCTTATCCCCAAAAGTACCCCCTGCATCTGCCCCACTTCCCTGCAAACTGCCCTCACACCCAAAACCTAACTGCCCCACTAAAAACTACCCCTGCAACTATCCATCCTTAAAAACAACCCTCCCACACACACAACCAGCCCACTAAGCCACAAACTGCTGCCATCTCCCAAAAATGCCACTTGCAACTGCCTAACCACCTCACAAACTGTCCTTCCACCTAAAATTTAAATGCCCCACCCCAAAAACTACCCCCACAACTATTCCATCACCACATACAGCCCTATCCCTAAAATATACCTACAACTTCCCCACCACCCCACAGAGCAACCATTTATAACATATACCATAACATTGCCACACAAAGAATAGCAGTAAAATTGCTCGAGAAAGTCTGAACTGTCCTATCACATCAAGCAACTTATGATTCTTCATCCTTCACCCCAGACAGGCCAGTTTCTGTCCTTTTCATAGCACAGAGACTATCCTGGCTTTTCTGCTTAGCAAATTGCATGCTGTCCTTGACTCTGGTGATATAGCCCTAGTTGTCCCTCTCGATCTTGTGGCTGCCTTTGACCTAGTTAATCACTTCCTCTTGTTTTCACGCCTTGCCCATTTAGGCCTGTCAGGGATGGTCCTGACTTGGTTCACCTCTTTATTAACCGACTGGACCTTCACTGTCACCCACCATTCAACTATTTGTCCATCACACCCTGCCACTTGTGGAGTCCTGCAAGGCTCAGTGCTTTCCCTAATCCTCTTTAACATTTTCATCAGCCCTCTGGTCATCCTTATTCAATCCTTCAATATGAAAACATCATTTACGCAGATGGTATCCTACTGATTTTTCAGTGTTCACCAATCCATATAAATCTCACTCCAAGCTTATTTTGATTCTGTGACCTCTTGGCTGGAGGACCAGAAACTTGTCTCATACTCAGTCCCAACAAAACGGTCACTTGTTGGCTTACCAGGTAATCCAACAGGTGACCTTCTCTTATTCCAGTTTTCTTCAGCCTCCCCTTTCCAACAGTTTAATCATTTCGTTACCTTGCCATTATTCTTGATTCCAAATTGTCGTTCCACTCCCATATCTCCCACACTATCCAGCTTGGCTGTTTTACTCTTCGCAGACTACACTATCTACGCCCTTTTCTGGATTTTGACTCATTTCACACACTTGCTTACGCCCTTCTGATTTCCCAATAAGATTACTGCAATGTGGTATGTGCAGGTATCTCATCCCAACAGCTTAGGCGACTCCAAACCCTTCAGATCATCGCCATCCATCATCTCTGACACCCATAAATTCGATCCTTTAATCCCGCTGTTCACTTGCTTTTATTGGTTACCTATTCATTATTCAATTCCCTTTAAAATTCTTTTCTTACACATAAGACCTACTACTCAGGAAAACCAGCCTATTTGACTTCCCTCACTATCACCTATATCTCCTCCCGTTGCCCTCAGATCATTAAATTTGCATAGACTGGTTCTTCCAAAACCCTAAACAAGCTTTTTTTGGCCCTGAAATAATGGAACAACCTCCCACCTAACATCTGATCTTAACAATCCTCCTCCAAATTTGAAGTAATACTTAAAACTTACTTTTTTAGAATGGCCTTCAGCGATTTGGTGCCACATTCAGCTTGCAAAGTATGAGCTCTGCAACTCCTTGGGAGTACACTGACCTTTGATGAATGTGAATCTTTCCTATTTATTTTATCGGAGCTCTTCTATTTTTGTTTTCGTTTTTATGTTATGTATTTTAGTATTGTATACCATTTGACCCACGTGCTGGAAAATGTAGTATATCAAACTTTTATTTAAACATTAAACCCTGGACCACATCCTACACACAGACATTCACACACACATACATAAAAATAGTGAGATTGGAAAGAATTATATGACCTATGCTCTGCATAATTTTCCCACTTGATATATTGAAAAGCAACATATGAAACATAGAGGTCCTTTTACTCAGGTGCTCTAACGATTAGGACATGTTAAATGCCACACAGCCAATTAGTGCACCTTAGTGAAAGAACCCCATTGGTCATTTCTAACGCTGTTTTTGAAGGGTGCAGGATTATTTGGTGGGTAAAGTTTCTCATAAATAATCACAGCGATACACTCGACCCTGTTTCTCCTTAAAGCAAAGCCCAGTGTTTCTTTGCATTTGGACCAGTACTGAATCTGGTCCCTAAAGAGATACTAAATCCAGCCAAGCACCTCTTTAGAAAAGGATACCAGGAGCTATAGTCAGAGCAACTGGAGCCTGAATCAATAAGCCTGTGTAAAGCATATGCCTTTGAAATGCTGATATCCAGTCAGGGTGATTTATGGGAACTTGCTATGGCATGCATGTGACCAGTCCTATGGGTTTGTTTGTTTTAGTGTTAGGAGGGTTACCTAGCACTCCTTGACTGCCTGCTGTTATTTACACTGACAGGAACCACCAAGCTGCCACATAATGCTAACTTTGGGAATGAGATCTATCTATATCTACACACACACACACACACACATATGCAAGTGCAAGGTGATGCATGTGGGAAAAAAGAATCCAAATTATAGCTACGTCATGCAAGGTTCCACATTAGGAGTTACGGACCAAGAAAGGGATCTAGGTGTCGTCGTCGATAATACACTGAAACTTTCTGCTCAGTGTGCTGCTGCGGCTAGGAAAGCGAATAGAATGTTGGGTATTATTAGGAAAGGTATAGAAAACAGGTGTGAGGATGTTATATTGCCGTTGTATCGCTCCATGGTGCAACCGCACCTTGAGTATTGTGTCCAATTCTGGTCACCGCATCTCAAGAAACATATAGTGGAATTGGAAAAGGTGCAGCGAAGGGCAACTAAAATGGTAGCGGGGATGAGACGACTTCCCTATGAAGAAAGACTAAGGAGGCTAGGGCTTTTCAGCTTGGAGAACAGACGGCTGAGGGGAGACTTGATAGAGGTATATAAAATAATGAGTGGAGTGGAACAGGTGGATGTGAAGCGTCTGTTCACGCTTTCCAAAAATACTAGGACTAGGGGACATGCGATGAAACTACAGTGTAGTACATTTAAAACAAATAGGAGAAATGTTTTCTTCACCCAACGTGTAATTAAACTCTGGAATTTGTTGCCAGAAAACGTGGTGAAGGCGGTTAGCTTGGCAGAGTTTAAAAAGGGTTTGGATGGTTTCCTAAAGGACAAGTCCATAGACCTCTACTAAATGGACTTGGGAAAAATCCACAATTTCGGGAATAACATGTATAGAATGTTTGTACGTTTGGGAAGCTTGTCAGGTGCCCTTGACCTGGATTGGCTGCTGTCGTGGACAGGATGCTGGGCTCGATGGGCCTTTGGTCTTTTCCCAGTATGGCATTATTTATGTACTTATATACTTATATATATGTATATGTATAATATATATGTGTAGAGAGAGATTTACTTCTGCATACGTCTCCGGAAATATGTACATGCAGTGCATTTATTTGAAACCTGTCTGGGGGGTAGAGAAGGGGAAATGATCTGGTTCATGAGATAGCAGTCACTTGAATCGATAATTTTAGCTGGTTTAGATCAATCAAATCCTTATTTCAGCTTGGAGAAAAGAAAGCAGAGGGGAGATACGATAGAGGTCTATAAAATAATGAGTGGAGTGGAACGGGTAGACGTGAATCGCTTGTTTACTGTTTCCAAAAATACTAGGACTAGGGGGCATGCAATGAAGCTACAAAGTAGTAAATTTAAAATGAATCAGAGAAGATATTTCTTCACTCAACGTGTAATTAAACTCTGGAATTCGTTGCCAGAGAATGTAGTAAAAGCAGTTAGCTTAGTGAGGTTTAGAAAAGGTTTGGATAACTTCCTAAAAGAAAAGTCCATAAGCCATTATTAAAATGGACTTGGGGAAAATCCACTGCTTATTTCTAGGATAAGCAGCATAAAATAGTACTGTACTGTTTTGGGATCTTGCCAGGTACTTGTATCCTGGATTGGCCACTGTTGGAAACAGGATGCTGGGCTTGATGGACCTTCAGTCTGTCCCAGTATGACAATACTTATGATTATTGATTTCTAGCTGTGAATAGTTAAGAAATTCATGTACTATATCTAGAAAAAAAACCCTTCAAGCTATATTTTGAATGTATTTTGAGAATAGAAGAATATTGTTTTGTGCAGGGGCAGTGGAACATCTTTTTGCTTGGGAGAGCCAAACAGATCTTGCTGTGTCCCTGCCCGCCAATCTCCTGCGGTTTATGATGCTGTGTGGGCAAAAAAATTGGTAGAGCTATGGCCCCTGTGGCCCACCCTGTTCCACTGCCCATAGTTTTCTCCCCTCTTTTCATCAGTTTTTCTCCCAGAATATTGCTTTGAATACGTCGCTTTTCTCATTCTGTCATTAGCTTTGCCTGGGCAGCAAATAAAGTCTTTGTTTCTATTGTTGTTCTTCTGTTTTTAAATAATATAGCGATAATCTCCCATATATTCCTTACAGATTCTATAACCAAAGTGCTGACATTTGCAGGCGCGTTACTTGCATAAATGTTTAGAACATTAGCATTTAGACACATATGGTGCACATAACCATGTAAGTGCTAGTTTAATAGTTTTAAAACACTTGATATACCACATATATTAGAGTGGTTTACAGTTTAAAGTAAAATACAAATCAGGACACCAATCTACAAATAGGACAGAACTCACCACACACATAATCAAAATAAAGTCAGGTCAATCAGCCAATCATTATGCAGGTCTGAGACCGGCTAGGCATTCAACCCAAGTGCTTGTTTAAAAAAAAAAAAAGAAAGAAGATTTCAGTTTAACCTTAAACTCTTTAAAAGCTACCTCTTCCCTCAGTTTCTGAGGGAGTTGATTCCACAGAAATGACACTCGCCAAAAGAACGCAATCTCTCTCAAGTAACTGTGAGGGGAATCTGAGTCACCTCAGGAAGAGCCCACAATGATGCAGCAGCAGATCTCAGTGGCAGAGTAGGTACATAAGGTTGTATCATTGGCAACAGATACTCAGGTAACATAGTAGATGATGACGGCAGAAAAAGACCTGCACGGTCCATCCAGTCTGCCCAACAAGATAAACTCATATGTGCAACTTTTTATGTATACCTTACCTTGATTTGTACCTGTCCTTTTCAGGGCACAGACCGTATAAGTCTGCCCAGCACCATCCCCACCTCCCATCCTCCAGTCCCGCCTCCCACCACCAGCTCTGGCACAGACCGTATAAGTCTGCCCAGCACCATTCCCGCCACCGGCTCTGCCACCCAATCTCGTGGTCCCTTATGCAAAACTCTATGTGTCAAAATCAAAACCTTGTACAGTGAACTATATTCCACAGACAGCCAGTGATATACAAAGGGGTCACATGATCTCTCCAACCAAGGTTCCTCTGTAACCTAATAGCCACATTCTGCAGTGTCCTCATCTTCTTTACAAGGTATCCTGCAACCTAGCAGGACACCTAGTTGCTATTCTGCAAATACCTGCTTGATTTACATAGTACATATTTGCAACACATGGGCGGGACATAGGTGTATCTTATCTAGGTAGCTTATAAAATACTGTAAGATAGGCGTATCCCTGCCATATTGTGGCTGGTGTAACTACGGGCACCTAAATGTTAGTCTACCGATATCAAGTTAATGCCAGGTTCCGTTATAGAATGGGCCTTACTGTCTGCCGTCAGGGTGCCTGAGGTGCCCACATACAGAATTGCTTCTTCGTATATGAGGAAGAACATTTTTTTCCCTTTGATGAGAAGAATTGAGAAAGCAAAAGAAATATTTTCTGCAGTATGGCTTTTAATGTTGAACATTTCTGATGTGAGTATTGTTGGCATCTGCTCGTGTTTGAGCCAAGGCCCCTGTTTAATTTCGTTCATCTATAAGTTTGGAAACTGGTTTCACACTGCAAAACCAATGATTTTTTCCATTCATGTGAAGCCAGTTTTGAACGAGTAGCAGAAAAGCTAAGTGAGAGCTAGGCTGCATGTTACATATATCAGGAAAGTGTTCTGCTGTACAAGGGTCCTCCAGCTCTATGACCAGTGGCATTGTTAGACAGTAGCATTGTGGGGAAGGGGGGGAGTGTGCAACAGAAAGAGCAAACCAAATATGGTGCGGAGCCAAAGTAACACTTCTACATATCATGCCCCATCCTACCAAACCTATATATTAGCCATCAGAGATAATACAAAAAGGAGTAGACTTGTATGTATAAAGAACCCTACCCCCAGCCAGTTTCAGCCACCCAGTAAAACTATCATTATAAGCAGGGCTATGGAGTTGGAGTCTGAAACAATTTTGGGTTGTCTCGGAGTCGGAGTCAGTGTCTGTAAAAATGTACCAACTCTAACTCCAGTTTCAATATTAATAAAATAAATTAGGATATATGGTAAATTTATTGTTTTGTTATATATCTCTCTATATAAAAGGCACCACCAACGTTCTATGAAGCCTCCAGCCGGAAGTGTGAAGGGGGAGAGATATCCGGTTTCCCCATGAGTGTCTGCCCCGCCCTCTCTGTAACACAAACAGTCAGTGAAGGAAAACACAGCAAAGCACGACATCAAATCGCTCTCTCTGTAACAGTGACGGACTCAGAGGGGGGAGGGGAGAGAAGGCAGAGGGCAGGGACACACACACTCCCACATGCACACAGAAGAAAACCTTGCTAGCCCCCGTTTCATTTGCATCAGAAATGGGGCTTTTTTACTAATATATATATATCCTATATAATAATTCTCACCTCCAACGTTCTGACCTGCCTGGGACCGTGGCTCCCTCGGAGTTGTTCAGGACGGCTCCGTAGATCAGACTGACGTCACTGGCCGCATTATGCCGTGACCCTAGCAGACTAACTCCGAGAGAGCCACGGTCCCAGGCAAGAAAGCACATTGGAGGTGAGAATTACTGGTAGTGCTGCTGAAGGAGCTCTGTCGACGATAATGGTGCTACAAACACCCCCCTCCCCCCTTCTGTCTTTTCAGGACCCCCCTCCCACTCCACCCCTCTCTGGCCCTCCCCTTCGTAAGAGCTGGCTCCTTAAAAGTTTTTACCTCCTGCATGCAGGGACGCTGCTTCCGTCAGCCTTTTCTTTTGCTTCTGTTTCAGCTTTTCCTGTGGTCCCGCCCTTGAGAGAGGGGGGAAGAGGCGGAGCGGGAAGGGAAGAGAGGGGGATGGGAAGAAGTGGGAGAGGGGTCCTGGAACTCGGATGGGAAGAAGTGAGAGGGGGTTCTGGAACTCGGGAAGGGGGGAAGAAGAGGAGGAGGGGGGTTCTGCAAACTCTCGGTCTCATGCGCTCTCGGTCTCACAAAGAGTCTGTGAATCACACTCATACTCTCAAACTCGCTCTCTCTCACACACACTGTATCTGTGTGAAACACACTCTCTCTCACACTCACTGTGTCTCACGTACGCACTCGCACACACTGTCATTCTCACATGCACACTCTCACAGACACACTTGCACCCAGTCTCACTCTCTCTCTGTCACACACACACTCGCACAGTCACTCTCACACACACACTCTTTAAAACATACACACTCCGAGGAAAACCTTGCTAGCGCCCATTTCATTTGTGTCAGAAACGGGCCTTTTTTACTTGTGCGGGTGTGTGTGTATATATATATATATATCTTTGTCCTGGATCTAAAATACTGGTAAAGTACTTTAGATCTAGAACAAAAAATGTCATGCCTATCATAGGAGTCGGGGTAGGAGCTGTAGTTGAACAGTAGAAAATTAGAGGAGTCAGAGTCAAAGGTTTGGTGTACCAACCCCACATCCTTATCATTCAGTTAATTCTTCTATATGGGAGTAAAGTCTGGCGCCTGTACAGGATGGGATATAATATAGTTTTAATATTTATAATTTTTGTTTGGCAAGTTGGGAGGGGACTTCTAACAAAATCCCTCCTTTGCAGAATGTTCAAATACATGTATCAACAATAAACTGCAAATAATCACCTAGAGTAATTGAAAGACTTAAATACTTTTTTTTACTCAGTCCTTTTTTTGATATTTTTACTTTATGCTCCTATTTTATTGTTTTTGTCATATTTTTCTTGAAATCTTAATATTTTTATTTTTTACTTTTTCGGATGAAAAGCTCTCTTGCCCCAGTGCCAGGATGAACTTCATCATAAACGTATATCAAGGCACACACTCTGAAAAAGTAAAAAAATAAAAATATTAATATTACAAGAAAAATATGACAAAAACAATAAAATAGGAGCATAAAGTAAAAATATAAAAAAAGGACTAATTGAGTAAAAAAGTATTTAAGTCTTTCAATTACTCTAAGTGATTATTTGCAGTTTATTGTTGATACATGAAGTTGGAAGGGGAAACATCCAGCCTCCCTAGTCCATCCAACCACACACCTTCTCACATGTGCGCAGTTGCCAGGTCCCCATTTCCCCTCCAAATTCCTATTCAGTCTCTGAGTCCCAACTCTCTCCTATCACAAAATACTCCTTCAGTGTATCTTCATTTCTCTGCTCTCTCATAGAGTAACCAAGTCCCTGATCTTCCCTTGTGCTTCCACTTCTTAATAAAGTCCCATCCTCCTCCCCCCCCAGTCCCTGTCCCCTCCTTCCTCTGCTCTGCCCCCCCCCCCAGTCCTTGAGTCCCAGCCTCCTTCTGCTCCCACCCTAGTCCTTGTCCCTGTCCTATAATTCCTTTGCTCTGCCTCTCACCTTAGTACCTGAGCCCCATCCTCCTTCTGCCCCATTACCCCTGCCCCTGTCTCATCCTTCCTGCTCTCTTCCCTCCCCATCCCAGTCTGTGAGTCTTATTCTTCCTCTTCTCTGCCTCCATCTCAGTCCCTGAGTCTCATCCTTCCTCTTCTCTGCCCCCATCCCAGTTCCTGTCTCATCCTTCCTCTTCTCCCTCTTCCACTCCAGTCCCTGAGTCCCATCCTTCCTCTGATTCCCCCCTCCCCCCAATCTCTCAGTTCCATCCTTCCTCTGCTCTCCATCCTATCTCCAGTCTCCAGATCCCCGAATTACATCCTTCCTCTTCTCATCTCCCTACCCTGTTTTTCCTTCTCCCCCAACCAGGATCTGAATCATGCTTCCCTTCCACACCCCACTCTCAAATTTCTAAATCTCTGTTCCTTGGCCCAGCCCCTCTAACTTGGTCTGACTTCCGTCACAGGTGCCTTCTCCATTCTGTAGCTGTGTAATTGAAACACAGGGCTCCTTATATAGAGAGTCTCATGTGGTTCAGACATCACTGGATGGGCCATGCAGGTCTTTATGTGCCATCATTTACTATGTTACAATATATTTCACCCACAGGAGCCGGTGTGGTTCAAACTTGATATTAGTTAAATCATGCAAGCCTCCTCAGATACAGAGCCTCGTTACAACAGAGAATGTTTCAACCATGTGGTCATAGGAGAGAGGAGGAGCCTGTGGCCAGAACTAGAGCTAGTGTTCGAACTTCCACCCAAACCAGATTAGAGTTCAGGAGGTTGAGGTGGCAAACAGTGGCAAGCCTATTTTCTGGGCATGACACCAATCACCCCTAGCCATTCAAACGCCTGTTCTTATGGCAACCTTCCACGTTCAGAAGGACTACCTTCTGAAGACAGGTGGTCCAGGGGCCATGAATATTTTTAATGCTTCTGCTGTTAGATTTATTTCCAAAGGAAAATTGTCATATTTTCCTCTTGTGAGGTCAAGTTGTGTTCAGGATTTTCTGCCACAGTTTTAAGCTTAGCAAATTTTGTCTTGCCAATCAATGTAAAACACAGCATCATACAACCTTGTAAATGTAATTAAATCAATGTATTCTCTAACAACTGTTAAATGTAAGCCATGTTGAACCGAAACTTGTTTTTGGATAATTGTGGGATACAAATATGAATAAATAAAATAAAAATAAATAAATTTATGTGGGTTCCACCACTGAAATATGCTTGATTTCTACTAAATCTACCCCTTCTGAGAGTAACTAACTAGTCTGTAGCAGAAGTGAGAAGTGGAGGAGTAGCCTAGTGGTTAGTGCAGGGGACTTTGATCATGGGGAACTGAGTTTGATTCCCACTGCAGCTCCTTGTGACTCTGAGCAAGTCACTTAACCCTCCATTGCCCCTGGTACAAAATAAGTACCTGAATATATGTAAACTGCTTTGAATGTAGTTGCAAAAACCTCAGAAAGGCAGTATTTCAAGTCCCATTCCCCTTTATGTATTAAAGAGCTTATGAGTGAGAAATTCCTGATACTAGGGTGGCTTAGAAATGAGAGCTCTTATTCCTCACAAGCTTTTCAAAATTAAGTAAATTAAACAAAGAATGGCATTTTCTCAGTGCACCAACATCTGGTATACATATGGAAGGGGAGGGAATGGGGGAAAACAGATGAGTCCAGTAGTTTCTAAACTGGTTGGAAGAGGCATTATGCAGGAAAGAGTAGGCCTAGTTTCATGTCAAATCAGGTCAGTGGTGGCTGAAAGGAATCATTAATCCTGCGCTACCTAGCAGTATGTGTCTGCTCTTTTATTGTGCTGTGGAGGACTAAACCCCTCTGAATCCTGAGCTAGCACTATCAGCAGCTTATTATTTTAAAAACATATCAGGTGCATCCTGTGTTTGCCAATCAGAATATGGATTTATTATAATCAATATAGGACATATTTCCAAAGTAGGCCCCTCTCATTTTCAGGATTTATCAGCAGAAATAACAGGAGCCAGCCGGCAGCGTTTATGCTCCTAGAAGAAATAGTTAGGGGTCTTTTCTCCCCAAGCAATTCTTCTTTCTCCACTTGTCTAATGCATACAGCTCCCTTGATGGTACCTTGGTTTCCCTCTTATCTCTACCCTTGCATTATGTGTTACAGAGTTTTGAAAGTCTTTCAGCTAGAGAATATTTAGCACTGCATTTCGACACTAGCTATTGCTGTGTAGTAATGTCCAATGGCCATTGAATGATAGTATTAAGTGTGAGGAGTGAATACACAGTAACATACATCACTGTTTTGAGTCATGTTCTGTGCATATACTTTTGTGCACCAAGTGATCAGGAGATTTCATTGAAACAGCAATGGCTCGGGCCGAATGAGTGCAGCAGATTGCGTTTATGATTTAAGCGGAAACTAAGGAACATTTCTTGTGCTGGAAATGAGTAGGGAAGAGTGACAGATGGAAAACTGGAACAATTCCCAGGAGGCAGCTCTTTTGACGTCACTGTATTTTCCTACAGGAGTTCATCGGAATGGAGAGTATGCATTATTTTCGAGTTAGGCAGAGAGCAGATTCCACAGAAGCCTCTAGAAATAGCTGACTTAGTCAAATAAAAAAAATAAATAAAAAGAGGGATTCCCCTAACTTAGGTGATTTTGGATTTTTTGATATGCCCACTTCCAGGTTGACACTGAAACTGATATGCATGCTGACTTCTTTAAAAATAGTTAATGATGTACTGGGAAAAATTGTGAATGACACATTATTAGGGTTTCACTTGCCATGTGAATCTACTGTTTCCCAACCAGTGTGCCATGGTGCACTGATGTGTCCTCAAATTTGATCAGGTATGCCACAGGAAAAATGTCACCAGTGCCAGGGCCGTGCCAACACGGTAAGCGGGGTAAGCACCGCAGGGGGCGCCGACCTCTGGAGGGTGCCGCTGCAGTGCTTACCCTCGCCGCTTACCTCAGCTCCGCGCCATCCTGGGGGCTTTAAATCTTTTACCTCTGACGGTCGCAGCATCAGTGAAAGCGCTGCCGACGTCTCCAGCCTTCCCTTCGCGCTCGCTCGTTCGTTCCCTCAGTGTCCCACCCTCACAAGGAAATGACGTCAGAAGAAGGCGGGACACTGAAGGAAGGAACGAACGAGCGAGCGTGAAGGGAAGGCTGTAGACATCGGCAGCGCTTTCACTGACGCTGCTCAGCTGCTGCGACCATCGGAGGTAAAAGATTTAAAGCCCCCAGGGCGGCGCAGCAAGGAGCTGAGGTAAGGGAAGGGCAGATAAGGATATGGATGGGAGGGCAGGACCCAGAGAGAGGAGAAATTGTTGGAAATGGAGGGGAGGGGAGAGAGGAGAATTGCTGGATATGGATGGAGGAAAGAGGGACAAAGATGGACATGGATGGGAGGTCAGGGCCCAGGGCGAGGAGAAATTGCTGGAAATGGAGGGGAAGGGAGAAAGGAGAATTGCTGGATATGGATGGAGGAGGGTAGGGCAGAGAGGGACATGGATGGGAGGGCAGGGCCCAGGGAGAGGAGAAATTGCTGGAAATGGAGGGGAGGGGAGAGAGGAGAATTGCTGGATATGGATGGAGGAGGGAAGGGCAGAGAGGGACAAGGATGGACATGGATGGGAGGGTAGGGACAAGGAGGGAGGAGAAATTGCTGGACATGGAGGGGAGAGAGGAGAATTGTTAGACATGGATGGAGGGAAGGGAAGACAGAGGAAGGAGATGCACATGGTGTCACGTCTGTGCTCACCTCGCCCTCTGGTAGCCAGAACCGGTGGCTGCTGTGGATTGTCACCCGTTCCAGATTTCAGCTCAGTCTGGTCCGGATCTTCTGGGCTGCCAGACTTGCTTGCTTGGATTGAACCTACACAGCACCTGTAGTTTCCTGGTGATGGTTGCAGCTGAGCTCCAGGTGCTGCTGGGCTTATTAGCCATTCTGAAACCTTGCTGCTTTGCCTTTGCATTGTGTCTAAGGCCCTGGTATGTTGGTGCTTGTTGCACTTCTGCTAGTCCGGTTGTTTGCCTGAGATTCTTGCCTGTTTCTAGTTAGTCTGTGTTTAGTTTAGGTTTTACTTGCTTTCCTTGCCTGGTTTCTTGTTTGTAATTCTGTGTTTAGTTTCTGTTTGTGTGTGTTCTGGCTTTGGGGCTGCTTGCAGCTTTTAGTTTTGTGTCTTGTTAGTCAGTGTGTTGCTCCCTGTTTTAGTGGCTGTTTACAGCTTTCAGTCTGTCCTTTATTTTACCCTTTCCTTGCCCTGCTGTCCCTGTATGTTCCTTTCCCCTCTGACCCTCAGTCCCTGTTCAGTATAGTTGGGATCCTGTTCCTGCCCTGTCCTACAAGTCCTGCCGGCCACCTGAAGCCAAGGGCTCAACCCTTGGTGAAAAGTGGCCAGGTGCAGGTGAAGCCTAACTGTTCATTAAGCTCTGCCTTGTCTCCGGTGTGGGGGTGGTTTTACCTGCCCCTGCCGCTCGGCAGTGGCCCAAGGGCTCACAAACCAGTTTCCAGCTTTGAAAACGTGACACATGGATGGAGGGGAAGGGAGAGAGAAGAAATGCTGGGCATGGATGGAGGGGAGGGAAGAGAGAGGAAGGAGATGAGATGAGGGAAAAGGAAGAGAGGAGAAAAACTGCACATGGATGGAGAAAATAGATTGTAAGCTCTCTGAGCAGGGACTGTCCTTCTATGTTAAATTGTACAGTGCTGCGTAACCCTAGTAGCGCTTTAGAAATGTTAAATAGTAGTAGTAGTAGTAGGCAGAAGCTGGATCCACTGGACAGTCAAGTCTGCGGAGGACCCAGCTTTTACTTATGGATATAGAGCAAGTAATGAAGAAGAAAGGAGGAAAGTAAAGAAATAAATGGAAAGGAAGCCCTGGAAACGGAGTTAAGAGGACAGATAGCAGCAGAATCAGATACTAGGCCAGCATGATCAGAAAAAGAAAGTCACCAGACAACAAAGGTAGAAAAAAATCATTTTATTTGCATTTTAGTGTTTGGAATATGTCAACTTTGAGAATTTACATCTGCTATCTTATTTTGCAATGTATAGCAATTTGTTTCTAAGAATATTGCTGACAATTCCTGTCAGTGTGGCAAGTGGTGAGCGATCATTTTCACGGTTAAAAATCATAAAAAATTATTTGTGATCCAGTATTTCGCAAGAAAGGCTTGTAAGCCGTGCCATGATTGCTGTTGAGAATGATATATGTGCCCAGTGAACATGAAAGCACGAAAAGCTAAGTGGTTGTAAACCCTCTATTTGTTGAGCAGTCCCACAAAGATGCACTCCATCTTTCAGCTCCTATTTCCTTTGCATCTTGTGCCGGGGGGGGGGGGGGGGCACCAACTGATAGTCTGCAGGGGGGCAACAGAGACCCTAGCACGGCCCTGACCAGTGCCCAACACTGAGATCTAAACCAGCACATGAGCTCTGCTCTCTCTCTCTTTCATAGGAATGAGAGATTAGCAGAAGCTCTTAAGTGTGCAGGCACTCCTGAGCATACATGTAATCACACCTGCCTCTCCTTCCTTGCAATATTGTGAACTAGGGGCATAGCCATAGCCAGAACTTAATTTTGGAGGGGGCTCTGGGGTGGACTTGGGGATAGGCCAAGCATTTCTCCCCCCCCCCCCTCACTGCCACATCATACCTTTGCAGTGTTGCCAGATGGCAAAAGTTTTTCCAGCCCAAATCCAGCCCTAGTAATAAGGTCAATATGGATATTAATAAAGTAACCACAGTCATCATAAACAGAATCATCAGCAGCAAAATCATCAGAATCATAATCAGCAGCAACATAATTAGCACAATCAGCACCATAATCTGCAGCACCATTATAATTAGCACAAATTCATAATCTATCCATAAAACAAAAGGGTCAAGTTCCCACCACAAACCATTTATCTCTTTTGATCTAGGCACAGGAAAAAAAAGATTTTACTTTCCCCCAGGTTTCAACCTAAATCATGTTTAATGTGGGATATAAATGTTGTAAATAAATAGAAACTCTGAATGTTGAGGACCTGACTCTCATAACATGTCTGTTTTAGTGGCCCTGTACCAGAAGAAAAAAAAATCTGTTCAAGATACAACACGTGTTAGGGTGTCCATATAATCAGCCCCTCCAAATCTTTCTTCAGGTATTTCTCTAAAGTTTGATTCCAAATCTAAAATACTTGGAATAATTTTGGACTCTAGACTTATGAATATCAGATTAATGCTCTAGTGAGGAATTTTTTTCCATTTACATAAACCTTGAGTAATTAGAACGACTCTGAGGGTCCCTTTTACAAAAACATGTTGAAAAATGGCCTGCAGTAATATAGACACGTATTTGGGGCGCGCACAGAATCATTTTTCAGCGCACCTGTAAAAAATGCCTTTTTTTAAATTTTGTCGAAAATGGACATGCCTTCTACAGAATTAAAGAAAACGTTGAGTCGGACATGATGAGAGCTAGATGGAATCTTAAAAATCTTTATTAGTAGTAGAATTAAAATAAAAATGCCTGATAAGGCTGGCTAGAGATTGGGTGTATCTATCTCTCATCGTGTCTGCCTCCACAATTTCCTTCCTTTTGGACTTAGCAGACTGCTTGCCTACTTGCTTTTTGGGACCCTCCTACAGAATATAAATTTAATGTTGAGTACTATTATTCAGGTATTTTATCAGTCACTTTTGACTCTTTTTTTCCCCCTACTTTTCCTGTTATTTGTTGAGAGGTAAAACAGCCATAATTTGTGATGTTAAAGTCTATTGTTGAAAGACCACTGGGTGGCACTGTTCTCTTGTTGGGCATCAAGAGAGAGGGGAAAATGTTTTATGTTATTGCCCCTCCTTTGTATTGTGTATTCAGGGTCGCAGAGAGGGGGGACATGGGAGGCAAGATTCTCAGGGCCTGGCCTCCAAGGGGGGCCTGATGCCAGAAGGTTCTGCTCCCTCAGTCTGTCTCTCTCTTGCTGCTGTGTATCGGACCCAGGTGATTGCATTAACGCGATAACTTGGGCCCTGGAACACAGGAGCAGGAGAGTGACAGACCAAGGGAGGAGCAAATGCAGGAAAGTAAGGGGGTAGTGGCAGTAGCTGCTGTGGCAGTGGCCCTGCCCCGAGCTTGGCCCTGTCTCTCAGTGGCCTTGGAAAGCTGAACTTGTGTAGTGTCAACCCAAGAAATAAAAAGACGACAAAAAAACAAAGTGGGAGTAAGCAAAAAGAGAACTCAATGAAGATAAAATATTTAAAATAGTTTAAAAAACCTGACAAATATCAACAAGGGGAGAACATGGTCTGAAGAAGAAGACTCAACACGGCTGTGTTTCAGTTGGAATGCCTTCGTCAGGAATCGGTGAGATCCCATAAATGTTGCTCTTAACTCACTGTATTGGGTAGAAATGAAGAGATATGTTAATATTTAGAATTTGAATTATATATATTGTATTATCTTGATTATGTCCAATTTGTTTGTAATCCACCTTAGACTTATAAGGTAAATATGGAATATAAGTACTTGTATAACTACTAGTACTTACCCAGATTTCTAGCAAAGAATATCATGTGCCATAAGCCTTTCTTGCCACAAGAGGTCAGCAAATACCAGTATATCCAAGGGGGACCATGCATTAGCAATGGAAACCCCAGCTTACAGCTCACAGTTCCTCCCCAAATTAACTTGAGAAGATGGCTGTTACATAACTGCAGGTTGATTGAATGTTAAGTTTTATTCTTTAGTGCCAAAAATACTCCATTCAGTCAGGCAATTTTCTCTGCGGTCTCTTCAGTGTGAACCACAGGGCCAAGAGTGTATTTTCCAATTAGAACAAACTACGGAAAGTTGGGACTTTTTTGAGTGCTAACGTTACTAATGAGAACTTGCCCAGAATAAAGATAGCCATATGTGCCGAGGCACCGCTTGTTAAGTAGCATAATTGGGAATAATTTGGATTAACTGTGCCTGAGATTTATTTTTCAAGTTTGCTGTTGAATTCTTAATACCTTAAAATAATAGGCTCATATTGAATTTGGAGAAATGATGTGGAAAACAGGTACAGGATGTTCTGTTTTGATTATGCAGTGCCAGGAGGAGACGTGAGCACCAGTAGATGCAACTTTTATTCCGTATTCACCAGCACATGGTATCTCTCTATGCTGCTACTTAAAATTCATACGTGCGTGGAACAGACACAGTGGGGCCAATATTATTACTTTATCCGTATGCCTTTTTCTAGGTGTGGAGAGAGTGAGGGAGTAATTTTCTAAAGTGCTATAAAGTTTGTTTTACATATAAAAAAGGGCGCAACCTGCATTAAAAGCGTGCGTTCAAATTTGTGATTTGTGTATTTTCTAAAATATATACAGTATATACCTCTGGATTCTATACAGCGTGACTTAAATTGTGTATGCAAATCCAGTCATATTCTGGATTTGCGTGCACAACTTAATTAGTTAACAAGCCAATCAGTGCTGATAATTGCCAATTAACAATTATTGACACTAATTGGCATTATTTATAATTTATGTACACAATTGTCTTAAGTGTATTCAATAACGTGTTGCATGTAAACTCTAAGTCACATAGTTGAACTGGAGGCGTGGAATGGACGAGTTGTGGGCTTTTTTGAAAGCTATGCGAGTCTTTATAGAATATACCCAGTCCATGCCTAATTTGGGCATTGGCATTTACACCAAGTTTTACATGGCATAACTGCCTGTGACTAAATGTAGTCACACAGACTGGCGGAACTTTAGGCGTATTCTATAAAGTATGCTTAAATTTAGGCATATTTTGTTTTGGTGCTGATTGTTTTAGGCAGGATATATAGAATCTAGTCCATAGAGCTGGATTCAGTAACTGGCTCTCAAAATTCAGCGCCAAAAAAATTTGGCACAACGGTATTCTGTAATGGATGTTCCGGGATCGACACCCTTTACGGAATAGTGCCTAGCGCTGGGATCTGCGCCCAGTTTTGGATGTGTATATCCCAGTGCGCAATTTGGATACAGATCTGCACTATTCTGTTACACCGTGCATTTTAAGGGAACACTCCTGACCCATCCATGCCTCTCCTTTGGCCACACCCCCTTTACAGATCTGCATGGAAACATTTAGTCGCTGGTCTATCAATGGGTTTTTGAACAGATCTGTTGCTTCTGTCCCTTTTCGGTGCCTTGCTTCCATTAGAACGCTTTTCCACGCCAAAACTTCAGTGTGGAAGTAGTGCCTAACATTTGCGCCATATATAGAATTCCACAGATGAAGTACACTTGCATTGTGTAGGATGGCCCATGTTATTCCTCAGTTGATTAAGTTGCATTGGCTTCCGGTAGTTAGGTGCATTAAGGGCCCCTTTTACCAAGCTGCAGCAAAAGGGGGCCTGCGCTGGTGTTGGTGCTTGTTTTTGATCCTCGCCGAGGCCCCCTTTTTCCGCAACAGGTAAAAGGTAGGTCTTTTTTTGAGGAAGTGGCTGTGCGGCAAGTGAAGCACTTGCTGTGCCGCCATTTTTGGGAGGGGGGAGAGAGGAGCCCTTTCTGCCACCCATTGAGGAGGCGGTAAGGGCTCCCATGCTAACCCAACAGTAACCGGGCAGCGCGTGACACTATCCGCTTACCACTAGGTATACATTGGATATGATGGCGTGGTGGGAATGGAAACTACCACTGGGCTGCTGTGGTAGCCCGGCGGTACTTCCTTTTTAGCGAGCGGTAAGCCCATGTTGGGCTTACCACTGCGTTGTAAAAGGGGCCCTCAGTTTAAAATGTTATTGTTAGTATTAAAGGCACTGAATGGTTTTGCCCCTGTGGCCATTATGCAGTGTCTGAAGACTTATAATCCATCAAGGGTCTTTAGGTCTAAGGGTGGGTGTTTCTTAAATGTTCCTTCGTTCTTTTCAGGTCGGTCTTAAAGAAGACTGCTTACATATGTTTTCTGTAGCTGAGCCTACTCTGTGGAAATGCGCCAAATTGCTTCTGTCACTTTTTAAAAAGTGACTGAAGGCCTATTTGTTTAGTGAAGCCAGATTATGGATTTTAATATAGTTACAGATTGAATAATGTTGTATATTTGGTATTTTCTGCATTCTATGTTTTGTTGATTTATGTTGTGTATTTTGTTATAAGTGTTGTGCTTTTATGAGTGTTTGTTGTAACCTGCTTAGATTGACTGGATAGGCAGGATATAAGTTTGATAGATAAATACATTTATTTACACCTTCCTTGGAGCAGGAGTAAAATTCTACATGGGTATTTTGTTTGCTATTGGGGCTGGTTCTGAGAGCCGGTTTTATTAAGGTACATTAGCACTCGTGTTGCTGTTATAAAATAGGCCTAAAATGGACATCTATTTGGACTTCCTGTTATAAATTTACCTGCAACAGGGGTAATTCTCTATAGGTTGCCCAAAGTTGGGCACTGGGCTGCTTTTCAGTAAGCACAAATTCTATAATGACAATTGCGCAAGTCTTTAGTTACACGCCTGACTTTAGGCACACATTTTTTAAAAAATAATAAAAGTCTATAGAGCTTTACTATTCAGTTTACTGCTTGATGGAATGTTTCTCAGTGCTGTATGTTTTGCCAGGAAAATGGAATACCTAGTGTTAACCACATACCCTCTATGCTGTGCATTCTCTGCCCTACCACAAAAATTAATGTTCCTTTAAAGAGCTGGGAAGAATCTTTTTGATGTGTAAGCCTGCCCCTCCTCCGCTCTTTCCCGGAATTGGAGCTCCTTTTTGTGGTTGGAGAATCCCAGAGCAGAAGTCCCAGGAAGGGAGGGGACGCTGTGGCGCTTCTGTTTCCAGCAGCAAACACCCTGCAACGGCTCTTCAAAGCCACTCTTCCATCTACATACAACACATTTTTACTGGTTTGGAAGTTCTGTGCCTCCTTCCCATCACCAGAAAGAAAGTAAAATATGTAGAATTTTAATTGTTTTTATGTACGGGTCCCTCTTGAGGTCTGTATTCATCCTTCCCACCCTATTTTCCCAGCTTATCCCAAAGACTTCTTTCTCCATAAACCTCATCCTCCCCACTTCATCTCCAGTGTCATCATTTCCTTTCTCTCCCCACCAGCCTTTTCTCTGCCCTTTCTGTCCCCAACTAAATTTTCTCCCCACTCTTGCCAGCCTCCTCACTTCCAGCAGCCTTTCCTTTCACTCTCTCCCCTACCAGCTTCGCTCATCTTTCTCTTTCTTATATCTAGCCTTCCCTCCATCTTTGCCTTCTCGTCTAAGTAGCCTTTCCCCTCACCCACCCATTCTAATTACCAGTGTTTCAGTTATCCTTTTTCTAGACCAGCCTCTCTCTCTCTCTCACCGTTTCAACCCTAGTCAGTCAGACTCAGTTTAGTCACACTCTTGATCCTGGTAATAGCTATGGAGGGGCATTTTTGAAAGAAACGTCCAAGTTGGGATTTGGATTTCTTTGTAAAACATCCAAATCGGGGGGCAGGGAAAACCATATTTTCGAAAAAAGATGGACGTCCATCTTTCGTTTCAAAAATACCAAGGACGTCCTTGGAGTTGGATGTCCTTAGAGATGGGCATTCTTAGCCATGGACGTCTTTGACTTTTGGCGATTTTCGAAACCAAAGGCGTCCGTGTAAAAAACGTCCAAATGCAATCCATTTGGACGTGGGAGGAGTCAGCATTTGTAGTGCACTGGTCCCCCTGACATGCCAGGACACCAACCGGGTACCCTAGGAGGCACTGCAGTGGACTTCATAAATTGCTCCCAGGTACATAGCTCCCTTACATTGTGTGCTTACACTTCCACAGGAACCCCACAGGAATTGTTTCCATCCCCACAGGAATACCACAGGAACTTCTTCTGTCCTCGCGGGAACCTCTTAGAACTGCTTCCGTCCCCGCAGGGAACCCCGCAGAATTGCTTCCATCCCTGTGGGAATCCCATTCCCGTGTAGTTCTCTATTCCATCTTCTGCTACCATGCCAAGCTCCCACATTCTCCATAGTGCCTTCTTTTGTCCTTTAGCCCATTAGGCTGAAGACGTTGCAGCTATCTCTTTCCCTGTTGGCAGCCTGAATATGTGGCTGTTGCACCTAAGCCTGTCTCCTTCTGGCTTGTATGCCTAATTCTGAAGTTGAAAGAATTGTTTCACCTCTTTCGTATTGATCAGTGGTACAGTATTCCTTTCTGCCCTCCACTCCTGCCCCTTGGTCTTATCCCAACCCAGTATCATCTAAGTTCTGTCCTCAAGGGCTGCAAACGTGTTAGGCTTTCAGGATTTCCCTAATGAATATGCATGAGAAAGATTTGCATGCCCACTATGTTTATTGTATGCATATCTGTCATGCATATTCATTATAACTACCATAATTATTAACACAACTGTTGCAAAATATTCAAACTTTATTATATCCCAACATCCCTTATAACTATAAAATTCTTAAAACACTTTGCTGTTCTAATACATTGTAGTTCATACTCAGAACAAACATCATCATTGTACATTAGATCACTCCTTTATGTAGGGGATAAAACATTGAGTACTAGTCTCTACATTTCTTTAGAGAATAGTTCAAATTCTTTCAAAATTAGTTCAAACCTCAATTATCCACATCAAGCGTCTAAAAGATGAAACGTCAATTGCTCACATTTTCTTCACACCGATAAAGATAAAGTCGGAGATATATCATCATTTACTCCCACTCTCTTCATTCCAATTACACCGGAGCTATGCCATATTCATTAGGGATATCCTGAAAACCTGGTCTGCTTGCAGCACTTGAGGACTGAACTTAGACAAACCTGGCTCTAATGTCTTTGATGCAGACGTTGCCCTCTTCGGAAGAGTCTTGAATGTTTAGATGTGGTGGTTCTTTATCTTTTTATTTCCCAGTACAGGATTTTGGTCTGACAAGTATCTTAAGGGTTATTGCATATTTGTAATGATAAAGAGAATTATCTTGTTCTTTTTATGTGCCTCTGACCACTTACCTCAGTCCTTTCCTGTGTGTGGTTGTAAAAACCATAGTCTGTACCTCGTGTGCTGATGACATTCTTTTTGTCTGAACGTCATAAAATCAGTGCTGAACACTGAACAGCACATATCAGATGATTCCTCTGAGTCTTTCTTTTGAAATCCTGTAGCTCTCTCGTCATGGATTGCAGATGACTTGAGAAAATAACTTTTCACTGAACAAGAAACTTCAGGGGATGTGGGGAATGTGCTGCAGTTCTCACTTGCAAAAAGAGATGCAACCAAATCTATTAAGACCACCCAAAATACATAAAAAGATCTGATATACCAGTAAGAATTGTCTCACACAAAGATGTAACTACAAATGCAAATACTATTCCACTTTTCAGTCAGAAACGACCTCTAAAGCTTTACCCTCCCTTGTTTACTAAGCTGCACTAGCGGCTGGTGGTGTGCTAATGCAGACACATCCCAATCACTTTGAATGAGCTGTGTCAGTTTTGCCGTGTGGCATCAGTGACACCTAGTGGTCAGACTCAGATGACTTGCATACTGTCTGATTTGTGATCCTCAGGTCAGTCCCTGCAGCATCTTTGCTAGATTGTGGTCTAGGGAGAGTTGTGTGGGGATAATATAATAACCACAGGAATGGGTAACATTTCAGTGAAAACATTTTCTGAATTTTCAAAGCAAAAATATACATATATTTCTGTTTTCAAATCTCCCCAACAAAACTGTGCGCTTACATGTACACCTGTTATTTGGGGTGCACAGTTTTGCTGGGTTAAATAAAGCACATATGTTTACATTTTCAACAATATGTGCTTAAAATATCACTGTTTCCTCTAAGCTGGGGTTGCTGTTTCACTAACTCATTTTCAATAATGAGGGACAGGCAAACTCTGCAGGGAACCTGCCTGTCCCTAGGGATTGAAAATACAGTATTGAAGCAGCACCCCCTACTGGCAGCAATGTAGTTGGCAGACGACTGCTCAGGTGAGAGGGAACGGTAATACAAACCCCTCCTCAAGGTCTGCTTCAGAAATGCTTCTTCAGCTAGTGAATAAACAGACACATGCACACGTTTTATGTGCATACATTTACTCTCATATTGGCCATTTCTGTGTGTAAAGTACTTCTCTGTTTGTAGAAATGACTCTGAGGATTTGGAGGGAAGGGGAGGGAAATCCTGAAGTCCTAGAATATCATATTAGAGTCCAGTACTGACCTTTGCTAGCTCTTGAGTAAACTGAAAACCAAATGAAATGGGAGGAAAGTGTGGGGCAAAAGAATAAATAATGACACGTGCCTCCAAAATGTTTTTATTTTATTTTCTTTAGTATATGTCTCATGGAGGTTTGAAGTCTGGGTAAAGTTACAGTTGGGTAGCTGAGCCCTTGACTCTCTGTGCCATGTACAGTTTATGTTGAACAGTTAGGATGGTCAATATTATTTCTGTGAAATGTAGTAAAACTTATCATCTTTCTTCCTTTATCCTCTGGTGAGTGTGAGCTTCTCTTCTCAGAGTCATGGCTCAGAATCTTCTGCAATGTGCCACCTCATGCCATTTGGCAGCTGGGTCCCAAATCTGCCAATGCCATAGTCACTTGGCCTTGCCAGTGCATCACATCCCTAGCAGGTGGCTGCAAGCGGCCTGGCAGAATATACCGTGGCATGACAGGACATACTTTATTCCTATGAAGACTGCACTGCTATAAACATTTAGCTCCTGTTACAGTATTGAAAGATCATGAACAGGTGGTTTGTCAATTTAATGCAAATGAAATGTACCAAAATCCTGCAGTGCAAATGGAGTGCAGTTTATGACAGTACATTTTCTTCAATTCCATTCCTCTGCTGAATGTCCTATATTGTTTCTTAGAAAATCACTGCTGCAACAGAAGAACTTTTTTTTGTGTGTGTGTGTGGCCAGCATGTTAGTCTCGAGTAGCAAAATGATGGAGACAGGCAACTTATAGACTTGATGCATCTAGTGTCGGATTCTATAATTGGTGCTCAAAAACTGGTATAGAACACAGAGCAAACCAGAAGTCCAGAAAATTCTTTATCGAAAGAGGCCCGATGTGGCCACGTCTCACCAAAATGGCTGCATCAGGGATTGAACACAACACTAACAAATGAAGCATACAAATTCAAAATGAATGTAATCCATAAAAATAATAACTCATAAATTGACTTTGGGTGCCAGTCTTATGCCTGCTGAAACTTGGCGTAAATGCTTGGGCCCAAATTGAGTGCTGAGGCCTAGTATTCTGTAACAAAGCATGCAAATGTTTGGAACGCCTTGAGTTGCCTGTGCATTATAGAATAGCATGCAGCTAGATGTGTGTGCAAATTGGTGCCAATTAACGTCACTAATTGGTTGTTCCTGTTCATTTACCCCTCTCTAGACCCCCGTGGGATCCTTCCACACGGAGGTGTACAGAGGGTCTGTTCTTCTATGATCTTGTGGACCGCCTCCCTGAATTCCTGTGAGACCCCTTCCCATGGGTATCGCTGTTGGGGAGGCATCAGAAGGCGCAGTTCAAGTCTAATTCCCATGACCACAGCTTTCTGTCTCTTTGAATCTAGGTTAATCTTTGGCCAGTTATGTGCCCGCATTAAATCTATAAGATATCTATAACACTGTTACAGTTTGAAATCTTACTTATGGGTGTGTTATATTGTAAGACAGATGAAAAGTAGAAAATGGATTGAAGTAAAGACAGAGACAGTTCAGTTAAAGAAATAGTCTTTTTATTCTTACCAAATCAGGTATTAGTCAGGTACATTCAGCAAACAGATTGTGGGTCCAACCGGCCAGAGCTCCGCACCTTACGAAACGTTGGGGAAAAACTCCAACGATCTATCTGCTGTCCATCTCTTATATAGTATCTGGTCCTAATACAAGTCTATGGAAGGGACTTTTTTTTCCCTAATCTTGCATAACCTCTGAATCATACTCAACTGCCGGTCAGGTGCCCACCTCTCCTTCCGTTTTAGTATTGCAACTTATTGTGCAATTTCCCTTTTTGTAAACAACTCCTTGGAGACTAATATCCAAACATGGGCAAATCTTTCTCATATCATCTTGTGATCTGGGTGCCATCTTCTAAAGACAGACTCCATGTTATGAACCAAACTTCTATCATTTCTGTCTTTAATTTCTTCATTTTAGGTGTTACACTCAATTTAGAAGTTGCACCAGGTTTCTTTAAGACTCACCAAGCAGTCCTGCTCTTGCAGGCTCTCTGCTATAAGGCCATCAACTGCTTATCAGGCCTAGTCAGTGCTTTTCAGCTGGTTAAAGCTATGTAGCTTGGCCCACCACTATTCCAGTAGATAGGCCCCAAGCTTGATCACATATTAACATTCCTCATTAATTGCTTAGCCAATTAAGTTGCAAACATATTTCAGGATCATGCCCAAATCTGGCCGCAATATATCAAATTTAGGGGCTAATGGCCTTTTGTCCATTTAAGCTCATTCCTCATTAATCTTAAGGTGTTGCCAGCCTCTGTCACTTTTGCTACAATATGAAGTCCTGTCCTTTAGTAAACTGCCAGAGGCCTAAAACTTTAACTCTTGGTAGTTTATTACATAGAAACAGAGGAAGTGGGCCTCTCTCTCACATCCTCACATCCGCGTTTCTTTGTGCTTAATTAGAAATATTCAGAAGCCTGTGGCGTTCGAGTAGGTGGATTACGCAAGACATTGATCCCACATAGACTGTTGTCCCTCAAGCCACCACTGGGCATTCTACTGTCTTGCAATATTTGATACTATTTGCTAATCACCTAGCCTTGGGGATAGGGGGGCTCAAAGTGATGTACAAATAAATTCATTTAGAGCAGTCAACAATAGCAGCACCCTACACAAGTTTACATGGATAATTAATTATAAATTAACTTTCTTTTATAATCCATTGTGAATTAACTTATATAAAAAAAATAGTAAAATCAGTATCACATCTCTTCATAATATTTACAGTAGACACAAGCATCCAGCTGTAGGTAATAGTTCTTCCAAAGTCAAATTATAGAAGGTAATGCAGACTGCTGTTAAATATCCTATGACAGATGCCTGTTCAGTCCTCTTACGGTGGACCATTTCTTAAAGCTAGTACAACCTTCCTTTATGAAAAGGTAAAAAAATAAGAGGGTTTTGCTCCATCCTTTGTTAGCCCATTGTCTCCAAGGGGATCTCAGTGTCCAGGAGAAGAAACACAAGTCCCTGTAATCAGTCACATCACAGGATCTGGTATGGATTCTGTGAAAGGAAGGAGGGGTTTTCTCTTCAAGGCTCAAGACTTAGTCTTTCCAGTTTCAAACTTTTGTACAAAGCAAGATATTTATCTGTAACCCATTTGCTACAGTTTCAGAAGCTCCCTTGGTCCCTCCCGATTCCTGGGCTCCTATAGTCTGTAATCCTTTTGCCCAAACCTCTTGTTTGTATTCCCTTCAGTAGTTCCTGAGTCCTGGGCATCCTGGTGCTTTTGTGGGAGTAGGAAAATCCTACTTCTGTGGAAAAATCCCTTTCCATAGCTGAGATCCAGTACAGTTTCTGTTTCTTAGAATACTCCTTGCTTCCCCTCCCCTCACAGCAGAATCTGTGAAAGCTCTCTCCTCCGATCTTCAGGTCTCGGTGGATTCTTGAGGAATGTCCTCTACTTCAGTGCCTGGGTGGAGTCCTGAACTCTCTCTTGTTTCCTCCAGGCCTCCTGGTGCCAAGATTATGTGTAAATGACCAGAATATGTTTGTTTTTATTCCGCTTTAACCAGAGATCCCAGAAATCTTACATACATAATATAAAAATATTCAGAACAGAAATTAGAAATAAAGTTATTGCTTTCCTCCTGCCAATTAGTCTTTATTTTATTTATGTCTGCATTTGTTCCCCACATTTTCCAACCTATTGCTAGGTTCAATGTGGCTTACATTAAAGTTAAGAAATAATGGTTACGTTTAAGGTGGCGCATGCCTAGTTCTGTTTTGACCATGAGCTTGATTGAGTGTTGGCCGATGGTCTGCTTGACTAAGTGGAGTCTTCAGGAAGGAATTTTCTGGGAAAAGTAGGTTTTCCGGTGTTTACGAAATGTTAGGTAATTGTTCATAAATTTTAGGTCTTTTAGTAGTGAGTTCCAAAGTTTGGTGGAGATGTAGGCGAAGCTGGTTGTGTATCTAGATTTGTATTTTAGGCCTTGTCATCTGGGGAAGTGAAGGGTGAGTTAAGATCTCGCGCTTTTGGTGGTATTGCATATTGTTAGGTCTGTTAGGCCGGCCATATATTCCGGCGTGAAGCTGAAGATTATTCTGTAGGCCAAAGAACAGATCTTCAAGGATATGTGTGCTTTGGTAGGTAGCCAGTATAGATTTTGTAGCAGAGGTCTCATACTCTCGAAGCTTCATATAAAGGCAAATCCATCTTTACTTACAGTATCCCAACCAACCCCATCTACTAAACTGTCCATGAGCTCTGACAACTTAACTGAAACATATCCCACTGAAGACTAACATCGCAAGCACCAAATACCTTTACAAATAGCTCTTCCACCTATTTATAAAAACCACAATACCTGACACTGTTCTCAAATGAAAAGTAAGATTATTTCATTCAGTGGGACCAGTGCTAGAAGTCCTTCTCATTTCCTCATAATGGATTCTACTCAAGGAAGTAATCCAAAGATGCAAGTTTTGTTTTCTGATCTCGATGTTCTCACTGGCTTATATGCCTTCAGGACATTTAACTGGTAAAAAGCTGATTCCCCTTTCAGTGCAACAAACTTTTGAAAAGAATTCTTGATTGTGTGGTACCTAATGTATCTTTTAACATGTAAAGTAATAGATTGAAACTGCAAAGCACCATAAATCAATCATGTGGCAGCATTCTGTATTATCTGCAATGATTTCATAGTAGAAATATTAATCCCAAGGTGTTGCAAGCTATAACAGTCTAGTTTACTCAAGATCATAGCCTCAGCTACAGTCCGAAAATCCTCTGCAGTCACGTAACCCCAAATGAATTGTTTAACAAGTCATTAACTAGCAATAAATTGATGTTCATAATCAATTATTGCAGTTAATTGGCAATATTTAGGATTTACATGCGCATCCGCCTGCATGCCGTTCTATATGACTGGGCACTTAAATCCCCTAGCGTGCACTCAGAAGGGGAGGGATGGGGCATTCTGAAATGTTGCATGCAGCCATTTCCGCACCCAAATGCCATGAGTTGGATGCCAGCATTTACTCCAGGTTTCAACAGGCGTAAATACCGGCTCCCAACGTTGGGCGCAGGAATTGGCTCTAAGCGCCCTTTATAGAATGGCGCTTAGTGCCAGTTTTTTAGCACCATTGATACAGTTCCCCCATTGGGCTTCACTTTACTCAGCAGATGCAACTTAAACCAAAGAATCTTTTCCCCACTGAGCTTTTATGCGCTCGTACATGGGTAAATGCCAATACTCTGGTTACGGGCTTGCAGGGGTTTTATAGAACACTGCCCTTCACCCTTTAAAAAATTCCCTCTCTAACTTGCCAGGGCCACCTTAAGAACAATGATGCCAACCCGGGAGGAAGTGAGCCGTAAGGGGCAGAGTCAGTATTTGGGAGTTTAAAAGACAGGGCCAGACTGAGGTTAGGGAGGCCCAGGGAAGGAATAACTGAAGCCCAAGTTTATGCTTTTACTGAAAGCGTGTAGCTGCTGTAATCAGGCTGAGATAACCCAACTTTTTTTTTTGGTTAAGACTTGCAAGCTTTGTTAATGTCTGGCTGGGGCCAGACCTGAGCTCTCAAAAGACCTGGGAGTTCACAGGCTCTGTTTGTGATGGGGCAGCCCTGCCAGCCACAGATTGCTTGGCCTGCTAGCTAGAGGCCTGCTCAAGACTGTTACTAACCCAGAGAAACTGCTGCAGCTGAAATTCCTGGCCTGTGAGGTAACAGGTCCCAGGGCTTAGGCAAATAAAAATATTTACTTTCTCCTTTATATACCTTGCCTGGCTGAGTTATTCCTAGGGCCACCCCAGCAACCTCGCCCGGAGTCTCACAGGGCTATTTTATAAAATGCCGACTTAGTGCAATGGTGCTTGGATTGAATGGAGGTGTACCCAAGGACAGAGCATGAGCAGGGCACACAGTTACACGCCTAAGTAATAGAGTACTATTATTTATATGTGGTTTTTGGCAATGTAGAAGTAAGAATTTACACCAGCTCTTTGGATTCTCTGAGTGGTTGTGCATAAAATATAAGGGCATATTTGCAGTGCTACGCTAGTATTCTGTAATGAAAAGTAAGCACATACTTTCCTTTATAGGACAGGATCCAAATATGTGCCTTCTTGATCCCTAAAAATAGGCACCCTGGGTGTCTTCTCAGAAACCTCCTCTTTTTCACCTTAAGACAGGAGGGGTGGGTAGAAAAAACAGCCCTCCTTCCAACACAAAACGCCAGAAGCAAAGCTCCGAGACAAAATAGATTGCAGAGCAAACGGATAAGAACTCCCTCATGCCACTGCTCAGCTCAGAAGTACAGCAAAGAGAGTGCGTTGTGCCATGCATGTTATAAGGACCACTGGTTCTTGGTTCAGTGTTTATGTTTTGCTGATATGCAGGGAATTCTTACGTGGGTGAACACTTGGTATGGCTACAGAGATGCTTGTGACTAGGGTTGAACAGAGTCTGGGTTGGAGGTTTTGATGCTTCTTGTCCAGAAATAACAGAGGTCATCTGTGCAGTGTGGTATGTTACGGATTTGAATTTTGAGGAGTGTAATATGAGAGCGAGAGCGAGAGTTTTAGTATGCGTGGAGCATAGTTTAGCATACGTGGAGCATAGTGGGGCTAAGAGTAATAAAGGTTCACAGGTAAAGACTATGATGTTGTTTGAAAGTTTATTCAAATGGAAACCTCCTAGGTAATGGATTGTGGTCTCCTATTTATTAATCATTGATAAATATTAGAATTGTTATCTTTAATCTTTAAAGCAGGGGTATTCAAACCTGTCCTGGGGGACCACAGGCCAGTTGGGTTTTCAGGATAACCCTAATGAATATGCATGAGAGAGATTTGCATGCCTGTCACCTCCATTTTATGCAGATCTCTCTCATACATATTTATTATTTTACCCCTCAACTGAGTAAAGTTTACTACCTAGTTACATCCAATCTATCACAACTTTCCATTAGAGTGCAGACGCAACAGCCAGGGATGCCTTTCCTTACAAGCTTTTAAAGACCAGGCAGCAGGTGTCTTGAAACAGCTTCGACGAAACATGGACCATGTCGGGACCCATTTCTAATCTTAAAGTTAAGTGAAAGTGTTTCTGAAAATTGGTTTATACAAATAGTGTTTGGCTTATACAAAAAATACACGTCACTTAGAGGCAACTCTTTACACTAACAAATAAATTGTGCTATTGTTATATGCTTGGACAATATTGAAGATCTTTGAATCTGTATTTGTCCTCTGAAAACATATGAGCACGTCCCTATATAACTAGATATAGGGGGTATGTATTGTTCAAATGGATTGAATGAAACATCTTAGCAATACTGAAAAGATTTTTTTGTATCGCTTTGTGTTTGGATGGGAATTACCTTGCAATGGAATTCATCTACTTTTCTCATCTAATTTTTTTTAGTTAAAATTCTCTCATTTGTTTTGGAGGTAACAGAGACCATATGCAGGGCAACCAAAGGATGTATTACAAACTAGTAAAAAAGGCCCGTTTCTGGAACGAACGAAACGGGCGCTAGCAAGGTTTTCCTGGGAGTGTGTATGTTTGAGAAAGAGAGCCAGAGTGAATGTGCGGGTGTGTGACAGAGTGAGACTGTCTGTGTGACAGTGTGTGTGTGAGAATGAGAGTGTGTGGCAGGGCCCTCTCCCCTGTTTCTAATGCCCCTCACCCCGTTCCCTCCCTTCCTTTTCCTCCTCCTTCCCACACTTTGGGTTCCTTAAGGCTTTCAAAAGTCTATGTACCCCCGTGGCCCTAACGCCCAGTATCCGGATACCCCACCGCTTTCCTCCTCACCCCTCCCCCAAGATGTAACACTTTCACGTCCTTCATTTTTTAAAAAAGTGTCCTATCTACCCTGTGTCCAAATGCCCGGCATTCAGATTGTGTTCCTCTTGTAAATTTTCATTTCTTTCATTCATTCAGAACTCCCCCCCCTCCCCCCCCCCCCCCCCCCCGAACACTTTTGGTTCCTTCAGTCTTTTAAAACTCTCCTATCTACCCTGTGTCCTAATGGCCAGCATTGAGATTGTTTTCCTTTCCCAAATGTTCATGTCTTTCAGTCCTTCAGAACTCCCCCCTCCCCCATTTAACACTTTCGGTTCCTTCAGTCTTTTAAAACTCTCCTATCAACCCTGTGTCCTAATGGCCAGCACTCAGATTGTTTTGCTTTGCCAAATTGTCTGTCACTGATGTCACTGAGGTCAGTGCCTGCCTGCCTAGCAGACCACTTCCGGCAGGCACGGTCCCAAGCACATCCTGTTGGAGGTGAGAATTATTATATAGGATAGATTAAAAATAAAAATAAAGCAGAGAGAGAGGGGGGGGGGGGGGAACAGAATTCAAACTGCTGGATCTCTTCCTTTTTGGATAAAGATCTCATGATGCAAACTATCATCCCAAATCTCCAGCATGTAGTAGCAGTTGATAATGTGCCTAAGCTTACATCTGTATATGCAGCAGAATATGAACTTATATTGGTACAAAGGAGTCTCTCTCTGCACTATGATTCAAATTTCCCTTTCATCAGATGCTGTTGCCTTCTTGCTGTGTGCTAACATACAGCCGCACAGATCTTCAGCTCTTGTAGATAGATGTCTGCAACTGATGCAGCAAAGTCAGGGGGTGGATTGAATTCTGCACTGCTTTCTCATGTAACGCGTCTCCAACCGTTTCCATCCTTTAGCACAGCCAAATCTGCCTGATATTTTGAAGTAGTAGCACATATGTTCTACACTACAGTCACTGATCACCGGGACTTGATAAACCGTTAAAAATGGCTTAAATTGTAAACTGAACTCTGATGAGCTGTAATAGTGCCCTACGTTAGAAGGAGATGTTGTTGCAGACAGGGTTGTTCAGATTGCTGTGGAGAGAGCAGCATGCTTGTTCAAGGCTGAAGGGCTTGCAGGCGAGCAGAAAGATGCTCATTGTACACAAAGACTGCTCTCTGACACTATCAAAATGATCAGATATGTGCATCTGAAGAATTCATAGATGAAAGATATTTAAGGGAGAGGTTGGGTTTCAGTCCAGAGTCCTTTAATTGCTTAATTACCATAGTATTTTGTGGAGTGTTCTTTAACATCCTTGTTTTAGCCGTAAGGAACAGTTTTGTTGAGCTGTTGCAGCATCATGAATCACTGCCCGTAACCTTAATCCCTGACCACCTCACTGTGAGCTTTTAAAGCAACTGTAGAGCACAAAAGGGAAAACTAAGCTAATTAATTGTCCGATCCCACAGGGATGCCATTAGTAAATACCACTTACCAAAGAAACAGAGAATTGCCCTCTTCCCAGGAGGTTCTCCAGTTTCGACCAATCAGAAAATAGCGTACATCAAAACATATGCCCCTTGTTCTTATAGCCTGAGAAATATGATTGGCTTGTAGGAGGTGTGGTAATGGGTGGGCTTAGATTAGACTGTTCCTGGCTTCCCTTCTAAGTCCTTATTTGGCTGTTCTTAACAGAATAGGTCTTTCTAGCAGCTGAGTATCTTGGCATACATTATTCATTAAGCCCTGGTGCTCCAGGAAGATGCATATCCTCGGCGCTTTGGATTTTTCTTCTCCTCATGCAGTCTGTCCCCTCAAGCCAACCCTGGAGTATAACAGCTCTTTGGATTTGTACAGATGGCATTTACACAATCAGAAGAGAGCACAAAGGAATTTCATGCCAGCATGTTTCATGTGCACTTAATTTCAGAGCATTTGCAAATCCATAGGAAGACATAAAAGCGAAAAAAAAAAACCCTTCTCTTTTAGTGACCCTGTTATCTGATTGGAACTGATCATACCTTTTTTTTTTAGTTTTATTGCTGGTATTTAAAAAAAAAATCAAATCCTTCAAGATGCCTGAAGCAAATTATTTGCTTTCTGTTTCTTGGGGCTACATAAAGGTAAGCATTTACTACAGCTTAATAATTTTGTAAGGACATTTGGTCTTTTATTAATGGGCTCATATGTTGTTGATATACAGGGAACCTTGTTTGAATACTTACCATGGGCTGTACTTTATATTTAAAGGCAGGAACTGTATATGTGCTGTGAAAATACTTGAATTCTAGTGTAGGTACCTGCACTGCATAAGTAACTACACTAAGCTGAAAGAATTTTCTTGACATTGAACCTCATTTGAGCTGTTCTTAGTGTTCGTTGGTATTCCCTTTGTGACAGTGTCATATTTGATAGCATCCATGTAGCTGCAACCTTTTTCTCTTGAACTGTCTGAAACAGCAAAGCTATAAAATCTAGATTAAACACCTCACATTAATCTTACCTGTTCTGAATTACTCTTGGCTTTTTCTTCATGGGGGGGAACGTGACCCAGCATGCACAAAGTCCACCAACAGTTGTGACATATAAAAATGAAAGTCTTTGGTCCGATTGTCTGATTTCAGATACCAAAAGGCTTCCACATAGAGGCAGTTTTCCAATCAGCAGCATAGAAGGTTAACTGGATTCTGGCACTGATTAGTCAAAGTCAAATAAAGCAAAAGTATTTTGTGCTTCCTTCCAGTGAAGCATTGATGGAAAATGTCTCCTTTCAGACACATTTCCTCAAATCCTAACAGTGACTTGTGCTGCACTTGCTTTTTCTGGCGTGGTGAAGGAGAATGGCATAAACACCTTGTCCACTTGTCTTATTTGACTCTGAAGCACACTTCAGATCGTCTGTTAATTGAATTTTATCAGGTACTTTGACGATTTGTTACTTGATTGCTTCTATTTAATGGGTTACGGTGCATACTAATAACAGTCCCCAAGACCTAAATGGAAGCAGATCAAAAGCTTACTAATGAACCACAGAGGTTTACTCTTCCTGCATCATTTCAAGCGGTACATATGTGTGTATATACATAGCACGGACACTGTTTTGATCTTCTTAACCCAATCTTACTTTTCTGTTTGACAGTAAAGCAATGAATTAAGCAGAAGCATTTTGATCATTTAAAATGGACAAATGCAGACGATACAGTATGAAATGCTTATTGTGCCAGAGACGTCTATTTAGCAATATATCTAGCTTTGATAGAGGAGGTAGGAAATATGCAGTTGTCAAGAGATGACTTCTTTTTGTAATGGCCGTTTTCCTAATGTTGAGCAGTACTGTTTGATGCAGGGTTGTGCAGATCTGTAAGCATTAGCTTTTTTCACAAAGGTGGTTAAACAGTCTGTAATCGGTGGCAGAATCCGCTTTTTACGCCACCTCCACTGAAGCACTGCAGTGTGGAGGCAGGTGCGGTGCACACGCCTATGGTTTCCATAGCAAGGTTTTCTATTATATGATAGTCTGTGAGGCTAGACTACTGCAATTTGATTTCTGATTTTCTACACAGCTCAATTTACATTTTGATCTACTCTCTATATAACCCCACTGTTGTACTTAGGGGCTCTATTCATTAAAGTGCAGTGAGCAGAATTGGCATGCGGTCCCTGTTAGAGCATGTCTATGGTAACAGTTACCTCACAGCAAGGCACAGCATGCACTAATTCACAAGCTAAGAGGGTAATTCTATAAAGTAGTGCCTACATTTAGCCACCTACAGTGACCCACTTGGAGCCTGTTTCATAAAGAAATGGAAATAACTCTTTCTCTTTATAGAATACCAGAGTAACATGCCAAGAACGTGCCCATATTCTAGGTGTGATCACTGACACAAGCCATAGAGCAGCTATAAATGCTTGTGCCTTGACCCAGTGACATCACAGGCTCAGGCATTTGGCACCCTTTATCTCCGGCGCCCTGGGCCAAAACCTCACCTGGTCCATAGGTTAAGCCGGCCCTGCATAAATTATAGAATCTTATATTTCTATAATTTATGCAGGGCCGGCTTAACCTATGGACCAGGTGAGGTTTTGGCCCAGGGCGCCGGAGATAAAGGGTGCCAAATGCCTGAGCCTGTGATGTCACTGGCCCTATAGGTTAAGCTGGCCAGAGCTTACCTGGTGGCGTTGTATGTGTAGGGAAAAAAGAAGAGCCCCCTTCCTCTTTCTGTCTCGGGCCAACTTTTCCCCATCTACCTTTAAAGGCAGTTTTCCCTTCTCAAACACCGACAGCATTTCGTCTAACACCTGGCCGGTTAAATGGTGCTTAACCGGCTATCCAGTGATAGTCAACAGGAGATAGTCGGTTATCTCCCCCTGAATATTGACATTTAGTGGACAGCTGGTTATATCACATGATGCACATATATCATGTACACCTTTCTTTAAATTAGTCACCTTACTTTCTAGCTCCTCTTACCTATCTATATGTTCCATCTTTGCTTATACACTACACTGCCAATTAAAATATTCTATTATGTATTGTGTTGACACTGTAAGTAGTGTACTATGCCATACTTTCATTGTTATTTTTACTGCTGTAATTGCTGCTCATATTTGATTTATTCTTACTGTACACCACCTTGAGTGAATTCCTTCAAAAAGGCGGTAAATAAATCCAAATAAATAAATAAATACTTGCATCAGCCCTGAAGTCTTCCTTCTGCCACACCCTGCCCGCCCCTCCCCCTCCCATCCTTTGACATAACTTCCTGTTTCCACAGGGACACGGCAGAGGGAAGACGTGGGTAGCGTTAGGTGAAATGCTGTTGGTATTCAGGAGGGGGGTACTGCCTGCCTTTAAAGGTAGGCCAAGGAGAAGATGGCCTGAGTGGGGTGTGCGCCAATGGGAGGGTGCCAAACCAAAAATTGGCTCAGGGTGCCATGGTCCCTTGAGCAGCCCTGAATCTATGTATGTAAATGTTTACCTCAACCACACTTTACCCAAACACCACCTACCTGAACACCCACCTGCAAACTGTGCACCACTGCATTTAGGCACTATTTTACAGAATAGCACATAGCCAAAATATTGGCTTTTATGTGCAGATGGGGGTGTAAATGCCGGTATTCCGGTTATTTATGCAAGTTCTTGGTACCTAAATCTTGTTGCTCTCCTAATAAGATTACACCCTAAGGGGACATTCTGTAACATGGTGCTCCTCCTGGGGGTTTGCATGGGGTCATTGTTGGCAAGAGTGATCCCCAGATGCTCCATTTGCACCCAGGTTCAGAATAACGCCTCTTACCCCTAACGCTGCTTGCAGTATGTGATTTTATTAATATTTATATACAGCGGTGAGAGCAATGTAGTAGAGCAGCGCTACTTGTATCACGAAAACGGGTGCCGATATTCTGCATCACTCAACCAGGATGGGAGAGGCTCCTACCCACTTAAACCACACTGAGCGGGCCAGCTGCCGATATTCAGTGGTATTGCCCAGTTAATCAGTTTGGACAACAGCAGCAGTGCTCGGGTAATGCCAGGGAGGAGCCAGCAGTTACGTGGACACTGGCCAAATGTAGTGCCCGTGTAGCTAAGCATGGAGATAGTTTTGCCCACTTAGGTGTGCAAGGATTGCACCTGCATATCTTTCGGGTCAGCGCTTGGACCCAGGATATTCAACGCTGATGCCTAGAAATGGCCCCAACAGTAAAATTTAAATGGTCCCAATACCTCAAGGTGGAGGGAAATATCACAAATCACCAACACCCCAACACCCCACACTAAGGATGTAAAAAGAATCGAAGCGGTGCAAAGAAAAGCTACGAGAATGGTATGGGATTTGCGTAACAAGACGTATGAGGAGAGACTTGCTGACCTGAACATGTATACCCTGGAGGAAAGGAGAAACAGGGGTGATATGATACAGACGTTCAAATATTTGAAAGGTATTAATCCGCAAACGAACCTTTTCCGGAGATACGAAGGCGGTAGAACAAGAGGACATGAAATGAGATTGAAGGGGGGCAGACTCAAGAAAAATGTCAGGAAGTATTTCTTCACGGAGAGAGTGGTGGATGCTTGGATTGCCCTCCCGCGAGAGGTGGTGGAGAGGAAAACAGTAACGGAATTCAAACATGCGTGGGATAAACATAAAGGAATCCTGTTCAGAAGGAAAGGATCCTCAGGAGCTTAACCGAGATTGGATAGCAGAGCCGGTAGTGGGAGGTGGGGCTGGAGGTTGGGAGGCGGGGATATTGTGGGGCAGACTTATACGGTCTGTGCCAGAGCCAGTGGTGGGAGGCAGGGATAGCGCTGGGCAGACTTATACGGTCTGTGCCAGAGCCGGTGGTAGGGAGGCGGGGCTGGTGGTTGGGAGGCAGGGCTAGTGCTGGGCAGACTTATACGATCTGTGCCCTGAAGAGCACAGGTACAAATCAAAGTAGGGTATACACAAAAGTAGCACACATGAGTTGTCTTGTTGGGCAGACTGGATGGACCGTGCAGGTCTTTTTCTGCCGTCATCTACTATGTTACTATCCAGCTTATAATTGAAAAAGAAAAACGCCTATATTGCGACCCAAATCGGGAGATAGACGTTTATCTCACAAAAACGAATAAAGCGGTATAATCGAAAGCCGAATTTGGACATTTGCAACTGCACTCCGTCGCGGATGCGGACAAAGTTGATGGGGGCGTGTCGAAGGCGTGGTGAAGGCGGAACTGGGGCGTGGTTATCAGCTGATCAGAGATGGGCGCCTTTCGCCGATAATGGAAGAAAAATATGCGTTTTTAGCGAGAATTTAGGGCACTTTTTCTGGACCCTGTTTTTCCACGAATAAGGCCCCAAAAAGTGCCCTAAATGACCAGATGACCACTGGAGGGAATCGGGGATGACCTCCCCTGACTCCCCCAGTGGTCACAAACCCCCTCCCACCACAAAATATGCCGTTTCACAACTTTTTATTTGCACCCTCAAATGTCATACCCACCTCCCTGGCAGCAGTATGCAGGTCACTGGAGCAGTTATTAGGGGGTGCAGTGGACTTCAGGCAGGTGGACCCAGGCCCATCCCCCCCCCACCTGTTACACTTGTGTTGGTAAATGGGAGCCCTCCAAACCCACTGTACCCACATGTAGGTGCCCCCCTTCACCCCTTAGGGCTATAATAATGGTGTAGACTTGTGGGCAGTGGGTTTTGAGGGGGATTTGGGGGGCTCAACACACAAGGGAAGGGTGCTATGCACCTGGGAGCTCTTTTACCTTTTTTTTTTGTTTTTGTAAAAGTGCCCCCTAGGGTGCCCGGTTGGTGTCCTGGCATGTGAGGGGGACCAGTGCACTACGAAACCTGGCCCCTCCCACGAACAAATGCCTTGGATTTATTCGTTTTTGAGCTGGGCGCTTTCATTTTCCAATATCGCTGAAAAACAAAAACGCCCAGCTCACAAATTATCGAATAAAACACGGACGTCTATTTTTTGCGAAAATACGGTTCGGTCTGCCCCTTCACGGACCCGTTCTTGGAGATAAACGCCTATGGAGATAGACGTTTTTGTTCGATTATGCCCCTCCAGGTTACCATATATTATTGCAGAAGACTTTTTAAATAGATTTTATAAACAGCATCCTAATGGACCATTTTTATATATCACTCCATTCACTATTTTTTGTTGTTTTCTGACATTCTTTTTTATGACCATTAGAAGTGGTTCTGTTCAGTTGTCTCTATTCAATCCAGGACCACAACACCACTATATTTCCTTGTCGTTTATATGTTTAATTTTATGTACAAAAGTTACTTTAAAAAATTGTGAACTTATCTGAGCACCAGATAATTTTATATTTTTTAAAAATAACTTTTGGATTCTTGGATATGAAATTAAAATTAAAGTATCTAATTGGCGGTGTCATGGTCTGGGATTGCATAGGGACAGTTGAACACAGCGGCTTCTGATGGTCATAAAAATTTTTTCAAAAAAAACCCAAAAAAATAGTGGAGTGATTATATAAAAAATGGTTCTTTAGGATGGCAGAAATGGCCCCAGCATTGATTTTCCAGGCTTAAATTTACCTGTGGCTGTCAGTGACTTAAAAACTGCTGATTGCTGAGAGCTGAATAAAAGATTCCTCAAATTGGTTTAATTAGCAAGTTTTTTTTTTAAATGATAATTTGTTCTTACAGTTTAAAAAAAACCCCAGCAGCAAATAATCTAAATTTGTAAAAATCTACAGACAGTGCTTGTAGAACTGCAATCTTGCATCATGGCTGCAAATCAACATGGTCCATCTAATTTTAAAAGAAGCCCCATATTCTCAGTAAAATCTGAAGTGGCTCCTTCACAGATTCAAAATGGAATGGAGGAGATCCTCTGTGAATTGGGTTTTCAGTGATCCTCATCAGGGTGGTTTTTTTTTTTTTTGTTAGATGTACTAGGGAACATCCAACAAATGTTTTTTAGGGGATATCAGGAAAGTCCACTTTTCCATCAAATTTGTGCTATTCTGGTACAAATTTGACTTGCAGTTTTTTGCACAACTCTTGTGTCCACTTGAGTGAGATGCGAGTGCATTTTTCCCTTCTGCTAGTGAAGTCTGGTGCTCTCTTGAAGCTTGAGGGTGTAGCATACATTTTACATAATGCTTATTCTCAGAGGGGTGGATGAAAGAAGAGACTAGCAGCATGCATTCCTTTCTTCATATATAGAAAAATAATTGCATTGCAATTATAGATTTGAAAATGTTTGCCTTGTTCTGCCTATTAATTTGGTTGTAGTCATGACTAATAGCTTGAATGTAAAGCTTGACAGCTCTAATTTGTACAAGATAAAAGCTAAATATAATATTAAAATTAAAATACTTAGGACCCCTTTTACCAAGCTGCGGTAAAAGGGGCCCTGCAGTATCATCAGCAAGTGGATTTGCCATGTGCCGAGGCCCTTTTTACCGGAGTGGGTAAAAGGCAAAAAAAGGATATGGTTGTATGATAAGTGCACATTTGTGTACGGCCATTTCCGGGGGAGGCCTTACCACCACCTATTTAGGAGACGATAAGGGCTCCCTCGCTAACCCAGCAGTAACTGGGCAGTGGCGATTACCACCAGGTAAGCACCTGGTGCAAAAAAGAAAAAAAAAAAGAATTTTCATCATGTCGGAAATAGTGCATGGTGGGGATGGCACTACTGCCAGCTCCCGCTGTTGGCCGGCAGTAGTTCCGGATTGGCTGACGCCATCGCTATGGTAACTGTACTGCAACGTTGTGAAAGGGCGCTTTGGAGAGCTGGGATCAATAAATCAGATCCATCTTAAAATTCCACAAAAACACTTGAAGAGTAGATGCATCCTTCATCCCAATAGTGAGGAATACCAGTGTCGGCAGCTGGAAAGGAGGCTGCTCACTGCTGAGGCAGCACTAGGGCAGTTCTGGGCAGTGGATCTCATTGGCTAGTGTGGATTGGGCACCCCTGCCAACCATTCAACAGGTACTTTGACTACACCACTAGTATTTGAAGCCCGATTTTACATAGGGCTTCTAGGAAGGAAATGGGACATTGAGGCCAGGACTTTCCCAATTCTTTGGGTATTTTATAAAAGGCTCCGCTGAATGTGGAATGTTTTTGTGAAATGCATATAACAACACTGGGAAATAAACATGCACTTGTTGGTATGTCCTATGGCAGCATCCATTTTACAAAGAAAATCACTGAAAAAGAGCAGCATCACTCAGTTTTTTCCCATGAGTGCTGGCAAATACATGTATGAGCAGCAGTCTCACAATATACACGTGAGTGCTGGATTTCACAAAACAAAACATACAAGAAGTCAAGTGGCTAAAGTGGAATAACTTTTTTTTTTAAATAAAATTTAAAGTAGTGTCTACAGATACAAAATATGCTCATATTATGCAAATACCATGAGGTTCGATGCGGATCCCAGTTAATTTAACCGATTATAATCGGGTGCTACATAAAAACTAATAGTAATATTTGCTTTAAATTTTGTTTTGTATTATCAGAATTTCAAATCTCTCTTAAAAAGATATGATTTCAGATACTTTAGAAAAAAAGGTAAGAATTTGCTGTTCTAAGATTTAAAGGTAGAGAATTCTAGACAAGATCTGCCTGGTAAGATGTGTTATTACCAGGCAGATCTTGTCTGGAATTCTCTACCTATTCTCAAAATATCTTTTCGAACGAATGTCTCTAGGATTAGGAAAATGAAGCATCTGAGAATCTCAAAGAGGTCTGCAAACAGTTGTCCCCTTAATCCCTAGTAAAGTTCCCTGGTCCAAATGAGCAGGTAGCTGAAACACCCCTATCTCAGAGCAGGTGTAAATGCTAACAGGGGAATTGTTTTTAAAATATGAAATGTATTCCCATTGTAGTAGAATGGAAGTACACCCATATTTTTTGGGCATTCCAAGCCATGTCCAAAACACATCTATGCGCCAGGGGCAGACTGGCCATTTGGGCAACTGGGCAGTGCCTGAGGGCACAGAGGCTCTAGGGGGCTCAGAGGCTCTGCCCAATTTCCCGCCGCTGCCACACATTACAGCCCTACCCGGGCCTTTCTTGAAGGGCCCTGGTGATCTGTTGGCCTCTGCGGGGGCAGGAAAGAATCCCACTCTTTCCTGCCCGCTGCCACTACTGTGCATGGTGGCGCCGGTGTTGCTGTGCTTTAAAAATGCCTGCCGAGACCCGCGAGACTACCACGGTAAGTCTCAGCAGCCATTTTGAAAAACACAGCGGCACCACCACCGAGCATAGTAACGATAGCGGGCAGGAAAGAGTGGGGTTCTTTCCTGCCCCTGAAGAAGCCATTAGACTTCCAGGGCCCTTCAAGCTAGGACCGGGGAGGGTGGCGACGGTGCAGGTGGGGAGGCCCCAATGACCTTTACTGCCTGGGGGCCCCAACCACTATCAGTCCGCCTGCCCCTGCTATGTGCCCTGTGGGATATATATGTGAACACAGCAGCATTACAAAACCAGCACCAATATGTTTAAATCACTGAATCGTGTAAATGCTGCCAGTTACATGTCTAAAATCCATGCCAGCCTTCTAAAATGACTTCTGAATTTTTCTAAAAAACTGCTGAGCTGGCAAGGCCAATAATAGTAATAATACAGTTCTTTCTCTTGAATAGTTACTTTCTTAAAAATACGGTTATTGCACTTGTTAGAAAAAAGGCAGATATTTTTCTTAATATGTTCATTTTCTCCTGCTTTATAAAATATTCTGGTACTTTAAGCATGTTGAACTGTGTATACTCATGTCTGCAACCTTTGTGTTTCCTTTCCAGTTTAAAAGAATGCTCAACCGGGAGCTAACCCACTTATCTGAAATGAGCCGGTCTGGGAACCAGGTCTCTGAATATATATCCAACACATTTTTAGGTAAGCTGAATCCTGCTGAAATGATTGTTTCTCTCTCTAATATGTATGTGTATGTGGGAGGGGGATTTATACCATGGATCTGGTGGAGATGCAAAGCACACTTCTTTCAGTTCTTGTCTTTTGTAAGCTGTACTGTGGGCAGAGGTTCATTGTAATTTGAGGAATAAACGTATGTATAAAGGTAAGCTGGTTGACGTGGAGGGGCATAATCGAACGGGGCGCCCAAGTTTTCCTGAGGGAAGGGGCGGGGAAACCCGTATTATCGAAACAAGATGGGCGGCCATCTTTCATTTCGATAATATGGTCGGGGACGCCCATATCTCAACATTTAGGTCGACCTTAGAGATAGTCGACATACTTGTTGAGATGGTCGACCTTAGAGATAGTTGTCCCCGGTTTTCGGCGATAATGGAAACCGAGGCCATCCATCTCAAAAACGACCAAATCCAACTTATTTGGTCGTGGGAGGAGCCAGCATTCGTAGTGCTCTGGTCCCCCTGACATGCCAGGACACCATCCAGGCACCCTAGTGGGCACTGCAGTGGACTAACTGATGCACTAACTGAACAGAAAAAGCCCTTCCCTTACCGATCCCTTAGCGATTCGGAAAGGAACGGGCATGCATGAAGGAAATCGCATGCAAATGAGCTGCTCACTGTTAGTTCATTTGCACACGATTTCCTTCCTAAGGAGGGGAAGCCAGTGCAGAGCAACCAAGCGTTATGCGTGGCTGCTCTGCGCATACCAAAGATGGCAATACACGCAGACAAGCTGCGTGTATAATAGCCATCTACAACCTTAAATAAATTGCTGTCTACAACCTTAAAAAAACACAAGTCCTGGTGAAAACGTCCAAGTGCTCGTCAGGACGTCTTTTTTTTTGAGTATGGGTGAAAGATGTTAGGCGCATTCGCTATGCCTCCATCCCTGCGACGGGCAGTTGAGGACGTCCAAAATGTGAATGTTTCTGTGAGAAGGACGTCCATGCCTTTGCTATGCCTCCAACACCCCCTTTATTTATTTATTTGGATTTTGGATCACAAGTAGCAGTAGTGGGATTTGAACCGGCCACCTCTGGATTGCAAGATCAGTGCTCTAGGCCACTCCACGCCACTCCCTTGAAATTTGGCCGTCCATGTGGTGGGGGCAGTTCAGGATGTCCAAAATGTTTGAAAGAAGGATGTCCACGCATTCGCTATGCCTCCGCTGACACACACCTCACCCCCCCCCCCCCCCCCCCCCCCAGGGACCTGCATACTGCTGCGATGGACCTGAGTATGATATTTGAGGCTGGCAAAAAAAGTTTTTAAAGCTATTTTTTCAGGGTGGGAGGGGGTTAGTCACCACTGGGGGAGTCAGGGGAGGTCATCCCCGATTCCCTCCGGTGTTCATCTGGTCAGTTCGGGCACCTTTTTGAGGCTTGGTCGTAAGAAAAAATGGACCAAGTAAAGTCGGCCAAGTGCTCATCAGGTACGCCCTTCATTTTTCCATTATCGCTTGAGGACGCCCATCTGTTAGACACGCCCCCCAGTCACGCCTTCGCTACACCTCCGACACGCCCCTGGGAACTTTGGTCGTCCCCATGATGGGAAGCAGTTGGGGACGCCCAAAATCGGCTGTCGATTATTCCGATTTGGGTGTCCCTGAGAGAAGGACGCCCATCTCCTGATTTGTGTCGAAAGATGGGCACCCTTTTCTTTCGAAAATAAGCCTGATAGCATATCTAGATTTCAGAAAGCTTTTGACAAAGTTCCTCATGAGAGACTCCTAAGAAAATTTGAGAGTTATGGGATAGGAAGCAATTCTCTTTTGTGGATTAGGAATTGGACAGAAAACAGAGGGTAGGGTTAAATGGCCATTTTTCTCAATGGAGGAGGGTGAATAGTGGAGTGTCACAGGCATCTGTACTGGGACTGGTGCTATTTAACATATTTATAAAAGATCTGAAAATCAGAACGACAAGTGCAGTGATTAAACTTGCAGATGACAGAAAACTATTCAAAGTTGTTAAAACACATGTGGACCGTGAAAAGTTGCAGGGAGATCTTAGGAAATTGGAAGACTGGGTATCCAGACGACAGATGAAATTTAATGTAGACAAATGCAAAGTGATGCACATTGGGAAGAATAATCTGAATCTTATAGTTTACCTGATGCTAGGATCCACCTTGGGAGTCAGCACTCAAGAAAAAGATCTAGGTGTCAATATAGACAATATGCTGAAATCTTCTGCCCAGTGTGCGGCAAAGCAAACAGGATGCTAGGAATTAAAAGGAAAAGGATGGTAAATAAGACCAAGAATACTATAATGCCTCTATATCGCTCTGTGGTGTAACCCCACCATGAGTATTGTGTTCAGTTCTGGTCGCCGTATCTCATAATAGCAGAAATAGAAAATTTTCAAAGAAGTGTGACCAAAATGATAAAGGGAAATATTTTTTCACTCAATAAATAGTTAAGCTCTGGAACTCTTTGCCAGAGGATGTGGTAACAGCGGTTAGTGTATCTGAGTTTAAGAAAGATTTGGACAAGTTCCTGGAGGAAAAATCCATAGTTTGTTATTGAGATAGACATGGGGAAGCAACTGCTTGCCCTGGGATTGGTAACATGGAATGTTGCTACTGTTTCTGCCAGGTACTTGTGACCTGAACTGACTACTGTTGGAAACAGGATACTAATCTAGATGGACCATTGGTCTGACCCAGTTTGGCTATCCTTATATTCTTATGGGATACATAGAGGGGTATAATCGAATGTGAACGCCCATCTCCATGGGCGTCTATCTCCGAGAACGGGTAAGTGAAGGGGCGGGACAAACCGTATTTTCGAAAAAAATGGGCGTCCATCTTTTTTCCGATAATATGGTTTGTGCAAGCCAAATGCATCGGATTTGTGCGGATTTGAGCTGGGCGGTTTCGTTTTTCAGCGATAATGGAAACCAAAGGCGCCCAGCTCAAAAACGACCAAATCCAAGGCATTGGGTTGTGGGAGGGGCCAGGATTCGTAGTGCACTGGTCCCCCTGACATGCCAGGACACCAACCGGGCAACCTAGGGGGCACTTGTAACAATTAAAAAAAACAAAGCAAACTACCTCTGAAGTCCATAGCTCCCTTCCCTTGGGTGCTGAGCCCCCCAAATCCCCCCCAAAACCCACTCCCCACAACTCTACACCATTACCATAGCACTTATGGCTGAAGGGGGACACCTAGATGTGGGTACAGTGGGTTTTGGGGGCGGTTTGGAGCGCTTCCATTTACCACCACAAGTGTAACAGGTGGGGGGGGGGGGGATGGGCGTGGGTCCACCTGCCTGAAGTCCACTGTACCCACTAACAACTGCTCCAGGGACCTACATACTGCTGTGATGGAGCTGGGTATGACATTTGAGGCTGGCATACAGGCTGGAAAAAAAAAGTTTTTAAAGTTGTTTTTTTGGGTGGGAGGGGGTTAGTGACCACTGGGGGAGTCAGGGTGGTCATCCCCGATTTCCTCCGGTGGTCATCTGGTTATTTAGGGCACTTTTTTGGGACTTGTTCGTGAAACAAAAAGGGTCCAAAAAAAGTGACCCAAATTCGCGCTAAAAACGCCTTTCTTTTTTCGATTATCGGCTGAGGACGCTCATCTCTCCTCGACCGATAAACGCCCCAGTCCCGCCTTCACCACGCCCCCGTCAACTTTGGCCGTTTCCACGACAGATTGCAGTTTCGATTATACCGATTTGGACGCCCACGGGAGAAAGACGCCCATCTCCCGATTTGGGTCGAAATATGGGCGTCTTTCTCTTTCGAAAATAAGCTGGATAGAGAACTAATGTTTTTTTATTTCTTTCAATTTTTGCTTCAGTTAAATTTAAGGGACCATTTTGTTCAGATACCGTTATCCATCCTGTAGAAGAGAAGGTCAGCCATTAGGTCTTTTCGGAATGTCATAGACACTGTCCAATCTGTAGCAAATTATGTATCAAGATATAGCAATTGAAGAGTATCCTAATCCCTCATCTGAGTGATCATTTTTTCTCTTGTTCACCTGGTTTACACTGTGTGCTCTTAGAAGATTGCTCTCCGGAGGCGACCCTTACAGATACCAAACTCTTTGGAGCTGAGTGTATGCATTAGTGTTCTATTGACATTCCCCTGTCTTCAGATAGAAGGACTGCTAAATATGTAAGTTTGAATAGATGGATCCCTGCTGAGAGAATCTCTAAAAGCTGGCAGCCATGCCAGGGAGAGGAGGTCTGGGGAAATCTGATACTGGGATAGTGCATTGAAATATGGTCTTTAAAGAGCCCTGAGCAGGGGAGCTGGGGATGTAGAAGTGTATTATTTGTAACTGCAGAACAGCAGAATCAGATCCACCCTCTTTTGTGCTGCACAGGCAAAGAAAAAATAGCAAAACCTTTAAGAGAAAGAGAAGGCGGAGAGTAAATAGCAGAGGATCAGAGGCACAGGTTTTCCTCTGAATGGAGAGGTGCACTGGTGGGTCTGAGACCATTGAAAGCTTAGATACTTTGTGATTCTGCACATGTTGGTTCTCTTCCAAGATTTGTCTTCCTGGTTTCTCCCTTTGGAGCTTGGGATCATGTAAACCAGTGACAGAAAGTGCACCTCTCATCTTTACACGCCTGACCTCAATTCTGCATAACAAAACACTCTGGGAATCAAATCACTTAAGATTCTGCAGGGTATTTAGGGGGGCAGTTCTATAGTTGGGCACCTTTCTGTAAGGCGTGCCAGTGCCACACAGTGAGTGCTAATTCTGTAATGGCATCTGTGCGCCAGAATGCCATAGTTGGAATCGACACAACACCCCATTACCCCTGGTTAATGGCTGTCGTAAATGTGTGTGCAACTTACAATATTCTATAAGCAATACACGTGCAAGCCGTGTCCACACTCCTCCCTACTGAGCACACCACTTGCATTTACATACTAAGGGGCCCTTCCCATATACTTAGGCCACTTTTAGCATGGCTGTAAAATAGCTGCATAAGAAAAGAATACCTCAGACCAAAAGTCCATCTAGCCCAGTACCCTGTTTCCAGCAGTGGCCAATCCAGGAGAAACCCAGTTAGTAGCAAAATTCCATGCTAGCAAACCCAAGACAAGCAGTGCTTCCCCCATGTTCATCTCAATAACAGACTATTGACTTTTTCTCCAGAAATTTCTCCACGCATTTTATAAACCCAGATATGTTAACCACTGTTACCATATCCTCCGGCAACAAGTTCCAGAGCTTAACTATTCTTTGAGTGAAATAATGTTTCCTCCTATTCATTGAGTGTCCCCTGGTCTTTCTACTTTTTGAATGAGTTAAAAATCGATTCACTTTTACCCGTTCTACGTCATTCAGGATTTTGTAGGCCTCAATCATTTCCCCCCTCAACTATCTGTTTTCGAAGCTGAAGATCCCTAACCTCTTTAGCCTTTCCTCATATGACAGCAGTTCCTTCCCCTCTATCATTTTGGTTGCTTTTCTTTGAACCTTTCCTATATCTTTTTTTTTTTAAGGGAAAGGAGATGGGACTTGATATATTGCTTTTCTGTGGATGACAGTCAAAGCAGTTTACATATTATATGTAGGCTCTTAATTTGTATCTGAGGCAATGGGGTCAAGTGACTTACCCACAGTCACAAGGAGCTGCAGTAGCAATTAACCCAGTTCCTCAGGTTCTCAGGCCCCTGCATTAAGCACTAGGCTACTCCTTCATTCCATTTACTATGTGCTAACCCTGTGCTTATCAGCAGGGATTTACCTCGGCTACCTAGTTAATGCAGGGCACACCTACTGTCCTCCAAACACGCTCCCTTGCTAAAAAGTAAAACCTATTTTTTTAGCATGTGCACACTCACTGCCACAGAATGCACTATTACTAGCGGACAATGCTCATTTCAAATGACAGCCCATTCTACTACTTTCCTTTCTAAAGTACTAGCATAGCAGGTGCCTATAATTTGGGAGCATTTACTTATATCCATTGTAGAGCTGGTGTAAGCAGTCACGTTTACATGCCGGAGATAAGCGCATAAATTATAGCTTATATGTATGCCCATCCGTCAGATCTGAGCTATGTAAGATATGTATGTATTAAGGAAACAGCAGGGCAAGTGACCCACAAGATCCAAAACAACAGTATGAAATGAGCAGATCACACAGGAAAAGGTACTTTGAGAATTAAACAATCGTTAATATACATAATAAGAACATAAATACCAATTCTAAAATATTCACTTTATTTGGCTTGACATGTTATGCTATTTTAGAATTGGTATTTATGTTCTTATTATGTATATTAACAATTGTTTATTTAATAATAATTATCATTGTTAAATAATATGTTTTGTTTTATTTGTTGTCGGTTACTTTAGCCCCTGACGCAGCCCTTGCTTGGGCGAAACACGGCCAGTGTTGGGCTTTTTTATAGACCTCACATAAATAAAGAATTTCTCAAAGGACCTTTTCCTGTGTGATCTGCTCCTTTCATACCGCAAATATACATGTATTTACAGAATAGTGCTTAGGCAGCATTTGGCGTTTGCACACATATATGCCAATGTTTGAAACATTCACGCATGTAATTGGTGCATAGATGTCGGTGCCCACTTCATATAATTGTCCCCAGTATGTCAGAAATGGGATAATTGGGCTCATGCATAGAGACATGAGGCAATAATGTATTCCTTCACTTGCTTCATGTGTTTCCCATTTGTCTTTGTTCCCAGCCTCCCACACAGCTTCTGTTCCAGCTTGTTTTTATTTGCCATCCTGCCCAAACAGCTATTCATCTCATCCTCCTTTCCAGCTCCAGCATAAGTGAATCAACCTCACTGTGCTGCAGTGTCAGAAAACCTATTCTAAAAGTTCATTGCTGACTTATTTATTTATTTGGATTTTGCTCATACCTTTTTCAGTAGTAGCTCAAGGTGAGTTACATCATTGGATCCGACTCTGTGGGTGCTTGAACACCCCCAATATTGAGAAAATTCCTTGTATGTGTCCAGGGAGGGGTTATTTCCATTGGGCTTAGCACCCCCCAATAATTTTAAAAAGTTGGCTCCTATGAGTTACATTCAGGTGCACTGGATATTTCTCTGTCCCAGGAGGGCTCACAATCTCAGTTTGTACCTGAGGCAATGGAGGGTTAAGTGACTTGCCCAAGATCACAAGGAGCAGCAGCGGGATTTGAACCGGCCACCTCTGGATTGCAAGACCAGTGCTCTAACCACTAGGCCACTGCTTCACTCAAGGGGATGTTTACTAGAGTGCACTACATTTTTGCACTTACCACATCTTAGAGGCAAAGCTTAAGGTGCAGTAAGTACAAAACCTGTGTAGTAAATGTTGGTGATGTGGTTAGCACCTGCCCAACATTTACTGTACAGGGTGGACACTTAATACAGGAGTCTCGCATCAAATACTGCAGATCATGCTGATGCACCCATGCCATCTCCTGAAGCGTTTGACTTGGGCTCCTGTGTTAAAAATAAAATGCATGCATTGCAATCGCCAGATGCACACCCCCATCAGCTTCCCCCAAGCTATATACCCCCAAGCTATATACCCCCAAGACTAGGATCCATACCCAGCCCTCCTCTCACCCCCGCAGAATTTAAGGGCCCTTTTACTAAGCCACGTAGGTGCCTACGCACGCCCAGCGTCAGCTTTGAGTTACCGCCCAGCTACCGCGTGGCCCTTGCGGTAATTTCATTTCATTTTTGATGCGCATCCACTACGTCTGCCAGAAAATATAAAATGCCGATTACCGCCCGCACGCCAGAAAATATTTTTATTTTCTGGCGTGCGGGCGGTAATCGGCATTTTACGTGCGTAGACCATTACCGCCCAGATACCGCATGAGACCTTACTGTGAGGTCAATGGCTGGCAGTAAGGTCTCAGACCCAAAATGGACACACGGCAATTTTCATTTTGCCACATGTCCATTTTCGGCAAAACGTTTTTAAAAGGCATTTTTTATATGTGCGCTGAAAAATGATTCAGCGCTCGCATCCCTTTCATGTGTAAGGTTCTTCTTTTTGAGTCCGGGGAATTATTGCTGGTATCTTGATGACATTCTGAGTGTGTTTTTGCAGAAGTTTGTATATAGTGTTTTGCAGTGGAAGGATTGTGACTTCAAAACTTTTACTTTGTCATAACATCAGACAGGATCTGATGGCTAAGGGCAAGTGGGATGTGTAAGAGAGAAGAGAGGCAGACTGGCTGCAGGCCTCTATGGAGAATTCAATTGCCTAAGAAACCTATATATAAATATTTACTGAAGTTCGCACTGTTTAATTTTCTTGCCACTTTATTCTTTGGCATTTGATACATATTTTTGTATCTAAATTTAATATGTTACCTGCAACTATTTTACTGATCCTTATTTCTGCAGGTTGGCAGACAATTATGAACTCCAATTCTGCCCTGTCCCCACCCCTCACCCCTTTTAGCTTCCCCATATAGAGGAGCCAGTGACCGCCTATGATCACATCTGTTTTATTAAGTGTGTGGATAAATTGCAGCTCCAACCATGCTCTGCCCCAGAAAATACCTACACTAAAGTTGCAAAGTGACTTGTATAGGTCACTCCAATTTGGTAAACAAATGGGGCTTATCAGTAAACCACAATTCTATCCCAGCACTCCAACGTATTTATAAAAAGGGCACTATAATGCTTAATATTAAAACAGCTTATATTTTTGTATTACATCAGCTTATCTTCACTAAAGTTGCAAACAAGATGGAGGAGTGGCCTAGTGGTTAGAGTGGAGGACTTTGGTCCTGGGGAACTGGGTTTGATTCCCACTGCAGGCACAGGCAGCTCCTTGTGACTCTGGGCAAGTCACTTAACCCTCCATTGCCCCAGGTACCAATAAGTACCTAAGCCACATTGAGCCTGCCATGAGTGGGAAAGCATGGGGTACGAATAAAAAAAAATTCATCTTATCTTAGAGTAATTTTGAAAGAGATGTTATATGTACATGGGAGTTGCAAAATTGCCACTTCCACATGGAAATGCTGACACTCATAAGGAAACCTCCAGATCCATGCTATTAATTTTATTCACAGATATTTTTCATGCGTGAGAAAACAACAAGGCAAACGTTCCACCAAATCCAACGTGAAAGATAAAAGCAAAAGGCAGATGTAATAAGAAGATAAATGGTCTTTATTTGAAATCCAAAGGCTTCCAGAGATTTACATATCTGTGCGTGACATGGCTATGTTTTGCCTTGAAACAGCTGCATCAGGGACTAAGTTACCAGCTGGTGGAAAATTGCATCTTCTCCATCAGGCTTATTTTCGAAGGAGATGGACGTCCAAAAAGTGACATAAATCGGCACTTGGACGTCCATCTCTCAGAGATGTCCAAATTGGTATAATCAAAACTTGATTTTGGACGTCTCTATTGGAAGTCTGTCGCAAGGACGTCCAAATCTCAAGGAGGCGTGGTGGAGGCGGTACTTGGCCGTTCCTAAGACTTGGACGTCTTTGAGCCATAATGGAAAAAAGCAAAGATGTCCAGGACTAAAACTTGGACATTTTCACCCGGGCCTGTTTTTATTACAAATAAGGCACAAAAAGGTGCCCGAAATGACCAGATGACAACTGAAGGAAATCGGGGATGACCTCCTGTTACTCCCCAAGTGGTCACTAACCCCCTCCCACCCTCAAAAAACATGATTAAAAATATTACTTGCCAGTCTCTATGCTAGCCTCAGATGTCATACTCGGGTCCATGACAGCGCATGAATGTCTCTGGAGTAGTTTCGTAGTAGGTGCAGAGCACTTCAGACAGGTGTACCCAGGCCCTTAGCCCCCTACCTGTTACATTTGTGGAGGAAACCACGAGCCCTGCAAAACCTACCAGAAACCTTCTGTACCCACATATAGGTGCCCCCCTTCACCCGTAAGAGCTATGGTAATGGTGTACAATAACAATATTTATTTCTTCATGCAGGTACATCCAAATACAACAGATTAAAAAAAATTAGTATTTATTTTCTCTTATTTCATTTTTTTTAATGTGTTAATCAGCTTTATTTGTATTGAACTTTAGACAAGCAGCATGAAGTGGAAATACCTTCTCCAGCACAAAAAGAGAAAGAGAAAAAGAAGAGGCCTATGTCGCAGATTAGTGGGGTGAAAAAACTCATGCACAGCTCAAGTTTAACAAATTCAAGTATCCCAAGGTTTGGAGTCAAAACTGAACAGGAAGAGGTTCTAGCCAAGGTAAGACATGTCTGAAGTCCTGCCTTTGTTTTTTAAGAAACCTAGAACAGGATGGTATCCTTTGAAGAATTTCATTTGTTCTTGTACATGACCTAATGAAAGTTAAAATGAATATTCCTATTTCCTTATGGATACAATACCTGCATTGTGTATGGTAACCTATACATGGGTGAACTAAGGGACGGACTGAGGGTGGTCCAGGCCCCCGGGCACTGAGGGTGGTCTGTGCCCGGCCGCTGCCCGAGCCACCCCTGGCACTGCAGCCAACACCCCCATTGCCCCGGTCCTACCTGAGGGGTCCTGGTAGACTGGTGGCCCCTGCAGGGGAGGCATGTTCTTTCTTCCCTGCTGCGCTGCCGCTATTCCCCCGACTGCCGGCACCGCTGTGTTTTCAACATGGTGGCCGAGACTTCCCACAGTAGTCTCGCAGGTCTCAACAGTCTCTGCTGCCATTTTTAAAATACGGTGGTGTCGGGTGGGGGGGAATAGTGGCAGACCAGGCAGGAAAGAACATTCCCTCCCCCCGCTGAGGCCACTAGATCACCAGCAGCGCACCGGGCATCTGGGCAGAGCCTCTGGGTCCCCTAGAGCCTTTGGGCCCTCGGGCACTGCCCTGGTTGCCCGAATGGTCAGTCCACCCCTGGGTGAACTGCATTGTTAACAACTCATTGCTGGCATTAAAATAAAGATTCCACTCACTTATGAAAGCAATGTGTTATTGAAGAGCCCAAATCAATTTTGGTAAGCTTCTGAAATTCTGCAGCTCCAGTTTCTAACAGGCGTAAATAAAGCTCAGTAAACGTGGTGCATGTGATACATTCGTATGACAGGTGGAAACAGAATATGATGTAAGATAAAAATTTCAAAACCAATCTAGTTTGCCTATTTCTTCCAATTTCATAGTTCAGGTCCAATGTGATTTCCAGCTTTGTTGTTCTACCTCTCCAGTGCACGATCTTTCTGCTCACTCCATATTGTCTTGAATGATGATGCTTTTTTTGAGCTGTCCAAGGAACCATTCTTGAGGGTATAGTCCCTTTAAGCCTCATTCTGGGAAATGCGAGATTGTTGCATTCTCCTGCAAAAGGAAACAGTAGAGTTTTCGGAAGTTCTTCGGCAACTTTTGTTAAGTAGCCACCATTGCTCTTCCCTGTAAGCTGAGTAAAAGTCCTCCACGTACAGTCCTGCCAGTGGGGGGGTGCTGTTTCACTATCACATTTTGGATAGTGAGGGACAGGCAACCTCTGCAGGACTTCAGGGAACTTGTTTGTCCCTAGGGATTGAAAACACAATATTGAAGCAGCACCCTCCATTGGCAACAATGCAGTTGGAAGACTCCTGCTCGGGAACAGTGGCCACCACCATAGCTGTCTCAAAAGTTTAATTTGTTGAGTGCTCTCCCAGAGGCATACAGTACTGTTTTATACTGCAGTACACCTTGACTTTTAAGTGTAAGCTATATATTAACAGGGGATGTGAGACATCTCCTATACCTGACAATAATTTAAACAACAGCAATTTGACCAGACCACATTCTTTAACAAATATTTATTGGTATAAACACAAGGCCACAGCTTCATGGTTACAACATATTACCCGAGCAATAAAACATTAAACAAGAATTAGCCAAAATTCTTTGCCTTTCCACAACAGCAATTGTAAACAAAGAATTAACGCAAACAGTCAAAATACCTTGCTCCGCCACAACAGCAAGAGCAAAATAAGGAGACCTGAACCTTCAGGTCTACACTTACAAGCATAGGCCTAACATTTACCACCTGGTGAATGTTAAGGCCTACTTTGAAGGTGCTCCTAGCTGGGGTAGCTCCAAAAGCTGCGACAATAACAACGCCTACACCAAGGTGAGTGGATGGGCAAACAGGACGCCTTCAAGGAGCAGGAAGGATCAGCTTTGAGGAGACTGCCCTCTCTTTAAGCCCTCTGTCTGGTCCCACCCCAAGGCTTGAAGAAGAATTCCCATTTGGGAATTTTTCCCGCTGCACATTAATTCAAAAGTCGCTTCCAATCAGAGCCATTCTTGTTCTTGCTGCTTGCGTGGCTTCAACCCCCCCCCCCCCCCCCCCCGACACCAACTCTTCTTCCATCGGCCTGGGCAGCGAGACCTGAAGCCTCCACCGCTTACCAGCCTGATGTGGAGAGGTAAGGATCTACCCACCCCACCCTCCCCATTAATGGACTCTGTACAAGCCATTCGCCCTTATTGCTTCCAGGGTGGTGCACACAAGGAGCTATTGGGCTTTACGGAAGAGAACTGCTTAAGCTCTCAGCAGAATTCATTAGCTGCCGAAGTCAGGTCATATTTTTTTGTAATGGCTCAGAGGGGTGTAGTTATCAACATGAACTGCCGTTAAGTTGTGTTATTTTACTACTAATGTACTATTTTAACACAGGTCCCATTTTATGCAGTGAGACGTAGTTACTAATAACTGGGGTTAACAGCAACATATCATGTTTGAAGCATAGCCCATGTTGATAACTTCTCCCCTAAGTTAGGGTCTCCATGGTCTGATTTTCTGTTTGTGTTATACTTTGGATATTTCGATGCAAATTTAAAATGCTAAAAAGCAAAATATTGTATTTAGCTTTTGTCTTGTATCCTTTAATCTTAGGAACTGGAAGATGTGAACAAATGGGGCCTTAATATCTTCAAAGTAGCAGAGTTTTCTGGAAACAGACCTCTGACAGTGGTCACGCACACCATTTTTCAGGTAAGGTGAAGAACTTAGTTCCATCAAATATGACGGAGTTGTGTAAACTCTTCCTGTTATCAGTTGCATTGTCAAGCTAACCTTGAAACAAATCTTATTACTCCTCAGGAACGGGATTTGCTGAAAACCTTTAAAATTCCAGTAGACACTTTAATTACATACTTGATGACTCTAGAAGACCATTACCATGCTGATGTGGCATATCATAACAATATACATGCTGCAGATGTCGCACAGTCTACCCACGTGCTGCTATCAACCCCTGCTTTGGAGGTAAGTAAAAATGCCTTGGAAATGACTCGGTGTCCAGTTCCCTTTTCCCTAGGGATAGGCATTTGTTAGCTTACATTTGGGACTAGATTCTATATATCATGCCTAAAAAATCAACGCCAAAAAAAAATACACCTAGGCATATTCTATAAAGTGCACCTAAATTTAGGTGTACTTTTTAGAATACGCCTAAATTTATGTGTGGTTTATAGAATATGCTGAGCGCCTGTCTGCTTGACTAAATTTAGTCATTGGCAGTTTCGCCAAGTAAAACTGGTGTAAATGCCGATGCCTAAATCAGGTGCGGACTGGGTGTATTCTATAACAACCTACATAGATTTTAGAAATGCCCATGACTTGTCCATTCCATGCTCGTGGCCACGCCCCCTTTCCAACTATGCGACTTAGAATTAGCGCCCATCACGTTACAGAACACGCTTAGACAGTCCTGCATGTAAATTATAATTAAAGCCAGTTAGTGTCAGTAATTATGCGTTAATTGGCAATTTTCTGCGCTGATTGGCTTGTTAACTTAGTTGCGCAATCAAATCCAGAATACGATTGGATTTGCATGCACAACTTAAGTTGCGCTATATAGAATTCGGGTGTTGTTGCATTAGTTTGCCTTAAAATATTTAGAGGTCAGTTTTTGTTTTTGTTATATTTGTACCCCGCACTTTCCCACTAGGCTCAATGCGGCTTACATATTGTATACAGGTACTTAATTTGTATCTGGGGCAATGGAGGGTTAAGTGACTTGCCCAGAGTCACAAGGAGCAGCCTTTGGCTGAAGTGGGAATCGAACTCAGTTCCTCAGTTCCCCAGGACCAAAGTCCACCACCCTAACCACTAGGCCACTCCTCCACTCCTTAGATGTGCCTGAAGTGGGAATCGAACTCAGTTCCTCAGTTCCCCAGGACCAAAGTCCACCACCCTAACCACTAGGCCACTCCTCTACTCCTTAGACGTTTGGCACTGTGCTGGACATCTCAGTGCCGCTTCAGTTTAATTGTCAGCTGAGGTATGTGTAGAAAACCAGTTGTGTTGTCTGGTAGTGCATAGTTCTATGCGTACAGAAAAACAGGCATAAAAGAGCATTCTTGTGTGGGGCCCACTATGGCTCAGGAAAAGAGTAGATGATGCTGCATCATTTACTCTTTTCCTGAGTCACCTTTGCGGTTTTGTTATATATTGCATATCCTTGCGGAGATTTGTTTCTTCTGTGTACACATGGGGCCCACTATGGGCCTTATTCGACAAAGTTTATGCTCCTAATTTTATGAGCATAGTTTATGCTCATAAGTTTACGCTCATAAATTTAGGAGCATAATTTATGCTCCTAAATGTATGTAGGAGCATAGATTACATTTATGTTTAAATCTGTTTATTATAAAGTCATAACCAAACTTGACAGACATAGTCCATATACAAACATCTCCACTGGTTCAAATGTGTCTGACTAACAACGGTGTGCTATTTTCTCCCCACCCCCCCTTCCCCCCCCTCCCCCTCCCAAATAGAGCGCCCCCCCTCCCCCCCTTTTCCCCTTCCCCCCCCCCCGGGCCCGCAACACAAGATAACGTTCAACAGTCTGTCCTTCGTTCCTATGACACTATCAATTCAAAAGCCTACTGCGTGCTAGGGGTTGCAGTGTGTCCCAAAAGCCTGCCCATGTTCTTTGAAACCCCCGACCCTCTATGGAATCCAGATCTTGAACTCCGCGCCTCTCCAACTTCAGCAGTTCTATCATTTGTGACCTCCATGCTCCAATAGATGGTCCCCTGTGTTCTCTCCAATGGAGGAGGATGACCCGTTTTCCCATCAGGACAGCCCGCTGAACAAACGAGCAAAAACCTGGCAATGTGGGTTTAGTTTGCTTAAAGTCTCCGAAAAGAAGTAAAGGTTGTCTCTTAACAGTGCGCCCCCAGTATTTCTTCGTCTCCCCAAGAATGAGAGTCCACAGTTTGGACACATGTCGACAAAACCAAAACATGTGGGCCAACGAGGCCGGGGCCCCCGCACACCATGGGCAGGCAGCTGAAAGACCAAAGCCTGCCTTAAAGGCCCTCGTTGGGGAGACATGCAGTCTTAAAGCAAATTTATATTGCATCTCCCAGAATCGAGTGAAAAGAGATGTTCTGCGTATGGAGTTCAAAAATCTGCTCAATACTTCTCCTGTAATTTCGACCTGCAGGTCGACCGCCCATTTTTGTGCTCTGGTATGGTAATCTATGTCCTCTGTAGAATCCTGCAGGAATCTATGATGGAATTTTAACGGCACTGAGTTTTGTGCTCCCAGTGTCAGGGCAGTGTTTAAGGTATCCTGTACGTCTTCGCTCAGGTTGCTCCAGCCCAAAGCTGTGATGTAATGCTGGATTTGTAAATAAGCAAACCGATCACGTTCAGTCAATTTAAATTCCTGTTGCAGGTCTGCAAATGTTCGCGTCTTGCCCTCCTCCGACACCAACTGACAAATGAATCTTATTCCATTCCTCCTCCATCTGGCGAAGGCTGCCGAGGAAGTCCCCTCCGGGAAGTCTGGGTTGTTAAACAGTGGTAGGAACGGGGTCGCCCTCCATTCGAAATGATGTCTCTTACATAGCCACTGCCATGCTGCTCTGGCTGCTGTCATTAACGGGTGCTTTCCAAACTCCTCCTCCAATCCCTGCCCTGAAGAATGTAATCCCCATCCTAGGTGTGCAGTGGGGGCCAAACCCATCTCTAAGAGCGTGGCCGAGAAATCTTGTGCTCCCGTTAGCCAATCTCTGATGTGCCTCATGGCACACGCTATCGTTAGGTGTCTAATGCTGAGCAGTCCCATCCCCCCATGTGATTTCGGTTTCTGTATCACCTGTATTGGCAGTCTGGGTCTCTTCCGATTCCACAGAAACTGCTGTATCAAATGGTTAAGGACCCGCTCCTCCCTTGACTTCAGATATAGGGGCAACATCTGAAACGTATAAAGCCATTTTGGGGCGATCATCATGTTAAAAAGACCCACCCGACCCGCGAGAGAGAGAGGACATGCGCCCCACATCTGTAGTAATCTCCTGGTTGTCTCTATTAGGGGAAGGACATTGATCTCATATAGTTTTGTCATATCTGCTGGTATAATGACTCCCAGGTATCTGATCTGATTTTTTGCCCATAATAGTGGAAACGGGCCCCTCCATGTGTGTTCCATTGTCCCACTAATTGGTAGGGCCAGGGACTTTGTTCGGTTGAGCTTGTAGCCCGAGAGATGTCCATACCTATCTAGAACGGAGAGGAGAGCCGGCAATGAACTTTGCGGCTCGCTCAGCAACATCAGCACATCATCCGCATATGCGAGCACCTTTATTTCCCTCCCGGACACCTGTATGCCCTTTATGTCTGTATTCTCCCGAATCTCCGCCAGCAGCGGTTCGAGCGTTAACAAGAAAAGCAATGGGGACAGGGGGCAGCCCTGCCTGGTGCCCCTTTCAATGGCGAAGCTTTCTGTGAGGACCCCATTTACCCTAATCTTAGCCCGTGGAGTTGTATACAATGACCTCACCGCTTGAAGGAACCACCCTGACATTCCTCTGTCCTTCAGGACTTCAAACAAAAATGGCCATTCCACTCTGTCAAAAGCACGTTCCGCGTCTAGGCTCGCAAGCATCTTTTCTGTCTCTGGATGTTCCCCTGACAGCACTGCTAAAATTAGTTTCCTGACATTAAGGACAGACTGGCGGCCCCTCACAAACCCGGCTTGCTCCTCGTGCACCAGTTGTGGCATTAGGGGCGCCAGCCTATCTGCCAGTATGCGTGACAATAATTTAACTTCTACATTTATGAGTGAGATTGGCCGGTAGGAGCTAGGTTCTAGGGGGTCCTTGTCTTTTTTGGGAATGAGGCAAATGGCGGCCATATTTTCATGTCGTGGGAGGCTGCCCTCCTCCACCACCGAGTTAAGGTAGTCCGTCAGTGGGCCTAGAATCTGCATTTTCAGCATTTTATAGAATTCCCCGGACAGCCCATCGGGACCCGGTGCAGAATGATGTTTCAAGGCCCCTATGGCTTTCTGTAGCTCCTTTGCCGCCACTGGCTGATTTAACAAGTCCCGGTGGGCTGTCAGGACATCCCCCAACTCTCGGTTTTGCAAATAAGCCTTAATAGCTGTCTCTTTGCTGCTGTGCTCTCGCTTTCCCCCATATAATGTGGAGAAATGGGTGAAAAATATCTGGGCAATTTCTTTTAGGTTATTGGTGATCCCGCCCCCCTTCCTTCTTATAGCTGGGATAAAGTGTGGTTTCCGGGCGCCTTTCACTAGCCTGGCCATCATCCTGCCTGCTTTATCCCCGAATTTATAGAGCTGGTATTTCCTAAACAGCAAGGATTTCATTGTCCTTTCATGTATTAAACTATTTAAGGCTGCTTTGATGGACATGAGTAATTCAAAGTGGGGCTGGGTGGGATCCCTGGTGTATTTTCTTCTCGCCCCTCTCAACTCCTTTTCCAAAGCCACTATTCTCTGTGTTATCTTTTTATTCCGGTTGCTTACATATGCGATTATCTCGCCTCTGAGCACCGCCTTGGCAGTGGACCAAAACAAAATAGAGTCCTCTGAGTGCTCAGAGTTGTGTTCTGTGAATTCTTCCCATTTCTTCTGTAAATGTAATTGGAACTCCCTGGAGGAGGTCAGGTATGCTGGAAACCTCCACCCTGGCGCCCCCTGCGAAGATGCCCCAGACTCAATCTCTACCCAAATGGGGGAGTGATCAGAGATCTCTTCTGGTCCTATCGTGGCTGACGTGATTTTGGCAAAAATATCTTGGGAGGCAAGGATGTAATCTATTCTCGATTGTGTTTGATGTGCTCTGGAAGTGTGTGTGTAGTCTCTCTCCTCTCCATGTAGGGTCCTCCAAGGATCCACCAATCCTAGTTCCTGACAGAAGAGTTCCAGAATGGAGGGGGAGAGAACCGCACGCTGCTTCGATGTGTGTGATCTATCTAAATCTGCATCCATAACCAAGTTCATATCTCCAGCTAGTATTAATGGCTGCATTCCTTGACTCTGGCAGCGTGCCAACAGTTGGGCATAGAATTGTTGAGCACGTGCGTTGGGCCCATAAACCGATGCTAGTAGCAACTCCTTGCCCTGCAAGTTAAGTTTGACTCCCACCAGTCTTCCCTCTCCATCCTTAAACCACAGAGCTGCGGAGCACATGAGTGTTTTGTGAATTAAAATGGCTACTCCCCCTCTGCGACCTGTGGCCGGGGAGCAAAACACCTCTCCCACCCAGTGACGCTTAAGCTTCTCATGTTCTTCCTGGGAGAGTCGCGTCTCTTGGAGACACGCTATTCCAACTTTGTGTCGATTGAGGGCTGCCAAAATTTTAGCTCTCTTGATCGGGGAGGAAATACCCCCCACATTCCAAGAGGCCAAACGTACCTTACCCATCGACATTTATATCTATGTGGTTCTCAAGTCGCGAAGATTGTTGTTGTTTTATTGCCCCAGGGCACCCAGCCTTGCTCCGGGGTTCTTCTCTTCCCACTGCACACCGCTCCTTTGTGTGTCTCTTAGTTGCTTCCTGTGAAACTATTTGAAGTGTCAGACTGACCCAGATGTATGTGCCTTCACACGTGTTTATATCTTGTGTTGTCCCCCTATGTAATTCCTCCCCCCCCTTCCTCCCCCCCGATCTATCCTTCCCCAAACTCCTTCCTTCCCCTATCTCCCTATCCATCTACCTATTGTGTTAACTTGGAAGTCCCTACCATGCACGAGGCTTCTCACCTTAATGCTATTAACATGTTCTCATCTAACATTACTTACTGCACCAGTTACAGCCACCAGAGTCAGCTTACGCTATGTCATTCCCAGCCTCCCGGCCCTTCTGTTCTGGCCTCGCGTTCTCCAGTCCAGTGATAAATTCTTTGGCTGCTTGATCGGAATCAAATGCTTTCCATCCTCCATTATGGCGGATGCGGAGCGTTGCAGGATAGGTGAACATGAATCTTATCTGGAGATCTTGCAGCCGGCGGCAGAGTGGATTAAACTTCCTCCGTCGTTCTTGCAGGGAAACTGAGTAATCTTGAAAAATTCGTATGAGATGTCCATCATACTTTATTGTTTCCCTCTTTAATTTATAGCCTCTCAAGATCTCTAGTTTGTGCAAATAGTTGTGAACCTTTAGAATAACTGCACGAGGGGTCTGGCGGCCATCTTGAATTTTTCCAACTCTGTGTACTCGTTCCAGACATAGGGCCCCCGAGTGATCTGACAAGGCAAATTCTGACTTCAGCCAGTTTTCCACTACCGTAGCTAGGGCAGTGTCGCTGACCGACTCAGGTAAGCCAATTATCCGCAGGTTGCTGCGCCTTGACCTGTTCTCGAGGTCATCTAGTTTTTCATTGAGCGCCTTCACTGTTTCTTGCAACTGTGTGACCGATTGCTGTAGCGGGGGGTGGGTGTCTTCCAGATCTGAGAGTCGGTGTTCTAATTCACCCGCCTGTTTCGTGACATCTGTTAGCCTGGTTTCAAAGCTTCCAAACTGTGCTGATAGTTGCTCGAAGCGCGGTTCCAGTGCTCGGGTCACCGCGGTAGTTAATTGTAGCAGCTGCTCCTCTGTGAAGGAGAGCCCGCTGCATGGTGTCTGACGCTCCGCGCCCGAGTCCGCTGTTCGCGGTTTCTCTGACTCCTTTTTGACGCTCCGAGCAGGCATTGTTTTACTCGATTTTTCGACAAATTTGTCCATCCACGACTTCTCCTTGGTCTGTTGAGGTCTTTTCAGCTATTTCTGTGCAGTTTGAATGCCGAATTATGTCGGTTTTAGGTGTTTGGCCTCGGAGAGCAGCGATTAACGTCTTGCCCTCTCAGCGCATCACGTGACCCCATAGATTACATTTATAATTTAGGAGCATAATCTTTGTAGAATAAGGCAGGGGCTTAGCTAGGTGGGGCCACAGGGGCATGGGCCCCCGCAGATTTAGCCCTGGCCCTCCTGCTCCCCCCCCCCCCCCCCGCCACTGCTGACTCTCCCCCGCCACATTTGACCCTCCTGCCGCCGTCAGATACCTTTGCTGGCGGGGGTCCCCAACCCCCACCAGCCGGTCCTTTTCAGCACCTGTCTCCGGCGCATTGCTGATCTGGATTTTGTTTCTGTGAGTCCTGACGTCCTGCTGGACTTTGAGACCGGCGCTGAAGGGGACTTCGGCTGGCGGGGGTTGGGAACCCCCACCAGCAAAGGTACCTGGTGGTGGCGATGGAGGATTGGCAGCGGCGGGGGGTCGAAAGGGGCGGGGGGGTCAGTGGTGCCGGTAGGGGCTAAAATGTGCCCCCTCACCTCGGGCTCTGGACCCCCCTCCCGCCGAAGTCTGGCTACGTCCCTGAAATAAGGGCCTATATCCTTATACAGTGGGGGAAATAAGTATTTGATCCCTTGCTGATTTTGTAAGTTTGCCCACTGACAAAGACATGAGCAGCCCATAATTGAAGGGTAGGTTATTGGTAACAGTGAGAGATAGCACATCACAAATTAAATCCGGAAAATCACATTGTGGAAAGTATATGAATTTATTTGCATTCTGCAGAGGGAAATAAGTATTTAATCCCTCTGGCAAACAAGACCTAATACTTGGTGGCAAAACCCTTGTTGGCAAGCACAGCGGTCAGACGTCTTCTGTAGTTGATGATGAGGTTTGCACACATGTCAGGAGGAATTTTGGTCCACTCCTCTTTGCAGATCATCTCTAAATCATTAAGAGTTCTGGGCTGTCGCTTGGCAACTCGCAGCTTCAGCTCCCTCCATAAGTTTTCAATGGGATTAAGGTCTGGTGACTGGCTAGGCCACTCCATGACCCTAATGTGCTTCTTCCTGAGCCACTCCTTTGTTGCCTTGGCTGTATGTTTTGGGTCATTGTCGTGCTGGAAGACCCAGCCACGACCCATTTTTAAGGCCCTGGCGGAGGGAAGGAGGTTGTCACTCAGAATTGTACGGTACATGGCCCCATCCATTCTCCCATTGATGCGGTGAAGTAGTCATGTGCCCTTAGCAGAGAAACACCCCCAAAACATAACATTTCCACCTCCATGCTTGACAGTGGGGACGGTGTTCTTTGGGTCATAGGCAGCATTTCTCTTCCTCCAAACACGGCGAGTTGAGTTCATGCCAAAGAGCTCAATTTTTGTCTCATCTGACCACAGCACCTTCTCCCAATCACTCTCGGCATCATCCAGGTGTTCACTGGCAAACTTCAGACGGGCCGTCACATGTGCCTTCCGGAGCAGGGGGACCTTGCGGGCACTGCAGGATTGCAATCCGTTATGTCGTAATGTGTTACCAATGGTTTTCGTGGTGACAGTGGTCCCAGCTGCCTTGAGATCATTGACAAGTTCCCCCCTTGTAGTTGTAGGCTGATTTCTAACCTTCCTCATGATCAAGGATACCCCACGAGGTGAGATTTTGCGTGGAGCCCCAGATCTTTGTCGATTGACAGTCATTTTGTACTTCTTCCATTTTCTTACTATGGCACCAACAGTTGTCTCCTTCTCGCCCAGCGTCTTACTGATGGTTTTGTAGCCCATTCCAGCCTTGTGCAGGTGTATGATCTTGTCCCTGACATCCTTAGACAGCTCCTTGCTCTTGGCCATTTTGTAGAGGTTAGAGTCTGACTGATTCACTGAGTCTGTGGACAGGTGTCTTTCATACAGGTGACCATTGCCGACAGCTGTCTGTCATGCAGGTAACGAGTTGATTTGGAGCATCTACCTGGTCTGTAGGGGCCAGATCTCTTACTGGTTGGTGGGGGATCAAATACTTATTTCCCTCTGCAGAATGCAAATAAATTCATATACTTTCCACAATGTGATTTTCCGGATTTAATTTGTGATGTGCTATCTCTCACTGTTACCAATAACCTACCCTTCAATTATGGGCTGCTCATGTCTTTGTCAGTGGGCAAACTTACAAAATCAGCAAGGGATCAAATACTTATTTCCCCCACTGTATATGTAGGTGCTGATATTGGGTGCCATAATGTCTAGACCCTTTATAGAATAACACCTCAGTGTGGATTTTGTGCCTATCTTTGGACGCCAACATTTACGTCTGCCAAAATCTGGTTGTAAATGCCAGCGCTCAATTTACAGCAGTCAAATACGCAATTGATAGTATTCTGTAACAACACTAATAACTTCTGGGAACACCACTTGATCCACTCATGCCCTTCCCATAGCTACACACCTTTGGAGTTTGTGCACAATAAAATTGAGGTACACATGTTGTGAAATAGGGCACGGGACAGATCACAGATCCTTGTATAAATCCTAATTAATGCAAATCAATGTTAATAATTGATGGTTATCATATGATTAACTGATTAGATTAGGTATGTGCCCAGAATGAGGCGCCCAGCTTTTAGCGACCTATATAGAATCCAGGGGTATATGTGCAAAATAGTAGCTATGGCTGAGGGGCCCTTTTACCAAGCTGCGGGGAAAAAGGGCCGTTTTTCCTGCGCGCCAGGGCCCTATTTTCTGCAGCAGGTAAAAAGCCCTTAAAAAATGGCCATTCGGTAAGATTACACTTACCACGTGGCCATGCGGGGAGAGCACTTAACTGCCACCCATTGAGGTGGGTGGTAAGGGTTCCTGCAGTAACCAGGCAGCACATTTCGATGCCTGATTACCGCCAGGTTAGTGCCATGCTATAAAATTTTTTAAAATTCTCCGAAAATGGTGCACACTCGCTGGTGGCTGCTGTGATGGTCTTACAGACATTTTGTAAAAGGGCCCCTGAATGCCCTGTTTGAAAATTGACCCATTAGTGTGTGCAAAATCAGTTTAACGTAACTTGTCATTCAAGGTGTAAGCAGATTACTGCCCTGCACCAGTGGAGTGGAGCTACAGGAATTGCTGACTGCTTTATTTCTTAAAGGAAAATCAATAGACAGTGAGGAACTCGTATTACATCTCTCACGCAGTAGCAGCCTTATAAATTTGATATAACCACTGCTTAGAAGGCATATACTATTCATGAATAAAATTGGTGAATGTCCTTCATTTTATTTCATTAGAAAAATGTAATTATTACTCTGTATGCAATTCTGTCAGTAGGAAATATGAAATATATGACATCAAGAAATTATGCATCTGTTCATGAGCAATATTTGACCATTTAACATAACTAATGTAACATTATAGCAAGATGTCATTTTAAGTTGTGTACAGTGGTTTATCAGACTCTACAAGGAAATATTCCTGTTTAATGGGTGGGATTTTTCTCTGTATTGAAAAGACAGCTTTTGAGGGGGCAAATATTTCTGTTATTTTCCTACAGTTAAGTCGGTTAAATATTTTAAACAACTTTTGGCTTCAATTCCATATCAAGCCTCAACAATGTGGAATTCTCTTCCTTCTTCTGTCCTCTCTCTGCTTCATTTGTGGTCCTTTCTTGAGATATAGTAGAATTGGAAAAGGTGCAGCGAAGGGCGACTAAAATGATAGCAGGGATGGGACGACTTCCCTATGAAGAAAGACTAAGGAGGCTAGGGCTATACAGCTTGGAGAAGAGACGGCTGAGGGGAGACATGATAGAAGTATATAAAATAATGAGTGGAGTAGAACAGGTGGATGTGAAGCGTCTGTTCACGCTTTCCAAAAATACTAGGGGGCATGCGATGAAACTACAGTATAGTAAATTTAAAACAAATCGGAGAAAATTTTTCTTCACCCAACGTGTAATTAAACTCTGGAATTCGTTGCCGGAGAAAGTGGTGAAGGCGGTTAGCTTAGCAGAGTTTAAAAAGGGGTTGGATGGATTCCTAAAGGACAAGTCCATAAACCGCTACTAAACGGACTTGGAAAAATCAAAAATTCCAGGAATAACATGTATAGAATGTTTGTACGTTTGGGAAGCTTGCCAGGTGCCCTTGGCCTGGATTGGCCGCTGTCGTGGACAGGATGCTGGGCTCGATGGACCCTTGGTCTTTTCCCAGTATGGCATTACTTATGTACTTATGTACTTCCTTAAACAACTGAAGACTGTTTTATTTAAAAACTAGTAAAAAAAAATCCCGTTTCTGATGCAAATGAAATGGGGGCTAGCAAGGTTTTCTTCAGAGTGTGCATGTGGGAGTGTGTGTGTCCCTGCCCTCTGCCCTCTCTCCCTCCCCCTCCCCCTCCCCCCTCGGAGTCCAGTCCTTCAGTGTTGTTTCCTGCTGTTCTGTGTTTTTGTTACAGAGAGAGTGAGGGCATCTCTCTCCCCTCCCCCCTCTGAGTCCTTCACAGTTTCGTGGGATTTCCTGCTGTACTGTTTTCCTTCACTCATGGGGAAACCGGATATCTCTGGCGCTTCACACTTCCGGCTGGAGGCTTCAGTGGTGCCTTTTATTTATATAGATATGTGAAATGGTTATATTTGAGGTATTGTTTTCAGGTTTTGTAAATTCCCAAATGGTTGTTCTGGTTCTCTTTTTAACTATTTTATCCGCATGGAACTGATCAGGTTATTGCAGAATAGAAGTCCTTGATGTAATGTAATGTGTGGCAATAGTATTTTTCTTTTATTTGATGCCCAATTTCTATTGGGCGTAGGTGAACTGGACTTGATAACAGGTCAGATGCAGGCATACTCTATGCTTTCATTCTGTGTGAAAGTCTGCACTTTAGAATTGATGGAACCGCTGTCAAAGGATTCATAATGTTCTGCTTCTGAAAGACAGATCTAGGAAGCACTTCTGTAAATGGCATGTGCAGTTACACGGGCTTTGCATGTATAAGTGTCACCTTGATTGGCAATTATGCGCCAAAATACACTACTCACTGTTCTGTAAAGTAGCCCCTAACTGTACACATGAGCAGTCCTTGGGCATATGCATCAAACAATGCATGCAACATACGCTTGTACTCGTTGATTGGCACACCTAGGCACGCCCACTTAGACCATTCTTGACCTGGCATAAGACACATTTTAAGTATGCCCAAGTGCAGTTATAGATTCAGTTTTCATCCCACTCCACCGACGTATCTAATTCAAGGCACCAAGTTACAGAATTACCTCCATGATACTCTGCAGCCATTGACTTCTCTCTATGTACATTATTTCAGTTGCAGGATATCCATATGTTAGACAGAGGAGCTGATGCTTGCCATAGATCCTTTATTGTCAGTAGAATTCTTTTTAGTTCATTTAATTTAATATTCTGCTTTCCACAATTTAACACCAAAGCAGCTGCATTCACAGAAATAACCAGTCACAAAGCGGCCACTTCATATGCACTGCAGCCTGTGCACCCCCTAAGTTTACCCGATTTTTTGGAAGGTGCTTCCAAGGGCAGGGTCGGGAAAGGGGGGGGGTTCATTTACAAATAGACTGCATGTGCATAAATTAACCCAGAAAAATTGTGCACCCTAAAGAGCAGGTGTAAATGTATACTAATGGTTTTCCCAGGGTAATTTTTAAGGAAAAAGTATATGTGTAAATTAGAGATTTGGGGACAGAAATTGCACCCATCCCGAATGGAATCTAACCCATACCTACCTGAATCCGCTAAGATCCATTCCATCCCCACCTATCCCTGCAATTGATCTCCTCTATCACCACCTGTACCCACAGGAGTCAACGCTATTACTTACTCACTCGCAGCCCTCCATTTCCTCCTGACTCCTTCAGCCTCCCGCTGTGTTTTGGACGGTATTCACTATTCAACCCATTAGTGTTGCAAGCCTCAGTCTGGTGTTCCGGCTGCCTCTGAGAATTCCAGGCCTATTCCGGCACTTCAGTTCCTTATTTTAGTGCATTCCAAGCCTCATTCTAGCATCACCAGAGATATTGACTACTCTTTCACAAGAATCCTGTGTCAACTTCTTCCATTCCTTCGGGAATTCTGCGGGTGCCGCTGGATTCCCACAATCCTCATTCCCTTGCAGCTCTCTAGTATACATCTGCTTTCAAAGTCTTGCAAAGTCTACATGGAGAAAAGTATGTGCATATGGTTCACTGTCTCACAATGAATACTTATGAGATAGATTTGCATTTACTGCATCAGTTGCATTCAAATCTGTCTCATGCGTATTCATTGTGGATATCCCGAAAACCTGAGGACTAGGGTGGGAATTGCTGTTACAAAGGAAAGTAGGCACCAGAGAGATGCACGTAAGTATAAATCCTGTCCACACTCTGCCCAGACTCTTCCTGTGTATGTACCAACCCATCAAATGCACTCTATGTATGTACAAATTTACAAAATAACGCTTAAGTGGATTTTTGGCATTTACACGCATTTGTGCACAAACATGCACATATATGCTGGAATTCTAACCAAATGCATAGCGTGCATTTCATATGAAAATGTTGACAACTTGTTTATAGAATTACTCTTTAATTTCCAGGTGAAGTGACTGATCATGTTTTTGTATACTGGCAATGTGCCGACCTGGCTGGTTTTGGCAGTGGGGAAAAGTATGTGGTTGCGTCCTTAGGGATTAATTAAATTTCATCTTTGTGTTTTTCTAGGCAGTTTTTACGGATCTAGAAATTCTTGCTGCAATCTTTGCCAGTGCAATACATGATGTAGATCATCCCGGGGTCTCAAACCAATTTCTTATCAACACAAGTAAGTCTGATAGAATTAAATGTAAATATAAACCTTCTATTTTCTCAAATGTTATCCAGAGAGAGCAGCACACAGGATTTGTGAAGAACATAAAGTGCTTGGGGTCTATTTTAGAGCTGTACCGAATAGCATATTTTATTATTCGACCGAATACAAATAATGAAAAATATTATTCAGTCGAATACCAAATACAAATAATGGGCATTGAGCTTTAACATAACAAATAATAAAAGAAGCAAAGTAAAATCAGAGATCAAGTGTTTATTTCAGTAGGATTCAGCACGGTAGAGCCCAGGATTATTTGAATTTAAGTCACTATTATGTCAAACACAAATAATAGTTTCAGGGCCGAATCGAATATGAATATTCAGTACAGCCCTAGTCTCCTTACTAAGATGCATTTGCTGCTAATGCTGACAGTTAGGGCTAGATTCTATATATCATGCTGTGATATCGCGAGCGAGAGTTGAGGGTGGGCCTGCGAAATAACACAGCCGGCCCAAGGTATAGAAGTGAAACAAGTGTTTTATTAACTGAAAACTGAGGCCTGTTACGTCACAAGGCCAGAGACAAAAGGTGAAACATCTCTGTAGTTCAGTGAATCTAGTTGTGTGGCTGACAAGGCCCAGAACACAGTCTGTGGCTGGTGGGGTTGCCTTGCCCCAAACACAGTCTAAAAGTTCTCTTTCAGTCTTTTTCTGAGTTCCAGCCAGACCTCAGAGCAAAGCTTGCAAGTCTTAAAAAGTGGCTTACCTCAGTCAGGTCATGATCACTAGACATAAGTTGTAGCGGCATATGCTAGGGCTTCAGTTCTTCCTTCCCTGGGCCTCCTTATCCCCAGCCTGGCTCTGCCTGTTATACAGTGCTTTTTTTGTAGAAAAAAAGGTGCGGTACTCATTGTGGACGGGGCCACCACATATGGCTCCACCCCTATGATAGCCACACCCCTTATACCAGCCATGGCGCATATAAACAGATATCATTGAAAATATATTATACTAGTATAGAAGAAAAAAAATAACATGATTATTTTCATTATAAATAATTTCTGTAAGCTCTTACAGCTCCAGTATACCCAGTGCAAAATAAGACAACAGATGTAAATTCTCAAATTGGACATATTCCAAACACTAAAATGAAAATAAAATGATTTTTTCTACCTTTGTTGTCTGATGTCTTTGTTTTTCTGATCATGTTGGTCCCAGTCTCTGATTCTGCTGCTCTCTATCTGTTCTCTTAACTCCCTTTCCAGGGCTTCCTTTCCATTTATTTCTTTACTTTCCTCCTTTCTTCTTCATTTCTTGCCCTACATCCATAAGTAAAAGCTGTGTCCTCCTCTGTGGAATTGACTGGAGGAGGTATAACGTGGATCCAGCTTTTGCCTATTTTCTCCATCCATGTGCAGTTTTTCTCCTCTCTTCCCTTTCCCTCATCTCCATCGTTCGCGCCTCCGCGTCTTTTAAAAAAAAAAAAGTAAGTGCAGGTCTTGTCGGGAGGGTCGCCGGGGGGGGGGGGGGGGAGGGGGCAAAAAAAAGGTGCTGGTACGCCATACCGTTGCATACCAGCACAAAAAAAGCACTGCTGTTATATTTCCTGGTTCTGACTTCACCCATCCGGGCTCACTTCCTCCAGGGGCGGGACTAGTGATCTTAAGGTGCTTCAGGCTCTCTGAAGGGCTATACTTGAGGGTGAGGGGCAGTGTTATATAAACCCCTTCACACATGCCTAAATAAACTGCCACAGAAAAAAAATACACCCAGGCGCATTCTATAAAATTCGCCTAAATTTCCATGTGGTTTATAGAATACGCTGAGCGACCATCTGTGTGACTAAATTTAGTTGTGGACAATTATGCCAAGTAAAACCTGATGAAAATGTCAATGCCTCAATTAGATGCAGATCGGATGTATTCTATAACAACACACACAGATTTTAGAAATGCCCACGACCCACTCATTCCACACCCATGGCCACGCCCCCTTTTCAACTATGCAATTTAGAATTTATGCGCATCACGTTACAGAATACACTTGGTTGCGCTCATAAATTCTAATTCCAATTAGTGTCAGTACTTGTTAATTGGCAATTATCGGCTTAAGTAATTAAGCTGTGTGCTCAAATCCAGAATACAATCGGATTTGCATGTGCAACTGAAGTCGGGCTTTATAGAATTCGGGGGTTAATGCTGCACCTTAGCAATTAATTTCCATGTTAACCATCTAATGTGTAAGGGGGCATTGTATGGACAGGAAATGGGCAGGATCTGCTGTTTACAGTTAATGCAGCAGATATGACAGGGCAAGTAATGCAGTTAGCTCCTCATTCTTTAAACTTGTGTACCCAACTTGATGCTTAGTGCACAAAGTTGCATGTCCAAGTTATAGAATAAGGTCAGTTACCTACGTAACATAATTGAATAATTAGATGCTGCTTGGCATTAACTACTAATCATTGCCTAGAATTGGTATTCATTGACACTAATTCAGTTAAATTTATAAATCCTGTTAGGATTCTGCAAATTGCACACGCAAAATCCATTGCAAGCAACTGCTAGGGAGTTGTGGATCTGGGAGGGCATAACCAGGGTAGGGGCTTGCCTAGCAAGTATATATGCAGGTCCTAGAATACCTACAGTTATGTACCATGCGAAAACCAGAACACCGTTGTGCGTTTTATTTTGTATGCTCCTAGGTTGCTGCAGTTTTAGCATCTTATTATACAAATGATTTCTTTACTTAATCTGAATGGTTTGAATGTAATTTAACTGTGTTCACATACACGGGTCAGTATTCACCTACTATAGGCAGCGTTTTAATGTTCAGCACCACTGTCTGGACAGCAGCCAGTGTTGAGTGTCCAGAAGATAAGATGATCAGTTTGTTACTTATCCAGGTAGTGACAATATTCAGTCTTCTGTCCAGGTAGCTTAGGGCAGCCTTCTGTCTGCCCTAAGTTATCCAGATAGTAAAGTAGATATTGTCACTATAACCCCTAATGCTATAAACTTGCACACACAATTGCACGCTTAACCCCAGATTCTATATATCGTGTGAAATTTGGGCATGCATCTAATTTTGCGTGCACAATTTCATTGAGTAATGAGCCAGTTAGCACCAATAATTGGGTGCTAACAATCAATTCTTGGTGTTAATTGGCAACAATTTGGATTTGTGCTTGCATCTTGCTAAGCGCTATTCTATAAAGATGCGCGCATAAATATTTTACCATGCAGCTGAAAAGTGGACATGGGCATGGGGACATTCAATAAAGATGTGTGTAGTATTATAGAATTTGGAAGGTCCATGCCTACTTTACACATGAGGATTTACACCAGGTTTCAGTTGGTGTAAATCCTCATGCCCAGAGTTGGGAACCAATCCCGGCGCTAAACAGCACCCAACTCGGGCCCTTTTACTAAGGCGCACCGAAAAATGGAAGCAGGGTTGGCCTACTTGGTGGATGCTATTTATGATGTGTTACAGATTGCAGCTCGCATTATGTCTTTGGCTGTCACAGCACATTGGTAGCTCTGGTTGTGGGATTGGGCAGCGGATGCATCATTAGTCACATTTAGTTAAACCAGTCTTTTGGGGCAAGTGGCTATTTGTAAAACATCGCAGTAACTGGGTGAAAGAACTGGGGAAAACTAAGCCATAGCAGTTGCTGGAGAATAAGTGAAAAGCCTCTTGTCATCCATCTTCAGGAGGCTCTCAATCTTGATTATGAGACAGCAGACTGTATTGGTCTGGTCCACAGCAATGTGGTCAGAAGTCCCGCTTTCAGACACACCAATCTTCCTTTCGTGCAGACAGGAAGTCCTCCTCTCAGTAAGCTAGAGTGTCCAATGCCTCTGGAGCTTCGCAGTGATGCAAGGCTGATCCACTTTTCTCTTTCTCCAGTGGGAGGACAACTTCAGGAGTTTTAGGAGGAGTGGGCCAAAATCACTTCAGACCAGTGGGTTCTGGATATTTTTACAAAAGGTTACAAGTGGAGTTCTCCTGCACAGTCACTCCTCTCTTCTTACAATCTCTTGTCAATAGGGAGCATCAAGGCGGTCAAGGTTCAGGGCACTATAGATTCCTTGCTGGCACTCTGGGCCATTGTTCCAGTTCCCCAGGCCGAACTGAACAGGGACAAGGAGATACTCCATCTACTTCATTGTCCCAAAGAAGGAAGGCACCCAAAGGTCTAAACTGCTGTCTCCAAATGTCCCAATTTCACATGGAGCAGTCATAGCCTTGGTTCAAGTGGGAGAATTTCTTACTGCTCTCGATCTCAAGGAGGCATGCTTGCGTATACCCTTATGGCTGCCTCATGAGAGGTTTCTACATTTTGTGGTGCTGGGCCGTCACTTCCAGTTCAGGGCTTTGCCCTTTGGTCTCACCATGGCTCCAAGAACGTTTACGAAGGTTAGGGTGGTGGTGGTATTCTTCCTTCAGTAACCAGTAATCAGAGTCCATCTGTATCTCAACGACTGGCTCATTTGTGTGTCGTTCTATTCAGACAGCATGATGGCGACAAAGTTGTCTTGTCTTCTGCAGTCATTGGGTTGCGTGATCACATATGTGAAGAGCAGACTACATTGCAGATGCTGGATTATCTTGGCATTCTATTCGACACAGTACTGGAGTTGATTGTCCTCATGGAGTGCAGGAGGTCGAAGCTGGTTTAACAGATTTGTTTTCTCCTTGGTGAAGGCAGACCTAGGGTTTCGTGGCAATGACAGTGGGTGCGGAAGTTGTGCCAATGTCAAGGGCTCATATGTGGCCGCCAGTGTCACAAAAATGATTTCTATCTTCCTTCGATGCTGGCTGCCAGTGGTATACAGTGGTGGCTGTCACCCAAGAATTTGACAGTCGGCATTCCCTTTCCGATAACACAGTGGAAGGTGGTGAAAATGGACCCCAGCATGTCGGGTTGGGCAGCTCATTACAAATTCCAGGGCACCTGGATGGAACAGGAGTCTCAGTAGGCAATAAATTGCTGGGGGCTCAGGGCAGTGTGGAATGCCTTATGCAATTTCACTCCCTTTCTGGCGGTGGCCTTGGTCCAAGTTTTCTCTGATAATGCAACAGCGGTGGCTTATATCAACAAGCAAGGTGGGACCCACAGTCATCTGATGGCAGTGAAGGCGGCTTCCATCATGAGATGGGCAGAGAAAAATTTTCTCTGCTTGTCGGCAGCTCATATCACGGGGTGCCTACTTTCCTTTATAGCAGTAGTTCTGAACCCAGTCCTCAAGGTACACTCAACCAGTGAGGTTTTCAAGATATCCAGTGAGAGAGATTTTCATGCACTGCTTGTCTCTTACGTAAATCTATCTCATGCATATTCATTATAGATATCCTGACAAATGGACTAGCTGGGTGTGCCTTGAGGAGTGAATTCAGAACCACTGCTTTATAGAAATAGGGACTACATAAGTACGAAAATGTAGGCACACTATTATAGAATTGCCTTCATAAAGGGGAAAAGATAATTTTTGAATCAAGCCATTTAGCCTAGGTGGAAAGAGTTAAGTTTTAGGCCTCTGAAAGTAGCTTACATAGTTGAAGGCTTCTATCTCTGTTAGACCCGAGTCATTGAAAGTGGTACTGTTTCTGAGGAATTCTATAAATGATACCTAAATTTAGTCACTAATTCCGCACTCAACGTTCAGCATGGAAACGCATTCTAATGGATGCAAAGTGCTGAAACGGCAGATCGGTGCAGAAATACACTTGCGTGCCCCGTTACTTTTTATTTTATTTTTGTTACATTTGTACCCCGCGCTTTCCCACTCATGGCAGGCTCAATGCGGCTTACATGGGGCAATGAAGGGTTAAGTGACTTGCCCAGAGTCACAAGGAGCTGCATGTGCCTGAAGTGGGAATCCGAACTCAGTTCCTCAGTTCCCCAGGACCAAAGTCCACCACCCTAACCACTAGGCCACTCCTTATAGGATAGCACCTAAGAGTGTTTGCGCGTAACTGCAAAGGGGAGGGGCATGGGCAGGACAGGATGTTCTGGAAAATTGCATGCAGTATTAGAGAATACTGTGGATGCGTGCCAGGATCTACATCTGGTTTCAGTTGGTGTAAGTCCTCTCGCCCGAAGTTGGGTGTGGAATTCGGCAACAAATGCTATTCTGTAAAGAGTGCTCATCCTAGCGCGCCCTCTATAGAATAGCACTGGGCATCAATTTTTGACTACCATGTTTGAATTGAGCCCTTTGTGGCTGTAAAATACCCCAGCAAAATATTCATCTGTAAATAGAAAGACATTAGTGGTTTTTGTGTGTAATTCTTTATATTTTGGTATTTTTGTAAAATTACAGTGCCTTCTACAATTGTTGCAGAACACAGCAGTTAGATTGATTTTTGGTAAAGGTCGCTTTGACTCTGTTATTGCCTCTATGAGGGATTTAAACTGGCTACCTATTCGGCAGTGCGTTACATTTAAAATTGCCTGCTTGATTTTTAAATTGCTTCACGGTTTGAATTCTGAGAATGTGGTGGAGCTATTGAACTTTCTAACCATTAGGAGTAGCATCAGTTTCTGGCGTACCTTACAAATGTGATTTCTGGATCCTAAAAATATACATTTAAAATCTATCCATGAGAGCTCATTTTCATTTTAACCTTTCAAGATTTGAAGCAAACTTCCTCTGGAAATTAGATTCCAGTCATCATATTTAGATTTCAGGAAAGCCTTACAGACATTTCTGTTTAATTAACAGCACTACAATTATAAGAAATGAATCTATGAAATTGTTTAGCGGATGCAAATTTTTAAATATTGTTGATGTATAATTTTTGATGTAAACTTCCCTCAGATTGGTAGGCTACTCTTTTCTGTAAATTGCTTTGAATCCTTTGGGAGAGTTAGCAGTATATACAACAGAAATAGAGCCACTTTTAATTAAACCATTTCACTTCTTGTTAGCTTTATAGTCTTTGCAGTGTGAATTATTTCATATGCAGAAACTGTGGAAAAATGAATAATGTCTCTCCAAGCACCACCAAATAATCCATTATGAGCTTCATCAAATCTTAACAGCTATCTGTGAAACCTAAGGGTCAGTAACCAGAGGTGCTAATGGTTGCTGTTTGATGTGTGTGTGTGTGTATTATCCATAGTTCATTCAGGGGAACTTAATTTGTTCTAAGGGTGGCAGGCTCTGCATGAGTGATATCAGCAGTCTGTGGATGTTAACATTATGACTTAAGCACTACAGGATGAGGTAGTTATCCAAAACACCTCTGAGCCCTGAAGGAACCCAGCAGTAGCTAACCAGCTGAAGTTGCAGCTAATTATCTGGTTAGATCTCACAAGTTTTGTGCAGTGATTATATTTAGGACAGCCATTTGTTCAGTCTAGATGACTACACTCTTTTGGACAGTTGCTGATGAATATCGTAGAAATATCTATAATTTTTTAAGAACATAAGAATATTTATTTAGATTTTGCTCACACCTTTTTCAGTAGTAGCTCAAGGTGAGTTACATTCAAGCACACTGGATATTTCTCTGTCCCAGGAGGGCTCACAATCATAGCCTTACTGGGTCAGGCCAATGGTCGATCTAGCCTAGTATCCTACTTCCAACAGTGGCCAATCCAGTTCATAAGTACCTGGCAGAAACCCAAATAGTAGCAACATTCCATGGTACCAATCCCAGGGCAAGCAGTGGCTTCCCCATGTCTGTCTTCAAAGCAGACTATAGACTTTCCCTCCAGGAACATGTCCAAACCTTTTTTAAACATTTCCTGTGTGTAAAAACTTGGTTTTATAAAATTACCCTACTAGGGTAGGCACTTACAAGCATATGTGCAGACAAAATTACATGTGAGCCCTCCAGGGACAGGGAAATACCCAGTGTACCTGAATGTAACTCACATTGACCTACTACTGAAAATGATGTGAGCAAAATCCAAATAAATAGTTTTTCATGATCCAGGTGTAGGCGTGTTCTGGTTTGCCCTTGGTGTTTTGCAAAGACACGCAAGCACCTATGTGTCTTTATAGAACTGGCTCCCCCATAGAGCTTATTGGCATGTGTGAGTATAGAAATGGCATGTGTGCATGTACATTTGAGGATTATGCTTTACAAACTTTTTTCTAAGAGACGGAGGGAATGTGTGGATGCATAGGCCATTATGTGGAGAGGTCTGCTGCTAGAAAAGGGATGTGTTCCAGATGTGAAGTGGCTGTCTACTGGACAGGAGGCAAAAGGAGGTGCTTACTTTGTATTTTATAATGCAAGCACGCCGCTATATCTGAAAAAAATATGGTGCACATATTTACACCTGCTGTAAATGATGCCTGAACCTCAAATAACTGGTCTCTTGAGAAATTTGTGTTCCTTTTTATACTTTGTCTTCATCCTCCTCCCACCCTCCTTTTCCGTCTACTAATCCCTCGTTACTCTCTTTTCCCTCTGTCTGCCCTTGTGTCTCTGTGACCACCTGATCTTTTTGTCTTTCCATCTGCCACTTTCACTGTGTATTTGCCTGGTTCTTTTTCTGTACGTAGGTAAGAAACAAAAAGAGCTATCTGGTTGGCAAGACAGGTACATGAGAGACACACCTGCATAATTGCCCTGCTTCAACAAAGTCGCATATTGCTACGAACGCACTGTGCACTTCTGTATGCACAGCACATCCCTTGTCCTCACCTACACTTGTTCCCCCTAAACCCTCAGGCCAGGGCTTCCATCAGACAAACTGTACCATCAGGAATAGAACAGCAGGCCCTGCCTGGGACAGCACTCTTCTCATCAGAGGTTCTGAGATGTCTAAATTTTCCCCCTTTGGCTACCTCAAGACTACTTACACTAAAAGTAGCTTAAATTAAAGTTCTTCCGTACATGATAGTGCCCAACTCAAATGAAATAAGAACTTATAATGTACAATTAAATCCAATTTCCAACATTACTCCAAAGAGAATTTTTTTAAATGTAGGTAAGAAGGACTTCAGACAATGCTACAGGATAAACAGCCACATTCAACGTATGGCTGGTTTTTGCCACATCCACTATGTGGCTAATTATAGTATATCATGAGCCCGAATAATCATCAGGCTAAAACAACCTCCTACTTTATTTTAATATCTTGAAACTGAACCTATTCTTCATTTCCGAACCGCACTGTGCTCTTGTGCAAATCCTTAAAACATAGTCATTTCTTCATTGCTAACATTGAGCATAATTGTTCATCAAATCACACTTATCTTTGTCTGGTGAGAGTCCTGACAGGCACCTGTTTCAGCTGACCGGCTTCATTGGAGGACCTCACATTAAAATTGTGGAAACACTGCCCATTCTCACAACATGAAGTGCAAATAAGTTCTTATTTCAATTGAGTTGCACCCTGGTGTCTAAGGCATCTCTGAGATAGAGGCCTTCAGACTGCTGCTAGGCTTGGCAGGAAGACTAGTCTGTTGTTCTCTTTCTGCAGAGCATAAGGTACCAATGTAGCCTGGTCCTCTCTCAGTCTGAATAGGACCTGGCACTCAGTCAGGGGCAGAGTTACCTGGCTACAGGGCTATCTCAGACATGTCTGCCTGTTCAGCATTGGCTTTCTTCCTGAGGTTTCATTCTTTCAGCGGGATATCTTCAGAGTTATGGTTACTGTGAATGATTGCATTCAGATTGTACAAATGTTCTCTGACGCTTTGTTTGCCTTATGTTATGACTTTCATGGAAGTGGGACCATAGAGAACTTCAAAATGTTAAATCACCTCATTCACCAGGAAGGAAATCTCTTGGCACAAAGTTAGCCTTCCAGAGAAGTGCTTTTCCCTTGACAGCTATTGTGTATATATTTATCAGCAGCATGCATCCACTTATAAAATATAGGTATGTATGCATCTAATCAGATGTTAATTAGGTGCACATGTGCCTTATCAAAGGGAGCTTAGTTTTCCTGTGCTGGAATTGATAACAAAGGTGTAACTTTTATGTGGGATACCTACTATGCCTATTTTGGCCGAGTCCTAGGCATTTAGATGCCTGTTCCTTATTTCAGGCTTTATCCAGGTACTTGCTATCCAGTCCAATTGCTTTAGCCAACTTTATTTTTTTTTTTAAAGCTGATCTGCTTGTGCCTAGGTTTTCCTGTGCTTTATTATTAGTTCTCCTGGGTTGTCTGGCATTACAATAGCTCCTGAGCTAGATGCTGAGGGTGCCAATCTTTCTATAGTAATGATAAAGCCATCTGAGTAGCTGAGGAAACTTTTTCTGTAAAGGGCCCAGGTTTTGCTGCGCTTCCTTTGCTCTAACTAGTACCTGATACGTTCTGTAACACACCTGGAAAGATTGTGGGCAAATTATACAGATCTCTGGACACCAGCCGCCATGTCTACTTCAATCACTCAATGCCCTAACACCTCAGATAAGCAGGTACTTCTTCGGATTAAACCTTTGGGTCTTATGTCTACTTTCCTTGTTAGTGATGTATTCTAGAGAGCTGTAAGAGCCTAGAGGCAGCAATAACTACTGAAGCTTCAGGAAGGAATAGAGATGTGTGGTGAAACTCTAATATATTTGCATTTAAAGGCATACCAATTATATATCCTACCTGCAGCATTATTGTTCACTCCTTGAAATGGCTATCAAGGTGCATATGTGTAAAACTGTGGGGCTGGCCTTTTTTTGTATCTTGGCCATATAATGTAGAACCCTGACTTCATTTAACCCTTTGTAAATGGACTATTTGTTGCCGGATCCCATAGGTAGCTGGTCCTGCTTCTGACCATGTGTGTACTTGAACTACAGCCTGCAGTCTTTCAGATTTGCTTGCTTCAGTGCTGGCTTGACCCCACTGTATCCAGGGACTGGTAATGTTGGCAACGCTTTGCCATTGTCTTACCAAGTACAAAGTACATGAGCGAGCATGGAGTAGAATGAATCACAGGCCAGAGAATCATCTGTGGTGGAGAGGAAAACGGTAACGGAATTCAAACATGCGTGGGATATACATAAAGGAATCCTGTGCAGAAGGAATGGATCCTCAGAAGCTTAGCCGAAATTGGGTGGTGGAGCTGTTGGGGGGAAGAGGGGTTGGTGGTTGGGAGGTGAAGATAGTGGTGGGTAGACTTATACGGTCTGTGCCAGAACCGGTGATGGGAGGCGGGACTGGTGGTTGGGAGGCGGGGAATAGTGCTGGGCAGACTTATACGGTCTGTGCCCTGAAAAAGACAGATACAAATCAAGGTAAGGTATACACATGAGTTTATCTTGTTGGGCAGACTGGATGGACTGTGCAGGTCTTTTTCTGCCGTCATCTACTATGTTACTATGTTATGTGACACAATGAGCTCTCAAGTGGTCAGACAGGTCTTCACACACTGTTTCTTTCTTATGGCATCAAGTCGTGTTTAGCTGCACTATGAGGATAAAGGCTTTATTGGGACCATCCGAGATTTAGTTGGGCTGAGGAGAAAGGGAAGGCTGGGTTCTGAATGTTCTGTTCATTCTTGTACCATCTAATCTTTTTTCTCTCATCTGTAGGGTCTTGAGTGGTTTCTGAAGGAGAGAATGTAGCAACTCGTTTTGAAATTATTGGTTACTCTGTACCCTGGTTGTATATTGCCAGAGAACACAGCAGTGGCAGAAAACTGTGGCTGTGGCTTGTGCTGCTCTGTTTCTCTTTAATCCTTGCTGAAATCACCCTTCTGAAATGTACTTTTGCCAAATAATGTGGATATTTTACAAAATGGGGATACCCCTAGTTTATAAATTGTGTTGGTCCTTTCATAGTTTATAAAATACTGGTGCACATTTACACGGTCCAGTTTTCAAGTGCGCACCTCAATGTAGCTAGCCTAGGTAAAATTACTCTCCACAGGTGAAAAACCACACCGTACGCACATCCTGGTCCACAGCAATTCAGCATGGACAGATTTAATTGGATGGGTGGGAGGGGGAGGGGGATTTGCGATTGATTTATACTTTGCAAGTTGATTTTAACCACATAAATCTTGAATTGTTGAACCGCCCCCCCTTTTGTGGTGAAAGCAGTTGGCCCTTGTATTGATGAAAGGTAAAAGACAGGAATGTTGAGTTTTTTTTTTTGTTTTTTTTAAAAGAATTGATAGGTCCTTGAGTTGTTTGTACAGTGGGACAGATGGGGCCTCTTTGTTCCAGATGGCAGTTCTTTTGCCTCAATGATGGAGTTTCAAAATTCCTATCAGAAAATCCTCTGAACTAGAGCTTTTGCTATGAATTAATATTTAAATACCCTAGAACTGTGTAGAGTGTTAAAATGAAATCCCTGCTGGAGGACTGATATTGTGATGATAACCTGCAATAAGAAAAAACGTCAAATATATTTTGTTTTGAAATGTCTTATTTTTTGATCAAACCAAACTTTGCACGCACACGCTAGGAAGTGGTTGACCTTTGCTTACTATTAATACTATCATTCCAAGGGCAATAGAAAATAGAAACAGCTCATCATATTTAGTGCAGACACATTTTCAACACAAGGAATCCTATTGCTTGGCCATGGAGTCTCTCCAGATATTTCCTGGGTTCTGTGAGGCTTATGTGCCCGTTAGGTATGGTGTACTGTTTCGGGAGCACATCATTGCCCTGAAAGAGTAATTCAACAGAACAGCTTCAGACTGGAAATTGGATTTGGATTTTAGAAACAATTGCTCACCTTTTCTATATCCATGAGAACATAAAAGTAGCCATACTGGGTCAGACCAACGGTCCATCTAGCCCAAAATCCTGTTTCTAACAGTGACCAAGCCAGATCAGAAGTACCTGGCAGAAACCCAAATCGTGTCAACATTCCATGCTACAAATCCCAGGGCAAGCAGTCATTTGACAGATAGATTTGGTTTATACAGTGTTGGAATGTATTGTCAAGTGACCTGTGGAACATCATGTGAAGACTGGATAAGCCATATTTTGGTATTGTGAACTGGCTTATGGACATCACTGTGGGTTAAGAGTGAGGCCTGTTCCGGGTAGTAGGGTGTGGTGGTATATGTCTTAAATGAAGCTCAGTGTTTAATGTGTATTTGAAGAAGCAGCACTATGATGATACCTTTGCTGTTATGATATTTTAAATATATTTTTTAATATATAATAAATGTTTGAAGATTATACATAGTTGTGAGAGTACTATACATGCATATTTATTGGGGATATTCTGAACCACCTGCTCAGTTTGCTGCACTCAAGGCCTGAACTCCTATATCCCTGCATTAGGCTACACTGCCGTTATGGCACTCTGTGCCCTACCTGTTCCTTCTGTTCTATCATCTCTCATTTCTGAACTTGGAAGAAACATGAGTTTCAAAGAAGGGGGCAGAGGCAATACACTGATAGTCTGGGGAGGCTCAGCAGAATCCCCTACATTGAATTCCAGTCACACTGCTGGTGTCCTGGCATGGGAGGAATGACATAACAAATGAGAGCCTTCTTGCGCTGGTTAGGTGAAGCACCATTATAGAGTCTGGTTTTGCAAACTACAAAATCAAGGGGCCCTTTTACAAAGCGGCGGTAAGCCCAATGCGGGCTTACCGCTCGCTAAAAGGAAAGTACCACTGGGCTACCTCAGTAGCCCGGTGGTAGTTCCTACTACTACTTATCATTTCTATAGTGCAACTAGACGTACGCCCCCAGCGCACACCATTTCCGGTGCTGCAAAAATATTTTAATTTTTCTAGTGCTGGTTTGTACCCAGCAGTAATCACCCATTTCAGTGGGTGGTGGTAAGTGCTTCCACCCGAAATGTTTTTTTTTAAACCCTGCCTTTTACTCGCTGCAGCAAAAGGGGGCCTCAGCATGCATCATAAACATGCACCAATGCCAGCGCAGGCCCTCTTTTGCTGCAGCTTCATAAAAGGACCCCTAAGTGAAGTTTAGAGGCCTATGAGTTTATATCTTCGTATGACTTGCAAATTTACTCTTGAACTTCAGGGCCATGCCTCCTATGAATCAGGTTAAGCTAGAAAAATACAAATGAAAAGCAAGGTTCTCTTGACAAAAAAAAAAAGAAGAAATTAATGAATTGCCTTTTTCTTTTGAAGATCATTTTTATCAGAGCAGAATTTGAATTCATATGCAGTAGCTGATCTTTGCATACTATTAATACTGCCATCTTGAAGATGATAGAAATAGAGACAGACTTGGCGCTGAACATTTACAAGGCAAGAAATCCCAAGTTAAATTATGCTTTTGACCACATCTTAAGCAGCATCTGTCCATTGAACCCCAAATTTCTCAGATACCTCTTCCACTAAGACAGTTTGGCATCCCTGGTTCCTTATTTGGTTGGTGTTATGACAAAGCAACAGTATAATTTCATCAACTGAATTTGGGAATCTTGGGTCACACCACGCATTAAGGGTTGGACTGCCGTGGTTCCCACATCCAAACATCCTTTGAAACGAGGACATTGTGGCTGATAAGAGGAAGCTTCCTCATTCAGGAAGAAACATCAGGCTTCAAGCTTGCAATGCTAGATTATTCTATCTGGTAAATATGTGGAACATATCTCAGATACCTGGAGGACCCAGGGGGGCTTTCAGACCTAGGAATATGTAGGGAACGTCTGAGGAGACACACAGCTTGAGATTCAACCTGAACTGACATCCCCAAATCAGGCGGTGATGCAATTACTCAGTCTGATGTTCTAGTAAAATCGTCAGTAATCATTGCAAAGCATTCTCTGCTGGCTACTCCCAGGCATTCAGGTGGATTGCATAAGTGCAGCTGAAATGTTTTCAAAACTAATGGCTTAGCAGTCAACAGTTTAATGAACACAGAGTGAAATCCTTGCTGCTTGTTTGTACAGTGCTTATGAAATATTGCGTAGTTCACACAGGATATGGTTGTCTTTTCATTAGTCAGAATTGCTTTTGTAATGCTAACATTCAGGAACTTAAAACCCAAGTAAATAAAGTACTGCAAGTACTGATGTACTTATATCGTCAATGTACAGGTTTGTGATGAGCGTGCCAATTTCTGTGTACAGTGGCAGGTGAAAATAACAGGTCTAAAAAATTTTATTTTTGTACTGTTACGGGTTGTCATACTTAAGGGACCTTAAACTAAGCTGCAGTAAGCGCTAGTATGCGTTTACCACATCTTTAAAAGGCTTACTGCAAACCACGTGCTAAAAAATATTTCAGAATTTTTCTCAGAGGAGGTGTTTTGGGGGTGGAGAATGAGTGTGAGCGTGAATCAGTTAGCGCAGCCATATACTGTAATCACGTTCTGATTAACACAAAACTAGTGCGTGAGCCCTTACCACTTACAAAATGGGTGGAAATAAGAGCTCTCGTGCACTACTTTTTGTTAATGGCTGTGTTCTAGTGGCAACATTAGCGCATGATTCTTAAATAAATGAGCCTCAACTGCCCTTAGTAGGGCTCTTATCATAAGCTGAATCAATTGAAGCGCAAAAGCCACAGTGATAAACAACTCTTCCCCCCCCCCCCCAAAAAAAAAAAAAAGAATAAAAATACCAAAACTGTATCCTTTTTACTCAGTCTACAAAATTGCCAAAAATACATATATACTCAGTTCCAAGGATAAAAGGTTGGGAAATCTTCCAAATGTTCCCGTAACTCATCCATTCTGTCAAGATAAAGAGCCGCCACTTGTAAATCCTTTACCTTGACAAAGGCCTACTTGTTTCAAATTCTGCTTCAGGAGGAGGAACTTTAATATTGAATTGAGTATATATATGTATTTTTAGCAATTTTGTAGATTGAGTAAAAAAAGACACAGTTTTGGTATGTTTATTCTTTTTTTTTGGGGGGGGGGGGGGAGAGTTGCTTATCACAGTGATTTTTGCACTTCATTTAACTGAGCCTATGATAAGAGCCCTACTAAGGTTGTTATCAGTGCAGTATATTGCCTGCATACACCTTTGGGCAGTTGAGGCTCATTTGTTTAAGGATTAATTATAACATTGGTGCTTAAAACAGTGCTCCTTCTCTTGCTTTAGAGACAAAAATAGTTTTTTGACTTATGTTTGTTTAATTTTTGTCTTTCATTTAATTGGCCATTAATTGGGAAAATGGAAACATGACCATTTTCCAGCTGCGGTAAAAATGGCCTAAGTATACGGGAAAGACGTGCATAAGGGAAGAGAAATGGGACTTGATATACTGCCTTTCTTTGGTTTTTGCAATTACATTCAAATCGGTTAAGGGATATGTGGATGCAAACAGGCAAATTTTCAGAAAGTAGCCAGAGGTGCATATCTTGCTTTATTTGTGGATGGGAGTGTACACTGTGAAATAAATTTGTGCATTTGTAATGTCATATGCACACATGTCTCCCTTTCCCCATCTTCCACTAGGTGGCTCCATTCAGCTGCTTAGCTCGGGGCAATTTTTTAAACACCCAATCTTGCCTTCTAATTCCTTAGTGGCCCTTTTGCTAAAGCTTAACATGCTCTAAATGCAGTGTATCTTATTTTATACCTGTGGGCCATGTGTCCCTTAGCAGACACTAAGCTTTATTTGAAGAGCCCCCTAGCCAATTAGACTGTTTTTGAGAATTGCTCCATGGTTTATTGTAGCTGGTATATTTTGCCACATTCAGAAAAGATTCCAGTGTTTACTTATTAAAAAAAGGTTTTTTGTAGTGCCGACTGCAAAAGAAAAAGCTCCTTGTTAACCCTCTGCCTGCTGGGTTACTTGCAGACTCGGAACTTGCCTTGATGTACAATGATTCATCAGTGCTGGAGAATCATCACTTAGCTGTGGGCTTCAAGTTGCTACAGGAGGAGAATTGTGACATTTTCCAGAATTTGACCAAAAAGCAGAGACAATCACTGAGGAAAATGGTCATTGACATTGTGAGTATTGCCACGCTGCTTTTGCCAGCATTTATTTTTAACATTTTTCTAGTCACCCTTGACAAAACTGCCAAAAACAGAAAGCCATGCCTAGTCCCCCAAGCTCATTGAGTTCACAGGGAGGTGTGAGTACATTCTTTGGAACAGGTATAAATGTGCACATCAGCTTCTGCACACTGTTCAAACTGGATCTGGATACATATTTAATACGCATCTCATTGGACTTCTCACAGAGGCACCCTGAGGCCCATAAGCCACATGGCCACCTGACTCCTCCAGAACCTATTCCCTAACCACAACACTGCCTTTCCAGATTTCTCCCTATTCCTGCCTTCCCACTGGCTTTGCTGTTGTGTTCCTCCTTGGAGCCATCGTAGCTATATCTGCTGGCTCGCACACCCTGTTAGTTCTGGGGAAAGATAGCTATAGGCATAGCAAGACCCAGAGTATCATGGTGGAATGCTGACAGACATCCCTGAGTCCGCACACCCACTTTCTGTTCTGAGAAGGATAGCTGTAGGCATAGTGAGACCCAGAGTCTCTTGGTGGGCTGCTGACAAACACCCCTGAGCCAGAGGTGTAGCTAGGTGAGGTGCAAGGGGAGCCGCTGCTCTTCCAAACGGAGTTTGAATAATATGATGCCCATGTGGATCAGCTTCACACTGACATCTGTTTTACAAAAGGTATGCTCCTCCGACATAAAAACCTGGCTATGCTTCTGCCCTGAGCCCTCACACCCACTTTTGGTTCTGGGAAGGGTAGCTGTAGGCATAGTGAGACCCAGAGACTCACGGTGGAGTGCTGACAGACACCCTTGAGTCTAACTATATTATTGAGGTTTCATACTGAATGTTCATGAGCTTATGCTTGGAATGCCCTCCCGCGGAGGTGGTGGAAATGAAAACGGTAAAAGAATTCAAACACGCGTGGGATAAACATAAAGGAATCCTGTTCAGAAGGAATGGATCCTAAGGAGCTTAGCTGAGATTGGGTGGCAGAGCTGGTGGCGGGAGGCAAGGATAGTGCTGGGCAGACTTACACTGTCTGTGCCCTGAAAAGGACAGGTACAAATCAAGGTAAGGTATACATAAAAAGTAGCACATATGAGTTTATCTTGTTGGGCAGACTGGATGGACCATGCAGGTCTTTTTCTGCCGTCATTTACTATGTTACTATGTAATGGTGTCACTGTAATGTATGTATTCTTCACAGCTGCATACGATCTGCTGTTCTGCAGTGTTGCAAAATTCTGCTTAGAATTGGCATTTCTCTGATCAGGTTGCTTTCTTCCTTCTCAAGGTGCTTGCAACAGACATGTCTAAACATATGAACTTACTGGCTGATTTGAAGACTATGGTAGAGACAAAGAAAGTGACAAGCTCAGGGGTTCTCCTTCTGGACAACTATTCAGACAGAATTCAGGTGAGAGAGTTGGGGTTGCTTCCCTTCCTCCACTGTTCTCATTCCCCCTTTCTCCCACATTAATTTACTTTGGGATTCTATCTCTTTATTTGCATAATGAATGAATGAATACTTAGACCAAGATTCCAAGGCTGTCATCGACAGATGATTAAAAACCCCACTCTGTTCTGAACAGTGCTGTAAAATTAGCACTGGAACAGTGTGGGGAAATAAAGCCCCAATGATCAAAACTAATAACATGCAAATTTATATGCGCTATTAGTTTTGATCTTCAGGGGACTTCTGCAGGAGGACTGTACCTGGGCATGCATCCAAGGCACAATCCTCCTACAGAAGTTGTTAGGACTGGGCTGTCAAAAAAAACCAAAACATGGACCTGTCAAACCAGACCCCCCCCCCCCCCCCCCTACACACACAACCCTCCCATGCAATACCTGGTGGTCCAGCAGGACCCTATGCCTCCCCCCGAACCTGGTGGCATAGTGCAATCCCCCCAACCACACCCCGTACCTTTAAGCAAGAGGAGGGAGTAGCACTTCCGCATTCAAAATGGGAGCACCCTGCCTGGTGTATCCTGGGATGCGTTGGCCAAGGCTTCCCTACCACATAAGGGAGAAACTCCCTTATATGGTAGGAAAACCCCGCCTGGTGCATCCCAGGATGAATCGGGCAGAGCACTGCCATTTTGAAGGCAGCGCTTTCAGGAGGAAACAGAGATTTAGAGGCATAGTTATTAATATGTGCCGCGGTTAAGATGTGTTATTTTACCTCCAACTTGTGCTATTTTAGCAAAGGTCTCATTTTATACAATGAGACCTAGTTACTAACAATTGGGGGTTAACAGTAAAATAACACATCTTAACGGTAGCACGTGTTGATAATTTTCCCCCTTAGTTTTGAATCATGTTCCAGGGGAAACTGGCCCAATTCAGACAAATTTTGTTTAATTTTATTGTTTAACAAACTTTATCAGGGATCCAATTGGCCAATGAGGATCTGCAGGGAGGCAGCAGCGATGGCAAGTAGGCATAGGCACTGGTGGGAAAAGGAGATAGGGGACAGGGAGAGGGAAGAAGAGGGAAGAGAGACTGCTGTGGGGGCAAAGAGGGCAAGCGAAAAGTGCAAATAGGAGCTCTTGACAGCACATAGAGAGATTGGCAGAAATGTAGTGGGGATGGGGCAAATAAATCAGTCAAGGGTAACTCCTTCATAGCAACACAAGATGATTGGCCTGTCAGGACTGGCATAGGGCAGCAGCAGGATGATTGATCCATAGGGACTGGCATCCAGGCAATAGCAGGAAGTAGGGAAGTGAGGCAAATGGGGGTGGCAATGGAGATACAGAGGCTGATGGATGAAAGAGAAAAGCTGGTGGGATGAGGGGAAGAGATGGGAAAGAGAAAAGGCAGAGACAGCCTGATCAGAGGGACCTAGAGAGGACAGAAACTGGTATAAAGGAGAAAGAGTGTGGAAGGTGAGAGAAGAAAAAGGGACCGAGGAGGACTGAAACGTGTGTAGGAGGGTAGTGAGGAAGCAGGGCTGGTGGGGAATAAGAGAGAGAGAGGCTGGTGCAAGGTGTAGAGTCGCTACCTGCCAACCTGTCCCTGTACTGCTGAACTGTGAAATGTTGCTGTTTTTAAAGGCATGTTCGAAATTTTTGTTCCCCCCCCCCAAAAAAAAAAAAAAAAAAAACAATTGTGCAGTTCTTAGGGATGTGTATTTATTAGCATACATTTGGTTTATTAGCGCGCCTTAAAATATTGATGTAGTGCAGGTTAGCCTGTGAATTAGCTTTCATAAAATCGATTTGCTCAGGTTTTTTTCATTAACACTAATATATGAAACAGACTGGTAGAAAGTCCATAAATGGCCAAGAATCTAAAAATGAGGCAAGCATTTTTCCCTGTGCACATCCCTAACAGCTCCATCTTGGGATAAAGTGAAAAATCTATCAAGTTGAACGTGTTTTCGTACTCTAGTGGTTTATGCAGAGAGAGGTGCTTTCTGTCTCCATCATGTTCTTCAGTTATGTTCTTGGGCTTGCAGTTTTTCAGTTGTTTCATTTGGATGAAAATATGCAACTGAGATTGAGATTTCAGTTTTGTCTGTATTTATCTCTGTTTAATCATAAAAACAGAAAAGCTGGAGCAAACTAGACTCCATGCAGCCCAAAGTGTGATGATCTGTGACTATTAATGCAAGTGTGAGAAATATCCAGACACATTGTGATGTCTTTCAGTGTAGAATAAACCTTGCATTCTGTGCCTCTCCCAGCCTTGATTTCACAGTCAGCCAATGTGTAAATGAAGACCCTAAACCTTCTCTCTCTGGTGTAATAGCACAGCAGGTGCTCAGCCAGCCGTGTGTCTTCATGTTTATTTTAGGTTCTGCAGAACATGGTGCATTGTGCAGATCTGAGCAACCCGACCAAGCCCCTCCAACTGTACCGCCAGTGGACCGACAGGATAATGGAGGAGTTCTTCAGGCAAGGGGACCGCGAAAGAGAGCGAGGCATGGAGATCAGCCCTATGTGTGATAAGCACAATGCATCGGTCGAAAAATCACAGGTAAGAAGCTACTGGAAGCAAAATAGCTCCTAGCAAACTAGAGGGGGGGGGGGGGGGGGGGGCGATGCTTAAAGCTTACCATGCAAGCAACGTCTGATTTAAACTGGTACTAGCCAGTCTAGCGATCACATGGGCGTAGAAACAAGCAGACAGCCAATCGGCTGGGGAAAGCACCTGTGATGGCCGCTATAATGTCAGCTAGGGGGGCTTTCAGCAAAGAGAAGATTCCCAAGCGAAATCATGGGGGGTGGGGGAGGGCAGAGGGAAGGCAAGTAAGTTGCAGGAGGAAGGTGGAGCCAGCACCAGAGCATTGCAAGGGAAAAGAGACAGGGGGTCAGTGGATCCAGCAAGTACTGCAGGGGAAACCAACCCTAGCACATGTGCAGAACAGGGACACTTACCAAGAGACTGTTCTGCACATATGCTAGTCACTTTCCCTACCGAGCTGCTTGCTAAAATCCTGTGCAACTCATTTGCATGCGATTTCCTTTGAATATCGCTCACTATTTCTAAATCGGTAAGTTCTACCGAGGATCTAAACACACACGTTTTTTAACGGGGACTTCTCTGCATTGGGCCCTAGGTCAAGAAATTGTGCTTCATCAGGCCAGACAACAGCTTTGTGGGTGGGGGGGGGGGGGGGGGAAGGAGTAGGAGAAAGGGGAGGGATGAGGGAAGTTGTTCTTTCTACATTTGGTTTGCAGAGCCCTAAATAAATAAATATCAGTGTAATTTAAAGCAGGGTGCAATGGAGGACTTTTTCTTGTTCTGCAGTATTTTGTTGCAAAGTATTTTTTTTCTGTTGAAAAACAGCTGCTACTACTAACATAGTTATTCTTGATGGTACTTGTTCTTAGGTGGGTTTTATAGACTACATTGTCCATCCTTTGTGGGAGACGTGGGCAGACCTTGTACACCCTGATGCCCAGGACATCTTGGATACCCTGGAGGACAATCGTGAGTGGTACCAGAGCACAATCCCTCAGAGCCCCTCCCCTGCACCCGATGAGCAGGAAGAAGGCCGCCAAGGCCAGACTGAAAAATTCCAGTTTGAACTGACACTGGAGGAGGACGGTGAGTCAGACACAGAAAAGGACAGTGGAAGTCAAGCGGAAGAGGACACCAGCTGCAGTGACTCCAAAACCCTTTGCACCCAGGACTCGGAATCCACCGAAATTCCATTTGACGAGCAAGTGGAAGAGGAGGAGGAGGAGGAAGGGGAGTGCCACATGGACCCGTGTCTATCACAAGATGAGCATTCTCCTGACACGTAACAGTACGAAGACATCTTCACTCCCCTACTTACTCTCGTTCTTTCTTTTAAATTAGAAAATGGTTTCCAAAGCGTGTGTCTCATGCCACAAACACGGCACACTTTAACGGTCATCTGCCAGGATGTTTGTCGATCAAAACTGACAAAAATGAATCAGTTTGGCACTCAGGAATATTGTACTAGAATTCACCTCCAAGGCTGTAGAAAACAAGAGGAAACACGTCTGTGAATGTTTTAATCGGTCCCCAGCCTGGCAAATCTGGTCAGCCAAGTTAAGAATAGCTACGCCAGAGTGTTGTTCCGAGGAGTGTAACTGACCAGCAGAGCGTAATGTGTGGGTTCATTTTTCTTTTATATATCCTTTATTTTTAGCTCATAAATATAAAGTCCTCAAATTATATCCATCCATCCTAAGATTTTTAAGAAACAGCCGGAGCATGTGAATGTTTGTAACAGAAAGCAAATGCACATTACAAATGGGACACAATGTGAATCTGTTACTCGGAAGAAGATGAGCTGTGGATAATTTTCTAATTTCAAGTCTTCCTGAAGCGTGACTCAAAAAAAAAAAAATCAAGTGTGGCTCAGTGGGTTACACTGACCTCTGCATTTTGTATCATATGTAAAACAGAGATCTTTTGTAGAATTTGCCTTTAGTATCTTGTTCAAAACTTCATTGGCCACTGGTTAATTTCATTTCCAAAGAGTAACTTGCAAGGTTCAGTACACTTCTGTGCTACACTGGATACTACTTCTAGTTTTAGGATTTATTTTGCACCTTAAATTTTCATAGCAATTAAATGAGCTGCAGAAATACATTGTTTTAGTTAAGAAAGAGAAAGACTTTACAGAAAGATTCTTGCATGCAGTAACCCTTTCAGTGCGGTATCACTTTTGGTTTTGATATCCTACCATCCGTAGATTAGCACACACACACACACACACACACAAAACTACATTGGATACTTACCCTGAGACTTTAAAAGGTGAAGTCTCATTTTGTATAAGTAAAGCGTTTTCCTTTATTAAACATTTGCTGTCACATAGAAACATGACGGCAGATAAAGGCCATATGACCCATCCAGTCTGCCCATCCTCTGTAACCCCTAATTCTTCCTGTTCCTAAGCGATCCCACATGCTTATCCCATGCCTTTTAAAATTCTGGAACAGTCCTAGACTCTACCACCTCCATATAAGCTATATTTCATTTTTGGCCATAAGTGGATGGGAGGTGTGGGAGTACTAAAGATATTTAAAATGCTAAAAATGTTATGCTTTACCTACCCCCTCTTCCCCTAAGGTAAAGGAGTTTGAGAGTTCTTTTTGTTGCAATATATTGGGTCTGGTGGTACTTCCAAACACTGTTGCCCAGAAAGGACCCTCACCCTGCATTGTGCCATGCTAAATTTGTTCCAATCTCAGGCATTTCCTTGACTTTTATTCCCATAAAATTCACTGGTAGCACCTTTGTGTCGTAGATATACCTTATGTCCATTTTTCTACACTTATCATAATGCCTGGAAGAACATTCTCTTCATACATCGTGTTTTGAAAATGATAATGCTTTAGACATAGAATAATTGAGATTTCTTTTGCTACCCCCTCCAGATTACCCCCTGGAAAACATCCAAAATATTTTTGGTCATTCAGCTTGTGTTCAAGAAAGATTTAACAGTCCAAGAGAAGTTGAGTTGACTTGCACTTAGAGACTTGAATGCAGAGAATGTAATACGGCCAATTTCTACTCTAGTGCAGACTTTCATTAGTGGTTTGGGCATTCTCATGGTCACACAGGCAAACATTAACCTTTATTAACTCAACGTTAGCTGTACAGAGGAGTGAAAGTGATAGTAATGGACAACTGCTGGGGCAAAGTGGAGACTTGTTTTTTGTGTCAGAAAAAAACTCCAATGTCAATTTGCCAAGCTGAATTAAAAGCAAACAGTTCTTTGATGAACTTTGGTACATCGAAATAAGAAAGTAAATCAGATTCAAAGGAGAACATGGTAAATATAAGCCTTAGTAAGTCTGAAGTTGAGTTTGAAAAAGGTCATATTCAAAGCCATTTCCCGGGTAAAACAGTGATTTTCCCACAAGAATGGGATTTTGTAAAATCGCCTGCCCTGTATGCGGGTAATCGTACATGTTTAGTGCAGTTTTCTGCTCCCTTGTACCCACTGTTCCTGGGGGGCAGGGTTGGAGTTTGGAATTAATGCTCATACTTTTGATTTTTCAAAAGTATGCACAGCCTTGTAGTTAGGAAAATGCACAGTACTTATACTTAGAAACTCCTGCAGAGTCCATGGAGTGAAACGTACACATTGTGTAATATTAGCACCGAAATGTAAGCATTATTTGCATGGTAAACTTAGAGAATACTAACGGTTATGTACTTAAGTACGAGGTCGGTGCTAAGTAGTATTCTAGAACTGATGATCACAACTCAAGGGTCCTTTTACTAACCTACAGTAAGAATTGATCTCAGTGTGCCCTTCTGCGGATTTTTCTCACGTACAAAGGCCATTTCTACCAGGACTGGCAAAAAGGTTCTTTTTGAACCAGTGGCTTAGCTACGGGGGGCCACAGAAGTCTTCCCCCCCCCCCCAAATTGGCTCTGGGGCCCCAATTTGGCTGGCGGGGGTCCCCAACCCCCACCAGCTAAAGTGTTTGTCCCACGCTGGTCTCACATTGCCTGGCATCCTGTCCTGTTTTCAGTCGCTGTGCACGCTCGTTTTAAATTACTGAAAATAGGATAGGATGTCAGGCAATGTGAGACCAGTGTGGGGCAAACACTTTAGCTGGTGGGGGTTGGGGACCCCCGCCAGCCAAGGTACCTTCGTTGGCGGGGGAGTGGCAGAAGTGACAGCAGGAGGGGGCGGCAGCAGGGGGCAGATGTGACGGCGGCAGGGAGGTGGGCCAAAATGTCCCCACCACCACCACCACCTTGGGCTCTGGCCCCCCCTCCTGTCGAAGTCTGGCTACGCCCCCGTTTTTGAACTATTTTCATTAGTGGCCATGTTTTTGCATGTGCTGATGTTACCATTGGCATGTGGCCATTTAAAAAAAAATTACTGCCTGAGCACTTAGGCGGCGGTAAGGGCTCCTGCATTAATCATGCACTAACCAGTTAGAGCAGAAACACCCACTCTTTGCCCTTGTCATGCCCCCTTCAAAAAAAAAATTTCCACAGTTAGAATCAGATTATATATATATGTATATATATATATATATGGCGCCAAAAAAAACCTCGCTTAGAGCTATTCTAGCAACCTCACCTAAAGTTAGATGCAGTTTATAGGATACGTGTACGCCCGTCCCCGTGACTAAAATTTAGGTGCAGCCATTTATGCCAGTTAAAACCTAGTGTAAATGCCCATGTCTTATTTAGTCATGGATTGGGCATATTCTGTAGCACTGCGTGTAATTTTTAGGAACGCCCATGACCTGTCTATGCCCCTTCCATGGCAACGCCCCCTTTTTGTGATCTGCGCATTAGAATTTACACTTTACAGAATATGCTTAGAAAGTTGTTGGCGTAAATTCTAATTAGTGCCAATAATTGCTTGTTAGCGGCCAATTATCAGCACTGATTAACTGTGTGTGCAACTTTATTCACCGTTTATAGAATCTGGGGGTTAGCCCGCACACATGCCAAAACTAGCACGGGATGCTTTAGCATGGCCTGTGTTAAGATCTTTTTTCTGTATTAGGTGCACGTTACCGCCTAACGCAGCTTAGTGAAAGGGCCCATTAGTGCGTTAATGCAAGGGGGCGTATGCACGGCTGAGGACATAAGTGGGGATTCCACTTAAATGCCTAACCTATAGTATACTGTATGTAATGTGCTAATTTTCTGCATTTAGGGCACACGTATTTATGTCTGCTGTTGACATGGTGTATATGGGTATGCCTAAATGTAGCACATAGATGCAGACTTCAGTATTCTATAACAGAATCTGAGTGCCCAGATGCCGTTATAGAATTAGCAATCAACCCCCTGCATCAAGATGCCTAACTTGTGATGTTCAGTTATAGAATTGCCCCCTTAACCCCTAAGATGCCTGTTTATGGCGCCTAAAAAATCTGCACGATAAACATTTTTGACTAAGCATATTCTTTAAGCCTCACCTTGATTTAGTTGCGGTATATAGAATACGCTTAAGTTGATATTCCATCGCTTAAAAGTACGCTTGTCCATTTACACCAGTGAAAACGTGGCATAAATCAGTGCATGTAAATTTACAGGCACTGGACCATATTCTATAACTACACGCATAGATTTTTGAACGCCCACAAAATGCCCATTTCCTTGCCCGTAGCCACACCCCTTTTGACCTACGTTCATTAGAATTTAGGCGTTGTACGTTACAGAATACGCTTAGGGATTTGTGCACGTAAATTCTAATTATTGCCAATTAATGCTTATTAAGTGCTGTTAAACGCTGATTAGCTTGTTAAGCGCATAATTATAAAATACACTTTGATTTTGGCGCAAAACTCTAAGCACGCTCTATGGAATCCGGCAGTAAGTGCATTCTCCCCTAGAATATATTTCCAGCTCCGCACTGTAAACCAGAATGCCCAGTTAGAAGGTTCCCCAACAGGTTATGTTAGTCTGTAGTCAGAAGAATGTAAGGAAGAAAAGTCGGGAAAGATTTTGAAAATACTGGATTGTGGGGGGAAGGGGAAGCTTTAGGTACATTCTCACTCTTGTTTTCTTCTCATGTCCCCCAACACCTCCTGCAGTGCCTCAAATGTTACTATTAATTTTAAAAAAGCAATATAAATTCCAAAAAGAAATGCAGACCTGCAAGGGTTTGTAACCATACTAATGGTAAACTTTCAAAACAGAATTACACAGCATTTGTGAAAAGTATCCATTCTTGGACAATCAGAGAGCATGAAAGGAGGATAGTATTTTGTAGAGCTGGACATTTAATGCACTGTACAATCCTTTCTCTTTTATGTTGCCAAAGTGTGTTGGAGCATTGCACAGAACTGTAAATCTATATCAGTTACAAGTAGCTTTATATTTATAGATGTGGCTGTATAATAGGGGTCCTAACTCCACTCCTTGAAGGCTACAAACCAGTCAGGGTTTCAGGATATCCCTAATGACTATGTATGAGATAGATTTGCATGTCCACTGCCTCCATTGTCTGCATATCCTCTCTTTTGCAAATTCATTAGGGATATCCTGAAAATCCAGTTGGTTTGCAGACATCTAGGAGCAGAGCTTGAGATCCCTGCTATATGACCTAGGGGCCCTTTCACTAAGCTACGCTAGTCAATGTGCTTAGCACGTCCTTACGTAAGACTTTTCCCTCGTGCTAAGACCATTTGTAGCATTGCTGTAAATTTGGCCTTTTCAGTTATTTTCTGCCTGTGCGTTACTGTACGCATTAATGCGCAGCCGCTGAAAAAAATTAACACGGCACTTTCCACCTCCTGTTTGGGAGGTGCAAAGGGCCCCTGTGTTAAGGCAGCATTATTCAGGGGCCCTTTTACAAAGTGGCAATAAGCCCAACATGGCCTTACCGCTGGCTAAAAGGGAAGTACCGCTGGGCTATCACAGCAACCCGGCGGTAGTTCCCTCCCCCAGCACGAGCCATTTCCGGTGCTGCAAAAATATTTCAATTTTTATAGTGCCATTGTGTACTCGGCAGTAATCGGGCAGAGCCATGAGCTGTCCGGTTACCGCTGGGTTAGCGTGGGAGCCCTTACTGCCACCTCAATGGGTGGCAGTAAGTGCTCCACCCCAAAATGGCCACACGGCAAATGTTTCACTTGCCACATGGCCATTCTTGAAAAAAACAAAGACCTGCCTTTTACCCGCTGCGGTAAATGTGGGCCTCGATGCACATGCAAAACATGTGCCAGCGCAGGCCCCCTTTTGCCGCAGCTTTGTAAAAGGACCCCTCAGTTAGCGTGTGCTAATCACTGTCCCCTCTAAGCTGAGCAGAAGTCTTCCACCTACAGTTATGCCAGTGGGGGGCACTGTTTCATGATCATATTTTCAATAGTGAGCGACAGACAAGCTCTGCAGGACTCCAGAGAGCCTGCCTGTTTCTAGCAATAGAACCCAATATGGAAACACCACCCCCTACTGACAGCAAAGTGGTTGGAGGACTCAGGCTCAGCTTAAAGGGAGCAGTGACACTAATGTCAGCACACTAGCTGTATAGCATTTCTTTACCCATTCTCCACCCCTGACACGCCCCTCCCCCAAAATATACAAAACAATAAATACCGCACAGTCGGTGCACGCAGATGGCAAAATGCTTTACCACATCCTTTGTTAGGCCATTTTTCCTGTGTTCAGCATTATTTTGCACTTAATGCAGTTTAGTGAAAGGGCCTCATCAATAGCTATGTAGGAAGCAACCTCGGAGGTACTGTGTGGAAAGAAACCTTGGTGTGCGTAGAACACTACACTTTAGCTTGCATGTTACTGTTCTCGTTAATAAAGTTATTTTTCTCTTTGTATCATCGTTAAAGATTTGTGATGAAAGACTGTAGGTAGAACAAATTGCATTCAAAGGAAAAAAAAACTTGAATGAAATGGCTTTTACAGAGAGCTTTACAGCTATTCTTTTTAAAATGCATTTATTTATTGTATTGTTTTGTGCCATGCGACTTTTTTTTTCCTCACCAGATGACCTTACCTGTAATGCAGTCTTGTTTGTCTCTGTTTACAACTATGTATTTATTTTTCTGTACATACTGTAATGTTACTTGTAAAATAATTCTTATTATATCACATCACCCCAGCCTGGGTGGTGTCTTGTATTTGAATACTCTTGGTGAGAGAATGAAAATTGTGTATACAGAGCACCTTGTACATTTTTTTTCTTCTGTAATATAGTATATGTCACCTTAGAGCTTGTTTATGGAAATTTGAGAAAATATCAAATTCATAAAGATATATATAACTATATATATATATGTATACATATATGAATAATAATAATAATAATAATTTAAAAGCTGCAGGTCTTTGGTCCCAGGGCTGTGCCTTAACTTTAAACAATATTTTATTCTGTTTTGCTGCATTTGATAGTGAGATAAGTGTGACAATGGGGCTGGGCACATCACCATTATTTTGGCGTTTGGTATTCCTTGGGTAACTGGTGCCAGATAAAATATGCACAACATTACAGTTTGCTTGCCCCTCCTGTTTTTTGGGCAGTGTTTGATCTTCGGGCCTTCATGGCCAGCAGTGGTGAGGGATATGACCGATTTACCGGCCTGTGTTCAGTTGTCCTATGTTGGCCTTTTTCATTTTTTTTTCTGCTTCATACACACTGCCACTCACATGCAATATTTATAACGAATGATGAAAAGCCTTTGGCATTTACGCATATGGGGGAGAGGGGAACAGATCTCACCCAGTAATACATAATTCATACATCTCATTCTTTTGCCTGGCCTTTCCTATTCAATATTTGTCATGCTGCATGTATAGAAATAGAAGAGCTAAAGAATTTTTCACATCTTCTCCACTCCTTTTCAAACACTAATATTAGTGTTGTAAGAATGCCAGACCTTTTATTTTATATAGCTAGATAGCTTTGCACAGGAATACATAGATGCACTAGCTGAGGAATGACTTTAAACTGTTTTCTCTCAGCACTAGTACCGGTCACACAATTGCCACCTAATTATATATATGGCGCCTTATGTTACGTGTGTAAAGTGGCATGCGTACCGGTTTGTACACGTAAATTAATTACAAACCCATCAGTGCCGATAATTGGATGGTAACAGGCAATTACCAGCACTAATTGCCAATAATTAAAATTTATAGACACTACTCACTAAGGGTTTTCTATAACGTAGTCCACATAAATTCTACCATGTAGACCCCAAAAGGGGGACATGGCTATGAGAGGCACATGGGTTGTGGGTGTTCTAAAAATTTATACGCAGTGTTATAGAATAACCCACTCCATGCCTAAAGTTAGGTGTGAGCATTTACACCAGGTTTTCATTGGCATAATTGGTTGCACCTAACTTCTAGTCGCATAGACAGATTTAGATGTATTGTTTAAACTGCATCTAACTTTAGGCACGATTTTTAGAATACGCCTAAGATTGTTTTCCTTCGGTGCCGATTTTTTAGGCAACATATATAGGATCTAGACCTTAGAGTGCAGTGCTAGATTTCCCCTACCCGCACCCCTAGAATTCCGCTACTGCAGCGGGGAGGTCAGAATTTCTGCTCATACTGTATTTCCTAGTGTAAGATGAAATACCTCTTCTCCATTCCATTGACGCCCAGCCCTACAAGCATGTGACTGTTCAGTAAAAGGGGAGATTCTTTTTCAAGGGAAAATGGAGCCTCCTTTTTGACACACAAACTGTAGATTTCAGCAGCCCTGGTCCAAAGGAAATTTGATTGCTTTTGTTTTAAACAGTATAAAAGGGACACTATAACTATGAAAATCCTGAATGATTTTTGTTGTACTTTTTGGTTGGTTGGTTGGTTTTTTGTTTTTTTTTGGTATGTCTTTAGAATGGCAGCTTGTGTGGAGACTGCAAATGATTTTCAAAGGTTTCTTAGCCTCTCTTACAGCCTATGGGATAGTACTGTACATCAATACCTTCATATGAAATTTTTATATGCAACAGAAATAAAGCATGGGTTGATTCTGCCTATTTACTATGGTTTGTCTTTTCTTCATATTGTGTTAAGCGATCATTTGATATTTCCACTGTACACATTCCCTCCTGAAAGGAAGGGACTGAATCATATGTGACCGTCTCTGGGAAAAGGTGACTAAAGCAGCAGATCCAAAATGTTGAGAATGGCAGATTTTTCAGGTCATGGATCCATAAACAGACTGTAAAAGTTACATGTTTGAACTTGTGGAACTGTTCTAGTTTTTCACATAAAAGAAGGTGGTTTGGACTCCTGTTACAAATTGTTTACTCTAACAGAATTCATTAAAACCTCATTTTTTTGTTTCTGGTTACTTTAGTCACCATTTTCTAACCGTTTCCCAAAGATGGTCACATGTTGGCATATCAGTGGTTGATTTTGGCAACTCAGTGCTTCTCATTGACCAAATCAGCCATTTAAGTAGATACCTGTGAGGTGCCTGATCATGATATGATTGTGTAAATAATATTAATTTGCCCCCAGTGAAGAGGGCATGCCCTTATTCCTGCATACACTGTGCATTATCATTTAAATTATGCAAAGCACGCTTTGCTTTTTTGTGCTTTTGAACCACCACCAGAGAAGAATGCATCATAGCAGTGATTATTTTTAGTACAAAATGTGTAGGTACCTAAAACCACAGGGTTTAAAGCACAAGTGTAGGATGAAAAGAGTATCTTACCAAAGGAGGTTAGATTGAGACGGGAGATGGTTTGAGCCTATCTAGCCCATTATATGGCTGAAGCCAGTAGGAGGAGCTTGCAAGCAGTAGGCGAAGATTGCCACCATTTTTGTTCACCCAAAACAACAGCAAAAGATTATTAGAAATAAGGGACTGCCTTTGCATGGTCCATCTGTTAAAAAAAAGTCTAAAGCTGTTCCAGTTGCATAGGCAGTGTCTTAAAAGTTGGAGGACAATTTTTTAAAACGTATTTGAGAGCTTTTTAATTTCTTTTGAAAGCTTCCCATATCTACTATAATAAAACTCACCCTCAACGTTCTGAAGACAACGTTCTGAAGTCACTCAGTCACTCACTGAAGGGTTCATGGATTCATGGTGGTGAAGCCAGAACACTGACCATGTCTCTCTGCCCCGTCCTCGCATGGCGGACCAATCAGAAAAAACACACTCATTCTGAAACACAAAGGACCATCACAACACCGTTCCCAGGCAACACTAGGCAACGTAAGACGGACCAATCAGAGGAAACTACTTGACAATAAGGGAGGAGCATTCCCCAGCAGAATGGCTCAATATCTGTGCAGCACGGAGAGCACAGAACCACCGCTGGAACGAGAGAAGAATATTCCTGCTGTGGGTATGTGCAAAAATAGACCTGGGGAGAGGGGGGGGGGGGAATTTTTAAATGCCTAATGCCAGTACTGAAGAGTGCCAGAGGGCCTATAACACAGACTATATTTGGGATCGCTTGACATGGAGTCAGAGGAGCCGGAAAACAACGTGCCCGTCACCATCTGGGACGTGGACGAACAGGACAAGCTGCGGCCCAGCTGGAAGGATTACCCGCGACCCAGCCAGCAGCAAACAGCGACCAAGGAAGGGGGAGGAGTAGGGAAACACGTGGAGCGTGTTTCCCTACTCCTTCCCTGCCCAGGAATCGCTGGAGACTGGCTGCCAAACTAACGAAACAACCGCACACCGACGCACCACCTCCATCATTAGAAAGGCATCCACTCTTTCTTCAACAGAAATGCAAACTAATAATACAAAGCAAACAAAGAATACATGGTTTCTCAGGTGGCTGCAGGTAACTCCCCACCCCCTTCCTCTTCCCCTTTTGCCGAAGCGGCCAAGGACGTGCCCAACCATCCCCAGCCTCAGGCAAGCTGTCTCCCACCTCGGGGATTCCCCGAGCACCCGGAAAAAGACGGCGCTGATTCCTGCAGCGCATAAATGTTCCAGCATTCCCCTGCAGCCGGCCTGAAATGGACCAAACATATTGGATCACCCCCCGACGGCCCGAGACCGTGCTCTTCTCCCTTCCGCCAACTTAAAACAACCATCCCCGTCCTCAGGCAAGCCGTCACCCACCTCCAGGATGCCCAGAACCCCAGCCCAATGGAAAAAGATGGCGCTGCTTCCAAGAGCACATTTCTCTTCCAGCATTCCCCTACAGCAGCCCTGAAACGGCCAAAAAATACCGACAAAGAACGTGCTCCTCTACCTTCCGCCCATCTAAAACAACATTGCTGCCTCAGCACAACACAAAAAAAAAAAACATGGGAAAAAAAAAACAACACTCAACAAAGGCTGACCCCCCTACAACCACATTTACATTTCACCAACAGAAAGACCCCCCTCCACAAACCTCCTTGACAGACAAAACCACACACACACACACAATACAACAGAAACACACCCTCAAAGCCACACACCAATCCAACCCACTTTGCCAGCACATCACAGCACATCCCCCAACCCCCAAGCAAAAAACAAAATAAAACAAAAAAAGACACATCAACAACCTGCACACACACCACACCCTCACACCCTCACATACACACACACAAACACACACAAAATAACTCCGTGACACATACACACACACACAAAAAAAAACACATGCTAGCGCCTGTTTCATTGGTTTCGGAAACGGGCCTTTTTTACTAGTGTAGATATAGATATCATGAAATAAAAACTGAATATCACTAAAACAGCTTTAAAAATTATTGTAGCTGGTAAAACAGCTCAGTGTAGAAAAATGAGCACAAAATACAGAGTTTATAACAGCAGTTATAAACTGCTTTCCCTGGGCACCCTTCTTCCCATGATTCAGAAAAACAATTGGCTATGCTCTCTGGACTTAAAGGACACCTATACTCAGGACATGATCCAACTGTCCACGAGTTTTCTCACCTCCCTGCATTGGTGGACAATTCGCTCCAATTTGACCCTGGGACGTTCCTTTCAAATTCCTCAGCGGCAAAAGTGCTGACGACGAATGCGTCTCTCCGGGGGTGGGGAGCTCAAGTCGATGGGCTTCACAGTCAAGGGAGTTGGTCCCTCCAGGAAGCAGGTTTTCAGATCAACCTCCTGGAGTTGCGAGCGGTCTGGAACGCGCTAAAGGCTTTCAGAGATCGGCTGTCTCATCAAATTATTCAAATTCAGACAGACAATCAGGTTGCTATGTACTACATCAACAAGCAGGGGGGCACCGGATCTTGCCTCCTGTGTCAGGAAGCCATCAGGATGTGGCTTTGGACTCGCCAGCACGGCATGTTTCTCCAAGCCACATATCTGGCAGGCATAAACAACAGTCTGGCCGACAGGTTGAGCAGGATAATGCAACCTCACGAGTGGTCTCTCAACTCGAGAGTAGTACGCAAGATCTTCCAAGTGTGGGGCATCCCCTTGGTAGATCTTTTTGCCACTCAGGTCAACCACAAGGTCCCTCATTTCTGTTCCAGACTTCAGGCCCACGGCAGACTAGCATCGGATGCCTTTCTCCTTCATTGGAGGGCCTCCTGTATGCGTATCCTCCCATACCCTTAGTAGGGAAGACTTTGCTGAAACTCAAGCAGGATCATGGGACCATGATTCTGATCACTCCATTCTGGCTGCGTCCTATCTGGTTCCCTTTTCTTCTGGAGTTGTCCTCCGAAGAACCGTGGAGATTGGAGTGTTTTCCAGCCCTCATTACTCAGAACGAGGGGGCGCTTCTGCATCCCAACCTCCGATCCCTGGCTCTCACGGCCTGGATGTTGAGAGCGTAGACTTCGCCTCCTTGGGTCTTTCTGAGGGTGTCTCCCGAGTCTTGCTTGCTTCCAGGAAAGATTCCACGAAGAGGTGTTATGCTTTCAAATGGAAGAGGTTTGCCATCTGGTGTGACAGCCAGGCCCTAGATCCTCGTTCTTGTCCTACACAGACCCTGCTTGAATACCTTCTGCACTTGTCCGAGTCTGGTCTTAAGACCAACTCTGCAAGAGTTCACCTTAGTGCGATTAGTGCTTTCCATTATCGTGTAGAGGGTAAGCCTATCTCGGGACAGCCTTTAGTTGTTCGCTTCATGAGAGGTTTGCTTTTGTCAAAGCCCCCTATCAAGCCTCCTACAGTGTCATGGGATCTCAATGTCGTTCTCACCCAGCTGATGAAACCTCCTTTTGAGCCACTGAATTCTTGTCATCTGAAGTACTTGACCTCGAAGGTCATTTTCTTGGTGGCAGTCACTTCAGCTCGTAGAGTCAGTGAGCTTCAGGCCTTAGTAGCTCATGCTCCTTATACCAAATTTCATCATAACAGAGTAGCCCTCCGCACTCACCCTAAGTTCTTGCCAAAGGTGGTGTCGGAGTTCCATCTTAACCAGTCAATTGTCTTGCCAACATTCTTTCCCCGGCCTCATACCCGCCCTGCTGAACGTCAGTTGCACACATTGGACTGCAAGCGAGCATTGGCCTTCTATCTGGAGCGGACAAGCCCACACAGACAGTCCGCCCAATTGTTTGTTTCTTTTGACTCCAATAGAAGGGGAGTGGCTGTTGGGAAACGCACTATCTCAAATTGGCTAGCAGATTGCATTTCCTTCACTTATGCCCAGGCTGGGCTGACTCTTGAGGGCCATGTCACGGCTCATAGTGTTCGAGCCATGGCAGCGTCAGTGGCCCACTTGAAGTCAGCCACTATCGAAGAGATTTGCAAGGCTGCGACGTGGTCATCTGTCCACACATTCACATCTCATTACTGCCTACAGCAGGATACAGTCGGTTCGGGCAGTCGGTGCTGCAGAATCTGTTTGGGGTTTAGAATCCAACTCCACCCCATTTTTTATTCTGTTCCAGGCTGCACTCTCAGTTAGTTGGTTCTGTTTAGGTCAATCTTAGTTATGTCCTAGCCATTGCGAGGTCCAATTGACCAATGTTTGTTGTTTTGAGTGAGCCTGGGGGCTAGGGATACCCCAATCATGAGAACAAGCAGCCTGCTTGTCCTCGGAGAAAGCGAGATTACTAACCTGTAGCAGGTATTCTCCGAGGACAGCAGGCTGATTGTTCTCACAAACCCGCCTGCCTCCCCTTTGGAGTTGTGTCTTCCCTTGTTTTTGATATTTACTAGACTGGCGAGCATGCTCGCGTTCGGGCGGGAAGACGGTCGCGCATGTGCGATGCACGTGGATCGTGTGAGAGCTAGCAATCTTCTGTTGCTAGGAAGATCTTCCGATCCTGGGGGTGCCGTGGATGTCAGAGATGCTCTTTGTTCAAGGGAGAGAGGATGAGCAAGATTACTTAAAAAGGATTGATAAAGTGAGTCAGAAGGAGTTATTTCAGAGTTATAAAGTTGCTGATAATATTCCACAAATTGCTGAGCAATTTTTGAATCTGTGTAACTTGTTATACCATCAGCATCTGTAATGTGAGAGATCCTAGAGCAGTTTGTTTTAGTCTTAAGATACTGTGCAAGAATATGTCCTGCTTTATTATGTTCTGTATAATAAAAGGATTTTTGCAGAAAAATAGATGACACTGCTTCCTTACTTAGAATTGTATTAAACTTTTACTTAGCTTTAAGCAACTCCTGATAAATTTTACAATCTTGCGAATACAAGTAAGCATTTTCCAGAGATTTAATGTTCTGTTCAAGATCATCCAGCTCTTTCCTTTTCTTTTTAGTGATTCCTGCACCATAATTGATTATAACTCCACGTATAGTAGCCTTATAAGCATCCCACCAGATATTTATAGGATAATCAGTAAGGTTATTATTATTAAAATAATCCATAGTGGATTGTTTTAATAAAGAGAGAAAGGATTCATCTTTAACTACTTTTCTAACCAATACTTCCTTGAGGTACATCCGTATGCTGCAGATGCCAGCTTGTTTGAAAATATAAATGAGAACAAATAAAATTGCTACCAACAATAAAGAACAAGAACGTGGATACAGCAGCTCATAGGTTTGCTTGCTTTATTTTGGGTGAATGGGGATGACAGCTGCACAGAGGAGAGAGAAAGGGAGACAAACCTAATTGGCTTCATCTTTTTGACATCGACATCATACCGTCTCCTGTTCTAAATCTAACCTCCTAGACTTTACCTGATCAGCAGGGTTGCCAGATGGGCGGTTTTCCCGCCCAATTGGGCGGTTTTCCGCAACCCGCCGTGGGAAATTTTTGCCCGCGGCGGGTTGCGGTTTTTTGGGCTGCTTTTTGGGCTTCGGGGCGGTTTTTTGGGCGGCTTTTTCGGCCGCGGGGGGCGGGGTTAGTGACGTGTTTGGGCGGGGTTAGTGACGTTTTGGGCGGGGTTAGTGACGTGAGAGGCGGGGCCGATGACGGGGGAGGCGGGGCCGGTGACGGGGAGGCGGGGCCGGTGACGGGGGAGGCGGGGCCGGTGACAGCGGGGGCGGGGTTGATGACGCGGGGGTGGGGGTGTCAGGGGCGGGGTTTGAGTTTGGGCAGGTTTTGGGCGGGTTTTATGCTGGATTGGGTGGGAAAAAAAATTTCCACCTGGCAACACTGCTGATCAGCAAGGAGCCACAGGGCCTATAGAATTCTAGCTTCTAATGGCAACCAGTGTGATGCATAAAGCAGACTCTGATGGATTGGTGTTGCATTAAGAGCAAGCTGATCATTTCATTTATAATGGAGAAACACAGCTTTTCTGTGGGAGCACCGAGTGTTGGAGAAGAAGCTACCAGTATGAAAAGAATCTTTAGTAGTTCTGGACTCAAAATGCTTTTCCTGTAAGAGAGTTTGAATCATGTGATATATATTTGACTGTATGCTAGAGTATGTGTGGGAATGATTGGCCTGAGAACCTGAGGAAGTGGGTTCGATGCCCACTGCAGCTCCTTGTGACTGTGGGCAAGTCGCTTAACTCTCCATTGCCCCAGGTACAAAATAAGTATCCATGGGGCCCTTTTACTAAGGCATATAGGTGCCTACGCACATCTAATACATGTCAAATTGGAACTATCAGTCGGCTACCACATGTCCCGGGTGGTAATTCCATTTTTGACGCGCATCCAAAACACGCTTTTTCTACCACGTGGTGCTTACCTGGCGGTAATCGGCAGTTTACACGTGCTGACGCTTACGGCCCGGTTAGAGCGTGACACCTTACTGCTAAGTCAATAGGTGGCAGTAAAGTCTCAGGCCAAAAATGGGAGCGCACTGGTTTTAATTTTACCGCACATCCATTGGCCACAAAAGGCCTTTTTTTCCGGGCGCTGAAAAATGGACCTGCGCACATCCACAACATGCGCCTACACCAGCACAGGCCACTTTGCAGTGCGCCATATTAACAGGACCCCTGTATATAATATGTAAACCGCTGTGATTGTAACCACAGAAAGGTGGTATATCATGTCCTTATCCCCTTTCCTTTCCTTTCCTTTCCCTTAAGAAGCTTGTTAGTAGATGACTTTTTAAATTTGTATATGTTATAAACTGCTTTGATTAACTCTTAGCCAAATTGATGGTATGTAAGTTTTTAATAAATTAAATTTATATTAGGGATGGTCAGCCAAAAATTTGTGTCTGTTGTTTCAGAATGAATATTGTTTTGAGTGTGCATTATGTGAAAGAGGGGAAGGAAAGGGAAATGGGACTGATATACCACCTTTCTGAGGTTTTTGCAACTACATTCAAAGTGGTTTACATATATTCAGGTACTTATTTTGTACCAGGGGCAATGGAGGGTTAAGTGACTTGCCCAAAGTCACAAGGAGCTGCAGCGGGACTCGAACTCAGTTCCCCAGGATCAAAGTCCACTGCACTAACCACTAGGCTACTCCTCCTTACTTACTCACTTCTTAATAAATGTGCATTCATGTCCCAATTTTGCATGCATAGGCAAACCATCATGAATGCACACACTATGGAAAAGAAAGTGTATGCACTCTTTAAGAAGAGCACACCATCACTGCAAATAGGTCTAGATTCTATATATGGCATCTGAAAAATCCATGCCCAAAAAAAAAAGACTTCTAGGCATATTTTGTAAAGTATGCCTAATTTTACACACCCTCTTTACACATAGTGCACACTCTAAGAAAAGTGCACCCTCTGCACATGGTGCACACTTTTTAAAAAGAATGCACCCTCTGCACATAGTGCACACTCATTAAGAGCACACCCTCTGCACATAGTGCAGACTTGTTAAGAGCACACTCTCTTTGCACATAGTGTACACTCTTTAAGAACAGCGCACCCTCTTTGCACATAGTGCACACTCTTTTAGAAGAGCACACCCTCTGCACATGGTGCACACATTTTAAGAAGAATGCACCCTCTGCACAAAGTGCACACTTTAAAAAGAACGCACCCTCTTTGCACATAGTGCACATTTTTTAAGAGCGCTCCCTTTTTGCACATTGTACACACTCTTTAAGAACAGCGCACCCTCTTTGCACATAGTGCACACTCTTTAAGAAAAGTGCACCCTCTTTTAAGATAGTGCACACAGTTTAAGAAGAGTGCACCCATGCCAAGAAAAGACACCTAGGTGTATTCTATAAGGTAAGGCTAAATTTTGAAGTACTTAATAGAATAAGCCTATATTTCCATGTGCATTATTGAATACGCTGAGCGCCCATCTGCTTGACTAAACTTTAGTCATGAGCAGTTACACTAAGTAAAACCAAGTAAATCCTGACACCTAATTTAGGCCTGGACCAGGTGTATTCTTTAACAACATAAATAGATTTTAGAAATGCCCATGACACACCCATTTCACACCCAAGGTCATGCTACCTTTGCAACTATGCGACTTAGAATTTAAACATATCACATTGCAGAATTCGCTTAGCTGTGCATGTAAATTCTAATTAATGCCAATTAGTGTCAATTGCATGTTAAGTGGCATTTATCAGCGTTGATTGACTTGTTAACTGAGTTGTGTGTGCAAATCTAGAATATGTCCGGAATTGCACATGCAACCTTAAGTTGAGCTATATGGAATCCAAGAGATGGTGACACTGTTTAAGAAGACTGCACTCTCTTTGCACATAGTGCACACTCTTTAAGAAGAGCACACCCTCTTTGCACAAAGTGCACACTCTTTAAGAAGAACACACCCTCTTTGCACAAAGTGCACAGTCTTTAAAAAGAACGCACCCTCTGCACATAGGGCACACACTTTAAGAACAGCACACCCTCTATGCGCATAGTGCACACTCTTTAAGAAGAGTGCACTCTCTCTGCACATGATGCATGCTCTTTCAGTAGAGTGAACTCTCTCTGCACATAGTGCACACTCTTTAAGAAGAGCGCAACCTCTTTGCACATAGTGCAGAATTTTGAAGAAGAGCACACCCTCTGTACATACCCCTCGATTCTATATATCGTGCATAAAATTGGGTGCAGATATTTGGACATTGATCCAATATGTGTGCCCAATTAGTGCCAATAATTGGGAGTTAATTAGCACTAATTGGTAGCAATTTTGGAGTTGAGTGCACATTTTGCTATGCACTATTCTATAAAATGTGCCCCAACATCCTATAGCATACAGCCCAAAAGGGGCATGGCCATGGGAGGTGCAATAGTGGGTTGCGATGTTCCTAAAATTTGCACACAGTGTTATAGAATACTGGGGATATGTGCTGGGAATTGCACCTGATCTCAGGAGGTGTATGTCATGGTGCCTGAATTTGGGTGCACAAATTGGCACTCAACACTATTCTACAATGGATGCTCATCTTTGAGTGCCCATTATAGACTAATGTTGAGCATCAATTTTTGAGTGCCATTTACTGAATCTATCCCATAGTGCACACTCTTTTAATTAGAGTGCACCCTCTTTGCACATAGTGCACACTCTTTAAGAAGAGCACACCCTTTTCACATAGTTCAAGAAGAGTATACCCTCTTTGTACATATCCCCAAATTCTATGTATAGTGCCTTAAGTTGTGCATGCTAATTTGGCTGCATGGCCAAATTGAGCGTGTAACTTAAGCTAATCAGTGCTGATAATTGGTATTTAAATTAGCAGCACTAATTGTTTTTAATTAGAATTAACATGCATAACTTTCTAGGCATATCCTATAATACAATGCACGTAAATTCTAATGCGCACAATCAAAAGGGAGCATGGAATGTGTGGGTTGTGGGCTTTTCAAAAAACTATGCACATTAACCACATGGTTTTACGGCACCGATTTTTAAGGCGCCATATATAGAGTTCCCCCCACAGTGCACACTTTTTGAGAAGAGTGCACAGTGTCATTGGCAAATGACATTTCATCATAAGTTACAGCCCATCGCTAATTTATATAGCATTTTCAAGTCATCAGTTTAAAACAGCAGAGATCTTGATAGTTTGTACCAAGTAGCACGATTGCACTTTTGAGATTGATTCCCATTATAGCATGGAAGAGCAAATGGTAGCATTACTGGTACTTGTAATCTTACTGAGAGCTATTTCTTCCCAACTGATTTCTCTTCAGAATAACAGTAGCTTTAAATTACAGAGAATTGATAGCGATACTGGAACTTTAGGAATACCTACAGTAAATAATGTAGACTGTCGCCATAATGCTAATTCCAAGAAGGTTGCAATCAAAAGTAGGCTAGCTAATTTCACATTTCCGTCACCAGTACTGGTTGCACACACGGACCCTTCTGTACTTCGATTAGTTACTCCATTATTTAATTGAATTTAATATAAAGTTTTATAGCCCACCACTTTCAATTTAAATGCTGTACAACATATAAGAAACCTCCCTGAACCCTCACGTAACCTACTTTATTTAAAACAATTTGCGCCACCCTCTAAATCAAGTATAATAATGATCTTTAAAAACCCAAGCTTTCAGCTGTTTCCTAAAATTCTTATAATTCTGTAAGTTCTTTAAATCAACAGGGAGCTTATTCCAGAGTCCTGGAACTGCCTCTGGAAAACATTACACCCACTCTCATACTAATCTAAATTCCTTGACTGATGGCAGTTCTAGGTTCTGCACATTGATGAAATGCAGGTCTCTCTGTGGAATGCAAAGTTTTAAATTACTTCTTTAATAATTTGGGCCTATTCCATGAATTACTTTAAACACTGAACACAAGATTTTAAATAGAAGTCTAGCTTTCACTAGTAACCAGTGAAATGCATAAAGTGAAGGTGATGCCCTATCCCACAGTTTGTTATTCAGCTAGGTTAAGTACTGCCTGTTTTATTCATACTGGAGCATTTCTGAAGGATTAGATGTGAATGAGATTCTTTATGGAGCCGACTATGAAACCCTATTCATGTTAATACTTCTGGAACATCAAACCTAGGAATGAAACCAGGTCTCTGGATGGCATCATTTACTCCAGGATCATTATGGCATGTGATCTGCAGCTTCCTAGCATGATTGTAAGTGGCCTTCTACATTAGTAATATGCATGAAAGCTTAGTTATATAGAACAGAACAACATGACAGAATTTAGAACATCATGGATTACACATAGTGAGAATCAGAGAACTCCAGGTTCCGATTCCAGTGATGCTCCTTATGATCTTGGGCAAGTCACATACCTAGGGTTACCATATGGCTCCAGAAAAAGGAGGACAGATTAAGCCAGTCTGGATTTTACTTCCATTGCTTTCAATGGAACTAAAATTTGGACTGGCTCAATCTATCCTCTTTTTTTCTGGAGCCATATGGTAACCCTACACATACCCCTGGATTCTATATAGCATACCTACAGATGAGTGCCAAAATCTAAGCGTATTCCATAATAACATGCATAACTTAATTGGCTTAACAAGCCAATCAGTGATTTTAACAGCACTTAACAAAATTGGCAATAATAATAATTTATGTGCATAACTCGCTAAGCGTATTCTGTAATGGACTGCGTATAAATTCTAAAGTGTGCAGTTCAAAAGGGGCATGGCTATGGGTGGGGAAATGGATGTTTCATGAGCATTCCCAAATTTAAGTGCACTGTTATAGAATATGGTCCAGTCCGCATAAATCTAAGCACACAGATTTAAGCCACATTTTCATTGGTGTAAATTGATGCACTTAGTTTTAGGCGCTGGGATATCAAGTGCATTCTATATACTGCGCCTAAATCTTATAGAATACGCTTAGGCAAGAATGAGTTCCACTTGGATTTTTCAGGCGCCATATACAGAATCTCCCACATAGGGGACAATTCTATAACTTGGCACCACAGTGGAGTGTGCTTAGTAGTACCAAGTCTATAACAGCATTTAGGTGTTTCTAAACCATTATAGAATAACAGTACAAAGCTTCATTGGCACAAATTGATACACCTAAGTACACCATGCAATGCACGCAACTGATAGTATTCGGTAAGTTGCATGTGTCACTTGGCAACACACTCTAGCTCTGCCCTTGTGTAAGCCCCCTCACAATTATGCACTAAAGACCAGATTCAGTAAATGGAACCCAGCGCTATTCTACAGGGCATGTATTGCCGATTCTGGTGCCCAAATTTGGGTAGACAGAACAGACAACCAAACAGCAGCAGCGAACCAAGGCAGGATAAGCAAGGAAAAACAAGTACAGTGTTTTGACAGGAAAGTAATCAAACACACAAACAGAATCAAGCACGCCACTAGAAGCAGACATAGGTCTTCCCTCTCCCAGGTACTGATACTCACAACAAGCAGTTTCAATCAACCAGTGTAAGCTTGCTTGAATGACCAAGCCTTCAACATAGCCTTAAATTTCTTAGTATTAAGTTTACTGTACAGAGGTAGAGGCATGGAGTTCCAAAGATGGGGGGACAGCAAAAAAGAATGCACTGCAATGAGTCGTCTCCATTTGGGCAAGATAATGGTTGGTGTAAATTGCAATATCCATGTTGAAGAATATGATGCTAACTTCTACTGCCTTAACAGGTAACTGCAAAGGGGTTGTGCATATGGGTGGGGCCAAATTTATAGATACTGTAAGTTGAGCACCTGGATGCCAACATTTACTATCACTTACACCCAAATGCCAATTTAGGCTCTTTTCTAAAACAAAAATCTGAGCACCTATATTGTGCTAGAGAATACTGTCTTGGTGCAAAAAATTTGGGATGCTTAATTTTTATTGCTATCTACATTCTAAGAAGCCCATAGGTATATAGGACTATATTCTGTAAATACCACCCAAATTTGGGCACTAAAAAAATGTGTCTCAAGCGCTCTTCTATAAACAGAGCTCTAAATTGGGCACCATTTATAGAATAGAATGTAGCAGCAGGATCCATGCCCAACTTTTTGGGTGTGAGGATTTACACCAACTGATACCTGGTGTAAATCTTCACTTGTAAATTAAGTATGGATCCCCCGCCCCCCCCCCCCCCGAATTCTATGAAACTGCATGCATCTTTAGTGAATGCCCTGGACCTGCCCATGCTCCTCCCATGGCCACACTCCCTATACAGTTGCACGCTGAAAGATTTACATGTGCATCTTTATAGAATAAGGCTTAGCAAGATGCACATATAAATCCATATTATTTCCAGTTATTTAGATATTTAGGGGTTATTCTAGATTCCCAACTTTCCTTTGCACCCCATATTTTTACTGTTTGCAAAACTGGTTTCTTTATCATACGTCAGTTGCACTCTATCCATCGGTATTTCAACCCTCAGGCTTTTCACTGTCTCATACTGTCCCTTGTAATAACAAGGCTCGACTACTGTAACATTATCTATCTTGGTTTTCCCCGCTATCAATTAAAAAACTCCAAACTCTGCAAAACACTGCTATTCATGTCCTCTGTTACGCATGTCGTTTTAAGCGTTTATCAACCTTGTTAAAAAAAAAACACCATTGGCTCCCTGTTGAGCAAAGAGTCATGTTTAAACTTCTAACACTCATTTTTAGGGCGTTTAGGTTGGGTCTTTCTTGCTATCTTTCGAATCTTGCCATTCTCTGCTCTCCTGCTCACACTTTACACTCTATCGACGATCACCATTTGCTTCTCCCTGGGCCAAAAAAAGGCCAGCATGGAGTCCACACACCACTTGCGCTTTTTTTTTTCGCCACCCCTTTTCACTGAAATTCTTTACTAAAGGAAATCAGATGTGAATCATCCTATGATAAATTTAAAGTAGCCTTAAAGACTTGGCTTTTTATGTTAGCTTTTGGTTCTTCCTAACCGGGTATCTTTTCTTTCTCTTCCCCTCTTTTGGACTAACTCATTTCCAGAAGTACCTTGCCTGGCACCAGCTTTAGTTCTTCACAGCCGGAGTCACCATCTAAGTGTCACTCAACACATCAACACCCATGCAACCCGTTTTGTTCTTTTTAATAGTTTTGTTTGAACATAGATTGTAAGCTATTCGTGAACATGGAAATACCTACTGTACCCGAATGTAACTCACCTTGAGCTACTACTGAAAAGGAGGAGCGAAGTATAGATAGGGGAGTTGTTTCCTAAATAATCCATGTACAAACTGGTAAACATTGATTTTTGAAATATTTTCTTGGTCTTGACATGTTATTTGGCATATACATGCTTTGCAATCCTGGGTCTGCTGAACGTTTTTGCAGCTAGCATGGCACACTGTCATTAAAGCTGTAAGTCTGTGTGTTTTAAAAGAACTGCCAAACTAGAAAAAGAGATGGTAAAAATATAAACTGCATACTTTTCTGTTTTACACCTGCTGCCTACTCCTCCTCCTCCTCCATTTCACAGTGAGAGATTGCGGCACTCATACAGACACTTTTCAAAAGAAAAAAAGGAAGGAAGCAAGCAGAGAACCAGAATTTGTTTGTTTTTACAGCATCACATTTTTCCTATGCTGTACTTTAAACGCATGAGAGCAGGGTTAAGTTACTTGTAAAGTTATAGCTAACATAAATGCACACTTTGAAAATTAATTGTTATGCTTCCTCTTGCTATTGTTACTATATTCAGCCCACTCAGAACCCACCACAGTCCAAGTACTTAGTGTAAGACTGCCATTGACTTTCATTTATAGTTACCTAGGGATTTCAAACAATGAAAATACCAAGTATCAAAATCCTATATTCCTGGATCTTACGGTCCAGGTACATTAATTAAATTCAAAAACATCTAATCATTTTTCTATTTTTTTTTCTCAAAAAGCAATCTAAATGATTTTAATTTGCTTGAAAAGTGAAATGTGTCCTCAGAAATCAAAAAGTGCCTTAGAATCATCAAATTCTAAGGCACTGAGGGGCCCTTTTACAAAGTGGCTGTAAGCTCAATGTGGGCATCTTTGTTGTTTTTCAACTTCCTGATTGCTTTTCCTACTTCTGACTTCAGTATGACATCTTCACTGCTCACTTCCTTTGGCCTGCTGTATCTTTTCTTCAGCTCTTCTAAGACACTGCTGCTATAACAGTTTGTATCTTTATAGAGATGTTCAATGAATTTGGCCCATCTTTGAGACATCTGATCATCATCTATGAGAACTTTTCCTGGTCTTTGATTACTCTCATGACTTTGATGACTCACTTTAGGTTGTTGATCAACTCTAACACTTCTCATGTCTTACAACTTCCAGTCATCTTTTTTGCTGCATCTCACTGCTCTTTATTCTACCTCCTCTTATCTGCTCTTACACTTTTCTTTATGGCTTTGGACAACTCATTCTACTCCCCTTCTCTTATTGGTTCATCTACAACTCTTCTCCTTACTTTTCTCCTTTCTTCCACAAAGTTCAATGTTTCCCTGCTTATCTGCTGCTTTCTCGACTTCCTTACGTCTTCAGTTCCAGCTGTGACTTCTCACAGAGTGCTGTTATCTTGTGTATCCTTTCTTCCACACCTAAATTGTCCTCCATTTCCATAGTCTTTTTGACACTCTTGCTCACCACTTCCTTTTTCTCTTGTAATTTGATCCTGTCATATTTTTTGGCTCTACTTTGCTGTTTCTTTTCCCATCAGCTGCAATTTGATATTGCATAACACTAATTGGTAATCTGATACAATATCCCGAGAAGCTGGAGGATTGTGTTACTATCTTAGTGAGTTTATTTTCAGAGTTCAAATCTTTTTTATTATTTTTTTTTAAAGTAAAGTAACAAAAACATGCATACAGAATGACATTTCATCAGATAAATACATTACATGTTCAAGTGAATAGAACTATTAAAACAATTATGAAAAAAAATACTAAAAACATTAAAAAGAAAGGAGATGCTATACAGAGACATAATAAATTGGTAGTTTTCTGTGAATATCAAAGAGTATGAGTAGATATAAGACACTGGTTGCCTTGAGCCTTTATATATCTATATATATAGTGTCAATGTGATTATAAATCTTAAAAAAAATTTGTATTCAAAGGTTTCCATGTCAGAAGAATGGCCTGTTTGGGGGGGGGGGGGGGGTCAGCAAATTTTATTCAGATTTTGATATCATACATACTATGTTCCATCAGAATGTAAGTGAGTTTGTTTTCAACTAGAATCAAGTCAAACATGTTCCTCGTTTGGCCATTTGGTGATTTCCATGTCCACTTTGACTTTCCTGTGCCTTGGAATTTGGTGTTCTCCACATACAAACCATTTTGCTTTGCAAAATCCAGGAGCTGTTCAAGTCTTTTTCATCCCTTTCACCAGGTCAATATTTTCCCATCTTGCTTTCATATCTGGTGTTATCCTTTCCAATCTTTGAATTCCAGTCTCAAATAATGAATTTCACATCACTCTTCAGTGTACTTTTCATTGGTTCTTCAAGCTGGTTGGAGCATACGAAGGGATCATTGTCATGTACTTTGGTTAACCTCAGAAACTATAACAGAGTATCTACTATAGACGCAGGCTGTGGTGCCTATTTTAAAGTCTAGAAAAGTAGGTGACTACTGTTCTTTACAGAATATTGGCAGGTGGCAGTGAACACATGTACATCTAGGTCTGACCACTTATATCAGCCCTACAACTAGTGTAAATGCCAACACCTAGGTGTAAGCAAATGGTTAATGTCCCAAACAATTGTATCAAAAGCAGGATTTTACAGCACACCATCTAGTGCATGGGGATAATCAGATTAACTGCTTACCACACCCATATGAACAATATTGTTCTCTCGCACAGGCGAACTGGCGTGGAGCAAAACCTCATATAATCCCCTTATTTCTTTTTTCTTTTATCGGTATTCTTGCATCCTTTATATACCAAAACTGTGCAAATTCACATGAATAAATATATACATTATTTCTAAGCATTCACTTATCTGTAAAAGGCAGCGATTTAACAGTAACAGGGAACCCCCGCCGACATGGCCAAGTTTCGCATAGTGCTTTATCAAGGAAGAGGCTCTCTGCAACATAAACCATATAAACATTACTGCTCACACTTAAACAAAAACAACCATCAACTTTCCCACATTAAAATAAGCTTATTACCGTTTCATCCTGCATATGACCCTGTATATCAGAAAATAGCCGCGGCGTTTCTACGCGAACCTTACTTAATAAAGAGCTACAGCTGATCAGAAAAAGAGCAATGCGATTAGATACAATAGTCCACACCAAACAACCAATGAAATCGCAGCCCATGCAGTTACATCATCGACCACCAATCAATTTCCGAATTGAGCCAGTCAGGAGCTAAAGTCTGTAACCTGAATATCCATTGCTGCTCCCTAAAATTTAAAAATTGAGCAATGTTACCACCCTCCCACCCCATACTAACCTGATCAATGATCCTCCATTTGAGATCAGAAAGTAAGTGCCCCTTTTCTACCCAATGTTGTACCAAGGGTGCTGACAGAATAGAATTTTTTATGCGAAATTTATGTTCATTCAATCGTACAGTGTGCTATCTGGGTGATATTTAATTTAACACCTAGGTGTATGCATTCTGTGTGGTCTGCTCATGTTCTGCCCAAACTCTGACAATATCCACACCTGCTGGCAAGATGCATGTCATCCAAGCATGACACATGTTTTCCACTAGTTGATATTCTATAGGAAGCCATTTATGCACATATTTATTTATGTAATGGAACAATTTGACAAATTGAAGAGTAGCAAATCACCTGGACCAGATGGTATTCATCCCAGAGTACTGATACAATTGAAAAGTAAACTTGAAGAGCTAATATTAGTAATATGTAATTTAAATTTAAAATCAAATATGGTAGTGAAAGATTGGAAGGTGGCCAATGTAATGCCAATATTCAAAAAGGGTTTCAGAGATGATCTGGGAAATTATAGATCGGTGAGCATGATGTCGGTGCTAGGCAAAATGGTACAGATTATTATAAAGAGCAAATTACAAAGCATACATATAAGCATGAATATATGATACAAATCCAACATGGATTTAGCAAAGGGAAATCTTGTCTCAGCAATCTATTACATTTCTTTGGAGGGGTGAATAAACATATTGATAAAGATGAGCGGGTTGAGATTGTGTATCTGGATTTTCAACAACACTTGACAAAGTACCTCATGAAAGACTACTTATAAAATTAGAAAGTCATGGGATAGGAGGTAGTCCTGCTTATAATCGAACGAGAAAAACGCCCAAGTTCCGACCTAAATCGGGAGATGGACGTTTATCTCACAAAACCGAGTAAATCCATATAATGGAAACCAATGTTTCAGTGCGTCCGTGTCGCTCGTACGTTCACGTAAAAACGTCCAAATAAGAGGCGTGTCGGGGGCGTGTTAGGGGCGGTGATACGACGTGGACGGGTACAACGTATAACGAATAGCGAAATGGCTCTGGTTGAGCGGGAAGATGGGCGTAATATGATGGACCCGAAATAAAAGCGACCAGAGCAAGGGGGAAAGCGTCTTTAGACCCATTAGCGATTGTGTGTAGTTGGAGAGTGGCGATATTGTTGGTGGAAGAGCTGAAGTGGTGGTTGCAGAGAGAAAGCCGAGCGTGTTGAGTACCTGTGACGGTCGTCTGTGTGCCCTGCCTCTTTTTGTGTCATACCCTTTCACCGTTCCTTACTCCTACTCCTTTGCTCCATCGCCCCCTTCCCCTCCCCATTCACTCTTCCCACGTTTATACTCTATTCCCTGACCTCCGTTTGTCTCTGTGTTCCTGTACTGTTTGGCGAGTGAGTGGCCAGAGGGCGTGGTGGCTGGAAGTGAAAGATCTGTGTGTGTTGCTGTTTGACTACTAGTCCTAATACTTGCAATGGTGGTGGTGGGGATATGGATGCACTTAATGCACTTGTGGCATGCATGCTACACGAAGAGGCCACCCACCGCAGGAGGTATTCACGGCCCCGAGTGTTTAGGCCCCGCACCACCTTCCTACAACTCACTGACCAGCAGTGTCTAACAAGGTTCAGGTTTGATAGGGCCACCATTTGTCAGCTGTGTGAGCAGCTGAAACCCCTCCTTCAGCCCCAGACACGTAGGAATAACCCCATCCCTGCCCACCTCAAAATCACTTCCGCTCTCTCTGTCCTGGCCACTGGCAGTTTTCAATCCGTATTAGCTGCTGACACAGGCCTCACCCAGGCTTCTATTTCACACTGTCTCACCCAGTTCCTGGATGCCTTTATCACTCACACCTCACACTACATCACTTTCCCCACCACCCCCCAGGCCCTGCACAACAACATGGCCGCCTTCTATGCTCTTGCTAGATTCCCCTCAGTCATCGGTGTGATAGACTGCACACACATAGCCCTCAGACCCCCCCGGCCACACGAAGCCACCTACAGAAATAGGAAGGCATTTCATTCTATGAACATGCAAGTTGTATGTGATGCCCAGGGGGAGATATTAGACGTGTGTGCCAGGTACCCCGGCTCCAGCCATGATGCCTACATCCTACAGCACTCGGGCATCTTCCGCAGGTTCGAGCGAGGGGAGTTCATTGGTGGATGGCTACTAGGTAAGTGCAACATGCATGTACCACCCATACTAGACCTCCTCCACTGGGCAACCCTCCGCCCTGGCTTCCTCCACCACAACCCACTATCCAAATCCCCCCGCCCCCCCTGTACCTGCTCCAAGCGATACACACTCATCTATCTCATTCTGCTTTTCTGCAAAGGTGACCGAGGCTACCCGCAGAGGACATGGCTCATGACCCCCCTGATCCACCCACAACCAGGGCCAGAAGAAACCTACAACAGGAGACATCGCAGCACCTGGGGGATCATTGAGCGCACCTTTGGTTTGTTGAAAAACCGGTTCCGCTGTCTGGACCGGTCTGGAGGAGAGCTGCTCTACAGTCCAGAAAAGGTGACCAAGATCTTTGTGGCATGCTGCATGTTACACAATTTGGCCCAGCGCAGAGGACAGCCTCTCCCATAGGAGCCACAGCCACCACCAGAAGAGGCCCCAGATGAGCTGGAAGAGGAGCCCCCTCCACCCCCAGCCCACAGAGCAGAGCTCAATGCCTACCAGCTTGGCGTAAGAGCAAGACAAAGACTCATTGAAACAAGTTTTAGGTGAAAGTAAGTGAACATTTATTTTTTACATTAAGTGCATGTGTGTGTTCAACCCCACCACCATCACCACCACCACCCCCCTCCCACACCCACCCCCTCCCACCAACCCTCACCCTACAGCATGTCCAATCATTTTCCCCTTCCCTTCCCCCGTCCCCTCCTACCCCTCCCACACCCTTCCTTTGCAGCTGGTGCTGCACGGGAAGTCTCTTCACCCTCTTCTGAGCTGCTGCTCCCAGTGTCCTCCTCCCTATCCCCACGGCAGCCTGCGGCTTCGGCTGCACCGTGGAAATCAGGCCACCTTGTTGGTTCTAGTGGTCTGGCCACAGGACCCAGAATGGGAGCAGATTTGGTGGGTGCTGCAGGAGTGGGTGCAGAGGCTGATGATCGCAACACCCACCTCTTAGCTGGTGGTTGGTGGTGGTCAGTGGAGGAGGATGTTGATGGCAGGGGCTGCTCCAGCAGCACGGGGGTTGGAGTAGGTGCGGTGCCCTGAGGGCGCAGGTGTTGGATGCTCTGCTCCAGCCGTTTCAGTTGCTGGAGCACCTCCTGGTGGCCTTCACGTTGCGCCTGGAGGAGTTCCTGGTGACCTCGCTGCTGTGCCTCCAGTGCTTGGCACTGCAGCTCGAGTTTCTGCTGCCGGTACTCCTCCAAGCGCACGTTGTGGCGGAGTAGTTCCGTGGCCAGCCGCAGGAGTTGCCTCCTTTGGCCGGATGGCCTCTGGCGGGGAGCTGGGCCCTCCTCCTCACCAAAGTCCTCCGGTGCTGGAGGTGCGGCCTCTGCTGGTGCTGCAGGTGGTGGTGGTGGTGGCAGAGGCTGGACAGCTGGTGCAGGTGGTGGTGGAGGCAGAGGCTGGACAGCTGGTGCAGGTGGTGGTGGACGCAGAGGCTGCACAGCTGGTGCAGGTGGTGGAGGCTGGACTGCTGGTGCTGCAGGCTGTGGAGGTTGAGGCTGGACTGCTGGTGTAGGGCGTTGGCCTTGCAGGCCACTAGGGCCAGCCTCCTCTGAGTCATCACCTGTATAGCACAAGAGTGAGGAATAGTGTTGGTGCAAATAACCCACTTTTGTCTTTCAGCATTCATATACATTGGCATGTCCCCCAACCTGATGACCCAGCAAAGAGATGGTGAGGAGGAATGGAATTGACACGGGTGCGAAAGAGAGAGCCCCACAGGCAGCTGGGTAGAGGTTGTGGATGAGCAGCCAAGAGAAGGACACCACTCACAACGTTGTGGACAAGCTGTTAGTTGTATAATTGTTAAATTGAACAACATTGCAGCATGTGTTGTGTTACTACTGACTTGCTAAACTGCATAGAACTGCTTTATGACCCCCATTACAGGCTCCTTCAGTTGAATGCATGTGGCCCACACTCAGTAGAGCACAGAGGTCACAGGAGGAACTAGGCACATTTTGTTAATGGGAAAATAGGAGGGAGTAGTAGGGAAGGATGGCCCCCAAAGTTCTGCCACAGTAGTAACCTACACACACCCATAGGAGCCAACTGGAAAGTAGTATTGGGGGTGCTAAGCCCAGTGACCAACACTCCTCCCTGCACAGCTACATGATCTTTCCTCAATATTGGGGGTGCTCACACACACACACAGCACCCACCCTGTCTGCTTGCTCCTATAACACACATGACCACTACCACTACTCAAATAGATCTTACAATTCAATAAATATGGGCACACAGGACAAGTAAGAGGAAACCCAATGACAACGGTAGGGATAGGGAGTAAGGGTAAAGAGCTAGTGAGTAGGGGTTACCAGGTCACAACAGCATCATAAAGGTGGCCTGTTAATATACATAAGGACAGCCAGAGACACTCCCCCCCCACCTCCCTCCTCCTGCCCCCCACTCCTCACCTCCCTCCCCCTGACCCCAACTTCTATAACATAAGTGTACTGCAGCACAACAGATACCCCAACTGCATAATGAAACACCTACCTGAGTCCTCAGCCTGGCCCGAGGTGTCCTGGGAGCCAATCCCATGGATGCCCTCCTGGGGTAGGAGGGAGTGCACCATCAGCTCCATGGGCGTGAGGTTGGCAGTGTCATTGCCTGGGGGATTGGCCCCCGCCTTCCTCCGAACATCCCTCCTCAGCTTCCGCCACTTCCTCTTGCAATCCTCCACGTCTCTGCCAGCATGGAAGACAGCATTCAGGCTGTCCCGTACTGCCTCCCATTCGCGCTGCTTTGTTGTTGCAGCCAGCCTCTGCCCTGTGGGAGCAAACAGACTCCGGTGCCGCTGTACTATTTCTTGCACCAGGAGCTCCACCTCTGCTTCAACAAAATTACCCTTCCGGGTCGGCGGCATGCGTGGTGGCATTGTACCAATGGGGTTATCGAAAATACGGAGTGGGCGTTTATATAGGCGCCAAGAACGCCCATTGAGACGGGGCATAGGCGTTTCTGATATGGGCGTTTGTTGTTCAATTATACACATAATTCCTAAGCGTGCCCAGCTGAGATAGCGAATAGGAGCACATGATTTCGATTGAGTAGATAAGTATGGGCGTCTCCACCTGCCTTCCCTTTCTTCATTGCCATTTAACCTGCCATTTCCTGCACTGAGACCTTGCCGGTTGTTCGTAATAATCATTTACAGGGTTTTACCCTCACTTATATGAAGGTATGTGTTTAGCAATGTATGCTTGGGTCAGGGGCGTATCTGGAATCCGGCGGTAGGGGGGGCCACAGCCAGAGAGGGGGGGCACATTTTTGCCTCCCTCCCCCCCCCCCCGCCGCCGCCGCCGCCGCCGCCTCTCTCCACCCCCTCCCCGCCGTCAACCCTCCCCCGCTGCTTACTTTTGCTGGCGCCGAGGTCCGACCCGCAATCTCCGTTTTTCGTCTTCCTCCGTGGCCATGCTTCCAGGAAGTAACGCTGCAGTGCTGATTCGTTGAATCCAGTTCGACGTCTGACGTCAGACGCCGAACTGGATTCAACGAATCAGCACTGCAGCGTTACTTCCTGGAAGCATGGCCACGGAGGAAGACGAAAAACGGAGATTGCGGGTCGGACCTCGGCGCCAGCAAAAGTAAGCAGCGGGGGAGGGTTGACGGCGGGGAGGGGGGCCAGGGCGAAATCTGCGGGGGCCCAGGCCCCTGTGGCCCCACGCAGATACGCCCCTGGCTTGGGTACACCTGTGTATTTAGGGGGGGGGGAAATTATTATTGGCCCTCAGCCACCATGCCTTCCGTTTCCTCTCTTCCACATCCCCTGATGCTCCCTTCCTTTCTCCCATTCTCTCTGCCTGGTTGTAGCAGGCAGTGTGTGGGGGCCAAGAATTTAGTACAGTCGGCCCAAATCAAGCACCCCTCGGTAAGGGTCATTTCAATCAGGGAGATGTGCAGCTAATGTTCCAGAAGATAAAAGGCGCACTGTACAGTCTTGAAACAGACGTTCATGGTAAGCTCTCATTTGTCTGACACCTCTTCTCTTTGTTCTCATAGTCAAGGAGTGTGCATTCACTGTATGTATGTAGTCTGGAGTCAGATGTTAGGTAGCTCTCTTTTCACCAGGTTCCTGTGCACTGTACTGTGGGGTTGGCAGGTCCTCAGTGGTGTGGGCCAGCTGTTGGAGGTGCTGTATTGGTTCCCGGTAGCTTCCATCTTCCTTGTTTATGTGGTGTACCCCAGTCCCCATTTATGATTGGCCACCCATTCTCAAGGTCCATAGGCGGGGGAGGGGAGAATGATTAATGCAATGGATGTGTATAGCACATTATGGAACACCTTCCTAAATTGCTCCATAGGTAGTAGGGAACATGCACATTGTTTTTAATCGGTAGCCTGGACAAAATGATCGAGGTGGCTACAGGTAGTGCCACTGAGGCCTATGACGTGGTGGTGAGGGAGAGGGGTGTGTGTACAGGTACCAACCCAAAGTAACTGGTGGTGGCTAAAGCCTGGTGGCTACTGTGGCCTAGTGGTTAGAGCACCAGCCTTATAATCATAAGGTTGCTGGTTCAAATCCCACCTAAGGCAAGTCACTTCAGGGACAAAGTTTGACACAAACCCAGAATACTTGAATGTAACACACCTTGATCGACTACTGGAGAAAGTGTGATCACAGCTGCAAATAATGAGCACCATTTTTATTTGTGCCCTTCTCTAACACAAGTATTACATTGCAACTGTGATGAAGTAACCATCCATCTATTGGGTTTCCCATTGTTTCCCTTTTGCTCCTCAGCATTATATACCATAGCTGATGTATTCAATGTGAAAATATGAGCCAGCTGTTTGTAGGTCCTTCTTGCCCCCCCCCCCCCCCCCCACCAATGTGGCTTGTGGGTAAGGATATGTGTCCATCAGACAGCAAACACTGTGTATGTGGTACCTGGAGTTATGTGGAAGTGTGTACCTGGCAGATCACACGTGGTACACTATTAATCTCTTATTGATGGCACTCTGTATTGTGGGTCAGTATGGTGGAGGGGAGGGAGAGAGAGAGAGAGGCTGGCTGGCCATTTTTATTCATGAATACAAATATCCATCCAGCCTCCCCGGCCCAACCCCCCTGCACATATGGCCATGCAGGTTGGAATGAACAGGTGGCGTTCTGTATGGCCAACATTCTCAGACATACATCACCTTCTCATTCACACAGCACATTTAATGCTATGCATATTGCTGCCTCCTTCCTCTCAACTGAACAGCACCATTTGGTGATATGTAATGCACAAGGGAGACAAACACACACACACACCCTGATAGTTATAGTGTAAGAGAAACATTTATTTCCCCCCCACCCCCACCCCTACAAAATAACCCCCAACAATGCCCTCCTCCCCCCCACAACTCCCCACACAACCCCAACAATTCTCTCCCCCCCCACAGAACCCCCAACATTTCTCTCCCCCCACACACACAACCCCAACAATTCTCTCCCCCCCACAGAACCCCCAACATTTCCCTCCCCCCACACACACAACCCCAACAATTCCCCCCCCCCACAGAACCCCCAACATTTCCCTCCCCCCACACACACAACCCCAACAATTCCCTCCCCCCCCCCACAGAACCCCCAACATTTCCCTCCCCCCACACACACAACCCCAACAATTCCCTCCTCCCCCCACACACACAACCCCAACAATTCCCTCCCCCACCCACTCCCCACACCCCCAACAGGCCCCCCCTATTTAAATTAAGGGCGGCCACGCCCTCTGAGCAAGGCCCTCTGTAGCAGGGCAATGAGCAGGCCCAGCAGTACCCTTAGTGGGCCCTGGAGCTGCTCATTGCCCTGCCGTAGGGCTCTCACCTCCTGCAGCAGCTGGTGCTGGCCAACTAGAAGCTGCTGCTGGCCATCTACCAGCTGCTGCAGGAGCCGCACCACTGTTGCAGGGCCAAGGGCTGGAGGTGGGCCAGGGGACATTGAAGATGGCCCAGGAGATGGAGGTGGGCCAGGCGATGGCGCTGGCTGAGGCGATGGAGGTGCCTCAGGGGATGGAGATGGCTGAGGGGAGGGAGATGCCTCATACGGAGGTGCAGGTGGGGAGGGGTCCTGATGTATGTCCTCATCAATGATGAGGACCCCCTCCTCCTCCTCCTCCTCCTCCTCCTGGTGGCCCGCCTCCTGGCCTGGCTGCTCCTCCTCCTCCTCATCCAGGTGCCCCTCCTCTTGGTGTTCCTCCTCCTCCTGCTCCTCCTGCTCCTCCTGCTCCTGCTCCTCCTCCTCCTCCTGGAGGTGGTGGCCTTCCTCATCTTCCCGCTCGGATTCCTGCTGGTGGAGCCCTGTGTATGTAAAAGGAGTGTGATTGAGATCAGCGCATACAACATGGCTTGCATAGTGCAGTAGCTGGGTGGCGTGAGGCAGGGGATGGGGCAGGGTGTGGTAAGGCGTAGCCTATGCCCATGGGGAATGAGCTGCATCAGATGACATGACACAGAACCCTGGACCCTCCTCTGACACACACCACGCAGGACATGTTGCCATACCAAATTGATTGCTGACCAGCATGTTTGCATTGTGAGATGCAACGAGGGGTTGATGGGCAGTTGTTGTAGGAGTTATTGGGGGGGGCAGTGGGAAGGGTGTTGAGCACAATTCTTTTATGTGAGTTAGGCCATAACATGCAGTAAAAGTAGGGCCTCAGGCAGCTGTACCAGGACACACTAATCAGCCACCACAGTAAGGGGAATAGTAAAGTGTGGCATATCATCTCATTCATCTCAGGGGGATGGTCGGAAGTTGCAGGCACGCTCATGGGAGAACCCCTGCAACCTGCATCCTTGATCTGGGACAGATATGTTATTACTTACTAGGTGGCTATTAGGCACATGGGAATTGATATTGTACAACACATTTGCATTATTCATGAAATGTATGTAGTAATCTGTACAGGTGTCCTGTTTTTGAATACTTATGGCGAGCCCTGAGGTGCCTTCGCACCGCCCGGATGAGGTCGGGCCTCTCCCGCCTCACACGGCGGAACCGCCTCCTGAGGGACTCCAGGTCCCGGTGGACTCCAAAGCGTCTGTAAGATATAAGTTTGTAGAGCAGGGGTCAGGGGGGTTGGTCCTTTTTGTCCTCTGCACACATTCATTTGCTATTCACATACCAGAGAGAGAGGGTCTACAGTGTTGGGGGGGGGGGGGGGGCCACCTCCATTGGTAGTGAATCATAGGAGCCACCTTTTTAACATTTTGGGGGGTGGAACCCCCAGTGGAGATGACCCCTCCCTCCATACATATTTGATATTGGGGGTGGGGTGGTCAAGCACCCACAGCAGCCACCGAGTTGGTTCCTATGCAGATGATGCCAGAGAGGTGGGCATGAGGCCAGACAGTACCATTTGTATACATTATAATGTATGCTTGTTAAACTACTTGATATGTGTTATCATGACCATGTTATAAAGTATGGTATAGGTTTCATTGGTCTCATGCTTCCACTATTCGGATGCGTTGTAACCCACTGGCTGCAAAGAGGGGTTGGAAAATGTGGCCTTCACATAACTAACGAAATTGTCACATAACACTAATAGAATAGTCAAATACCTAACCTAACGAAATACATTCTTGTAGGGATGTGGGAATGGTGGTCGTTTCAATAACATACAAATTATTAGTGATTGTGCATGTTCCTATATTACTCATGATCCTTGCATGGACACTCCAGTTACTGCTGGTAACATTGATGACGGAGCTGTTATATGTGTAGGTACAGGAGGGGAGGGGGGTTGGGCCATAACCTTACCTTTCTAGCCTGTCCTGGATGCGGGACCAGGCTCGCATGGCCTGCAGCCTGGGGGGCAGGTGGTGGTGCTGCACAAAGAGGCGATGGCGGTGCCTTAGGCACAGCCGGACGAGCAGCAAGCTCTCCTGCTCTCCAAAATTCGGCTCTCGCCGTTGTGCCATTTTTCCACGTGTTGGAAAAGAAGTGCCTTATATAGACGACCTTGCGTGAGGGACGTCGTTTCATGCACAGCTCCATATATGGATGACCATTCCATATATGGCCCCTATCAGCACGTGGACGCCCTCGTAAGCATAGACGTCTTTGACGTGCACATGCCTGCACGTGTGTGGAACGTGCCTTATATAGATGAGTATGACGCACCCCACCCGATCCTTTTCACATATACACAATATGCATATAGCTGCATGTTCAGTAGGTGTACAGTGCATGCAGATCCGGACATTCAGATGGGCACATATGATGAAAGTATGGGTGGAGCAGCATGATATGTCTGTAGTTATAAGTACATAAGTACATAAGTACATAAGTAGTGCCATACTGGGAAAGACCAAAGGTCCATCTAGCCCAGCATCCTGTCACCGACAGTGGCCAATCCAGGTCAAGGGCACCTGGCACGCTCCCCAAACGTAAAAACATTCCAGACAAGTTATACCTAAAAATGAGGAATTTTTCCAGTCCATTTAATAGCGGTCTATGGACTTGTCCTTTAGGAATCTATCTAACCCCTTTTTAAACTCCGTCAAGCTAACCGCCCGTACCACGTTCTCCGGCAATGAATTCCAGAGTCTAATTACACGTTGGGTGAAGAAAAATTTTCTCCGATTCGTTTTAAATTTACCACACTGTAGCTTCAACTCATGCCCTCTAGTCCTAGTATTTTTGGATAGCGTGAACAGTCGCTTCACATCCACCCGATCCATTCCACTCATTATTTTATACACTTCTATCATATCTCCCCTCAGCCGTCTCTTCTCCAAGCTGAAAAGCCCTAGCCTTCTCAGCCTCTCTTCATAGGAAAGTCGTCCCATCCCCACTATCATTTTCGTCGCCCTTCGCTGTACCTTTTCCAATTCTACTATATCTTTTTTGAGATACGGAGACCAGTACTGAACACAATACTCCAGGTGCGGTCGCACCATGGAGCGATACAACGGCATTATAACATCCGCACACCTGGACTCCATACCCTTCTTAATAACACCCAACATTCTATTCGCTTTCCTAGCCGCAGCAGCACACTGAGCAGAAGGTTTCAGCGTATCATCGACGACGACACCCAGATCCCTTTCTTGATCCGTAACTCCTAACGCGGAACCTTGCAAGACGTAGCTATAATTCGGGTTCCTCTTACCCACATGCATCACTTTGCACTTGTCAACATTGAACTTCATCTGCCACTTGCACGCCCATTCTCCCAGTCTCGCAAGGTCCTCCTGTAATCGTTCACATTCCTCCTGCGACTTGACGACCCTGAATAATTTTGTGTCATCGGCGAATTTAATTACCTCACACATATACGCGTTCCTCATATTTTCCCGTACCTGGATGGCCTGAACAACATGTACTGTACTTGCGATACACCTATGTAGATTATTTTACACACCACGTGATTTGGTCGTTTGCACCTGCAATAATCGACCGTGTTAGGGCGCCCAATTTAGTCATGCTTATGCGCTCGTCATTTGATTGTTTTCTTACAGGGATAATCGATTATCGAAAAACGCCCACACTATTTTCCCATTATACATGTCTATTTTTGGGCGTTTTCGTAAGAACGTCCTAAATCGTACTTGGACGATCTTTCCATTATGCCCCTCAGTGTCCTATTGAGGATTAAAAATGGGTTAAAAGATAGAAAACTGAGAGTAGGGTTAAATGGTCAGTATCCTCAATGGAAAAGTTTTTCCTACATGAGTACGCAGTTGTGGAATGCATTGCCACTCAACCTAAAAACAATTTACGAGCTAATTAAATTTCGTAAATCCCTGAAGACCTATCTCTTCAACAAGGCATACCACAACAATCAATAACTGTAAATGTAACACATCACCACTTTACCTTATATTCTGAATTGTTTTCTTCTTATATCTGTTTGCTTAATTCTATCATGTCATCCATGTTCTCTATGTAACACCAATTGTTATCTTTTACTCTGGAATGCCGAATGCCAAAACGGAACATTGTAAGCCACATTGAGCCTGCAAATAGGTGGGAAAATGTGGGATACAAATGCAACAAATAAAATAAAAGAGTAGATTGTGATTTAAAAATTTTGAATAGCTTTGTGTCATTAGCAAATTTAATTACCTAACTAGTTATTCCCATCTCTAGAACATTTATAAATATGTTAAAAAGCAGCAGTCCCAGCACAGACTCCTGGGAAACCTCACTAAGAGAATTGTGAGGAACTGCAAAAGGACCTTATGAGACTGGGAAACTGGGCATCGAAATGGCAGATGACATTTAGTGTGAGCAAGTGCAAAGTGATGCATGTGGAAAAGAGGAACCCAAACTATAACTACGAGATGCAAGGTTCCACATTAGAAATCACAACCAAGAAATAGGATCTAATTGTTGATGATACATTGAAGCCATCTGCTCAGTCTGCAGCAGCAGCAGCTAAGAAAGCAAATAGAATGTTAGGAGTTAGGAATGTAACGGAAAGCAAAAATGAGAATGTTATAATGCCTTTGTATTGCTCCATGGTGCGACTGCACCTTGAATACTGTGTGCAATTCTGGTCACTACATCTCAGAAAACATATAGCAGAATTAGAAAAGGTACAGAGAAGGGCGACAAAAATGATAAAAGGAGTGTGATGACTTCCATATGAAGAAAGGCTAACTCTTCAGCTTGGAGAAGAGATGGCTGAGGGAGATATAATAAAGGTCTATGAAATACTGAGTGGAGTAGAATGGATAGAGGTAAATCACTTGTTTACTCATTCCAAAAATACTAGGACTAGGGGTCATGCAATAAAGCTACAAAGTAGTAAATTTAAAACAAACTGAAGAAAATATTTTTTCAATGTGTAATTAAACTTTGAAATTCAGTGCCTGAAAATGTGGTAAAAGCAGTTAGCTTAGTGGGGTTTAAAAAAAAGGATAGATAGCTTCCTAAAAGGAAAGTCCATAAGCCATTATTGAGATGGACTTGGGAAAAATCCACTGTTTATTTCTAGGATAAGCAGCATAAAATGTATTATACTGTTTTGGGATCTTGCCAGGAACATGTGACCTGGATTGGCCACTGTTGGAAACAGGATTCTGGGTTTGATGGACCTGTGGTCTCTCCCAGTATAGCAACACTTATGTACTTTTCAGGGGGTGCAAGATAGAGTGTAGGGGCTACTTCAGAGAAGGCTTATTGGTAGGTGTCACATTCCTTTGGAGAGGGTATGGCTAGAGATACCCTCTTTGGGAGTACCTTAGCAACCTTGGAAATATGTAGAAAGAAATCCTGTTCGTCTGGTCCTCTGGCCTACTTCCTCTAATGGCTTTGAAGATCAGGCATAGAGTTTTAAGTTTAGTCCTGCATTGTACTAGTAGTCAGTGAAGTTTTTTTTTTTTCATCAATAGAAATCAAACAAAATAAAACATGGAAAAGAAAATAAGATGATGCCTTTTTTATTGGACATAACTTAATACATTTCTTGATTAGCTTTCGAAGGTTGCCCTTCTTCGTCAGATCGGAAATAAGCAAATGTGCTAGCTGACAGTGTATATAAGTGAAAACATTCAAGCATTACTATGACAGTCTGACAGGGTGGGAGGATGGGGGTGGGTAGGAGGTATGCATGGGGCATCAAAGCATATCATTGATATTCTAACAGGATGGATGTGGATAGGTGAGGGATGGGGTGATCAAGAGAGAAATACAGCTTTATGGTTTATAATGGGCTAGGAACCCCAGATCCTTGTTCCTATATATCATACCTTCCCAGTTATTCACCCCATCTACCCTCTACTCCTTCAGTATATGGATAGTGTCTGACATTATGCATGTAGCAGATCATTCTACAAAGTAGGCACTCATATTTACTCACTAATTGCATGCATAGATGTTTAGAATAATAGCATATATGTTCATATGTGTGCACATGTCAAAATTCCACCTACACACTGTTCTGTATATTTGCGCCTATGTTACACAGTGCATATTTTTCAGATGTGTGTATACATGGGTGCAGTCTGGGCTGGATATAGGCAGGACTCACACTTATGCATGTAATTTATAGAATACTATAAGTCAGGGGCAGCAGAATACCTTATTATTTGGGGAGGTGTAAACAAAACAATCCCTAGTCCTACCCCCCAAAACTCTCTAATAATTGCTAATGTCATGTTGGGCAAAATATTGGTTTGCCCATAGTCCCGTTGGCCCACCCCATTCCACTGTTGATGCTATAATTAAGTACCTGCTCTCTAGCTGGTGTAAGTGTTCATGTCTAAATTCTATCCACCCGATATTACTGTCCTGGAATGGTTCATAGTCAGTTAAGTAGCACTTAACTGAATATCTGGCAATATTCAGCAGGAGATAGCTGGCTATTTCCTGTTGAATATTGCCAGTTAGTGCTTAATATAATATTGCTGGTTCTATCGCACAATATAATCAACTATCCACCAATATTCAGTACATTACCAGCTATGTTTTGTGGCCAAATTAGGCCTCCAAAATAGCTGGAATATCTTCAGTGAATTTAACTTAACTGGACAGCGCTGAATATTGGCTCAGATGGTTAAATTGTAAATGGCCAAAAAACACCCAGATATTTGATGCCAGTCACTGGCACTGAATATCCGGGCTCAGCGCTGACCGCGGGAGGCAGCCTGGCTACCTCTCACGGTCTGAATATCGGCCACTATATGTACCTGCTACACTAGTATTCCAGAAAGGAAAGTAGGTGCCCAGTTTCTTTTATAGAATAGGTGCCACATAGGCCCCCTGTTATAGAACTGCCTTCCATATGTTTGAAAATGGATGTATAACAGAATTATATGTTCAATAGCCACTGGGGAATGTGCATCTGTTTGAATATTTGGCTCTGCATCTATACCCTAAAAATAAAAATGTATAGCCCTCATTTATTAATGTGCATTAAAGTGATCAAACATATGTTAAGTAATTCAAGCCCCATTCACAATGGGACTTATATATTAACTATGGGACCAGTTTACGAAAATGCAGTAAGAAATTACATTTACCGCAAGTTAACAAAAATTAACATGTGGTAAGTGCAAAGCATGTGTGGTAAATGTGGGGGGCTTACACAGTATCTGCCCTACATCTACCACAGAGACGCCAATGGTGGCCCATCCGAAAGCTGGAGATTTACCACTGCAATGCTGGAGATTGAAGACCCAATGAATGATATTTTTCTCGCAGGCCCCAGTCATATCTAAAGCTAGTTCTGGCAGATGCACATTCGAAAAACAGATATATTCCAATCAATAAATAGAAAATAAAATTATTTTTTCTACCTTTGTTGTTTGGTCATTTTATTTTTCTTATTGTGTTGGTCCCAGTCTCTGGTGTCTGCTTTCCTCTGTCTTTCGTTAACTCTCTTGCCAAGATCTCTTTGTCCATTTGGCGTTTCTTCTCTCTCACTGTCCACCATCCATCTTCCCTCTGTGTCCCTACACCATCTTCCCACCATGTTGAGTATCCCCCTTCTGTGTCCACTGTTCTGCCCCCATATTCATGGAGGCAAGGTGTATTGTTGTGTATATTTAATATGAGTATTATTTGTATTTAATTGCATTGTTTGTATAATAGACAGAACAGAGTATTAGGACTGCTTTTCCTATAGTTTGCAGTTTCTATGATTGACTCCTTGTGAGCTTTTCCTATTGGCTGTCAGCTCTGAGCTAGGGCCAGCCCTCCCTCTCTGCCCCTACAGGCTGTGTGAGAGAGCCCAGTCTTCCTATCATGCTTTTGTGATCATCAGTAGCTGTTCTAGGGCTTGGTTCCTCCTTAATCTGTTGTAATTCCATCAAGAGTTTTCACCATCGCCTCAAGGCTTTCCCCAAGTCATTCCTCACTCCTCAAGTCATTTCCCCAAGGCATTCTCCTCAAGACATTCTTCTCAAGACTTACCCAAGTCATCCCCATTTATTTTCTCTGAGTTCTCCCCCTTATTTTCCTTGAGTGTTACAGCTTTTCCTCTCAGCTGGGTTGAGGTTCTGGCCATCTCCTTGCTACTGAGGTGGCTAGATACAGACTCTATGGGCAGAAGGCCACAATTCTTTTACAAGCAACTGAACTGTAAGTTGGATTTTCTTTGTTTATTCTGAGTACTACAATAAAGAAGATTTGCTTAAGAATTGAGAGTCTACTGGTGAAGCTTCTACTTGGGGTTGGCTTATACTGACTGTTTAAGCTACACTGTACTTTGCTGCAAAAGTATACCTTGCCTATAACAATACATCCATGTTCTTTCCCTGTCCAGCATTATCTTCTGTGTCCCTATCTCTCCCTCACATAACAATTATCATCCCTCTGTATTCCTGTCAGTCCATGTCTCTAGCATTGTCCCTCTGTCTGTTCTCTATATCCCTATCCCCCATCCCCAGGGTCCAACATCTCTTCTTTTCTCTTCCCTTCCTCCTACCCACCTTCTTGGGAATTAAACGTTCCTCTCTCGTTCCTGCCCCCACCTCACATGAGGTCCAGTATCGCTCTCTCTTCTTCCCCCCCCCCCCCAAATAACTCCTGGCATCCTTTCTTCCCCCAATCCCACCCCAGTATTTCCCCCTCTTCCCCCAAAGATCTTGGCATCATTTCTCTCTCTTTCCCCTCCCCTTGTGTTGTGGAACTCTCTCCCTCCCCTCATGGTATGATAGCTCAGTCCTTTCCTTTTCCCCCTCCCCTCATGGTATTGCAGCTCTCTCCTTTCTCTCCCCTTCCCTCGCAGTAAGACAGTACTCTCTCTTCCCTGGTTCAGTAACACTGTATCTCTCTCTCTCCACCTCCCCGGTCCTTTAAGCATCTCACCTTAGATTGCCGTCAGCGGCAGAAGCAGCATACTGAGAACAGGCTGTGTTGGCTAGTCCACAGGACCTTCCCTCTGCTGGTCCCTGCCTCTTCTGATTCTGTCGTGGACAAGATGCTGGGCTCGATGGACCCTTGGTCTTTTCCCAGTATGGCATTACTTATATACTTATGTACTTCCTGTTTCTGGAGGAGGCGGGACTGGCAGAGGGACGGTTCCGTAGACTGGCAGAGAGAACATTCCACAGACTAGCTGATGCAGCCCGTTCTTAGAGCTGCTGCTACTACTGCTGCCGGCGATCTAGGTGACATGCTTAAAGGAACGGAGGGGGGGGGGGAATGAGGGAGGGAGGAAAAGAGAGAGTGTTGCAAAACTGGGGAAGTGAGATTGCTACCTTATCGAGAGGGGAGGAGAAATGCAACGTGCCAATGCTGGAGAAAAGAGCACTTGTTCATATGAGCTGGAGAAGGGAGCCCAATGAGTGTGTCACATGCCTAAGGCATGTGACTTGGCATGCTTACTATATGCAAGATTTTTCCCTTTCTTGCCCCTTTCCACCCCTTTGCCACATCTCTCCCTTCTTCCCCTCCACCCCCATGTCCAACAATTCTCTCACTCTCTCGCTCCTCTTCCTTCTGTGCAGCATCTCTCCTTCCCTCCCCCAACCCACACACAACTCTCCCTCTCTCTTCCTTCACTCCCAACATCATCTCTCCCTTCCTTCCCTACATCTAAAAATTATCCTTCTGTTTTCCCTCCCCCTCCCCCCTCCCAGCACATCCCGCTGAGGACCACCAAAGTCTTCCACTATCTACCCCCCACTCCCTGGACCTACTCACACTGATGCCCAGCTGGTCTAGGGTAGGTCGGCAGTAGCAATTCCCAGCCGCTGCTTCCTGTTCTGGCTCTGCGGTTCTAAATGGTGGCCGTGAACTCTTGCGAGAATTGCAGCCACCATTTTGATCTTTGGAGCCAGCATGGGTAGCATAAGTACATAAGTACATAAGTAGTGCCATACTGGGAAAGACCAAAGGTCCATCTAGCCCAGCATCCTGTCACCGACAGTGGCCAATCCAGGTCAAGGGCACCTGGCACGCTCCCCAAACGTAAAAACATTCCAGACAAGTTATACCTAAAAATGCGGAATTTTTCCAAGTCCATTTAATAGCGGTCTATGGACTTGTCCTTTAGGAATCTATCTAACCCCTTTTTAAACTCCGTCAAGCTAACCGCCCGTACCACGTTCTCCGGCAACGAATTCCAGAGTCTAATTACACGTTGGGTGAAGAAAAATTTTCTCCGATTCGTTTTAAATTTACCACACTGTAGCTTCAACTCATGCCCTCTAGTCCTAGTATTTTTGGATAGCGTGAACAGTCGCTTCACATCCACCCGATCCATTCCACTCATTATTTTATACACTTCTATCATATCTCCCCTCAGCCGTCTCTTCTCCAAGCTAAAAAGCCCTAGCCTTCTCAGCCTCTCTTCATAGGAAAGTCGTCCCATCCCCACTATCATTTTCGTCGCCCTTCGCTGTACCTTTTCCAATTCTACTATATCTTTTTTGAGATACGGAGACCAGTACTGAACACAATACTCCAGGTGCGGTCGCACCATGGAGCGATACAACGGCATTATAACATCCGCACACCTGGACTCCATACCCTTCCTAATAACACCCAACATTCTATTCGCTTTCCTAGCCGCAGCAGCACACTGAGCAGAAGGTTTCAGCGTATCATCGACGACGACACCCAGATCCCTTTCTTGATCCGTAACTCCTAACGCGGAACCTTGCAAGACGTAGCTATAATTCGGGTTCCTCTTACCCACATGCATCACTTTGCACTTGTCAACATTGAACTTCATCTGCCACTTGCACGCCCAATCTCCCAGTCTCGCAAGGTCCTCCTGTAATCGTTCACATTCCTCCTGCGACTTGACGACCCTGAATAATTTTGTGTCATCGGCGAATTTAATTACCTCACTAGTTATTCTCATCTCTAGGTCATTTATAAATACATTAAAAAGCAACGGACCCAGCACAGACCCCTGCGGGACCCCACTAACTACCCTCCTCCACTGAGAATACTGGCCACGCAATCCTACTCTCTGCTTCCTATCTTTCAACCAGTTCTTAATCCATAATAATACCCTACCTCCGATTCCATGACTCTGCAATTTCTTCAGGAGTCTTTCGTGCGGCACTTTGTCAAACGCCTTCTGAAAATCCAGATATACAATATCAACCGGCTCCCCATTGTCCACATGTTTGCTTACCCCCTCAAAAAAATGCATTAGATTGGTGAGGCAAGACTTCCCTTCACTAAATCCGTGCTGACTTTGTCTCATCAGTCCATGTTTTTGTATATGCTCTGCAATTTTATTCTTAATAATAGCCTCCACCATCTTGCCCGGCACCGACGTCAGACTCACCGGTCTATAATTTCCCGGATCTCCTCTGGAACCCTTCTTAAAAATCGGAGTAACATTGGCTACCCTCCAGTCTTCCGGTACTACACTCAATTTTAGGGACAGATTGCATATTTCTAACAGTAGCTCCGCAAGTTCATTTTTTAGTTCTATTAATACTCTGGGATGAATACCATCAGGTCCCGGTGATTTACTACTCTTCAGCTTGCTGAACTGACCCATTACATCCTCCAAGGTTACAGAGACTGGGGATCACAGCTGCCTGATCTACTCTGGACCCCCAGGACATCGTTCAGGTAGGCCTGGGGGTGAGGGGTGGGGTAGATAGTGGAAGACTTTTGTGGTCCTCAGTGGGAAGTGCTGGAAAGTTTCGGGGGGAGGGGGCCTTTGCCATCATGGATCATTTGACTATAGGTTCCCCCACTTGAGCTCTCACTTCAGTTAGTCATCATCACTCACTGATATGACTGGCCAGACCAGATGAGAGTCTCTCTCTGAGTCAGTCGAGGAGTCTCGCAGTGCCTGAGCCAGGTAGCTGTGGGAGACGTGACTGCAACAGCCCCAAGTTCTTAGTTGGGAGGGCCAGAGGGTGTGAGATCGGATGGGGACCTTTGGTCAGGGTACAGGCAGCCAAAAACTCTCTGTGATTCGACTGCAGTACACACCACTCTGACCTCATGCAAAGAGAGAACATGCCTTTTTATAGTCTGTCCCATACGTGGGAGAATCTGAGTGCCTGCGTAGTATGAAAATATACCCGCGCATCCCTGAATGTTTGAGAGGAGGGGGCATAGGTTTGTGAGCTAGAGAATGAGGCCAAATTCATGTGACTTCTACCATACAGGGCACAGAGAGCACAGACACAGAGTTACATGTAGTGGCAGGTAGCATGAGAGCACCCACTATCTGCCACTGCAGGTAACAGAGTGGGGCCCAGTCCAGACATAAAAAATTAAAACTACCAAGCCATGGTGCAACCCACCCCAAAAACCCATTGTCTGATTTTCCTCCTTTGTGTGATACTACCCCCACAGCTGGCTCCCCTCACCCCCCCCCCCCCCCAGTCAGATATCCCTCCCAATCTACCTTCCGCAGGTCAGATTCCCTCCTCCCCACCAGATAGAAGAAACCCTGACCTTGATACAACAGAGGGATGTAGATCTGACACTGGGAAGATGATCTGACATGGGGGGGAGGGGTTGGGAGGGAGATCAGACATGGGAGGGGTGGAATTAGACATTAGGGGGAGGATCGGAAGGCCAGTGGGTGTATTGCCACGACATTTCACCTTAGTGCTACTGGATTTCCATTAGAGCAGCTGCACTTACCACCTCCTTTTCAGGTGGTGGTGATGAGTTCAGCCGCGCTTTCAGCCCTCATGACACCTAGCATGTGGTTTAGACCATAGTAGCCGACTCTGTGGGTGCTTGAGCACCCCCAATATTGAGAAAATTCTTTGTATCCAAAGAAGGGTTATTTTCACTGGGCTTAGCACCCCCAATAATTTTGAAAAGTGGGCTCCTATGGTATAGACCCCTGCACTAGCTGTCACAGTCAACCAAACCTCTGACCTGCCCAGTTCCTGCCCCTACTGGCATTAGGCAGCTAGTTGTGGATTTTTACTGAGCTGCCTGTTTTAACATGCAGTAGACATTAGTGTGGGTCTGCGCTAGCTGCTTTACTCAGCTTAGTAAACATTCCCCTATATGTTAAGTTAAATTGTTAATGTAGGTTAATAAATGAGGCCCCATCTGTTTTATGAAACAATATACAGAAAGCAGAACTCTGAAGCTCTGTTCCAGTAAAACGTGAAAAGGCACGTTTTAACCTGGTGCAGTGCCTTGAAATCGGTGCAGCAGGAACTCGGAAAAATTGCAAGCTGTGTTAATACAAATCCTGTTTCTACTTGCAATGTTTTTCTCACCTGGTACTAAAATTAGCCAAACACCAACTAAACATCAACTCTGTCAAATCCTATTTCAGCACATAATTGAAACATTCAAAATACCTTCCAACATGAGCAAGATCTGTCCTAATACCAGAATAATGTATCCAAACATAGCACTTAACCCTAGAACGCATGATGTTAAAAATATACATATTAACGTCATGGGGGCCTTTTAGGCCCCCATGCACATAATGTAGAAAAACACACTTAAATAACTTTCACAAGTTTATTTCAAAATTGCTCAATAAAATATGAATAGTGGACAACATTTTAATTATAATTTTTCACAGAAAACACCAAAAAATCTTTTTTTTCCCAAATTTCACGCAAAGACATGAAAACACACAAAAATGCATAGAAATCTATAGCAAACTAGCTGCAGCTACATTTTTATTCTAACTTTCTTTTCTATTATATTAGTCTTCCAAACAATTCTGACATGTTATTTTTTCAGAAGAGTGTTCTTTGCAAACAGTTTCCTTACAAGTGGAACAATATCGCTCAGTTTTCCTCTCTGTGTTTCTTGGACACATGAAACAACGCTTTCGTTTTCTTTCTCCTGGCTCTGGAGTAATCTGAAACTGTACGCCACACTGTTTCATTGCTTCTTTAGTTTTCTTTGGCAAGCATTTCAAGTCGCTTCGCTCTATCATGTGAGGTATTACAAGTTCATGACAAAGGTCCTTCAAGAATAAGCATCTCCTGTCCTTCCTCTGTGCATGAAATTCAGGATGAGTTTCTGTATAAATAATGAATGAATTTAGGGCTGCTACATCAAGCATATTTGAAAATAGTACTACAGGCCATCGTTTTGTTTGCCTCTTACACGAATATTCTCCCACCATCTCATCCATTTTATCTACACCTCCTTTTGTTGCATTGTAATGCAGGATGATTTCTGGTTTCAATTTTTGGTTATTGCTGTCAACACTGCAATCGTGATGCATGGTACTGAGTAAAATTACAGATTTCTCCTTCTTTGCCTTGTAAGATACCAAAGTCGCTTTGTTATTGAATCCAAAGACACTCTCATAAAGTGCTCGCTGACGATTGTGTTTGAGTGCTGCTGGAATTTCTCGTCTGTTTTGCTTTATAGTACCAACAAGTGTAATAGCTTTTGCAAGCAGAAAATTGCCTAGTTCAACATTGGTGAAATAATTGTCCATGGTGATGTTTCTACCTGAATTGAATATTGGAACAGCAAGAGTTTTGACTATTTCAGACCCCAGATCCTTCTGTACTGGTGCACCAACCTCTTTGCCACAGTAGATTACGCCATTTATGCCATAATAATTTGCAGAATAACACATCCAGAAGATTTTTATACCGTACTTGGCTGGCTTGCTGGGCATGTATTGTATGAATTTGCAGCGTCCTCTGAACGGTACAAGTTGCTCATCTACAGTAACATTAGTACTAGGATTGTAAAGTTTTGTGCAATTTTTGATAAATATGTTCCAGATATAACTGATAGGGGCTAATTTGTCTGTTTCAAATCTCGCTGCATGAGTTCGCTTATCATCAAAGCGAATGATCCTTCTAATTTCCTCATATCTGCCCACTGACATTGTCGCCTTATAGTGTGGATCAGAAAATGGATCCAGAAATAATTCTCATATTGGGACATCATACGATTTTTGACTCCCTGCCAGCAGGAAAAGTCCAATATATGCATAAAGTTCCTCTTTTGAGATATTTTTCCAGGACTTATTTTTTGCTGAAGCGATACGTCTTCCTTCTAGGTTTGAACATAAGAGGTCCTCTCTTCTGCAATATTGTCAGAAAAATAAGTACAGAATACATCTTTAGGGGTAAAGTAACTGGGACTTCCCACAGCTCCTTGAGCCTGTCTCACAATATTGTGTATTGGAGTACGTCCGACTAATGTAGGATTACTGTCCCAAAAAATGTTCTACTTATCACTTCTTGAGGATCCACTAGATTCACTTCTTCATCATCAGAAGAATCACTGGATGAGGATGTTTGATTAGCTGGTGGCAGATATTCTTCATCAGACAAAGATAGTTCACTTTCATCATCGCTTTGAAACATAATCGCTTCAATCTCTTGGTCAGTCAGACACTTGGAGGAAGACTGTGCCATTGCTGACTAGATGTTAGAAAACGAAACAGATTTCCTCTCAACAGCTTATCTTATCACAGGTCCTTCAGCAATTAGCTCACAGTGTATACTGTCCTCAGTGTTCAGAGGACCTGAGGTGATGTCATGGCCTTATCACTCCCTCCAAAAATCACATGACATCCTCACATGTTATTATCCACACCCTGGCCCCTCCACCAGCATTACTGAGTACAAATAAAGTAACTTGAGACACAAACACTTCTGAGAACATGATAAAAACAGCAGGGGCCTAAAAGGCCCCCAATTCGTACAGATGTAGTTTTCACCAAACAAGCATTGTTACACCATAATGCCTATGAAAAAAAATTATATGAACAACTGGATATTATCAACAATGACATACTTGAGTAATACCTTGAGTTTCAAAATTCTAACTAAAGTAATTTTGCAGATAATAGCAAAAATGTAAGCATGGGGGCCTAAAAGGCCCCCAATATGCGTTCTAGGGTTAAAAATACACTTACCTATTTATCCTGTCATCTCTAAAGCCTCACAATTGAGGCACAGGTTATTTTTGGATAAAAAGCAGGGAGCGGTTGCTTTGGGTTCCACTTCCCATCTTAGTGTATGTAACCAGGTTCTCACTTTCACACCAGCATCCTGGACACTGGCTGGCTCTCAGGGTCGAGCACCCTCGATCCGGGCCACACAACAATAACCACAGTCTTTCTTCCTTTCTTACTCCTTGTACTGAGCTGGGTGCAAGCGGGGGTTGGATAAAATCCGGTAGGCCATAGAGTTTGAGTTATCCACCTTTACTACTTTATTTTTGATAGTTCTAGGCAGTGGTGTGCTGGTAAATGTTTAACAACAGGCTCTCTCCCTGGTCCCCCTCTGCGCCCCCCCCCCCCAAATTGCAGAGCTGGCTATAGCTGGGGAGAGAGCCTGGGGGGGGGGTGGCGGCAATGCATTACTCCAGGAAAAAAAATTAAATGATCCCAGGTTCCAATCTAATTCATGTTTAATGTGCGATAAAATGCCATAAATAAGTAAATAAATATAAACTTTTAATGTTGAGCACCTGATTCTCAAAGTGAACATATTCCAAACACTATAATGAAAATAAAATGATTTTTTCTACCTTTGTTGTCTGGTGACTGTTTTTCTGATCATGCTGGCCCAGCATCCAATTCTGCTGCTATCTGTCCTCTTAACTCCATTTCCAGGGCTTCCTTTCTATTTATTTCTTTCCTTTCCTCCTTTCTTCTTCATTTCTGGTCCTCCGCAGACTTGACTGTCCAGTGGATCCAGCTTCTGCCTATTTTCTTCATCCATGTGCAGTTTTTCTCCTCTCTTCCTTTCCCCTCATCTCATCTCCTTCCTCACTCTTCCCTCCCCTCCATCCATGTCCAGCATTTCTTCTCTCTCCCCTCCTCTCCCCTGCCCTCCATCCATCCATGTCCAGCGACCCTTCTCTCTCCCTGCCCTGCCCTCCATCCACCCATGTTCAGCGACCCTCCTCTCCCCTGCCCTCCATGCACCCATACCCAGCGACCCTCCTCTCCCCTGCCCTCCATCCACCCATACCCAGCGACCCTCCTCTCCCCTGCCCTCCATCCACCCATGTCCAGCGACCTTCCTCTCCCCTGCCCTCCATGCACCCATACCCAGCGACCCTCCTCTCCCCTGCCCTCCATCCACCCATACCCAGCGACCCTCCTCTCCCCTGCCCTCCATCCACCCATACCCAGCGACCCTCCTCTCCCCTGCCCTCCATGCACTCATACCCAGCGACCCTCCTCTCCCCTGCCCTCCATCCACCCATGCCCAGCGACCCTTCTCTCCCCCTGCCCTCCCCTCCAGCCACCCATGTCCAGTGACTCCATTCTCTCCCTTGCCCCCTTCCTCCTCCAGCCACCCATATCCAGCGACTCCCTTCTCTCCCCTGCCCCCCTCCTCTAGCCACCCATGTCCAGCGACTTCCTTCTCTCCCCTGCCACCCCCTCACTGAGTTGTTCAGCGAATTCTTCGGGGCAGGCAGTCTTGCCTGCTCGCTGCTGGCGCTGACTCTCCCCCACTGCCGGATTGCTTTTCAAAATGGCCGCCGAGACTTACAAGGGCGGCCTCCAAGACTTCAGCAGAAGTCTCGCGAGGCCGCCCCTGGCAGTCTCGGAGGCCATTTTTAAAGAGCGATCTGGCAGTGGGGGAGGGTCAAAGCCGGCAGCAGGCAGGCAAGACTGCCTGCCCCGAAGAATTCTGGACAAGGGTGACTCAGCCAGGTGAGGGACCAGATCCGGAGGGAGGGAGGGAGGAGAAAGGAAGGAGACCCGGCTCACACTTAGGAACAACTGGCTCGCAAGTCGGAACAAAATTTAACAACCGGCTCTTGCGAGCCGGTGCGAGCCGGCTCCAGCACACCACTGGTTCTAGGAGTCACTCACCCTCTCTCTCACACAATGAAAAGACTCCAGTCCAGGATTTCATAAAACACAACAGGAACTTTACTGAAAATGCTGCAACAGGCAGTTGAAATTCTTCCAAAGTAATGCAGGTGATTTGTAATCCAACTTGATGCTTCTGTACAAACAAGTCACAAGCCAACTCAGGGATATGGTGTAAATCCTCTCATCCAATTTGTAGATCCTACAGTCTGTACATATTTACAACTCCTCCTATTCATTACCTATCCTTTCAGGGTGGAACAATCTAATGCTGTGTCTCAGGGGCGTATAGCCACCCTAGCTACCCCCTCACATAAACAGGAAGTTGCATCAGAGAGGGCTGGATGCGGCAGAGGGAAGGCTCTGAAGTGCCTATGTGAATCTCTACCAGCGATGGCCCGAATATGAAAGCTGCCGGCTCAGTGGGCAGTGGCAGGGCAGGGGCAGGAAGAAGCAATGATCCTGGCTGGCTGGACCTCTGGGAGGAAAGGCAGCGAGGGATGTTGGATTGGGGATAGCTGGATTGGAGGAAGGCAGAGGGGTGCTGGACTTGTGGGGGGAGGAGGGTTGCTGGAAGGAAAGGAAAGGGGGGCTGGAGGGAAGGGAGAGAGCTGCTTGACTGGTGGGAAGAAGAGGAGCAGAGGGGACTGGAGGGAAGGGAGAACGCTGCTGGAACAGCACAAGGAGGTAGGGAATGGAAATAGAGATGCCAGACCAAGGGGATGAAGGAAGAGTGGATCAAATACTGAACCCACAGTGGTAGGGAGGGAAGGTGGGACAGAGGGGGAATCGATCAAGCAAACCAGATGCTGGAAAGGGGGGGGGGGGGGTAGTGAAAGGGAGAGAAGCTTGATGGGATAAGGTTGGAGAGGAGATAGTCATATTGGCATAGAGGAGGAACAGAGGGGAAAAGCTGAGCATGAAGGAAGATAGAGGCACAGAAATGGAAGAAGATGGATAGTGGACATGGAGAGAGTAGAAATGTCAAATGGACAGGAGACCTTGGTGAGTGAGTTAAGAGAAGACAGAGGGCAGCAGAAATCAGAGTCTGGGACCAACATGATTTGAAAAGTAAAATGACCAGACAACAAAAGGTAGAAAAAATAATTTTATTTTTTTGTTTTGTGATTAGAATATGTCAGATTTGAAATGTACATCCTGCCAGAGCTGGTGTTGGATATAACTGGGGCGGGCCCAGGGCAGAAATTTGGGAGGGGACCCCAAAACCTACTACCAGGCTGTACCTTCCTTGGCTTCCGGCTTGCCTGGGGTTCTCTCTGACCAGGAGGCCAAGGGCAGTTGCCCTATTTGTACCACCCTAACACCATCTCTGGCATGTGCTACCATCATATTTTACACAGTGTGGGAGTAAATGTATCTCTTTCTATTTCTCTGGTGCTGTGCACATGCAAGGTCTGCCCTCTTGGGATTTCAATTTAATTTGTTTATGGTTTGTAGTGAGTTTTATAGGGAAGTGTACTAGCTCCGCTCTGAATCCACTGTTGGGGGAGGGTCAGGGGGTTCTATGGATGCAGAATTTTGGGGAGAAGCATATGTGTGTTGGAGGACCGTGGCTCAATGGAAGATGAAGAGTGCAGCCTCTTGTACTTGACCTAGCCCTCAAGGTTGCCTGCAGCCATTGAAGCCAGCACTGCTACCCTCATTGGTTGGGGAAAGCATATGGGAGTGGGGTAGGTGTGTGGCAGGGGTAGGGCATGAGTGCATCAGATGGCAGGTGTTTCTCCAGTGCCCATCCATCCAACCTATTGGCCCACCCAAAAATTGCCTTCTGGCTACACTACTGATTGTGCCTGCAGCACTGGTGCCACAAATGATCTTATGGACCAGAGCTCCCTGTCTGTCCACACTCTTCCCCAAGGTATACCTCTCAGGACTACTACCTTGGGCTCTAACTGGCTCTTCCCTGTTCCTGCTCTCAGGCTGGGATCCCCTTCGTCCCACCTGGAGCACATCTCTACTTCATGATTACTGCTTTGACTGGCAAAAACCTCTCCTTGATTCAGCTTTAGTTTTATTACATCAATCAAGTATTCTCCCTCTCCTCCAGCATCCTGGCGGGGGTAGAGGCAAAACCAAAGACCTTGTGCTTTCCCCAACCACAACATTTATTAACTTTATACTCCTCCCTTGCTGGCATCCAACAACCAAGAACATTTTCCCTCAGCACTTTCCCACAAACACTCCCCTTGGGGCTGGGCATCAACTCTCCCTTTCCAACCAGTTTCCTTCCCCCAGTGACTCCACAGGGAGGGGGCTCTCACAACACTCAGTAATCCCTATTATAATGGGGGATTATATATAAATAGAGTTTTGTTTAAAAATAAATACCTGGGGCTTCAGTACCCCAATGTTAGAAACGTGGTGCACTAGAGGCAGGAGCAGCTGCGAACCAAGAAGCTGTGGGATGGAGCTGGAGTCCGAGGTGGGAGCAGCCAGGGACCCTGAAGAGTTGCGCTCATGTGCATAATGAAGGGCTGGGCTATGGGGAGGAAGAGCTGGGTGTTAGTTGCCTCTTGTGGCTGGCTGGCTGGTTGGGTGTATGGGCATGGATGTGAGCGTGATGACAGCAGCACATGTGCTGGATGCTGGTTCGCACCAGGAGGCCTGACTTTTAACTTGCTTTGGGCCCCATTCGGCCCCAGGACAGTGTAGTAGCTAGAGCAAGGTACAGAGAGCTAGGGGAAGCTCTCCCTGGTCTGCTGTGAGGGATAGCTAGTGGTTCACAGCCCAGGGAAGCAGTTTGGCCCTGTGGAATCTCTGAAGCTGGTTTGGCATGCGGGGCCATGCAGCGGAGTGGATGGAGAGAGGAGGAAAACTACATTGGGAGATCCTGGCAAGGTAAGGAGGGTTGCAGAGGCGGGGATTTTTGTTTTATGTAGGGCAGTTTTCTTGCTTGGGTACCTGCAGTAGAAGGGCTAAGGAACACGGGTCTGTGACCTGTCACTGGCTCACGGATGCACCTCTCTCCTTCTGCTGTGGGACAGGGACAAGCAGCTGAACCTTCTAAACTGATGACTGTGTTATTTGGGACGGAGCTTTGATGGTAGTAGTGTGTGGAGTCTGTGCCAGGGGCGTAGCTAGGTGGGGCCATGGGGGCATGGGGCCCCACAGATTTAGTCCTGGCCCCCTCTGCTTTTGACCCCCCTCTGACCCTCCCCTGCCACTTTTGACCCCCCTCCCACCGCCGAGCGCCGGTCTCTGGTGCCTTCACTGATCTGTCCTGTGAGTACTGACATCCTGGATGTCAGGACTCACAGCACAGATCAGCAAACGCGCCTGAGACCGGTGCTGAAGAAGACTAAGGCTGGCGGGGGTTGGGGACCCCCGCCAGCAAAGTTACCTTGCAGTGGCGGCAAGTGGGGGGGGGGGGTCAAAAGTAGTGGGGGAGGGTCGGCGGCTGGGGGAGGTGGGCTAAAATGTGCCCCCCCCCCCCACCTTGGGCTCTGGACCCCCCTCCCTCTGAGGTCTGGCTGCGCCCCTGGTCTGTGCCAAGTTATCCTGTCCTCAGAGCTTGAAACTGGTTGATTCCTTGAGCTTTCATTCTGAAACCCTTTTAGAAAGTGTCTTCAGTGGAGAGTGTTTTTGGATGTGTGTTCTAAGAGAAATGATTCAACCTGGTAAGGTGTCTGACTGGTGAGTGACAGAGAGGGGTGGCTGAAAGAGGAAACACAGGGTTAGGTCTGCTCTGAAATGTATGAGCTTTAAGAAAAGATAAAGATTCAGAGGAAATAATTAACTAGAACTTGTGAGAACTGGAAATCACACAGAGGGGTTTTGACAGCTAACAGTCTGAGGCATGGCTCAGCTCTGAATCTGAAGCTGTGAATTAGGGCTTGCCAAGGGAAAAAAAATTGTGAATCGTCTGTGCCAAGCTTTTGCAGATTAAACTGTGAAAAGAATTACACCAAAAGCTTTATGCTTCATGTAACTCCTCTGAGGACACTAAGGGCACAGAGCACCAGACACAAAATGAAAGCATGTCAGAATTTGGTTGTAGGAGCCTTGTAGCTGCAAGACTAATCTGACCTCCTGTGTGTGGAAGTCCACAGGAAGATGTTCACACTGTAAGGTTTTTTTTATTTTTTGGCTTGAACTGAGTTAACACAAGGTATTGGCATTCATAGTCTCTGAATGAGAGAGAGAGAGAGAGAGAGAATAATAAAAACAGAAAAATATCAAATTCTGGGTGGGAAAGTTAGGGATTGCTTACCTTAAATTTTATTTCTTTGGGCTAGGTAGTTCATACAGTTGTGCTAAATGCAGACCACTTACTGAGAAAGTACAAGAAAGGGAATGGGACTTGATATACCACCTTTCTGTGGATTTTGCAGCTACATTCAAAGGGGTTTATATTGTAAACTAGTAAAAAAAAGGCCCGTTTCTTGCTGAAATGAAACGGGCGCTAGCAAGGTTTTTGGCAGAGTGTGTATGTTTGAGAGAGTGTCTGTGACAGTGACTGTGTGCGTGAGAGAGAGTGAATGTGCAAGTGTGTGTGTGTGAGACAGAGAGTGGGTGCAAGTGTGTCTGTGAGAGAGTGTGTGTTTATGTGAGAATGAGTGTGTGCGAGTGTGTGTGTAAGACAGTGAGTGTCCTTCGCTTTCCCCCTCTCAGGTCTGAGGACCCCTCTTCCCCCCCCCCTGTCTGTGGTGTGAGGACCCCCACTCTCTGTGCTCTGAGGGCCCCCCTCTCTCTGTGGTTTGAGGACCCCCTTCCCCCCTCTGTGGTCTTAAGGTCCCGCCTCCCCTGCCCCCCCCCCCTGCATAGTTCACCTTCGATAGAGTCGATGCGGGTTGCCTGTACCAATGAATCTTCCTATTTAGCAGCAGTGGCAGGCAGGCAGGCAGGCTTCAGAGTAGGCTACAGTAGTGAAGTCAGGGGGTTAAAATAGGTTTTGTTGCAGGTTTTTGGTGTGGGCACGCGGTTTGCAAGCCCCTTCGCCCCCCCCCCCCCTGGCGATCTCACCCGACCCACTCCCCCCCTGGCGCATAACGAAGCCCCTTCCCCCCCGCCCACATGAACCCCCTCGGCACCCGCAAATGCTAACTCTGTGGCTGCTGCTGCTTCTCCTGTTCAGCAGCAACAGCCGGAACATAAAGAAACATTTTTTAAAAAGTTGTTAAAAGTAAAATGCACCTCTGCAGCTGCTGCTCCTCTCCCTTCTGATGTCGCTGCGCTCCTCCGGGGTCTTCTCCAGGGGCAGCGTCGTAAGGGGAGAGGAGAAGTGGCTGCAGAGACGTCAGCTGTCTGTTCTCTTTTTTTTGTTGTTGTTAGTGTGGGAGAGCAGGTCGGCGGTATTCGGGTCAGCTGGCGGCAGGTTCGGGAGGGCGGCAATGTTGGGGCGGTGGTATTGTCCTCAAATGGGCGGTAGTTTCGGGAGGGCGGGAGTGTCGGGGCGGCGGTTTTCTGCTCAGCTGGGCGGCATGGGCGGTTAGGTTACGCGGAGGGGGACAGAGTGTGGGAGGGGCGTGAGGTGTAACGTCACTGATGGTGCCTCGTAGACCACGGATCCACGGTCCCTGGCACAGAACGTTGGAGGTGAGAATTATATTATAGGATATAGGTACTTACAGTATTTGTATCTGGGGCAATGGAAATGTTAAGTAACTTACCCAGAATCACAAAGAGCTGCAATGAGAATTGATCCCAGTTTCCCAGGATCAAAGACCACTGCGCTAACCACTAGGCTATTCCTTCACTCGTTCCGAGACACCTTGAAGTACACAATGCTGGGGAGATAAAATCTTTTATTGATTTGGGTAAAATCAGGCTAGCAGGTGTGCTAGCGAAAGTGTCATTGGAGGTTCCTAATCGTGGTGACCAGAGGAAGAGGATGAAGGTGCCCAACGTTCAAGAAAGTCCTGGGAAGAGAAGGCAGCTATATGACAGACAGAATAGCTAAATGTATGCACACTAGCATAAATCACAGCCATATGAAGCACTGAAATAGAAGAAGAAACTTAGAGGCCCTTTTACTAAGGCATGCCGAAAAATGGCCTGCGCTGATGTAGGCGCATGTTTTGGACGCGCGCAGGTCTATTTTTCAGTGTGCCTGCATAAAAGACCTTTTTGTTGTGGCTGAAAATGGACGTACGGCAAAATTAAAACCAGCGAGCATCTATTTTCGGCCTGAGACCTTACCGCCACCCATTGACAGCGGTAAGGTCTCACACTTTAACCGGGCGGTAATTATCAGCGTGCATACACTGCCGATTACTGCCAGGTAAGTGGCATGCGGTAGAAAATTTCTACCGCATGTTTTGGACGCGCATCAAAAATGGAATTACCACCTGGAGCACGCGGTAGCCGGGCGGTAGTTCCAATTTGGCACGCGCTGGATGAGCATAGGCACCTATGCGCCTTAGTAAAAGGGCCCCTTAGTGAGAGAGAGAGAGAGTAAACTTACCTAATCCGGGATTCTGGGTTCTGACATTTGAGAGTGTAGCTCCAGGAAAACCTGTAAAAGAAAGAAGAAAATCAAAACTATTGAGTCAGAACCAAAGAGGTGAAAGTATTTAGTCTGAGACAAGAGTTGAGTGTTAAAAGGAAGGAATGTAAGCTATTTATCTGAGCTGCTTCTTGAAAATTTGTTTCTTGTTCCTCAGCTGGGGGTTAAAGTGAATTTAGTTGAAATTGCTTATTGTAATTTGTGCGAATTTTGACGACCTGTACAAAACGCATTTAATGATATTCTAATAATAATTTTTGCAAATAAAACACTTTTTTTTTCTTGTTCAACACTCTGGCTGGTGAGAACTAAATTGAGAAACCTAAAAGAATGGTGACAATATTAACTTTAAAAAAAATTGCATCAGCTGTAATACCGCTTTCCATCACCAGGGTGTTGACATTAACTTTCCCTGTCTATGTAAGATTATTTATCAGTCTATCTTGTATACTGTTTATGGTTTGGCTCAATTGCAACATATTCTAAAGATGGGAAGTCATTAACAATGACAGAAGAACTGTCAACAACATTTCCTCTGTTGATTCCTGTCCTTAGCAAATGATAATGAGCAGAGTTTCATCTACCCACAGCTGCCCCTTTTGACCCTCTCCACACATGACCTCCCCAAAACTCCCTGCAGGCCCCCTCAGGCCTACCTCAATCCCTAGTGGTTCATTGGGATAGGAACAATTTCCATTCGCTCCTGCTCATGACAGTGGTCATATCCATTATGGCAACTGTGACCTTTAACCCTAAACTTGAAAAACTAGGATGAAAAATCATAGCCACCATATTGGATTTGGCCACAGCCATAGGCAGGAGCAAATGGTCATTGCCCCTGCCCTGATGATTCCTCACTGGACCACCAGGGCTTGTAAGAGGGTCCCACCTTGAGAGGGGGGTTGGAAGGGGTGGCTGTGGAGAGGGGGATCAGAAGGGCGGGCCTTGGATCAACAGGGGGTCAGAAGAACACGGTGGAGACAACTTGCAGATAAGCAGCTGGCTTTGTGAAATGGCAGGCATGGACATTTTGCAGCCCTAAATATTTAGAGCTGCTGACAGTTTCAGAAACTTGGACATACCAAATAGGAACCTTTACAGCCCTTCCACCTAGACATTTAACAATGTATATCTAAACGTCATGCTTGCAATTTTACAATTTCTGATAGAAGCTGTACGGGAAGGTTTGTACTGGCTCCAAAGCAGCAGTTCTTGTTCTGCAAGGGAAACCTCATTTCAGAGGAAATGTACATGTGTGGGGGGAGGGGAGAAGTGTTGAGACACTGCAAACATCTTTTCATTGTGGCTGGACAAAGGCTCAGCACCTACACCACATAAAAGTCATGGGTTGGGATCTGCCATGGTGATGGAATAGTGTTTCTAAAATGGCCACCATAGCACTGTTCCTTTTTCAATCAAAAATTGAGAGAAGTTACATTCTCCCTTCAGGGTTATATCCAACACACAAAATTGCAAATCTGATACTGACCCCCAAATATTCAGCAGCATTTGACCAGCCAGGATTGGCACCTGGCTGGTTAAATGCTGAATCATTTTTCAGTGTGCCTGTAAAAAAGGCCTTTGTTTTCTGAAAATGGACTTGCGGCAAAATCAAAATTGCTGTGAGTCCCTTTTCGGGTCTGAGACCTTTCCGCCAGCCATAGACCTAGTGGTAAAGAATTTGGATGGTAATGACCGATGCCTGAGAAAATCCGCCAGTCTCCGGCTTCCTTGGTCGCTCTCCCACTTTTTCTGTGACTAATGACCGATGCCTGTCAGATGCCACTTGGCGCACGTCCGCTATGCACGCCAGAAAATAAAAATATTTTTCAGAAATGCGTAGCGGACACGCGCCAAAAATGAAATTACCACAAGAGCCACATGGTAGTCGGGTGCTAACTCCATTGTGGCATGCGTTGTTCACGCATAGGCGCCTACGTGGCTTAGTAAAAGGGGCCCATAAACAAGACATTCTGTGACGAGCCAGAACAGAAAGATAGAACATATTCAAAACAGACTTTTTCCCATTCTGTGCCTGTAGGAAAAATCTTGCCATGAGGTACAATCACTGCTAATGAATCATTTGAATTTTGTCTCCAAATTCAGAGGTGGAAGAAGGGGAAAAGATACTTGATAATGGAAAAAGTTGTATGAGTGCTTGTTAAAACATTTGCATGTGCCATATTATCTTTAAAAGGAAATGTATACCTTCCTTTAGGTTAGAAGGATTATTGATTGATTTATAAAGTAACATTTCTGTGGTGCGGATTGGTTGTTATATTTTATAAACAATAAAAAAATAAGGGAAACAGCTCAGTCGGGTTTCCAATTAATGTCACACAGGCATCTGTTCAAATAATGCAGAGGCAGAGCATGAATAATTTAGACTGTAATGTGCTAATTTACAGCAAGGCAGGAACAGTGACTTATGGGTGAGGTTAGATCTATGAATACCAAGACTGAGATCAAAGGATTCTTTGCAAAGGAAGAGTGAAGTAAGCTGGCCAGGCCCTTTCTTGTCCTTAGTACATGAGTAAGGCATGACTTCCTTTGCTAAATCCATGCTGGCTCTTCCCCAAGGGAAGCCATAGATTAGTAAGGTATGGTTTCGCTTAGGGAAGAATCTTCCTTATAGATTAGTAATCATTCTTTGACAGGACATGCACCTTTAGGAAGAGGCAAGCACAGGTTCCCCTAAACCACCTAGGCACTTTACCTTCTGGGTTCTCTGTTCATTCTCTCCTTTTCTGCTTTTATCCTTAGGGCCCATCTACCGCCCGGCTACTGTGAGCCCTGGGGGTAATTCAATTTTTTATGTGCATCCGATACGTGCGGCAGAAAATATGTTTTATTTTTTACCGCGTGGCGCTAACCGGGCAGTAATCGGTAGTGGGACCTTACCACTACGTCAATGGGTGGCGGTAAAGTCTGAGGCCCAAAATGGATGTGCGCCAATGTTTATTTTGCCGCACGTCCATTTTTGGCCTCAAACAAAAGCCTTTTTTGTAGGTGCGCTGAAAAATGGACCTGCACATGTCCAATATATGTGTCTATACCAGTGCAGGCCATTTTTCAGCACACCTTATTAAAAGGACCCCTTAGAAATCACTAGCAGCCTCATAGTGCTCATTCCATACATGGTTATGTTCTGCATCTTTTGGTAAAACCTGGGCATCATGAGAGAGATGATATATATGTTGTGAGGAGCTGTACCAGTGTGGAAGCCAATTTGGATTTCTATGCTGTCCAGATTCTGAGGTCTTTTCTGCCCTGAGTCCAAACTCATTGCTATTTGTCATGGATTTTGTCATGCCAGCTGTTCATGATGCATGGCGTGTTTTTAGGTTTCAGTATTCAGCATATTAAAAGGAAAGAGATTAACTTCTGCAGCTGTGAATGACTTCTTGATAGGTGATAGCTGATCTTTGCTTTTCATAGATTACTGTACCAGCCTCAGTTGAGTTGAATCCTGTAGACCCTACATCTGTTGTTGCCACTGGAAGTTGGAAAGTTTCTGGTGTATTGAGGTTTGGTTTGTTTTACTTTAGTTTCATTGAAAACATATTATTTATTTATGACATTTGGATCCCACAATTTATCCCAAACAAGTTCAGGTTCACTGTGGCTCATATTAAAAGTAGAACATTTGATGACAAATCCAAGTTACATTAGTTATAAAAATAGAAACTTATGTGAGTACAATGTAATAACAATAACAGAATGCAAAAATCAATAGGAATAGTACATCTTAAAGACTGAACAGTGAATTCATTGCTTTCGTCAATGAGAGATGATCTTAATAAGCATGTTTTTAGCAATTTGTGAAATATGAAATAGTCAATTGTATGACGTGGAGGGGCATAATCGAACGCGAACGCCCATCTCCATGGGTGTCTATGTCCGAAAATGGGTATGTGAAGAGGCGGGACAGACTGTATTTTCGAAAAAGATGGGCGTCCATCTTTCGTTTCGAAAATACGGTTTGGACGGACCAAATGCCATGGATTTGGTCCCTTCTGAGATGGGCGTTTGTTTGTTTTTTTTGCGATAATGGAAACTAAAAACGCCCAGCTCAGAAACGTCCCAATCCAAGCCATTTGGTCATGGGAGGGACAAATGTACAACACTACCATAGCTCTTAGGGGTGGAGGGGGCAACTACATGTGGGTACAGTGGGTTTTAGAGGCCTCCCATTTACCACCACAAGTGTTACGGGTGGGGGGGGGGGGATGGGCCTGGGTCTGCCTGCCTGAAGTGCACTGCAGTACCCACTAAAAGTGCCACAGGGACAGGAATTGCTGCTGCTGTATAACCTTGGCACAGCAGTTCACACCTGAAGACTAATCTCGCTGAAAATATTCTTTATTTGAATAAGCACCTTTACTCACAGTTAACTGCAGATCAGAGGTTGTGCCCCACTGGCAACGAGTCTCCCTGGTACTGAGATTAGCAGTAGTAGGTCCGAGCTGGCAGAATGGTGTACAATGCCCTCTTTCAGCAACATTCAAGGTAAGAACTGAGTGCTGTAACGTGGCTAACACATGAAAGGGATCTAAAAGTGTCTTACACAAATGGTCACTACCTCATGGACTACCGGAAACAAAACAGGGCACACTCTGACCCAGTAAGCAGAGGGAAAAGCACCATGGGAGTACAGCCTATCAACTACCAACATCGTGAGCATTTAACACAAGCTAGTGGAATCACAGAGCCCAATATTCTACACCCACCACAATGCATTGCTGATGTGACTCTGCAGTGCCCTTAACAGAAAAGGTGTCACACTCACCCGAGACCCACATCAGAACCAGGGAAAGGGATAGAACACATTCTGCTGTCATGGAGGTGGGTACGGCATTTGAGGCTGGCATACAGTCTGGGAAAAAAAGTTTGTAAAGTGAGGGTTTTTTTGGTAGGAGGGGGTTAGTGACCAGTGGGGGAGTCAGGGGAGGTCATCCCCGATTCCCTCCGGTGGTCATCTGGTCTGTTGGGGCACATTTTTGGGACTTGGACCTGAAAAAAAAGGGTCCAAATAAAGTGGACCAAATTCTCGTCAAAAGCGCCCTTCTTGTTTCGATTATCAGCTAAAGACCCCCATCTCTCCTAGGCCCATAACCACGCCGCAGTCCCGCCTTAGCCACGACTCCGACACCCCCCCGTGATCTTTGTTCGTCTCTGTGACAGACTGCAGTTGAGGACGCCAAAAATTGGGTTTCGATTATACCGATTTGGGAGCCCACGGGAAACGGACGCCCATCTCCCGATTTGGGTCGAAATATGGGCGTCTTTAACTTTCGAAAATAAGCTGGATAGTCGCTTAGGAAGGGAGTTCCATTTCTTAGTACATTTCTTAGTACATTTATACCACATTACCTCCAAAACTGGTTTACATTCATAACATTATAATAGCAAAGGAAAAAGGAGGAAAAATGTTACAATCCCAAAAAAAGAAAGAAACCCAAAGTTATAGAGAAAAAAATAACCAAGAAAGAAAATAATAGCAACAAGTTTGTTCTGAGCCTCGTGCCATTGTAACCTATTTCCCCAAAACCTTGGGGGGAAAAAAGATGGCTTTTCAGAGCTGCCTTAAACTGTAAATGATTCATCTCAGTATGTGGACTCTCATAGTACTGAGGTGGTACCTAGTAGACAGTGGGATGGCAACCTGATAAACGTGCTGTGTTTGGGTGGGAAATGGAGAATGATAAGGAATGAACAAATCAGCTAAATATGTAGTAATGGCTTTGTGTAAGATAAAGAAGATCTTATAACAGATCCTCAATGAAACTGACAGGCAAAGGGAGCCCCTGTAAAGCAGGAGTGATGTGATGTGATCAAATCTGCCCAGCATGTCAGTACACAAGCTGTGGTATTTTGGACCAGTTGTAGCCTTTTAATAGCAGACTGATTCAGACCATAATACCGAGAATTGCAATAGTCAATATTACTTAAAATGAATGCAAAAGCATGAATTTTCAGATGATCTAGTGAGAAAAAAGGTTTCACAGAACGTATCTGATGAATAGCTAGATAAGATGATTTGATAACTGATGAAATCTGAGAGTCAAATGTAAAGTAGGAATCAGTTTTACAGCCCAGGATCCTTATGGAGTTGGAAAACACGACAGATTCCTTATTTATCTGTGGTTGAATATTTGGCAAAGGAGAGCATCAAGGTACCCACATTGCTCTTGATTTTGAAGTGTTGAGCTTCATACCCTGTGATGTCAGCCAGAAACCAATAGCATCAAGGGCTGTATTTAAAAGAGTCAGGGTCTGCAAAAATATAATAATTAAGCCCAAGGCTTTGAATTAGTGATGGAACTGGGGACAAAAAAAGAATAGGAGCTAAAATTGTATCCTGTGGCACACCAGAAAATAACGGATGTACAGTGGGTATTGAAGCTGATCGTTTTATAGAACAGGACTGATTCCAGAGGTTTGATTCAAACCAATTTAAGACAATACCTCATAGATCAACAGTGTACAAGCATAACTACATAAGTATTGCCATACTGGGACAGACTGAAGGTCCATCAAGCCCAGCATCCTGTTTTCAACAGCGGCCAATCCAGGTCACAAGTACCTGGCAAGATCTCAAAAAAGTACAATGCATTTTATGCTGCTTATCCTAGAAATAAGCAGTGGATTTTCCCCAGCTCAATTTTAAAATTGGTCTATGGACTTTTCCTTAAGGAAGCCATCCAAACCTTTTTTCAACCCTGCTAAGCTAACTGCTTTTATTACATTCTCTGGCAACGACTTCCAGAGTTTAAGTACATGTTGAGTGAAGAAAACTTTTCTCTGATTTGTTTTAAATTTACTACTTCATTGTAGCTTCATTGCGTGCTCCCTAGTTTTAGTATTTTTGGAGAAGAGTAAGCAAGCGATTCACTTCTACCTATTCCACTCCACACATCTTATAGACCTCTATCATATCTCCCCTCAGCCATCTTCTCTCCAAGCTGAAGAGCCCTAGCTGCTTCAGCCTTTCCTCATAGGGAAATCTTCCCATCCCCTTTATCATTTTTGTCACCCTTCTCTGTACCTTTTCTAATTCCACTATATCTTTTTTGAGATGTGGCGACCAGAATTGAATACAATATTTGAGGCGCAGTCGCACCATGGAACAATACAAAGGCATTATAATATCCTCATTTTTGTTTTCCATTCCTTTCCTAATGTTAAGGATAAGCAGCATCAAATGCATTATACTGTTTTGGGATCTTGCCAGGTACTTGGAACCTGGATTGGCCACTGTTTTGAAACAGGATGCTGGGCTCGATGGACCTTTGGTCTGTCCCAGTATGGCAATACTTATGTACTCCAGAGATTCAATCAAATCTGATCATGTTATGATCACTGTTATCAAGTGGCCGTAGCACTGTTATCTCCTGCACCAGATCATGCGCTCCACTAAGGACACAGTCTAGGATTGTTCTCCCTCTTGTTGGTTCCTGGACCAGCTGCTCCATAAAGCAGGCCTTGATTTCATCATGGAATTTTGCCTCCCTAGCATGCCCTTATGTTACATTTGTCCAGTCAGTATTGGGGGTAATTGAAATCACCCATTATTATTGTGTTTCCCAGGGGATCTTTTACTAAAGCTTAGCTCAAGTTATTTGCATCAGGGCCCATAGTAATAAAATGGGCCCTGCTGCAGATAACTCGAGCTAAGCTTTAGTAAAAGATTCCCCCTCCTAGTTTGTTAGCTTCCCTAATTACTGATAACTTTTCTGCATCTGTCTGTTCATCCTGGCCAGATGGACAGTGGTATACTCCTATCACTATCCTTTTCCCTGTTACACACGGAATTTCTATCCATAGGTTTTCCAAGATGTGTTTTGTGTCCTATAGAATTTTTAGTCTATTCAATTCAAGGCCTTCCTTAACATATAATGCTCTCTCCCCACCAATTCTATCCACCCTATCACTGCGATATAATTTGTACCCTGGTATGACAGTGTCCCATTGGTTATCTTCTTTCCACCAGGTCTGAGAGATGCCTATTATATCTATCTTTTCATTTAGAGCAACATATTTTAACTCTCCCATCTTATTTCTTAGGCTTTAGTATTTAACATACAGACATTTCAAATAATGTTTGCTGTTCCTATTTACAACTTGCTCAGCAGTTGACAGTGAAAATTTGCAATCTTGAAAATCTGTCTGCTCTTTATTTAAAGACACCTGAAGGTGTTTTTTCAAAGCACTTAAACTTACAAAGTTACGTAGAAGTTACGTAGTGCGTCCAAGTTGGACTTTGGATGTTTTGAGCTAAATTCTCCAAATCCAAATGGGAAATATACCTATTTTTGAGAAAAGAAAAATGCCTGTCTTTTTTTTGAAAATACCATTTTGAACAAGGTTTTGTGCTTTGTGCGTTTACCTTTTAAGGTCAGTGGTCATTTAGGGCACCTTTTTGTGTCTTATTTGTTAGAAAAACAGGTGTAGGCCAAATTGTTGAAGATTTTGCCCTAGACATTTTGGTTTTGTTGCATTATGGCTGTAAAATGTCCAAGTGTTAGGCACGCCCTAATCTCGCCTTCAAAATGCCTCCGACATGCCCCCTTGTGATTTGGATGCACTGGTGACAAAATGCATAGACAGATGTCTGCAAAATAGGTTTTGAAAGTACCGATTTGGAAGTTTAGAGAAGAAATCCATCCAAATGGTATTTTATGACACTTTTTGGTGTTTTTCTCTTTTGAAAATGAGCCCCATAGTAACCTATGGAACTTTGTAAGTCTAAGTGCTTTGAAAATGAGCTCCCTGGTCTTCTATGGTCTCTATTGCAACCTCACTATTGGGATGCCTTATCTTCTCTGTTTTGGTGATATCTCTGGCACATTTTTGATGCTGTTGAGGTTATTGCCGATGAAGTCACTCAGTTTGAAAGTTAAACTCTGACTGTGGCTCTGGGGCGTTCTCCATCCAATAATTTCATTTTAACAGAATGAACTGGTTAAGGGTTCAACATTATTTATTAGGATTTGAATTTTTTTGTTTGTTTATCTCCACACCTCTTTTGTATATTTAATCCTATGTGTTTATCCTATGCTGGTGGTTCCCAAACTTTCTCAGGTGACGGTGCAACTAGGCTACACATTTGTTTCTCAAGTCTCCATCCCGCCTCCACCCCCAACAGCATTGAGTCCTACCTTTGCTGGTGGTGATGCCCAAGACCCAATAGCTGAAGAGATCGACTGCCTGAAGTCCAAGCACCATGCTGCTTGTGCAAACAAATTGTTAGCATGCTTCAACCACCAAAACCTACATTCCCATGCATGCTCTCCTTTTCTCCTCCCTTCCACCCAGCGTCTGTCCTCCTTCTCACCCCTTCCATCCAGCATCTGCCCTCTTTCTCTCTCCACTTCCATCCAGCGTCTGCCCTCCTTCTCTCTCCCTTTTATCCAGCATCTGCCACCCTTCTCTCTCCTTTCCATCTCTCCCTCTCTTGCCATTGTCATCCAGTCTTCTTCCTCTTTCCCCCTTCCATCCAGCCTCTGCTCTCTCTCTCTCTCTCTCTCTATCCCCACTTTCATCCAGCCTCTGCTGTCCCTCTCGCTTGCCACTTTCACCCAGCCTCTGCTCTCTCTCCTCCTTCCATCCAGCCTCTACCCTTCCTCTCCCCCACTTCCATCCAGCCTCTGCCCTCTCTCTCCCCCACTTTCTTCCAGCCTAATCTCCCTCTCTGTTTATCCTCATCTCTGTCCCCGCTCTCCCCCTACACACATCCCTGCTGTTGCTTTTCTAGATGAACATCAACAGCAAAACAAGCTGCAGCCAAGCAGATCCAGAATCTCCATACATATAGCTGCTGGCTGTGCCCAGTAACAGGAAGTGATGTTTGGGGGGCAGAATAACCAGCCGCATGTATGAAGTGTCTGGCCCCATGTGGCTGCAGCATGTTTTGCCGCCGCTGCTGCTGCTCATCTAGAGAAGCAGCAATGGCAGTGGCAGGGACTGGTGTGTGTGTGTGGGGTGGGGGGGGGGGGCTGAGACAGAGAGGAAGCAGATACTGGATTGGGGGGGAGCAGTAGCAGTTCGTGTGATGGAGGTTAGGATTTCCCATGGCACACCAGGGTGCCGCAGTGCAGTGGCGTACCAAGGAGGGGGGCAGTGGGGGCAGTCCGCCCCAGGTGCACACCACTGGGGGGGTGCCACAGCGTGCGCCTGTCAGCTGAGTTCGCTGACTTTGCTAACTTCGCTGCAGCTCCCTCTGCCCCGGAACAGGTTACTTCCTGTTCCAGCCGGGACAGAGGGAGCTGCAGCGAAGTTAGCGAAGTCAGCTGACAGGCGCGTGCCGCGGCACCCCCCCCAGCGGCATGCACCCGGGGGAAGTGTCATTTCACCGCGGGGGGGGGGGGTGGGGCATCGGCTATCCGCCCCGGGTGTCATGCCGGCTAGGATCGCCACTGCCGCAGTGTACAGTTTGGGGACTGATGTCCTATGCCTTTTTGAATTCTATCACTGTTCTTGTCCCAACCACCTCTACTGGGAGTGTGTTCCATGCATCCACCACCCTTTCCATGAAAAAGTATTTCCTGATGTTGCTTTTAAGCATACCTCCTTGCAGTTTCATTTCATGTCCTCCAGTTCTATAGCTTCTCCATTTCTGAAAAAAGATTTGCTTGCTTATTAATACCTTTCAATTAATTAAACGTCTATGTTATATCACCCCTGTCTCTCCTGTCCTCAGAGGTATACATATTCAGGTCTTCAAGTCTCTTTTCCTACGGCTTCTGGCTCAGTCTTCATAACATTTTGGCCCCCTTCCTCTGAATCACTTCAAGTATTTTTATTTCCTTAGCAACATATAGCCTCCAAAGGTCTGTCTCCTGGTCATTGCACATCAGCTTTTCTCTTCCTATTGTATAGAATTCCTTTGGATTTTTGTACCCATAATGCATCACTCCGCCAAGTTTTTGTCCATGCTCCAAATTTTTGTAGATCACTTTTCATGTTATCAACTCCCTCTGGAGTGTGCACTCTGCTGCAAATTGTTATGTCATTTGCAAAAATAAAACTTTGCCACTTAACCTTTCAGTCATATCAATTATAAAAAAATAATACAATAAAAGTAAGAGGAAAAGAAGGCTGCTTTGGTTCTCAAAAAAAAAGTAGCTGACAAGGTAAGGAAAAAGTGCTTAACCTTCAAAAACTACAAGAGATCGCAGAAAGAGGAGGACAGGCAACAATATCTGAAAGAGCTAAGAGAAACTGGTAATGTAATCAGGAAAGCAAAGATACATATGGAAGTAGCCAGTGCTTAAAATGGGGTTGGTGTCACTTGGCGGCCCTGGGGAGGGGCTCTTAAGTGACTGACTAGGTTAAAGACTGGTTGAGTGGAAGGTATCAAAAGGTAGTGATAAATGGAGTTCACGTTGAAGAAAGGGGCATCACCAGTGGTGTGCTGCCTGGATCAGTTCTTGGTATAGTTCTTCTTAACATTTTGGTAAACGATATTGTGGGAGGGTGAGCAGGTAAAGTTTGCCTTTTTGCAGATGATACCAAAATCTGCAGTAGGGTAGACACCCTGGATGCTGTGGATAACATGAAGAGTGATCTAGCAAAGCTTGAAGAATGGTCTAGAATTTGGCAGCTAAGGTTTAATACTAAAAAAATATGCAGGACTGTGTATATGGACTTCAAAATTCTGAGGGAGAAGTACACTATAAGGGGTGAAGCACTTCTATGCATGAAAAAAGAGAGAGTCTTGAGTGTGACTGTATCTAATGATCTTAAGGTAACCAAACAGGTAGGAAAGGTGACAGCAAAAACCAGAAAGATGCTTGGGTGCATAGGAAGAGGAATGGCCAGCAGGAAATAGGAAGTGATAGTGATTCTGTATAAGTCTCTGGTGAGACCTCATTTAGAGTATTGTGTGCAATTCTGGAGACTGCACCTTCAAAACATATAAACAGGATGGAGTCAGTCCAGAGGGAAGCTACTAAAATGGTCAATAGTCTTCATCATAAAGCGTATGGGGACAGGCTTAAAGATTTCAATATATATACTTTGGAAGAAAGGCAGGGGAGGGGAAATATGATAGAGACATCTGAATACCTCTGTGGCATAAATGCACAGGAAGCAAGTATCTTTCAACTGAAAGGACATTCTGGAAAAAGGAGGCATAGAATGAAGGTGAAAGGGGATAGTTTCAGGAGTAATACAAGGAAATACTTCTTTACAGAAAGGGTGGTGATGGAGGTGAGACTGTATTTGAATTCACGAAATCAGGGGAAAAGCAGGTAGGATCTCTAAGGGAAAAGAAGGGATAGTAGGTAGTAAGATTATATGGCCTTGATGGAACATGTGGTCTTTATTTGCCACTAGTAAAAAAGCCCCGTTTCTGATGCAAATGAAACGGGGGCTAGCAATGTTTTCTTCTGTGTGCATGTGGGAGTGTGTGTGTCCCTGCCCTCTGGCCTCTCTCCCCTCACCCCTCTGAGTCCTTCACTGTTACAGAGCCAGCGATTTGATTTCGTGCTCTGCTGTTTTCCTTCACTGACTGTGTTACAGAGAGGGCGGGGCAGACACTCATAGGGAAACCGGATATCTCGCCCCCTTCACACTTCCGGTTGGAGGCTTCATAGAACGTTGGTTTTGCCTTTTATATAGAGAGATCATTTTTCTATGTTTCTGTGAACAGAATGAGTTCCAGGATTGATCCCTGAGGGACACCACTACTCACCTTTCTTTCTTCTGTGTAAATTCCATTTATTACCACCTTCTATCATTTGTCAGTCAACCATTTGGGACTCACTCCCAGGGCACTCGTTTAGTTTTAACTCTTCTATGAGGAAGAGTATCAAAGGCTTTGCTGAAATCTAAGTAGACCATGTCCAATGCATCCCTCAATCTAGTTCTCTGATCATCCAGTTAAATTTATCAATCAGATCTTCCTTTGGTAAAACCACGTTGCTTCAGACCTTGCGATTCATTTGATACTGGAAAGTTCACTATCATTTCCTTCAGCAGTATCTCCATGACTTTTCTCATCACCGAGGGAAGACTTACTGGCCTGTAGTTTTCCACCTCTTCTCTGTTACCACTTTTATGAATGGGGATGAAATCATCCTTCATATGGCAGACTGGCCCTACCCAATGTGTCCCAGAATCACTGTTCAGGTCCGGGTGCTGCCATTTTCGAGATGGTGGCACCTGAGGCAGGAGCAAGTGAGCATTGCTGCTCCCTCTTTTGAGGTATGAGGGTCTGGGGGGTCTTGGTGAGGGGTTGGGAGTGGGTGGGTGCTACTAGACACCAGGGAAAGGGGAAAGGGAATGGGACATGATATACCGCCTTCCTGTGATTTTTGCAACTACATTCAAAGCAGTTTACATAGTATATACAGTTATTTATTTGTACCTGGGGCAATGGAGGGTTAAGTGACTTGCCCAGAGTCACAAGGAGCTGCAGTGGGAATCAAACCCAGTTCCCTAGGATCAAAGGCTGCTGCAGTAATCACTAGGCTACTCTTCCACTTTTTTCTGTGAGGGTGGGGTAGGTGAAGGGAGGGGGCCCACTAGACCACAAGGGACTAACTTTTTTAAAATTCAGGTCAGTGGGGGGAGGGAGGGGGCTGATTATGTGAGGGGTATGTCAGTCATGTCAGGGAACTAGTCCTTTTGGGGGTGCCAGTGATGTTGGGGTTTGGAGGGGGACCCACTAGACCACCAGGGACTATTTCTGTTTAATTTTTGGAGGGCAGCAGGGATGCCACTAGAAAGACTATAATTTTACTAGGGAGGGGGAGGTGAAGGGAAGGGACATCAGGTTGAGTTACTTTGCCAGCAGTAGGTTTTTTTGGTCATCCTACCTGTCAGTGTGCGAGCCAATTATCTCTCACGCACTGACGGGTAGGATGACATTTTTCAATGAGCTGCGGATTACTGCTGCAGTTTTAATGCTACAGTAATTTGCATCCCGTAGCTCACGTTTAGCGGAAAGCTTATGGTAGAAGCTGTGCGGTCAGGGGCTCCACAATTAGGCTTTCTGCATTGGCCCCTTAGTTCAGTCATTTTACTTTGGCTGCAGGTGCTCTTTGCTTCTCTGCAGAAGCTGCCACCCTTAGTCTCTCGGGGTGGGGTTTAGCCAGCCCTTTTATGTTAAGAAAATGTTTTCAGGGAGTGCAGACAATTGTATTTGATTTTGTCCAGAAGTTGGGACAAGTGTGGCCTGATATGAACCTTATAGATCAGTCTCTAACATTACCAAATAAGAGCAAATTTGGAAGTTATTACAAGAATGCACAAAAAGCACTACGTCTCTCATCTCACCCCGTCATACGCCACTTCCGATTACAAAAACGCCTACACAATTGTTTAATCTGTCACTGTTATTATCATCTATAACGTATTTATTCATTGTGAACTTCAGCAAGAGGGAAAGTACTTGGTTGCTAGAGTTACAAATAATGTCTTTGGCCAGACTCTGTTGAAATGCAGCACATGAGAAGCTAAGCTAGAAAAACAAAGTACATCGGAAACAAGTTTATTGCAAAGTACTTGTTGCTGCTGTTTATTCAAAACTAGCAAAAAAGGCCCGTTTCGGTATGAAATGAAACGGACGCTAGCAAGGTTATCCCTCTCTCCCTCCCTTGCTTTCTCCTTCTGTCCCCTCCAAGTCCAACAGTCCCCTTTCTTCCCTTCCGATTTCCAGGCCCTCCCTCCCTCTCCCTCCCTCTCTCTCCTTCCCTCTGTCCCTCCTCTCTGTCTCACAGGAGGTCAGATATTTATTTTATTTTTGTTACATTTGTACCCCGCGCTTTCCCACTCATGGCAGGCTCAATGCGGCTTACATGGGGCAATGGAGGGTTAAGTGACTTGCCCAGAGTCACAAGGAGCTGCCTGTGCCTGAAGTGCCTGAAGTGGGAATCGAACTCAGTTCCTCAGTTCCCCAGGACCAAAGTCCACCACCCTAACCACTAGATAAGGTCTAGGTAACTTTACCAAAATTGTAAAAAGGAGAGTTTTGAGGGTGGATTTGAATTTCGGGTTGGATGGCTTGAGGCATAAGTAGGGGTGGGGGAGTTTCAAAATTTGGGGCCAGTGTAACTAAGGGCAGTTACTCAAGTTATGTCGAGGCAGAGGACAGAAGAAGGTGGAAGAGTGAATTGGCCTGTATGGCTGAGCGTAGGGTGTAGGAGGGAGCATAGGAAATGAGTAGTCTATTAATATATTCAGAGTAGATTGAAGATACCTCTTAAAGAAAAGAGTTAAAACTTTAAACTTGATGTGGGCTAAGACAGAGAACCAGTGTTCTGCTTGCAGGAGAGGGGTGACATGGTCAAATGGACATGTGTTGTGTAGTAGTCATATGTCAGTGGATTGGATGAGTTGGAGGCATTTCATGGAGTAAATGGAAATACCAGGGTAAAGGGAATTGCAGTCATCAGGGTGAGATATCACAAGACTGAGGATAAGAAAACAAACCTCAGGTAAAGGAAGTAGGAATATGACTGCACAGATACGATGAAGAGCAAAGAACGATGCCCGAAGAACTGAGTCTATTTGTGGCTTGAATATGGGACAGGAGTCAAAGTTAATGCCGAGGATCATAATGGAATTCCTGTAGGGAAGGAGTTGGTCATCAGTCAGCAGAGGAGGGAGGTGATGATAGGGGTAAGGGAAGTGGATGACCTCACACCTTGAGATGTTAAGGAAGAGAAGGTCGTCTTTGGAGTGGAGGAGTAGCCTAGTGGTTAGTGCAGTGAACTTTGATCCTGGGGAACTGGGTTCAATTCCCATTGTAGCTCTTTGTAACTCCATTGCCTAAGGTACAAATAAGTACCTGTATATACTATGTAAACCGCTTTGAATGTAGTTGCAAAAACCACAGGAAGGTGGTATATGAAGTCCCATTCCCTTTCCCTTTGTGCCATCTGGAAACACTATCAAGATAAAGGTTAAGTTAAGGTCAGTGAGGGTACTCAGATAGGGAGTGAGGTGGTAGAGGATCTGATTGTCATCAGCATAGCAAAAAGGCAAGCATCTTTTAGATTAAACAAGGAAAAGATTGAACAGTATAGGATTATGATTGAACCCTGTGGAACCCAGAATGTGACTGGAAGATGGGGGAGAAAGAATGGAGATGAGATAGTTGAAACATTGGGGAAGAAGTTGTGAAACCAGGTGAATACAGTATCAGATATACCAACAGAGTGACGATGATCGAGAAGCAGGTTCTGGTTGACAAGATCAGTGGCTGAGGAGAGATCTATGGAGACAACTACATCAGAGGAATGTTGGTCCATGAAGGTCATGATTATGTCATGGAAATAAAACGGTAGGTTGTGACCTTTGTGGAAACCTTCTTGATGAGGGTGCATATAAGGGACTTTTCTAAAAAGGAGGTGACATGAGAGGAAAGGGATATTGGAGATGGGTCAGAAATTAGTGGGAATTGAGGGGTCAGGTATAGGCTTCTTCAGTAAACGAGTGATAATGGCATGCTTCCAGATGGTAAGAAGAATGCCAAGGGATAGGCTCAACTGGAAGAGAGGAAGAGCTAGAGGAGTTGATGGGTGAACAAACGCTTTTGTTTTTCTGGAGTAGTAGATTTTATTAGAAATGTATTTCGTTGTCTTTTTGGATTGCTGTGCTTTTCTATCAATGATCGGAGTTCTTATTTGTTTGTTTGTATGAGAAGTATTTCTTTTTTAATGTAAACTGCTCTGTTTTGAAATAGCAATAAGAAACGGTATATAAAATGAATAAATGATAAATGAATGATGAATGATAAAGAGATGAGCTGGCCAGGGATCTAGGGCAGAGGCAGATGGGTTCATGTCTTTGACAGTGTCACAAAGAAGTGAAAAGGAGATGAGGTTGAAAGAAGTCCATGTGTTATAGAGGCTAAAGAAAGACAGAATAGGGGAAGCAGGAGAGGGGGCGAAGGAGTTATGGGGAGGTTATTGGCATGGGTGGAGCCTGCTAATGAGGCATGGAGACTATCCAGCCTGCTTTCCCAGAAAGTGGCTAGAGAGGTGAGATGAAGAATATCGGGGTCTTAGGTTGGAGGAGCAGATGAGTGAAAGAACAAGTATAGAAATATTCCAAAAAGTAATAGAGAATAAGAAACCAAAGATTTTCAATTGCATAAGACTGCTTGATACTAAATGAATCCTACTGGCATCAAAAGAGGGAACTCCCTGTCTATGATGTAGATACAAGACATTGGCATACTAGCACTGCAGATGCCAGCAGGATGTGTGGAGTGCATAGATGTGAGCCTGGTGAGTGTGCAGTTTAGAGGTTCATAGTGGTGGTGGTGGTGGTGGTAGGGGGGCTGCATAAAGGGGAAAAGCCTTGCATTGCTTTGAATCTGGGAGCTGGTATCAGGTTTCTGCTCCAGAGCTGTGTCTGTGTGGTTTGCAGACCTACTGATCCTTGCCACTCTTTCCTTTTCCTTTCTGCATTGCTGCCTCTCATCTCCTGCTGGAGATTTGCTAGTCTCCCCTTTCAAGTAATATCACTTTCCCAGAGCTTCCAAGCTACTCAGTTCGAGAAGTGAGATTATTGCCTGTCCTGAATTTCTGCCAACTTTATCCTGATGCATTATGTGACCTGCAGCACTTACTTCAATGCATAGGAGACCATAAATACCATACTGCTTTGGGATGCAAGTTTAAAACCAGGACTGGCCAAAGAGTCTCCCACCTTGAACTGGGTAGCTTGACAACTATTTCCTGATTCCTGATCCAAATCTGCCCACTTGAATGACATAACATTCTGGGGCCTAGTCCCAATGGACTAGCCGTCTTGAGACTGGCAGTACCGCAGAGACAGCATCAAGGAGGCTGACCCTCAGAGATGCCAAGTTACTCAGTTCCAAGATGGAGATTTTGGGGCAATTTTGGTTTTGAACTTATATCCCAAAGCAGTTTTGGATTTGTAGTATCTGATCCTAACCATTGAAATCAGTGCTGCAAGTCCCATGATGCACCAGGATGGAGTGGCCAGTAATCCAAGAGGACATGTTCCAAAATCTCCAGCCTGGAATTGGGTAACTTGGCAACTCTGGACCATCTTAGGATTGGCAGGTATATGTTATTTTTATTGTAAAAGCTTACTAGACATCCATTCTGACTACTTAGTCTATCATTGCAGTTTACAGTCCTTAGTTTTAAACAAGCCGCCTTCATAAAAATCAATAAATAAAAAAGAAGGAAAAAAAGAAAGGGGGAGCTGATGGAAGATAGTCAAACTGACACCCATTACCTTTAGGACTCAACAATGGAAATATGCTATGCCGGTTGGCAGCCCAGTGATGACTTTTGTGAAGCTGTGAGATATGGACATAACCCACCCTGTGTGATAACAATTTTGCAAGAATGTTTGCAATGTCCACGCTGTCAAAAGCTGAAAAGAAAACATCCAAGCCAGCAAACTCACAGGGCTCAGCCAGAGGAAGCAAATCCAATAGTGGTGCCAGGCAAATGAAATTGGAGGAAGGTGAGATCATTTCCCAACAGGGCAATATCATCAGGCGCATGGCTGTAGATGCAGTGCAAGGTAATCACAAAAGTGTTGAGGGGTAGCTGTGGAACTAGTCTTTTTAAAGAGTCCACCATACAGGCGAGGTTCCTATCCTCAATCCTGCGGACATTAGTTCTTTGGTTCTTGCAAGGTCCAATACCACCTTGTTGTAACCCGGTGGGTTATATTTATTTATTTTTTATTTTTACCTGGGGTCCGGGGGAGACTCTGGGCTCCCAGAGATTGTTGGTGGCCAGTGCTATGGCTCCAGAGGCGGTTCTGGACTTCCTGCGTGTAGCTGCGCTGCCTGCGGTTTGCCCCAATGCTCTCAATGTTGGATTGGGGGTTTTTTTTGAGTGGGCATCACTTGGGTGTGTATGTGGGGTGATGCAGAATTTAATTTGAGTGAACATTTCTAGTTTTAGAGACGTTTTGACCGAGATCTATGATAAAAGTCTGTAAATATCTTTAAATGTGTGTTTAAATGTATAAAAAATGCACTGTATGTATAGTTTGATGGCACCAATGATTGTAAGATATTTTGATCTGATTGTATAGAAATTTGATGGGTTTTTGTCTTGAAATATAACTTTTCTATTATTTCCTAGGAAAGTTATATTCCAAAATGGAGATTGTGAAAAAAATTTTAATTAGGGTCCATGAGGCAAACACCCTGTGTTCTGACACCTTATTGGCTAGCAGAGGTCAGCTGGTGACTCAGAGACCCAGTCTCCCTTGGCAACAGCTTGCCAGTTGCCAGGAAGTGGAGGAGGGGCTGAAGACACTGAAGAGAAAAGATGTGTTTGAGAGAGCTCTGACTGCATGATGACAGGATTTCTAGGTAGAAAGTATGTGAAAGTAAGTTTTTCTGTGAGCTTTGAATCTCTGAATGCAGGTGAAGAGAGTTGAAGGTGAAAAGTGTTGGATCTGAGCAGAGAAAGAAAGTTCTAAAACTGATGTTTTCTGTGCTGTTTAAGTATCTGAAAGGGAATTTCTCTGTTAGTGTTTAGTACTGAAAAACTGAATTCAGGGAAAGTGAGCTAAAGGTGAAAGGTGTTGGATTTGAACAAGAGAAAGAAAGAACTAAACTGTTTTTTTTTGTTTGTGTGTTGTTTAAAAGTTTTACAGTTAAGACTGTGGTGGAGAGACCCTGTGCAAGGTTGTGTAAAACAGGTTTATGCAAGTGGATTAATTCCAGTTAAGCCATTAGGAAAACTGGTTTCCAAGCTTAAGGTTGGGCTTGCAATATGTGTGTTCTGCATGGTCTGCTGTTGTACTAGTGTGGAAGATTGCATGAGTTTGGAGAGACCAAGTTGCTGTGGGCAGTGTGACTACAAGATCCAATGAAGAGTGTTCTTCCTTAGTTAGGGAACTCAGTACAAGAACAGAGAAACTATTTAAGATTATGCAATTATTATTTATTTTGTTAGTTAGCAAGCCACAGTTATCCCTGAATCCCAGCTAGTGCTGTTCCTGCTGTTAGTCAGGAAGGAAGGTTTTTTTGTTGTTGATTTCATTTAAAGTGTGAGGCAGTAGGTTCCTGTACTGGAAGAGAAGATTCTGAGCTCTAATGTACAAGCAAGGAGAAGAAAGAAGAAGCTCCAAGAAAGACCAAAGATAAGTCTTCACTCCTATGCAAAAGGACACTGAAAGGTCACAGTTTAATCTGACTTACCTGTTGTAGAGACTGAATATGGGGGCTGAGGACTCTGGAAGATATGCAATCAGCTGCTTCATATCGACATATTGATATATTTATAGCAGTGGTGGATATTGGGGGGGGGGGGGAAGGAAACAAACTAGATACAATGGTGGGGATATATACATGAGAAGAGAAAGGAACTATTATATACATGTCTGTTCTCTCATGGAACTCTGCCTTGTCAACTTCGTTCACTCACTAATTATTTGATTTTTCAAAAAGCTCTTAAAGATATTTTTATTTACACAGCATGTATAATTTTGCATTGTTGGTAATATATGGTTGCTAATGTATTGGTCTAGCTGCTGTATCCAGATTTGTTTTCTTCTTTTGTGTGATCTGCAATGAACTATTATTGGTATTTGTGGAATAGAAGACACGTATAACATAACATAATACATAACATAACAATAGCAATAGTCTGGTAGTAAGCAGCAAGTGTCCTTGGCCATAGCAGAGACTAGAGTTTACTCTGTGTTCATAAGGCCAGAAGGCAGGGGATTAAGGTAGGCACTAGCCAGGAGCTACCTGTAGGGGAGGAAAAGCAGGAACCCACCCCCCTTGTGGATTTTGCGGATGGCCCTGTAGAGGGTGAGGGGCCCCACCTCAGGGCCTACTGAACATGAGAGGAAGGACAGGGATAATGTTAATAGAAGCTGGAATTCTGAAGCTTGTGGGGGAGAGTGAACTTTTTATGCAATTACAATACGTTAATAAAATGGTCCCCCTCAGCCCTGGGAATGAGTGGGCACATGGGCAAAAGTTGAATGGGGCCTACCTCAAAAATGCAGATGTGGAGGACTGGCAGTAAACCATAGGAGCCAGCAGAAAAGAGAAGTGAAGCGCAAGGCTGGCGAGAAGCTACCTGATGTGGACCTCGTGAACCTCAAGCCTGTGGAGAACATGGTGCACACACCCATTTCTAGGGCATCCTTCCCTCCCCCCCCCCCCCACTGTTCAAGCAGGTAGCCACAAATGGGTAACTCCATGACATTCACAGCTGCACATATCCCCACAGTCCCATTGCATCAGTTTTTCAACAATATATAGGTAAATAGCATGAAAGCAGTTTGTATCACAGTCCACTGCTGTCCCTTGTGTTCCTACTGACCAGAGCCTGTGCTCTATCTTGTCCAGCGGCCAGGTCTTGCAAAAAGCAAGGATACCTTTGTTAATAGATAAGGCAGACCAGGACTCAGGTCAGTTCCCTAGCAGAAGGAGAAGGGTAAGGTCAGAGGTCTCTGTTACCTAGAGACAATGGGAAAAGGGGACTCCAGCTGGCTCATGGCTTCCAGGGTTCAGCTGCCTGATGCTGCAGAGACAGAATGGACAGTAAATGAGTTAGTTTCCCAGGTGTGGAAGATGAGAAGCCACTTCCCCTTAGGAATGCTAAGGCAACAATGATGTTTGAAAATGGCGTCTAAATCACAGGATTTAGATATCATTCTTTCCAAAATGTTTCCGTGTGTAGGTCATAATTTAAAAAAAAAGTCCATCTCCATAAAGTCTAAGTGGCTGCATCTGAAACATCTCCAGTGCCCTGTAAAAATGAGCATCTCAGGTTTTTCAGTCTTCCATATCCCATTATTATGATGGTACTCAAAAAGAAGGCCTGGAGCACGGAGTCCAATTTCAGTGATGGCAAGATTGAACTCCTTGTCAAGGAGATCATGGTACGGCATCACAATCTCTTTGCTCCCAAGGGTCAAACTATGTGTACATATACCAGGGAAAAAGAATGGATCAGTATATGTGATAAGCTTAAGGTGATCTACATGCACATAGATCTATAGAGGACATCAAAAGAAAATGGAGGCAGCTGAAGAGGTTAGTGAGGTGCAAAACTGTGGCCAACCCACCAGGTGCAGACTCTGTAAACCTCACCCCAATGGAGCGCATGGTGCATAGGCTCCTACCCCAAGAGGCCAGGGCACTTCAGCACAGGCTGTGGAGTCAGGTAGGTTTGGGCAAACCGAGCTGTGCTGGCTGTTCTCTCTGTGTCACCTTCTCTTCCTCTAGAAGGCACGGTGTGGTGGGGCTCATTGATACCATTCCCATGTATATTACAGGTTCTTAGGTAGGTGAAGGAAGCGGTAAGAAGGCACACCAGAATACATGCTAGAAAGCTGGTTATCAAGGGTCATGTCTCAACAATTCCACTGGAAGTAATGGCTAGTAGGCACGTCTGGGGCCACTCAGCTCACTGGGTGGAGGGCTCCTGTATCTATCATGTTTAGGTGCCTTCTTCCCCTCCCCCCACTTCTTCATCTAGACCCGCCACCCAACCATCTCAATTTCTGCTTTCCACACCTCTGTGTTCCTCTCACTGTGCCCTCCACACCCCTTCCACAATCCTTCCTTCTGTACTCACCTGACTGTGTGGCTCTGTGGCACCCTGGCGTCTGATGTTCACAGAGCACCATACCCCTTGGCTCATGTAGTATTGGATGTAGAGGCATACATCTTTGGATTGCCATTCCTCATCAGCTGTGTTCTAGAAGTGCACATGAAGGGGTATGTTCGGGAAGGCTGCAGCAGACTGCCAGGTTAGCTAGTGCAACAGACACTTTTCCTCTATATTCCCTGTGCAGGCAAGGACATGGAGTTGGGTGGAGAACCTGGAACTAGCAGCTAGCAGGCAGGGCAGCCACATCATGAGGAGGAGAGTAAATCAGTGGCACCTGAGGCCTTATAGGAGGGCACCATGGGAGAGGAAGAGCACCCAGAGGACACCAGCCAGGAGCCGCCTGCAGGGGATGAATAGCAGGAACAACTAGTGGTGCAATCCCCCCTCCCCTGGACCTGTCAAACCTTTTGGAGGATTGTGCCTAGGCATGCTCTTGAGCACATGACCAGGCACAAACCTTCCCTTAATGCTCCAAAATCTCCCTCATGATCAACGCTATGACTGTGCTTAAATTTGCATGTCATTAGCATTGATTATTGGGCAGTTCATTCCCCATGCTGTTCCGACTGTATTTTTACAACGCTGTTCAGAACAGCATGTGGGTTCTGAGTCTCGGGGCCTCATGCTTCCAGGAATAGCATACAGCCCTCACACAAACAACAACAACAGCAGCAGCAGCAGCACACAACACAGTGACAAACTGGGAATGGACAAACAAAGGAACAATGAGAGGTAGAAGACAAGCAGGTAAGGATATAGAATGGAAGGCGTGTGGGTTTTTTGGACAGTGAGGTTTTGGTTGAGGGAAAGGGGTGAGATACAGAGGAAGGGATGGATGTGGCTGAGGGGCTGGGAGGTATGGGCAAGAACTTGAGTAGGTGAGACACAGAAGAGGTAAGTGAAATGGTCAAATGTTTGAGACAGGGGCAAACAGTCAAAGGTAACCAAGCACACAGCAACTTTCCACTATTTCTCAGAAACAACCAATTCCTCCTCTCCACTCTCCAACTCAGCAAAATCACAAATGGGTTTAAAGTAGCACATATGAGTTATCTTGTTGGGCAGACTGGATGGACCGTGCAGGTCTTTTTCTGCCTTCATCTACTATGTTACTATGTAAGACAGGTTTGGCCTTACCCTAGCCACTTTTAGAGCAGGTCTAACTCCGTACATTTTTCTTTCCGCCCCTAGGAAGTTGTTTTGCTATCTGTTAAGGGCAAAAATCATTCATCATGTAATAACGCCCATGTCATGCCACGAAATGCCCCCTTCTGGGAATTTCTTCTTTTCAGGGGCTAGCAGACTTGGGCATTTTTTTTCTGGTAAGTTTGATTATACACTTTAGATGTTTTTCCATGAGAAAAACGTATATCTGCCAGTTATACCATTTTTTGGACATTTTTCTCTTTTGAAAATGAGCCCCAATGTGTACAGCACTGCATATGTCTAGTAGTGCTATAAAAATGAGTACATATTTTACATGCAGGCGTGTACATGGACAGACTCTGGGCATGTGTATGTATGTATATAGATAGATATATTGATAAGAAACCAAGCTGAAGCATAAGGGTAATATTCAGCAGTAATAATGGGCCCCAAATGACAGGGCCGCCGGGCCTGGGGCAAGGCCATCCCCGCCGCTCCCCCCTCCAACCTCCCGAGGTTGCCGCCACTGCCGCTCCCGGCCCCCTCCGTCCGCCACCGGGCCGGGCCCTCTGCATTGAAATCACAGCGCCTCTCACCTCCGTGTGAAAGTGCTGCAGGCAGCAGAGCAGCAGATCGCCTCCCTTCGGCCCTCCTTCCCTCCTTGTGTCCCGCCCTCGCGGAAGTTACGTCAGATGAGGGCGGGACACAAGGAAAGAAGGAGGCCCGAAGGGAGGCGATCTGCTGCCTGCAGCGTTTTCACATGGAGGTGAGAGGCGCTGTGATTTCAATGCAGGGGGCCCAGCCCCGTGGCAGACAGTCGACGATGGAGGGCGGGTGAGACTGCGGCGCCAGGCCCCCCTTGGAGGCCCGGGCTCGGGGAATTTTGACCCCCTGCCCCCCCCCCTCGGCGGCTATGCCAAATGAGCAGCAAAGGTTCTCCCTCTTCCAAAGCTTCATTCTCTTTTGGGATGCAGAAACATTTTAGCACTCAAATAGAGGGCTGTAACATGCACAAAGTTGCAGATACATCTCTAGTCACCTTGCTGGACAGACTAGATGGCCCATACTAGTCTTTATCTGCCATCACAAGCATGAGCTAGAATGGTGGTTCTTCCACTCCTAGAATCCATTTTTCAAAAGGCCTCTATCTTCCTCCTCTTTAATTTGGCAAGAGATAAACATGCCTAGGCTCTTTCCTTAGTCGTTCACCAATCCACTGTACCACGGACACTGTCTTCTGCTCCCTAATTCTCTCCCCCTTCCACTCCCACCTTGGCAGCTGAAAGGAAGTATGTATATATATATATATATATTTATTTATTTATTTATTATTTATTGCATTTGTATCCCACATTATCTCACCTATTTGCAGGCTCAATGTGGCTTACATAGTATGTAAACATTGTCATTACAGTGTTACAAGAAATGATTTATCTTGGGGAAAAGAGGTCGAGAGCACTCGCTACTGTTTATAATTTAAGTTTTAGGATATTAATTTCTCCACCAATCACCAAAGGTGATAATTGCAATAAATTAAATAAATTAAGTATATATAAAAGATACCATATACTCAGAACACAAAGAGACCATATTTTTAGGTTCAAAAAGGTTGATTTAATATACAATTGCACACGAGAGGTAGGTTTTAAGAGATCTTTACAGATAATCTGTGCTTAAGTAAGGCAAAGTAGCAGGTCTAGATCAAAAGTTATGTTACTTACAAGTCCTTGTTACAAGCATGCTGTGGTCCAGCTGATTGATGAGCACATGTTTCAGGAGCAAGGCATCAGTGGACCCCAAAGAGAGCAGCAGGTCCCAAGAGGAGGCAGGTTCCAAGAGAGCGAGCTGGGCTGTTTCCCGGCCTTTTATAATGTTAGCAGAGAAGCATGGTGTGTGCATGTCCTGGATATTTTGCAAGGCATTATGGTTAATGTAGTCTGTTCACATGACCACATTATAAGTCCTTCCTTTCTGCACATGTCTGAAAGCTGATGGGAGGGGCAGGTATACCTTTGACAAGCAAATGTCCTGTTTATGGTTTCCCCTCTGAAGTCTTTGTCTTCAATGGGCTCTCCAGACTTTCGGTCTCTTGGGTCTTTGGTTTTCAGAGATGTCCTGATGAGTGTCCAGGTACCTACCTTAGTCATGCTTTTGTTCAGTCCTTTTAGGTGGGAGGGCAGAGAGAGTTATATATCTCTCTTTTGTCTTTGTTAAGTGTTTGTAATTAACTATCCCTGCTATCAGAAGTTTCCAGAAAAAGGAATGGGGAGAGAGGGGCTTGAAATGAAACTATTTTCTCTGCTGCAGTGTCAAATATATAAAAGCTGCACAAATATATTGGTGTATATATAATCCAGCAAAATATAATAAACTGATACCATTCCAACAGGATAGCAGATACATTTAGTATTGTGTAGAAATTAAGTGAGGGAAGAAAGAAGAAGGAAGAAAGGAAGGGAGTGGTTAGGGTAATTATAGGAGGGGGGCTTTCTTAACTGAGTGGGTTGGTGAGAGGGACTAGTGTGGTTATCCGTTCTCATTGAATGAACTCCTCCTTTCTCCTCTGTTCTTCAAGAGAAAAGGTAGAAAAAAGACTCGTGCCTTAATCAAGCCAGTTCTCCTTTTTTATATACTGCTCGTACTGACATCTACTGACACCAGAAAATTATTACACTTGTTTTACTATTATCCCAATTGATGAATAACAATATGCTTATTACCTCTCACATGTTACCTTGTATATTTTACCTCCTAACTTGAATCTAATCCAGAGAAAAGCTCTACACACTTTATCTTGTTACAGAATCTAATATTGTTTATATCCTTCACTTTTACATTGGGCTTTTTTCTAACATAGTCCCTATGAAGCAACACAAATATACCTCATTCTTTTTATCACGTCATTCCTCCTACACCTGTATGTGCCAGAAAGAACAGGTGCATGTGTACAAATTTTATAAAGTATTTATTTATTTATTTGTTACATTTGTATCCCACATTTTCCCACCTATTTGCAGGCTCAATGTGGCTTACATAGTAAAGGCGATCGCCAATTCCGGTATGAACAAATACAAAGTGATTGCACATACATGCATCCAACTCCATCCATTCAGGGCCACCGAGAGACCAAGCTGGGCCCAGGGGGAAACAATCTTAAGGAAAGCTCCCCCACAGTCCCCCACCCCCGGCTCTCCACCTGGCAGTAGCTTACTACTCACTCGGTCTGTCTCCTGCTCTTGTGTGCCAGGTTATCTCGACAACTCTGCTCTGCCAGCCACGGATCTTTCTTCCTGCCACATCCTCTCCTGCCTATGAGGAAATAGAAAGTACTTCACATAGGAGGCGGGATGTAGCTGGCAGAGCAGAGTTAACATGATAACACAATAACCTGGTACACAGGACAGGAGACTAATCCAGCCTTCTGCCACCAGAAGCCTGAAGAAAGTGTTTTTTCTATTGCTGGTGATGGGCCTAGGGTTACCATATGTCCGGATTTACCCGGACATGTCCTCTTTTTGAGGGCATGTCCGGGCAACTGGATGGGTTTTTCCAATCTGCCCGTTTGTCCGGATTTCTGGACAAACGGGCAGGCTGGTGGGTGGGCTGTCCTATAGGACTGCCCACCCGCCAGCTTTCCCGTTTGTCCAGAAATTCGGACAAACGGGCAGATTGCTAGCCTCCCCTCCCCTTACTTACTAGTGCCCGGTGGTCTAGTGACCCGCCTTCGGGACAGGAAAGAGCCCCCGCTTTCCTGCCCGGAGCACTGCCCTGCATGCATCCTTCCTGTTGCTGATCCTTGGAGCCGATTCAAAATGGCCACCGAGAGTTGAAGTGACCTCAGGCATCCTGTGGTAAGTTTTGAATCTGCACGTACAAACCACACGCTAAATTATATTTTTGTAATTTTTGTGGGATTGGGCATATCTTAGGGCGGAGAATGGGTGTTTCTGTACTAATCAGTTAGTGTATCTGATTAGCCTAGGATTAGCATATGAGCCCTTACCGCCTACAAAATAGGTGTTGGTAAGTGCTCACGTGCTAATTTTTTTTCATGACCATGCAATAATGGCGTGAACTTAGTCCCCTGATGAAGCTTGATTGAAGAGTGAAACGGAGAACTCCATTGAGCACGACAGTTAAGCTAAGTGTCTCTTTGCTTAAAGTTGCAATAATTCAATAATTCATGAAGAATTGAACAAGAAATGTTACATCAGTACTTGATTAAAAAAAAAGTTTAAGGTATTTTAAAAAGATACAGTGCACAGCACAGTAAATATGGCCTTAGTGCACATGAAAGACCTGCTTAAGAGCATGCTAGGCCGTTTGCATGAGAAAGATTTCCACCAAATATATCCCAGTCAAATATTTTAGTGAGGGTATACTCAAATCAATATATACATCAAGACCCAACGTTATGATATTATGTGAAAATAGAGTCATATCATTGTACAGGAGAATATCACAACAGAGCCTCAGCTGGTGATTCGTTTCACATGGGTACCTCACCTCCTTGTTTCACCTTCAATCATCATTGGCTCTCTCTGCTCTCTCTTATCACACTTATCAAGCTAATTTTTATCCCAACTTTCAATGTGTCAATTTTTAATTTATTTCAAATTAAGTTTTAATCAGCATTAAAAATATCCAAAATGACTTATGTTGAGGACAGATGGACAAACATCAACATCTCCTTTAGTATCTCATTGGTGAGACAAGGGACATTGTCTTTCTGATATCAGGTGGCAAATAGTTGATAAGATTGAGACGGGATGGGAGGGAAGGGAAGGGATAAGGATGGTCTGCTAAATTATGAGGCATAGAGATGGGCTTAATATGACAATTGATTGGGATTCACTTATTTAATTTGGGTTATTGTTACAGGTCATATGCTTTCTCACTCACAAACACAAGGAGTGACACGGGCTGCACTTAAGAACATAAGCATTGCGACACTGGGACAGACCGAAGGTCCATCAAGCCCAGTACCCTGTTTCGAGCAGTGGCCAAGCCAAGACATGTTTATCCACTCCTACCCTAGCTAAGATAATATTTAACCATCTCTCTGACCTCATGTGCATCTTTCTTTAAATTAGTCACCTTATTTTCTAACACCTCTTACTCTTATCTATCCATGGGGCCCTTTTACTAAGTCACGTGGGTGCCTGTGGACGCCCAACATGTGCCAATTCGGAACTACAGCTCGGTTACCACATGGCCCGAGTGGTAATTTCATTTTTTATGTGCATCCACTACGCGCGCCGGGAAATATATTTTATTTTCTTGCGCACAGCGCTAACTGGGTGGTAATTGGCATTGCACATGTGCTGACAGTTACTGCCCAGTTAATGCATGAGAATTTACCGCTAAGTGAGTGGGTGGCAGTAAGGTCTCAGGCCCAAAATGGACGCGCACCAATTTTCATTTTGCCGTACGTCCATTTTCGGCCCCCCCCCATAAAAGGCCTTTTTTGCAGGTGCACTGAAAAATGGACCTACGCGCGTCCAATACATGCATCTACACCAGCACATGCCACTTTTTGGCGCACCTTAGTAAAAGGACCCCTATAGTTTCATCTCTGCTTATACCCTACACTGTCAATTAACCCATTAGTGCCCAATGTTCCCATAATAAGCCATATGGGAACAAATTGATTTGTTCTCATATGGGTACATCGGGCACTAATGGGTTAAAATGTTCTATTACATATTGTGTTGACATTGTAAGTAGTATACTATGCCATACTTTGTATTGTTATTTGACTATTTTTACTGCTGTAATTGTCGATTAGTCATGTTTGATTTATTCTTATTGTACACCGCCTTGAGTGAATTCCTTCAAAAAGGTTGTAAATAAATTCTAATAAATAAAATAAATAAATCTTGGTGCGTTTGAGAGTGGTAGACACCACCGGTTTAAAGTCTTCAGAGGAGGGGTTAGAGGGCATCCACCATCTTGTCTAAAACATGACAGTGAGAGCAGCAAGTATTACAGTGAGAAGTGAGTTACACAGGTACGGGAGTTTATTTTATAATATTAGGAAACGATTAATTTTGTAGATATTTTAGTGAGTATATTTTGTTTGCTTTTTGTAAGAATGAGACCTGATGCAGACTTTTGCCATCAGTCCTTAAGATAAGTCATTTTGGATATTTTTAACACTGATTAAAACTTAATTTAAAATAAATTAAAAGTTGACAGATTGAAAGTTGGGATAAAAATTTGCTTGATAAGCGTGATAAGAGAGAGCCAATGATGATTGACGGTGAAACGCAGAGGTGCAGGGCCGTGCCTAGGGTCTCTGGCGCCCCCCTGCAGACTATCAGTTGGCGCCCCCCCCCCCCGGTGAAAATGATCGCTCACCACTTGCTACACTGACAGGAATTGTCAGCAATATTCTTAGAAACAAATTGCTATACATTGCAAAATAAGATAGCAGATGTAAATTCTCAAAGTAGACATATTCCAAATGCTAAAATGAAAATAAAATGATTTTTTTCTACCTTTGTTGTCTGGTGACTTTCTTTTTCCGATCATGCTGGCCAGTATCTGAGTCTGCTGCTATCTGTCCTCTTAACTCCATTTCCAGGGCTTCCTTTCCATTTATTTCTTTACTTTTCTCCTTTCTTCTTCATTTCTTGCTCTATATCCATTTCTCCTCTCTCCCTGGGTCCTGCCCTCCCATCCATGTCCATTCTTGTCCCTCTCTGCCCTTCCCTCCTCCATCCATAGCCAGCAATCCTCCTCTCTCCCCTCCCCTCCATTTCCAGCAATTTGTCCTCTCCCTGGGCCCCCATGTCCATCCTTGTCCCTCTCTGCCCTTCCCTCCTCCATCCATAGCCAGCAATCCTCCTCTCTCCCCTCCCCTCCATTTCCAGCAAATTGTCCTCTCCCTGGGCCCCCATGTCCATCCTTGTCCCTCTCTGCCCTTCCCTCCTCCATCCATAGCCAGCAATCCTCCTCTCTCTCCCCTCCCCTCCATTTCCAGCAAATTGTCTTCTCCCTTCACGCGATTCGCGAACCGCTTAGCACTGCTTAAAAAAAAAAAATTACACGTCAACAGGAACAGGCTGCTTCAGCCAATCCCAGGGGCCTTCCTTCAGCGTGTTCCGCCCCTGAGGGCTGAAGGAAGGCTCCTGGGATTGGCTGAAGCAGCCTGTTCCTGCTGACGTGTAAATTTTTTTTTAAGCAGTGCTAAGCGGCAGCGCGGTTCGCAAATCGCGTGAAGTGGGGGGTGGGACGACGCGACGGCAACGAAGAGGTCGCAGCAGCTCTGAGCATCAGTGAAAGCGGAGCGCTGCCGACGTTTACCTTCCCTTCGCGCTCTTGGTTCCCTCAATGTCCGCCTTCTTCTGACGTCAGAAGAAGGCGGGACACTGAGAGAACCAATGAGTGCAAGGGAAGGGAGACGTCGGCAGCGCTTTCACTGACGCTGCTGCGACCAGGTAAAAAGATTTAAAGGCCTCGCGGGGCGAGAGTAAGCACCGCGGCGGCGCCCTCCAGAGGTGGGCGCCCCCCTGCGGCGCTTACCCCGCTTACCGCATCGGCACGGCCCTGCAGAGGTGAGGTCCCCATGTGAAATGATTCACCAGCTGAGGCTTTGTTGTGATATTCTTCTGTACAATGATTTTCTTCTTTTACTTGAACAGTGCCACCCAGTGGCCTAACACTAGAAAAATAGAAACTAACACAATTTATTTAGATTTTGCTCACACCTTTTTCAGTAGTAGTTCAAGGTGAGTTACATTCAGGCACACTGGATATTTCTCAGTCCCAGGAGGGCTCACAATCTAAGTTTGTACCTGAGGCAATGGAGGGTTAAGTGACTTGCCCAAGATCACAAGGAGCAGCAGTGGGATTTGACCTGGCCACTTTGGGATTACAAGCCTGGTGCTCTAACCACTAGGCCACGTCTCCACTCCTCCACAAGACCACAGGCAGCAGAAAACAAATCAGTCAATCTTCAGCCAACAATGGTCAATGTTTTTTTTAAATGCTGACCATCGTGGGCAGAATTAAGCCCAGATATTCAGTAGAAAATAACAGCAGGCAAAAACCACAGGCATCACAAAACAAAATCGGTCAATATTAAGCTGGCTGCTGTCAGTGTTTTTTTTTTTAAAACACTGACCACTGTGGGCAGAATTAGACCCGGGTAGTCAATGTCAGGCCATGTCCAGGCTCTGGCATTGAATATCCATCTAAATGCAGTCATGTGGAAATTAACTGGTTACCAGCTGATATTCAGACCAGGGCCCAGCTACCTTGCTGTCCTAACTTTATGTGCTGGCTACTGGCTTTAGGTGCTATCCTGTATGTGTAGGGTACTGGATATTATACAGGCCCTGGCTGATATTCAGCCATGCCCGCTTAAGTCTCTCATATAGTTTCGGCTGAATATCGACAGGAATTCACATAAGGGGAAGCAGGTGCCCTCAAACCCTCTGAGTCCTACATCCCTCCCCCCAAAGAGCCCCTGACCAGGCCACCTCCCCCCCATAGATCCCCCTCACCGTTGATAGTCCTGGTGGTCTAGGGGGTCCTATGGGTAGAAGAAATGCTTCCTTGCTCTTGCCTATTGCAAGATCGGGCAAAATGGCCACCACAGTCTTTAGTGTTCAATATTCAACTTTATTTGATATACCACCTATTAAAGTATATCTAAGTGGTTTACAATTGAAAAAAATGTAAGGGATAGGACAGGGAAACAACTGAGGGGACATGAATTACAATCATCATATTATTAATAATAATCAACAGTTTTATAATTACTCAATGGCCAGTGCCATTGACAGAATACAGACAGTGTGATATGGTGCTATTGCCAGGGTCGTCATGGCAAACACAGTCAGGTGGAAATGCCTGAGAGAAGTAGTAGGTTTTCAGCACTGTCTTAAACCTCTGATTAGATACACTAAAATACAGTGACAGTGCATTCCACAGTGAGGGAGCAACCACACTATAAAACAGAAGTAGCTCATGTGGTCCCATTTAATTCTCAAGTGAGATGATATCACCAAAAGAGACATTTCAGAAGAGCCTAATGTATGGGATGGAATGTTTGAAGGAAGAGCTTTGAAAAGGAACTGTGGAGATCCATCATGGAATTGGAAAGGCAATTGTGAGGGTTTGTAAGGTCTACTGGGACCCAATCTTCATAGGTTAGTTCAGGAGTAACCCTATCATATTTTCTGGCACCCACAAGCAGCTTAACTGTTGTATTTTGTACAAGCTGCAATTGTCAAGTAGTATAAAGTGATATAAAGAATTACAATAATCAAAGATGTGAGCGGACCAATGAATTTAGAAAGCATCCTCAGGGAGAACTGATCCAGTAATAAATGGATACAACAAATTTGTGTCAAGGTAAAATAGAACCGTTTAACAAGCCAGAAATACATGTTTCAAAGGTGAGAAACTTATCCAGAATAATCCCAAGGATCTTCACTGAATCTCAAAGTACTATCCTCATCCTCTGTATGATAATGTGGTCCAAATCTGGGTTGGAATTACTCCACATGAATAGGACAGCTTCTGTTTTAGTTGGGTTCTGTTTCATCCCATGGGTCGATAGTCAGTCAGCAATCCTATCCAACCTAAAAAGAAGGTCAGAGAGAAAAGATGGTGCAAAAGAATCCATATGTATCAGCAACTGAAAGTTGTTCACATAAATGTAAAAATTAGGCCCTAGGGATTGAATAAGTAATGCCAATGGGGCCTTATGGTACTAGCAAGTTTTTGCATTTTCATGTATTTATGTTTACAAAACAGCTGCTAAAAACTGTGTGATGAGTATTTTTAAAAAAATTTGCCTTTATGAAATTTACATTTCACCATAATTATAGAGGAAACCATAAAGATAACAAAGAGGCAAATCTTACAGTTACATAACAGATAAATATGTAAGGAAAATTCACCTACATTTATCCCACATCATGAAAGGAGAGTAAACTGAACTTAAGAAACATTTTTTTAAACATAGGAAATCAAATCAGAAATCTTATCCTAAATTATGCAAGACTGTAAACAATCTGTAACTCCTTTCCCAATTTAGCTATTTCAAGATTCAAACTCATGCAAAAAATGTTTCCAATTCCATAGAATCAATAAAAATATATATTGTTTCCCCTGAAATGTAATTAAACATTTACAAGGGAAATGCAAAAAGAAAGTGGTTCTAAGAGCTATTACCCAATTTTTCAAAACTTTAGTCTTGGACGTCTTTGTTTTGTTCCATTATTGCTGAAAGACGTCCATGTCTTAGGAACGCCCAAGTCCCGCCTTGAACAGGCCCCATGGCACGCCCCCTTGAGATATGGACATCCTTCTGGCAGACTTCAAAGAAAGACTTCCAAAATGAGGTTTTGATAATACAGATTTGGACATTTCTGTGAGATAAACGTCCAAATGCTGACTTTTGAAAATGAGTCTGATAGTAACATTTAACCAAGGCAATCTCTTCAGAGTTGGACATATCAAGCACTTCCTTAAAATACTTCCTTATCAGTATCTCTGCTGACAAATAATGAGTTATAGGAAAATTAAGAAAACTTGGATTCCTATTTCTTAAAGAATTCTCTAGAGTCTCTACTTTACGATATAAGTATAGACTATCCTTAATCTCTGATACACTAGCATTCTGAAAAGAGATCTTAGTTTTAACATAGTTACAATTGAGAAGACAATTATTCTATCTTAGTGTCCAAATCTTTAAACTTAAAAATAGAATCTGTGGTGAATAGACAAAGCTGGGGAGCCACTTCCTGCAGCAAAGATTCTGTCCATATCACAACTGCCCAAATGTCCTTAAGCGAAATCTCATTGTTAGAAAATGAAGTTACTAACTGGTGAAATAACAACTTCTTTAGGGAGTAGATGAGATACCTTAGGGGACATTAACTTCTCTTGCACAGGGCCACAGAGAGACTGCATCGGGCCCAGGGCAGGGCCGCCACCGCCGCCCCCCCCCCCCTGGATTGCCGCTAGCATCCCTCCCCCATAATCATCGCCGCTCCCCCCCCCAGATAACTGCCGCAAAATATCTTGTTGGCTGGCGGGGAGCAGACGATGTCCTCCTCCAGCACTGCTCTCTTCTGCCGATTGCCTGCCCCTGCGGCTGCTTTTCCTCTCAGGGCATGCTCAGTTTCAAAACTGAGCATGCGTGCCTGAAAGGAAAAGTAGCACGCTCAGCTGGGCAGAACAGCAGCGCTGGAGGTGCTCCTCTGGGTCCTCCCTAGCCTCCAAGGAGGGCCTGGCCGCAGCGCCGGAGTTTTCTGTCTCCTGCTTCTGTTGGGACGCCATCACTTGGGTCCCGGCAGGAGTAGGAGAGAGAGAGACCCCGGCCCATGGAATTTTGCCCCCCCTCTCGGCAGACCTGCTCTTGCACATCAACTTCTCTTGCATATTCAGAACTGGTACCTCAGAATTAGTCAGTATACTTGGCTGGAGTGGCGGAGTTCTATCAGAGTGGCTTAAAGAAGCTTCCTCTGAAGGTGTACTCATCATTAAATTCTACATTCAGACTTAGCAGTTATCTTGAAACCAGCCAAAGATATTCTATGGTTTCACACGGCCAGATATGGCCACTAAACTTGCTTTAAAAATTGGCAGATAAGCAGTTATATCACACAATATAACCAGCTATCCAATAACTGGGAATATTCAGTAGGAGATAGCTGGTTATCCCTTGCTGAATATTGGTGGATAGCCAGTTAAGCGCTATTTAACCAGTCAGCAGCCTTTCTGGCCGGTTAAATAGGGCTGATTTATTGAGGGGAAAACAAATAACCCTTCCCTGGACACAATGAAGGAGCTTGTTCAATATTGGGAGTGCTTAACACTCACTGGATCCATAGAGCTGGCTCCTATACCCAGCAATAGTACCTGATGCCGCAAAACAGTGTTTTTTATATTGTTTCCCCTGAAATGTAATTAAACATTTACAAGGGAAATGCAAAAAGAAAGTGGTTCTAAGAGCTATTACCCAATTTTTCAAAACTTTAGTCTTGGACGTCTTTGTTTTGTTCCATTATTGCTGAAAGACGTCCATGTCTTAGGAACGCCCAAGTCCCGCCTTGAACAGGCCCCCTGGACACAATGAAGGAGCTTGTTCAATATTGGGAGTGCTTAACACTCACTGGATCCATAGAGCTGGCTCCTATACCCAGCAATAGTACCTGATGCCGCAAAACAGTGTTTTTTATACCCTCAAAGAAATCCTAATTAACTGAAAATAAACACCTAAATGTATAGGGGTAGATTTTCAAAGGCATGTATCCATTTATTAGGTGCTTTTAAGCAGATAACTGCTGGTGAGAGATATATTCAGTGGCATAAATACAAACAGTGGATGGATCTTGGGTGGATTAACCGGCAATTGGCCATAATAGGACTGCTAACCAGATAGCTAATTGGATGAAGTTAAGACAGGAAAAAGGGTGTCCTAACTTTGTTTGGTTACTGTAGCTATCAGGTTAGTGGTCTGATGGCTGTTAACTGAATAGCACTTCCAGGTCACTGCCAAAACCAGGTATTCAATGCTAGCTGGTATACGATTTAAGTGTAACAAGGGCCACTGAGAGGGGGGGCAGGGGGGGCCAAGATTCACCAGGCCTGGCCTCCAAGTGGGGCCTGGCGCTAGAAGGTTCTGCTCCTTCGGTCTGTCTCTTTCCTGTTTCAGTATCAGGAGAGCGACAGACTGAGGGAGAAGCAGACTCAGGAAGGAAAGGCGGCCGGGGGGGGGGGGGGGGCAGCTGTGGCCTAAGTGGGAGGGGCAGCGACTGTGGCAGCAGTCTGAGGGGGGGCGGCGGCCCCGCCCCTGCCCCCCAGCGGCTTTGAGCGTAACTGCGGCAGCCAGAGTTTGGCAGAAACACTGACTACCACAGTTAATTTATAAACATCTAAGAATAGAAGCCCTGCATATAATTGAGGGTGATGAGTCAAAACCTGGCTTGGTTTGAACACTTCAGAATCAATCCTTCCCATTTTAAGATATGATGACACAGATGTCTGGGGAGAGTGCGTACATGTAGGCATTTTAACCGTGGTCTTTGCTTTACTTTTCAAAGTGAAAATTTGAGCATACTTTTCACTTGAAAGTTGGTGATGGAAAAAGTACCCACAGAGATTTGCAACCCCTTTTTCTGTGGGCGGTTTTTCTAACCAAAGGCATGCAAGTTAGTTTAAAAATCCTAAACTACATACGTTGGAGTCCTGTTACTAAAGTGAGGTAAGTACTTGGGACCAGATTCAATATATGGCACCTAAAAAATCAGTACTACACAAATTGATGGAAATACAGGATCCTATTTAATTATTAGATAACTGATCATGAGACAATTTTAAATTAAGCTACACATTACCAAAATATTGCTAGTGTAATTAATATGAGGGAGAAGACCTCAGTGGCTCTCATAGCTCCAATAAGGAGCACACGGAAGAACCTTACACTAACACCACCATCATCAGTCTTAAAACCTTCCTAAATACACACAAATACTAAATAATATAACCCTTTTCACCAATAATACACTACAATAAACCCACATTATATAGGATTAAATTTCATCAATGCCACATATTAAAAATAGTGAGCAACTTGATATTAATTGTTCCACTTAAGAAATCAAATATGCTGAACACTTATTTTTAAACTGATCTAAGCTACTGGGCTCAATGGGGCAGTCCATTTCACCAATCTAAGCTTCATCGGGAGCCTGTGTCACAACGTCTTATTACCGAGACTATGGAGCTGACACACAAAGTGATGTGGTATGCTTTAATGATCTTCCTAGTCCACTTATAGGGAATCCAACAGCTAAGACAAAGGCCCCGGCCTCATAATATACTGAACATGAGAGCCAGGACAGGGATTAAGATACAGGATGCTGGACATTGCCAACTTCAATACTGGGAATGGATGGCCACATGCCTCAAGCTAAATGCGGTCTACCACATAAAAGGAGATGTGGAGGACTGCCCCCCCCTAAAAAAAAAGCCAGCTGAAGATGGAGGTGAAGCACAAGGCTGGATGTGGACCCTGTGAACCTCAGACCTGTGGAGCACATGGTGCACAGACCCGTTTTCAGAAACTCCACCCCCCCAGCTTCACAGGCAGGCAGCCACAACTGGGTGTCTCCTTGGTAGTAGAATCTGCACATACCCCCCACAGTTATATAGTTTCAGCATTAAAACAATAAATACATCGAAAGCATTGTGTTCCTGCTACCAGTGCCTATGCTTTATGCTGTCCAGCAGCCAGGTCCTACAAAACGCAAGGAGTCTTTTCTTAGCAGAAACATAAGGCAGACTAGGTTTCAGTTAATCTCCCTACCAGAAAGGGAAGGGTAGGTTCTGAGGTCTCTGCTTACCTGGAGATGGTGGCATAAGGGAAATCAAGCTGGCTCATGGCTTCCAGGGTTCAGCTGCCTGATTCTGGGGAGACAGAATGGAGAGCAAATGAGTTGGTTTCCTAGGTATGGCAGATTGCAGGCTGAAAAGCCACCTCCCCCTTAGCAGTGTTAAGGCAAGGTTGAGGGTTGAAAATGGCATCTAAATTGCTTGACTGAGACGTCAATTTCCCCAAAATGTTTTCATGTGTGGGTCTTTATCAAACATAAAAGTCTATACCCAAAATGTCTAAGTGCCTGCAGCTAAAATGACTAAAGTGCCCTTGACTAAAGTGCCCTATAAAGATGTGCATCTCATTACTATCAAACTTTTACATTTTGCCCTTGCAATGCCATCCAAAAAAAACTCCACCTAGTAGGAAGGTCAACTTCAGCAATGCTGATATTGAGCTTCTGGTGATAGAGATAGTGGCACACCATGCTAATACTTTTGCTCCAGAAGGACAAAAACACTGTGCTTATACTAAGCAAAAAGAATGGGTGGCAATATGCCACAAGCTAAATACAATCCGCCATGTTAAAGAAGAGGTGGAGGACTGCAAAAGGAAATGGTGGCAGATAAAGAGGCTTGTGAAGCACAAGGGTGGAGACAACATGCTGAGTGTGGACTCCATGAACCTCACATCTGTGGAGTTTATGGTGCACAGGCTCCATCCCAAGGAGTGCATCTGTGGCCTGTGAACCCAGGACACCTCCACACGGGCTGGGGAGTCAGATAAGGTTTGGAGAATAAAGATGTGCTGGCTGATCTCTCTATTTAGCCTTCTCTCCATCAAGCTTAGACAGTTTTAGGGGGGTTATAGGAAACCCAACTGTACTATAGGTTATCCAACAGGTGGGGGTAGGGGGTAAGAAGACTACAGGCTGAAAAGCTGGTTATCAGGGCCAATGTCCTAACAGTTCAGCTTAAAGTGGTGGTTAATGTCTAGGTCAGGTCACTGGTTTGAGGCCTGCAGTGTTCGTCATTTTTAGGTGTCTTCTCCTCCCCCTCCCCTTCTGCCTGGGACCATCACCAACTAGTGGCTATTCCTACTTTCAAGACATCTATGGCTCTGTCATGGTGTCCGCCAGACCCCTTTCCACTATCCTTTCTCCTTTACCCACCTAACTGTGTGGCTGTCTGGCATCCTAGCTTCTGAGGTACACAGTGCACCATAACCCTCGGCTCCTGCACTGTGGAATGCGGAGGCATACATCGTGTGGTGGTATGATAATGGCAGTCCTATGGTATATGAGTGCACATGGAGGGATAGGTTCAGGAAGGCTGCAAAAGACTGACAGGTTAGCTAATTCAACAGTCATATTTCTTCTATTTTCCCAATGCAGATGAGGATGAGACTCAGACTCCAAGGGAGAGGCCAGAACTGACAGCCAGCGCAGGCACCTCGGTAGGAGGAGGGTGAGTCAGTGGCATCATAGGGTTCACAGGAATGTACCATGGCAGATAAATTGTGGGCTCAGGACAGTTGCTGGTAGAACCCACACCCCCTACCTGGATTTGCCAGATGCCCCTGTAGAGGCTGAGGAGCAAGATGAGGAGCCATAGCTGGCTCATAGGGGAACCTTCCACCACAGGTTCCAGGTTGTGTGGCTGGCCACCAAACTCTTGGGCCAAAATGTGCAGCTGTCTGACTACTGGTGCCAGAAGCTACAGCTGCTGTTTGAGGGTGTACAACTTCAGCAGCAAAGGCTCTGAGCCCAAGAGGACTGCCTGCAGGTGCTGCATACCATGAGGCTGGAAATTTAGGATGCCAGGCATAATATCTGGCAGCAGCTTCTGGGGATCTGGCAAGATCTCCATGATTACACTGAGGCCTTGTCCAGCACACTGCCCATGCAGAAGGTGCCTGGCCCTCCTGCTGGACCCAGTGAGGCCAGTGTTCCACCAGTACCACCCTCCACACCAGTGGCAAGTGGCACCAGCGGCCAGTGGCATCAGCAGCTTCACAGCAACCACTTCAGCGGTGGCCAATCAACCAGCATCCAAACAGACACAGAAGCAACTCACAGGAGCCCAAGCCAGTGGGGCAACCTTGAGGCCAGGGCCTTCTGAGGCAGAACAGACTGCCTTGCTGGGTGCTGGGCCTGGCAGCAGCTCAGCCATAGAGGCAACCAGGTTACCAGATTTCCATGGAGCAACAGAGGCACCTGCATGTACTAACAACTCTGAGGTCAGTGGGAGCACCATAGGGGAGGACTGACACAGTTTTTGTTCCTGCAAGACCTGGACTATCCCCAGCAGCTAGAGGGAAGGGTAGGATAGGTGGCCCCAGAGGGGACAGAGAGAGGGAGGGGATGATGAGGTAGGGCTGTGAGGCACCTAATTCACATGCTGTGGTGGTGTTTGCAGGGGGAGAGTATATGCTGGGGGAGGAGGTATGGAGGAGTATGTGCTGGGGGAGGGGGAGGGTGTGTGTGTGTGTGTGTGTGCTGGGGGGAGGGTGTGAGGGGGTTGGGAGAGAGGGTGTGTGCAGGAGAGGAGGGGGTGCAGGTGTTCTTATGACTCTTATTATGTTGCTCTTCTGCCTCATTTTGGGGGTGGACAATGGGAGTCATGAGCCAGATTCGCAGGGAGTAGCCTCTGTCACCTGTGGGGGGAACAGGAATCACAGACATGGGTGTGTATTGGCTGGTATGGGACCTTGGGTTGTGGTGGCATCTTGAGGGAGGGAGTGTGGTGACATTAGGAGGGGGTATGGGAGTTAAGAATCCCTATACTTCTTACCTAGGAGCCAGCCCCAGTGATCTCCCCTCAGTCAAACCTGTGGTAGATTCCTAAATGCAGGACTATGTAGGCATCATGGGTGGACCCCAGGTAGCGAGCACACACATCCACGATCTATCCCTTGGCAACACACATGACCTGTGTGTTCATGGAATGATATGATTTTAAATTCCTGGAGTTGTCCTCGTGTGCCCAGGGGGGCAAGGTCTGAGTGCGAAGTGTGTGCAGTCTGTGGTGTACAACTGAGTCATGTTGCTCTGGAGGGCCTGGGCGATACTGAGGAAAGTAATATAATGTGAAGTGTAGGTGAGGAAGGCATCGAGGAAATGGGCAAGACAGTTAGAGATGGCGGGCTGGGTGAGGCCCGCATTGACTGCTAGCACTGACTGAAAAATGCCAGTTGCAAGAAAGGCAAGAGAGGCTGTGATCTTACGGTGGACTGGCACTGTATTATTCCTGCGTGTCCTGGCCTGGAGGAAGGGTTGTAGCTGGTCATAGAAGTGCTGTATGGCAGCTCTATCAAAGCAGTACCTAGTAAAGCTTTCCTGGCCAGTGAGGTTCAGGAAGCGAGCCCTGGCCTAAATACTCTCAGATAGGGGTATCTCCTCTGGGGCCTCCCCTCCAAACTCTCATCCACTTCCAGCAAAGCGTCAGCCACAATATCATTCAGCACATCCATGATTGACGAGCAGGTGTCCCACCACCACAGGTGCAACCGACTAATCCCAGTAACACCATTGTGCACACCTCCACCTACTAGTGAGACCCACCACTAGTACACAGCACAAAGCACTCACTCTCCCTGCACCAGCAAACAGTCCTCTTACACATGGCAGCAGCACAAAGCACTCACTCTTCCAGGAATAGCACACAGCCCTCACATAAACATCAATAGCATAGAGCACAGTGATAAATAGGGAATGCTCTGTTTGTTCACTGGGACATAGTGAACAAACAGAGCGACAATGATAGACAGAAGCAGTGGTATACCAAGGGGGGGGGTGCACGCCACTGGGGGGGTGCCGTGTGCCTGTTGGCCGAGTCCGCTCGTTCCCTCCCTGCTGCTCCCTCTGCGCAGAACAGGTTACTTCCTGTTCTGGGGCAGAGGGAGCAGCAGGGAACGAGCGGACTTGGAGCTGACAGGCGCGCGGCACCCCCCCAGCAGGTAAAAATGCACTCGGGGGGGGGGGGGGGGTCGCGCTTCACCCGGGGGGTATAATTTCGCCGCGGGGGGCCCACTGCACCCGGGGGGGGGGGGGGGGGGGGGGTATCAGCGATCCGCCCTGGGTGTCAGCCAGCCTAGGAACGCCACTGGACAGAAGACAATCAGGTAGGGATGTAGAATGGGAAGGTGTGGTGGTTTGGGGACAGTGAGGGTTTGGTTGAGGGAAGGGGGCAAGATACAGAGGAAGGGTGGGTGTGGCTGGGGGGCTGCCAGGTATGGGCAAGGATTTGAGGTGGTGAGACACAGAGGAGGCAAGGCAGGAAATGTGAGGGTCAAAAGGTTCAGACTGGTGCAAACAAAGGTAACAAACCACTCAGCAACTCTCCACTATTTCTCACAAGCAACCAATTCCACCTCATAAGTACATAAGTACCTACTGGGACAGACTGAAGGTCCATCAAGCCCAGTTTCCAACAGTGGCCAATCCAGGTCACAAGTACCTGGCAAGATCCCAAAAAAGTATAATACATTTTATGCTGTTTATCCTAGAAATAAGCAGTGGATTTTCAAGTCCATTTTAATAATGGCTTATGGACTTTTCCTTTAGGAAGCCATCCAAACCTTTTTTTAAACCCTACTACAACAATGTGGAGGAGTGGCCTAGTGGTTAGGGTGGTGGACTTTGGTCTTGAGGAACTGAGTTCAATTCCCTATTCAAGCACAGGCAGCTCCTTGTGACTCTGGGCAAGTCATTTAACCCTCCATTGCCACATTGAGCCTGCCAAGAGTAGGAAAGTGTGGGGTACAAATGTAACAAAATAACACTAAGCTAACTGCTTTTACTCTGCAACCTAGCAAATTCACAAATGGGTTCAAAGACAGTTTTGGCCTTGATCTCGACTCTTTTAAAGCAGGTCTAAATTGTGACTTTTTTTTCCGAACCCAGGAAGTCATTTTGCTATCCATTATCGCAAAAACTATCCAACACATAATGCCACCCATATCATGTCCATGATGGGCCCCTGAAATGCCACTTCTGAAAATGTTTCATTGTTGGCGAATATCGGACTTAAACTTTTCTTGTGTTTGATTATATGGTTTTCATGTACAGGTTTCTCACATGAAAACCATATAATCAAACATATAATCTGCCACTTAGATCATTTTTGGTTTTTTTTTCTTTTGATTATGAGACCCTAGGGCTTTTTTTTGTGCCAGTACAGTGTACCAATACCTTTTTTCTTCCTTCTCCGCAAATCCCCTCCATCTCCCACCTCTCTCCCATGGCCACAGCTGCTTTTCCCAATGAGCAGCAGCAGCAGCAGCAGCGGGCAAAGCAAACTCACATGCTGCCAATCCCCTGCCCTGTAACAGGAAGTTGACATCAGAGGGCCAGGGCAGAGCTGACAGCATGTACCTGAGAACTGTGGCCCCATTCCTTTTACTCCTTGATTTGGCCGCCGCTGCTGCTGCTCATTGGGAGAAGCAGCAGTGGCTGCAGGAGAGATGCTGGATGGGAAAGAGGGGTAAGGGCAGAGAGATGCTGGATGGGGAGAGAGAATGCAAGGGAAGATGCTGGATGGGAGAGAGGGGAAAGGTGCTGGATGGACAGAAAGGGGGCAAGGGGAGAAATTCTGGATAGGGAGAGAGGGGGAAAGAAAGACTGGATGGGGTGAAATGGGGCAAGAGGGAAAATGCTGGATGGGGAGAGAGGAGGCAAGGGGAAAGATGTTGGATGGGAAGAGAGGGAGCAAGGGGAGAAATTTCGGATGTGGAGAGAGAGGGGGAAGTGGAGATATGCCGGATGGGGAGAGACAGGGCAAGGGGAGATTTGCTGGATGGGGACAGAGGGTGCAAAGGGAGAAATACTGGATGGAGAGAGAGGGGGCAAGGGGAGAAATGCCATATGGGGAGAGAGGAGGTAATGGAGATATGCCGGATGGGGATAGAGGGAACAAGGGGAGAAATACTGCATGCCTCCATCTGGGCCTGTTTCCACTGCTGCACTGCTTGTCATACAGCCTGGTCTGGCCACACAGCATCTGCAATTCCTGTGCTGACAGGTCCTCTGGCAACCTTGGTCCTCACATAGGTTTCCATGGCAACAGGGTGAAACTACCATATGAGAAGCATATGAGTGCATGCAGGCCTTGAGCTGAATTCTCTGACTACAGCTGCTGCTGCTGCCAAGGGACAGGAGTCAATTTGCATGACAACTGGAGCAGCACAGCAATTCAGAGGTGAGGTAGGAGATCCTTGAAGATGGAGAATGGCTTGCAGGTGTAATCTGGGGTTTGGCCTCCATGTACCCTCTGATTATTTCTGGAGTACTCCCCCCCCAAATGCCTATAGCCACCCATACTTTATATTCAGTCTATGATACATTTGCTACGATTGAGTTTTAGGGTTTTGTTTCATTTCATGTGGAGGGTCATTTTCGAAAGGACACCTGTGTCAGAATAGATACGTCCAGGTCATAATGTTCAAAACAGACAACCATCTCACAGGTATTTTCGAACAGGAAATATGTCAAGATTTACTGCTTGAAAATACATGAGATAGACGTCCATGTGCTGGAAATGTCCAGAATGAACGGTTATTTTACAAACTGGAACATCCAAATTATGAACAGTGAGAAACAAGGGACATGGAAGTCATTATGGCAGCATTCTTAGCAAATGGCCACCCAGATATCTGTACAGAGGCAGCCTAGTAGTTAGTGCAGTAGACTGTGAACCAAGAAGCCCAGGTTCAAATCCCACTTTAACTCTTTTGTTTTGTAATTGTTAGCTCTCCAAGAACAGAAAAATACCTACTGTACCTGATTGTACACAACTTCAGTAACATTCAGGCTTGCAGGTGTCTTGGCTCACAATCCACTGCACTAACCATTAGACTACTCCTCAGAGTTGCTTCCTGCTTTGTTAAGAATGTCCATAATACCTGAAGCGTCATAGAGCCTCATTGAGGAAATCTTGAAAACCCGACTAGACTGCGACTCTTGAAGTCCGAGGTTGGACACCCCTCACTAAACAGGAAGTACCACCAGCAGCCCGGAGGTAGTTCCCACCCCTAGCGCACCATCATATCCAGCACTACAAAAATATATATATTTATTTTTGTGGTGCCGGAGTTTACCTGGCGGTAATTGGGCAGTGCTCTCACGCTGCCCAATTGCCATTGGGTTAGCATGGGAGCCCTTACCGCCCTTACGGCCACTTGCCAAACAGCTATTTTCTTCAGGAAACAGAGACTTCTCTTTTACCTGCTGCGGTAAAAGGGGTCCTTGGTGCATGTGAAAAACATGTGCTGACAGCAGCATAGGCCCCCTTCTGCCACAGCTTAGTAAAAGGGGCCCTTAGTTGGTAGACCAAGACACAAGGTTGCAGCTTGGGGCTCCACTCCCACATGTGAGCGCATAAAGATACAACCCTTTTTTGGGGTATTATTGGGGTAATGTAATGTAATATGGCTCTTGTATCCTACTAAGCCCCACAAAAAGTGATTAAAAGTGGGTAACAATACAAAGATATAATATGACAGAATTAACCTAAAAAATGTTTAAACAAATAAGTTTTCAGATCTTTATGAAAAATAGTAAGAACTCAGAGAACGCAGAACTGATGGAAGAGATAGTCAAAGATAAGGACCTTGATATATAAAAGAATCCTCAAAATAGCATTTCTATCTAAGTCCAGAAAAAGAAGGGAGAAACAAGCGAAATGGATCTCTAGTTTTATTAAAGCTATTACCTTTAGGAAATGAAAAAAATTAAGAGGCCGATATTCAAAGCGATTTAAGTGGACAGGAGACTCTCCTGCCTGCTTAAGTAGCTTCTCGGTGCCTAACAGAGGATATTCAGTGGCACTTAATCGGACAATACCACTGAATATCCCCTGGGACCGCTAAAACTAAAAGTGGGAGGTCAGGGGTGGTGCTGGAGATGGCAATGGGGAGGAGCCCCAGGTTATGCGTGTGCCAGTAATAATCAGTGTTCAAGAGCTGTCCTAAATAAGGCTGCTTAGCTATGTGGGTGCCGGCTCTGAATATTGGGCCCGTCCCTTTCTTTCTTTCACTCCTCCCAGCCATTATCAAGACCTGCCCCCCCAGCCATGCAGGCAGGCCCTCCCTCTGGACCTACCTGTATCCTGGGGGTAGGAGCACAGCCCCCTCGCTCCTGCCCCTTGCAGCACTGGTGTAAAATGGCTACTTTGAATACTGTGTGCAATTATGGTCACTGCATCTGAAAAAACAATATAGTGGAATTAGAAAAGGTACAGAGAAGGGCAATGAAAATGATACAGGGGATGGGATGACTTCCTTATGACGAAAGGCTAAAGCATTTAGGGCTCTTCAGCTTGGAGAAGAGACGGCTGAGGGGAGATATAATAGAGGTCTATCTAATACTGAGTGGAATGAAATGGGTAGATGTGAATTCCTTGTTTACTCTTTCCAAAAATACTAGGACTAGGGGCATGCAATGAAGTTACTAAGTAGTAAATTTAAAACAAATTGGAGAAAATATTTCTTCACTCAACGTGTAATTAAACTTTGGAATTCATTGCCAGAGAATGTAGTAAAAGCAGTTAGCTTAGCAGGGTTTAAAAAGGGTTGGATATTTTCCTAAAAGTCCATAGAAATGAGATATAAGTGGGAGGACGACCAAGGATTCCAAAGACTAAAAGGATGTATAATAATGAAGATATTTATTGAGGTATCAAGACTCGACACAACATCGTGTTTCGGCCGTTAGGCCTGCATCAGGAGTCTATAATCAAATTTTGAGTACATAAATTATAAACACAATATAAAAGCAGACGCCATATATCTATTTAAAATACATTTAGAAATAAAATTTTTAATTGTTCTGTATATAGCTGTTATTATTATATATACATTACAAAATAAGAAAACATTGTAAAATAAATGTTTGTATATATATATATGGTGTCTGCTTGTGTCGAGTCTTGATACCTCAATAAATATCTTCATTATTATACATCCTTTCAGTCTTTGGAATCCTTGGTCGTCCTCCCACTTTTATCTCATTTCTTGTTGTTGTCCGTGGGGTGTCTAGAGTTCTCCATCCTCTGGCGGATTTCTTCCCTAAAAGTCCATAGACCATTATTAAGATGGACTTGGAAAAATCCACTGCTTATTTCTAGGATGAGCAGCACAAATTCTGTTTTACTATTTTGGGATCTTGCCAGGTACTTGTGACCTAGATTGGCCACTGTTGGTAACAGGATATTGGGCTTGATGGGACCTTCGGTCTGTCCCAGTATGGCAATGTTTATATTCTTATGTATATGTTACTTTGACTCATGCCCCGCCATACCTAACCTACCTTACTTTTTTGTTGTCCCCTCTTGCACCAAATACTTTTGTCTAGAAACATCCCTACAACCTCAATTGCAGATTCAGGTACAATAGTTATATTTCCATTTGTGAGTAATACTTAAAATGGTGGTATTACAATCATGATGACACATGCTATGGTCGTCTATGTTCTACAGAACCTTGGACAATGACAGTCATGCTCACTGAAATGCAAACTGTTCAGTTTGGGATTCTCAGCTTTTGAAGGTGTGATGGGGTGCTGAATACATAAATACATACAACTGGCTACAGCTGAAAGTATAGAAGATTGAAAGCCTGTGATGCACATTGTGAAGAATAATCTGGATCATAGTTGCCTGATGTTAGGGTCCACCTTGGGACTCACTCAGCACTCAAGATAAAGATCTAGATGTCGTTGTAGAAGGTGGTAGAACTAGAGGACATGAATTGAGGTTGAAGGGGGGACAGACTAAGGAGTAATGTCAGGAAGTATTTTTTTCACTGAAAGGGTGGTAGATACATAGAATGCCCTCCTGAGGGAGGTGGTGGAAATGAAAACCGTAATGGAATTCAAATATGCGTCGGATAAACAAAAAGGAATCCTGTTTAGAAGGAATGGATCTACAGAATCTTAGCTGAGATTGGGTGGTGACGCTGGTAATTGGAGAGTAAAACCAATGCTGGGCAGACTTCTATGGTCTGCGCCCTGATCGCGGCTGAATAGATATGGATGGGTTGGAGTGTAAATTTTAAGGGTCTATGACATTAGCTTCAGAACTTTTAATACAGGAACAGTGATGGTCAGACTTTTATGGTCTGTGCCCTGAGAAAGGCAGGGACAAATCAAACTCGGGTATACATATAAAGTATCACATACCATGTAAAATGAGTTTATCTTGTTGGGCAGACTGGATGGACCATTCAGGTCTTATCTGTTGTCATTTACTATGTTAATATGCTGAAATCTTCTGCCCAGTTTATAAATGATCAGAAAACTAAAACGAGTGAGGTGATTAAATTTGCAGATGTCACAAAACTATTCAAGGCTGTTAAAACACATGTAGACTATGATAAATTGCAAGAAGACCTTAGGAAATTGGAAGACTGGCCATTCAAATGGCAGATGAAATTTAATATGGACAAATGCAAAATGATTCACATTGGGAAAAATAATCCAAATCATAGTTACCTGACGCTAGGGTCCACTTTAGGAGTCAGCACTCAAGAAAAAGACCTAGGTGTTGTTGTAGACAATATGCTGAAATCTTCTGCCCAGTGTGTGGCGGTGGCCCAAAAATCAAACAGGATGCTAGGAATTATTAGGAAAGGGATGGTAAATAAGACCAAGAATACAATAATGCCTCTGTATCACTCCATAGTACGTTCTCACCTTGAGTATTGAGTTCAGTTCTGGTTGCCGTATCTCAAAAAAGATATAGCGGAATTAGAAAAGGTTCAAAGAAGAGTGACCAAAATGATAAAGGGGATGGAACTCCTCTCATATGAGGAAAGGCTAAAGAAATTAGGGCTCTTTAGCTTGGAAAAAAACATGGCTGAGGTGAGATATGATTGAGGTCTATAAAATCCTGAATGGTGTAAAACGAGTAGAAGTGAATCAATTTTTTTTACTCTTTCAAAAAGTACGAAGACTAGGGGACACTCAAGGAAATTACATGGAAATACTTTTAAAATAAATAGGAAGAAATATTTTTTCACTCAACGAATAGTTAATCTCTGGAACTTGTTGCTGGAGGATGTGGCAACAGCAGTTAGCATATCTGGGTTTTAAAAAGGTTTGGACAAGTTCCTAGAGGAAAGGTCTATAGTCAGCTACTGAGACAGACATGGGGAAGCCAGTGCTTGCCCTGGGATTGATAGCATGGAATGTTGCTACAGTACTAACTGGGTTTCAGCCAGGTATTTATGACCTGGATTGGCCATTGTTGGAAATAGGATACTGGGCTAGATGGATCATTGGTCTGACTCAGTATGGCTATTCTTATGCTCTTATGTTCATGTCATAATTTACAGAAAACCTTAAGCTTACAACAGGATACATTTCACCTGAGATAGGTGCTCACACATGACAGAAAAATTAATATGTATCTGTTTATACATAGTGTCTATTTTAGACTACATTTGTAGGGAGAGGAATTTAAAGCCACTTCTGTGGGTTAAACAGTGCTTTTTCCACAGAATTTGACTGTACAAAATTGTCCGTCCTAATACTAAGTAATGTTACTTGCACAGAGGATGTATGTGTGTTACAGTAACCGCAGATTGTGTAGATGTTCCTGAGAGTGAAGTGGAGCAGGGTTTGCACTTATGTGCACAACTGAAAATTCAAAACATGCACATGTTTTAACTCAAAAAAAGTATGTATACCTAATAGCAGGGGTATATATAGCTATCAAAGCGAAAGAAAGAGTGTTACAAATCAGTTAAGTAGTAGGTATCACTTGAAGCTTGTTGACTTTAAATTGTAATGATAGATTGAACAAATTAGGTGCACAGAAAATTGAACTGGATTGCAAGCTAGAAAGGGCTCCTTTTACAAAGCCATGCTAGTAATTCCTGTGTGACTAATGTGACGAATAATTCAGTGGACTTTGTCGCATTTGCCACACCAGAAGCTCTAGCGTGGCTTTGTAAATGTATTAAGTTATGTCCAATAAAAAAAGGTATCATCTTATTTTCTTTTCCATGTTTTATTTCTATTGATTACCTTTAAAAGGAGCCCAAAATCATTTGTCAATGAGATGAACTGCAATTACAGTAAAAATACACCAGAGGGCGATCCAAGTCAGGGTAGTCACCCAGTATTGCACTCCTTTTCACTGTATATTCCAGCCTAGAAGTGAAGAAATATTGACATCTGTATATTGTTCTTTGTGATCTTTAAAATGCACTATTCTTCCACAATGATAAATTTAAAAATAGAGGCTAAGAAGTGGTTTAATATTGATTGAACAGAAATAAGCATACACTATACATGCAGAAGTCATTAACTCATCTTAACAATATCAGGAAGTTTCTAAGGCTACATAGATTAATCTTAAACTACATTAAAATCAGTGCCCTGTTTAGTGTTTTTCATTTCAAGGGCTGGGGGGTTAGTGGTGCCCCCATTGAATCTATGTGGCTCCCTCTCTTCTCTCAGTAATACATATTTTCCCCGCACAATATCCAGAGGCTTCTGTGGGCATTGTCTCCAGAGCAACTGCTCTATTTTCCTTCAGATGTGTGTGGTAAGAATGTCCATTTGTATGAAATGACATTTCCCATGTAGTTTCGTGTTATTGGCAAAAGAAAGTGAGCAGAAAACCCCCCATAAAAATTCACTGGGGCCGATATTCAAAGCAATTTAAGCAGGCAGGAGAGGTACTGCTGAAATATCATGAGGCTACTGCTAGAGATCACAGTAGCCATTTTGGAAAGACAGCCGCTAGTGGCAGGAGTGAGTGGGCATTACTCCTGCCCCCACTGCCCCTGCTGGACTACCAGGGATTGCAGGTAGGCCGGGGGAAGAGGAAGATGCTATCCTGCATGTTGGATGAGTGGGAAGGGGGGGGGGGGGGATTGAAATTGCAAGATAGTTGCATGACCGGAAAGAGGGGGTCAGAGGGAATCTGCAGATTTTTTTTTTGTTATGTGGGGTCGGCCAATATTCAGCCAGCACCCGTTTAATGTCTTATGTGAGCCCCAATTGAATATTGACCGGGACCCACATAAACTCTGGGACAGTAAACTCCATAAACTCAGTGCTATTGCCCACACATGGCCTGACATTAAATATCCAGGGCTAATTTAGCCACCACAGTCAGCATAAAAAAAAAAATAAGAGTGTGTGCACTCTTTTCCAATAATGTGTGCATTCGTGAACCGTTGTGTATGTGTTACGCTATTATAAAAGACTACACACCGTGAATACAGCTTACTCTTCATGAACAGTGCACACTGTTTCAAAAGAGCACTATTAAATGACATTACTTCTGTGATAAAATGAAAAACAAAACAAAACATTCCCAGAAACAACACCAACAAATGACACAACATGAGAATTTTTGAACTGCACACCCCAACCGTGCAGCTTTCAGTGAGTTTGAGTTAAACTGAGCACAAATTCCCATGCTATACTTGCAAGAATGTGTGAACAGTGGAGAAGTTTGGACACCATATAAGCTCATGAAGTGCTATATGATGTTAGAAGAAACCAGAATGGCTGGGAAGACTCTGGGAAAGGTCAGAGGGCATTAACAAGCCAGGGGAGATCCAAACTGGAAGGACAGAGGACAGGATGATGGTAGCTGACTGGGAGAAGAAGCTGGTGGGATTTGAGACTGATTGTGATAGATTTGGGGGAGAGTGTATTGGGAGCAAAGAGTGTTGGGGGAAATCTGAGTTGGAGGAGAAAGGTGGGCTTAAGGAGTGAATCAAACTTCATTTTATTTGTACACATTGCTTTGAGTACACCTGAGCAGCTGGATTGACCACATCATTGAGAGGGACCCTTCCCTCACCCCAACCTCTGATCACCTGGCATTATGGGCACCGTCCACTTTATCCACTACTTGCCAATGTAGCCCTCTGCTTCAGAGGCTATATTGTGATTTTAACACCTAGTTTACTAACCTAGTTAAGCCTTTAGTGAATCTGGCATTAAAAATAAAATTCACATGGCAGTGGCGTAGCCAAGGGTGGGCTTGGGTGGGCCTCTTTGGGTTCAGACCCACCCAGTAGCAGCATACCTATGATGTGGCTGGCAGAGATCCCCAAGCCCGACCAGCGGAAAACTCCCAACAAGTGTCCCTCCTGCATACCTTGTAAGTAGCAGATCTTCGCCTGCAGTGAGCAGTGATATACATACTGCTCGCACCGGCCCCACAGCCTTCCCTCTGATGTATTTCTGCCTAGGTGGAAACAGGTAGCTGCATCAGAGGGAAGGGTGGAGAAGTGGCCTAGTGGTTAGGGTGGTGGACTTTGGTCCTGGGGAACTGAGTTTGATTCCCGGCACAGGCAGCTCCTTGTGACTCTGGGCAAGTCACTTAACCCTCCATTGCCCACCGCATTGAGCCTGCCATGAGTGGGAAAGCGCGGGATACAAAATGTAACCAAAAACAAAAAAACATGAGCAGTGTGTATTAGTTGCTGCTTGCTGCTGGTGCAAATCTGCTATTTAAAAGTTATACGGGAGAGGGGGGATATTTGAGAGACCATATGGCATGCAGGCGAGAGAAGGAGAGACCAAATCACCTGTGGGACGGGGCGAGGTTCTTCTGCCCACCCATCTTGGGCCCAGGCCCACCCAAAATTAGGTGTCTGGCTACGCCCCTGTCACATGGAAGCATTGCTGCTGCCTTCAATATAGGAGTCTTGGTGCTACTGATAGCATGAGCTCTAATGGAAACCCTAATCTCTCCCCTCCCTGCCAGCTCTTCCCCAATAGACAAGCAATGCCCTTCTAAGCTAAAGATGGAGGAGTAGCAAGCTTAGCACCAGAGAAGACAGGGTTCAAATCCCACTTCTCCCACTAACATAAACAACATAGATTGTGAGCCCTTTTGGGTAGGGAAATCAGGTACTCACTTTCAGTTTGCCTTTGGAGAAGGAGAGTAATAAATCCAAATCCTTCCCAAAAACATGTAGAAATGCAAGCCCAAGTCACCCTTCTGTTGCCAACATCCTGATTCACCTCCAGCCTCCACAGCACATGTTTCAGTGGAAAGCAAAACATGAGATCGTCGGGCACTAGTTTTTCATTCCCCCACCAAAGTGAGAAAAGGGAGGCATGTTTCTTCCTGCTGTAGATTTTTGAAAGGGTAGGTAGTTAAAATGAGACATGCTTTCGTTCTTGTGGTCAAGGGTCCAGTGCCCCTTCATCAAGATGTCAGGGAGTAGGGAGGGCTAGGATTCAGGCCTGCATGTCTTGGAAGATGTCAGACTGTGATAGGGTGAGGTAAAGGCCCAAAGGACCATTTGAAAGTAGAGGAGTAGCCTAAGGTTTTGCACAGCAGACTGAGATCCAGAACAGCCTGGTTCAAATCTCACTGCTGCTTGCACTGTTCTACCGTGCTTAAAGTTAGGTGTGGTTTATAGAATAGCGCTTATGCCCAGGGGTCACACATAAATTTAGGTGCCACCATTTGCACCAATATAGTCTATAATTACGCACATAACTCAAAACCATGCCCCCGATCTGCCCCGAAATACCCATGACTTTCCAATTTCTACATCCCCTTTTTTCTATATGCGTAAAATTTAGGCATGGATCCCATTACTGCCTTAAGGCAAAAGAAGAAGAACAGATCCTGGAGATTGTTTTTGCTGTGGGAAACCTAGAAAAGTTTAAAATATAGAAGGATATTAGATGCCATAAGTTACATCCTATGACATTAAAGTAGCTTTGAAGGGTTCTGTTGTCTATATTAACAGTTCTAGCAATCATTCTTTGAAGACAGAAGTTCTTTAAGAGCACTGCAGATGGGCAGATTGGGTGGAGAAAGGGGTTCACATAGCTTTGTCTCATCTTTGATTCTTGGGATCTGGTGAACCTACATCTCCACTGGGTCACTCCTTTTTCAATTGTAATTCAAGATGACTAACAGTAGGTATTTCCCCATTCCTGGAAAGTTTACAGTATGTCACTTTTCCACTATTCTACCTGTTGCCAAGCTTTCTATTTTATTTTTATAATATCTGAGCCTTGAGTCTATTGTTTATCAGTAGATTTGAGCTTTGAATTCATATCTATAGATAAAAAGGAGGTCTGATTACATATATCTAAATACCAGAGTGCTATTTTCCCATATTTCATAGCAAGAGTGTACATTCCCTAATTACCTGTCGCAATGCAGCTGAAGCTTTTACCTTCTCAGTGCATGTAAATGGCTTCATCCCTGTGTGGATTCTCTGATGCCGTTTGAAGCTTTCTTTCCAACCAAAGCTTTTACCAACATGTAAATGGTTTTACTTCTGTGTGTATTCTCTGGTGCATTGTGAGGTTTATGTTCTAACAAAAGCTTTTATTACACTCTATACATGTAAATGGTTTCACTCCTGTGTGGATTCTCTGGTGCACTTTGAGATTTACATTACAACCAAAGCTTTTACCACACTTAGAACATGTGAATGGTTTCACTCTATTGTGAATTTTCCTGTGTATTTTGTGCGTTTTGCATTTGGACATTTTTTGTTTGAAAATGGACCAAAAGATAAAACGTCCAAATCACAAAACGTTTTTCCAAACAGTATTTCCAAAAGGAAAAGATAGACGATTTTGTTTGTTGAAAATGACCTTCTTACCTGTTCAGATTTTGGACGTTTTTTGTAAACTGTCCAAAGTCAGACTTAGATGTTATATCGAAAATTCCCCTCTTTTTCTACTTCGAGAGGCAGGTGAAAACCTGGCTCTTCTCCCAAATCTTTAATGGAAGAAGCAAATTACTAGTCACATACACAAGAACTAACATCTGCTGCACTTAGATGCCGAAGCTCAAAACTTTGGTGCTGTACAGAACAGCACCAGAAAAATAGCACTGGAGCAGCGTGACAAAACAATTTCTTAATGCTCAACACTAATGGCATGGAAAAGTAGGCTCACTATTAGAATTGAGCTTCAGGAAGCTAAGAGCATGCCATGGTGTCCTTTACCTACCCCAACCTCTTCCCTGTTAAATTTAAAAAAAAAAAAAACCTTGGCCTGGCCCTGGTGGTCCGGTGGACCTCTGCCCCCCCACAATAGATAAAATCCTGGTGGTCCAGTGGACTCCTACCCCCCCTTCAAAATCTTTGAAAAAACCCTGGTGCTCCAGTGGGACCCAGGCTAGGCCAGGACCCTTACAGGTAGTTAGGCAGGGTGCAGCCATTTTGATGACATGCCCAGCAGGAAGGAGTATGAAGGGATTAAGGGGCCACCACTAGGTCATCAGGGTAGACTTCGGGGGGGGGGGGGTGGCCTGGTTCTCACTGGACCACCAGGATCTTATGTACTTTTTTGGGGGGTGGGGGAATCAGGGATCCACCAGACCACCATAGTTTATCTATTTGAGGGGTGGGTGGGTTCAGGAGTCGGGACTACCAGGGCCAGGGTTCCACTGGACCACAGGGGCCATGCAAGGTTTAAAAAAAAATTTAATAGGGAAAGGGTCCCACTGGACACCCTAATGCCAGCTTTGAGCTGGTGTAAGATGTGCAGCGGTACGGGTGCCCTTGTTCCCTGTGCTGTTCTTTGAGCATTGGGGGTAGGGAGAGGGATAAGAAATGGCCTCATTTGCATGCTTTTGACTACATTAGCATGCTACTTGCATTGATCATAGGTGAGTTCATTGTTTCTCGTGGTAAGGGCCTTTGAACATTTTGCACTGGTAAATGTGTGCGCTAGTCCTGCGCTAATGGCATCTAGTGCCTGCATTTTCTTCTGAGTTTCAGTGCCCTACTGCAGCAGGACTTGCTTACAACACATACGCCTTTTATGGCTCCATCTAAAGTTTTTTCTTAAGCTAGTTATGCTTATTTTACTCCTGTTATTCTGTCTTATCTGTTTATATGTCCCACCTCTGCTTATCCAAGCAGGAAAAAGTAGAGGCTGATCAAAGGACGAATCCAACACTGTAGATGTAATTAAAGGCTACTTTATTAATGCAGATGTTCAGGGACCTGACATGGTCCGTGTTTTGGCATATAGCAATGCCTACATCAGGGGTCAAATTAATAATCCATCAGAGAGAACATGTAGATATGCTGTGAAAGTCAAAACAAAGGACTGCAATCCTATCAGGCTGGTCGAGAATCATACACGACTAGACCCACACTGGCAAACTCTGCGGGGTTCGCTCATATATGGAGCAGACCCCGCAGAGTTTGTCAGTGTGGGTCTAGTTGTGTATGATTCTCGACCAGCCTGATAGGATTGCAGTCCTTTGTTATGATTTTCACAGCATATCTACATGTTCTCTCTGATAGATTATTAATTTGATCACTGATGTAGGCGTTGTATACGCCGAAACACGAACTGTGTCGGATCCCTGAACATCTGCATTAATAAAGTAGCCTTTAATTACATCTCCAGTGTTGGATTCATCCTTTGATCAGCTTGTACTTTTTTCTGCTTGGATCTTCTGGTGTAGAGGTTATTCCCTGTTTGGGTTTGCACCTCTGCATATCCCCATGCTGTCTATTAGCTAGAGATGTTTTAATGTGCATTGTGTTGACATGGAAAGTAGCATAATATTGAGCTTTCCAAAAATACTAGGACTAGGGGGCATGCAATGAAGCCACAATGTAGTAAATTTAAAACGAATTGGAGAAACTTTTTCTTCACTCAACATGTAATTAAACTCTGGAATTTGTTGCCAGAGAATGTGGTAAAGGCGGTTAGCTTAGCGGAGTTTAAAAAGCTTTGGACGCCTTCCTAAAGAAAAAGTCCATAGACCATTATTAAATGGACTTGGGGAAAATTCACTATTTCTGGGATAAGCAGTATAGAATGTTTTGTACTTTTTTGGGATCTTGCCAGGTATTTGTGACCTGGATTGGTCACTGTTAGAAACAGATGCTGGGGCTTGATGGATCTTTGGTCTTTCCCAGTATGGCAATACTTATGTACTTATTGAGCTCATTTTTGAAAGAGAAGAACACTTAAAAAGTGGCATAAAGTGGCCTTTAGATGTTTTGCTTGCCATTTTCCTATGCTGATCGTCAACAATGCATTCAAATCACACAGGGGCATGTCAAATGCATGTTAAGGGCGGGATTTGGGCATTCCTATCACTTGGGACATTTTTCTGCCATAATGAAACAAAGCTAAAATGTCCAGGACTAACTAAGATGTTTTGAGGTAGACCTATTTTAATAACAACTAAGCCACAAAAACGTACCCTAAATGACCAGATGACCACTGGAGGAATAAAGGAATGACCCCTCTTAGTCTCCCAGTGGTCACTGATCACATCCCACCCCTAAAGATGTGAAACAAACAGTACATACCAGCCTCTATGACAGCCTCAGATATTATGGCCAGTCCTATTCGAGCAGCAGGTCCCTTAGGAGTAGCTTAGTGGTCGGTGTAGTACATTGTGGAGAAGGGGACCCAGGCCCATAATCCACCCTGTTACACTTGTGGTGGAAAGTGTCAGCCCCCCCAAACCCACAAAAAACTTACAGTACCCACCTGCAGACATAAGGGCTATTGTAGTGGTGTATAGTTGGGTACACTAAGTTTTTGATGGGTTTTGGAGGGCTCACAAAGAATATAAGGGGATAACGGTGGGTTATTTCACAGACCCACCCTCAACCTGGGACCTTTTAGGTGAAGTCTACTGCAGTGCCCCCTAGGGTGCCCCACTGCTCTGCTGCGATGTCTATGTGGCCAGTCTACTAAGAATGGTTGCTCCTCCTACATCTTAATGGCTTGATTTTGTGCGTTTTTCCTTGGACTTTTTTTTTTTTTCAAAAATGGTCCATAGAGATAGTTGCACTGAGCACAACATGTCTAGCAAATGGCCATTTCTGAAATAAAAAGATAAACATTTTGCTGTTTCAAAAATCAGTATATTCACCACTTGAATTCTGAATGTTTTGAACAAAACATCCAAAGTCGGATTTAAAGATCATATCGAAAATGCTCCTCCACGTATTTGAATGCTATTTACTGCTTTAACCACATATTACCTTTCTCTATGTTATTCTTACTGTAGTACTGCCTTGGGTGATTTCTTCAAAAGGGCAGTTAATAAATTCTAATAAATAAATATTTTACTGTAGTTATACTGTACTTACAATGTACGTTGCCTATGTCCAATTACACCTACTGTACACTGCCTTTGATGAAAAATCAATCTTAATAAATAACATGTATATTTTTATCTTTCTTTCCTTCACCTCTAGATCATGCCAGACTTACTTTATACTGTACAGTATATATTGCAAATAAATTAGGAGAGAATTTTAGTTTAGTAAATACATGCAACTCATTTTTAAGTTCAGACGTAAATCTAAGGGGGTTTGGATACTAAGATAAGGAACAATATGAACTAGTACAGGTCTTATAACATGCCTGGAAGGATTAAATGATAGGAAAACTAGACATGTGCTAGGACACGATGTTAGGAGGAGATCTCTCTGATGTGCCAATTCAATGGCTTCCAAGGTAGATTTTTTCCTGGGCAAGTTAACTGTGGGTACAAAGAAGGGGGGGCAAGGCAGGTTCCATCACTGCCTCAGCATTCTGTGTGCTCTCCTCACCCCCCCCCCCCTCCTATGTCATTGCCCCCCCCCTCCCGTTTGAAAGAGGAGTCAGCAGTGCTTTTCAATTGCTGCTTCCTCGGATGCTGGTTTTTCTCTGCAGTCACATTCACAGGGAAAAATGGGGGACATTGGTGGGAGTTATAAAATCTGTGTATGAATCTAAGGAGGGGCAATGTGTCATCTTACATTTTTTTTTGCCTAGGGCCCCCACCAAATGGTTAATCCTGCCCTGATACCATGCTGAGATCTTTTAATGTTGCCTGCTATATTTTATATTCCAAACCAGGGGTTCTTAACCGTTTTTCATTCCTGTACCCATTTAATCAATGAGACCCTCACACCCCCTTCCTAAACCACATGTCCGCTAGTGATCTACTAACAACTACATGTGTCGCTGTTAGCTGCTTACAACGCAAACTGCTAACATCACTAAAATTATAGTAGTACATAGTTATACTACCAATGATGTCACACTTAAAGCTGCAATGCTACACAAATTATACAAAATGTTGTTGCATAATGAATACTAAGTGAAGTTCTCAACCTGAGGAATTTATCCAGCTAACTCTTAAGTTACCTGGGCAAATTTCTTTGAAACCTGTCCTAATAACTGCCTTCACTCTGTTTAAAAGGTTTCAGTAAATTGCCTCAGATCTTTCTCTACAGCCTGCTTGCCCTCTTCCTGAACCCAATCAATGTGTGGGCACCTCAGGTTAAATGCCCCTATTCTAAAGGCAACCTCAGTACAAAAGTACATAAGTATTGCCATACTGGGAAAGGCCAAAGGTCCATCAAGCCCAGCATCCTGTTTCCAACAGTGACCAATCCAGATCACAAATACCTGGCAAGATCCCAAAAGTACAAAACATTTTATACAGCTTATCCCAGAAATAGTGGATTTTCCCCAAGTCCATTTAATACGGTCTATGGACTTTTCCTTCAGGAAGACGTCCCAAACCTTTTTTTTTAAACTCCCTAAGCTAACCGCCTTTACCACATTCTCTGGTAACGAATTCCAGAGTTTAATTACACGTTGAGTGAAGAAAAGGTTTCTCCGATTCGTTTTAAATTACTACTTGTAGCTTCATTGCAGCCCCTAGTCCTATTATTTTTGGAAAGCATGAACAGACTTGCTTGGTTTTCTTTTAACTGACTGTATGGTTTATTTACTGGAAGTTTTATAAGTCCAGAGAACAGTAGGAGCAAACCGTGGTAAAATAAAACACATTGCCAAGGCTGGGAAATTCATGAATATAATCTCTTTTATTTTCATCTCAAAACAACCACACGTGTGAGATACAGAATTTCACATACAGACTGAATATCCCATCTAGTACACAATCTTTAACGCAACTAACTCGGACAAAAAGATTCAACCCTTACACGTGAATAAAGCAATAGTTTTGCATCCTGACAAAAGCTCTTATAAAACACTATAACATAAATAGGTCACAAAGTGTGTCAAAGTGTCACTCAGAAGCATTTGTAAAACGTACATATTTTTTTTCAACCACAGTCACTAGAGAAGTAAATTTAATTATACCCATCTCTGAGGAAAGTACTTCAACATGTAGTCCTTTTAAAATGTAGTTCAGCAGGGATAGTAAAGAGAAGGGTGGGGCAGCTGCAGTACTATGTTCTGAGGAAGTATTTGGTTCTATAGGTTTAATAGCTATAGGGGTTCTTTTACTGAAGTGCGTCAAGTTTTGCACTTAATGTGTCCTTACAGTTGAAATCAGCATGCGTTAGTGCAACGGCTGCATGCTAATTATTGGAGGTGTTCCCAGCATGCCCTCTTTAATTTATACATGGACATCTGCATTAGTGAATGTATAACCTGGTCGCAATTAGCACGGCTGAAATTAGTGTGTCCTAACCTGAAAGTTAGCCTAACTAAGGCTTCAGGGCCTACTCAGAGTGTCAGCCAAAGGCCTCTGGGAAATAATGCAAGCAGCTCTGACATTCCTCCCACTCCCTGGTCTGATCCCTGGTGATGTCACTGTAAGTAGATAGGATATTACTCTACCTGATGGGAGTAATTTGCCTGAAGGGATTAGTTGACAAGGGTAGCCAGACAGGCCATCTTTGAGAACTGGGCCTTCAAAGGAATGCACACCTCCTTGGTAATCAGGAGATATCAAATCAAATTATACACAGGCTGATGATTGGAAAAAGAATTCAGATATGTAAACCCACAGTCATACATTCACACACACCCACACACCTCAGCCTACTTGCCGACCTGACCTTATTTCTCTGAGAGCCATTCCACAAACACACCCCTCCTTAGCCCTGACAGGACAGATACACATTCACTTAGACACACACACACAGAATCAGAGGGACACAGACGCTGAGACACCCAGAAACAGCTGCAATACTTTTCTGCCCTAAGTGCTGTATGTCTATTTCTAGATAAAATACCTTTTTCCAAGCCACACTTGTGTGTTATATCTTGTGCTACAAAACTCACTGCTCCTGAGAAGTGGACCCGAGACCAAAGAAAGGAAGCCAGATCCAGATGAAAGCCAAAGCTGACATCTGACCCTCTGGGGACCATAACTGACACTACTGAGGAGGCATTAAGTGAAACCACACTAACTGCGGCAATGAAAAATGAGCTCATGTTAAGTACCATTTACGCATTGCATTATGCAGTGCGTAAACACCATTCTCCACCCATGACCCTCCTAACACAATATGTAGTTAAATATGCGGTAGCTGTTAGTGCACTTCTGCGATAACAATGCGCCATAATTTGCGTATTAACAATGTAACGCACTTTAATAAAGACCCCCTTACACTTCTGACAGATGAATGCAAAGGTTCTAGGTAAAATCTTAGCTGACATAAATAACCTG